>NC_047085.1:480442590-481079307 GCF_902459505.1 Geotrypetes seraphini | reverse complement strand
TGTGGCACCCGGGGCCCATCATTTTTTGACACCCCCCCACCCACCCCCCATGTAAAAAATATTTTTTGTAATAACCATGAACATAAGAACGGTATAAATGGTCAGAATAGAAACAGGGAGTGAAAATATTCTTTTATTGAACCTCATATATGTAACCATTATTCCAAACATAACATAACATAAATTATGTCTGAATTGTCATGACATCAGAAGTATGTATGGAGTAGTTGCAGGTGATGCTTGGGACAGTTCTGATTGTGTTAGTTCGGTTTTATGTGTTTTTTGAATAGAAGGGTTTTTATTTCTTTTTTGAAGGTTTTGTAGTCTGTGGTCGAGGTCAATGGGTTGTAGAGTTGGGGGTTGAGTGTTGCAGCTCGAATGGCTAAGAGGTTGTCAAACAGTTTTTTTTTTCTTTTGACGTTTTTGGTTGGAGGGTGTGTGAATGGTGCGTGAGTTCTCCTATGTCTGGTTGAGGTGGATTGAATTATTTAGCTGAAGAAATTAGTTACCCCCCCCCCCCTTTCCACACACATTAAGTCTCTTCCATTTTTGTTCCCATTTAAAAAAACACTGATAAGTTTCCAGAAAAAAAATACATTAAAATAAGAAGTGAAAACAAAGGCCCCTACAGATGAAAACATAACATAAGAATAGCCTAACTGGGTCAGACCAATGGTCCATCATGCCCAGTAGCCCATTCTCATGGTAACCAATCCAGGTCATTAGTACCTGGTCAAAACCCAAAGAGTAGCAACATTCCATGCCACCGATCCAGGGCAAGCAGACACTTCCCCCATGTCTTAATAACAGACTATGGACTTTTCCTCCAGGAATTTGTCCAAATCTTTCTTAAAACCAGCTAAGCTATCTGCTTTTACCATAACTTCTGGCCACTTCATTTTTAAGCTTAGATCTTTCCTTCCAAACAGAGACCTTGCTAGATGTCAAATACAGCACAAGGGAACTTCACACGGACTTAGCTGTGCAGGAAATGTGAATCTCCTCATACACCCACCTATAGTGCAAAAATGTGCAAAGGTCTGGTTTTTTCTTTCGATCACTACATAGCCTAATGCCACACAAGCAGCACTGTTACAAAAGGTCAATGCTAAGGTTAACAAAGTTTCCTTCCTTGGACCACAAGGAGATACTGACAAACCACTGGAAGAGATCCCAAATCAACTACCTAGGCACAATACCCAAAGACCCACTCAGTGTGTGAACCAGTTGAGTGGAGTGGACTAACTGGGGGGTGGAAATGGGCCCGGAGTTTGCTCAGGAGAATTTCCCAGACCACCTCTTCCTCTCAACACATTGACACACTGTCGCCACCACCACCACCACCACTAGGAACACCTCACCGGGTAGGCCAGCAATACTTATAAACTTTATAAAACACATTATTATATTTTTTTATAAAGCACATATTTTAACTGAACTCTCTGACATCTTCAGCCTTTCCATTCACAAAAATAGAAGGAAGAAAAGTTCCCATTTCCTGCTGTCTCATGTCCCCGGCCTATACAATATTTTTCTTCTGCAGACCCTTCAAAAGTCTGAACAAATCCTCATTTCACTTGCATTATAAAGTACTGAGGATGCCATCTCTCCCCAATCCCAGGTCCTAAAGTCTGAGACAATAGCACAAACTGCCCGATTCAGGAAGAAAAATTTCAATTCAGCCTATTTAATTGGTTTTTCGATTCGATTTTCCTGCCCAGTTGGGTGATTTTTTTCAAAAATCCTGGTGGGTTTTATAGCTTTTTCACCCCCTTTGGCTTCTCCTAACCACACTGGCGCTGTGGTATAAACAAAATAAAGAAACAAAAAGGACTTTTCCTCTCTCTGTTAAATCCTAGCTCACGTTTGTGGTCTAACACCAGCTCTGGCAGGATACACATTTCAAATCTGACATATTGTAATCACAAAACAGAAAATAAAATTAATTTTTCTACCTTTTTTTGTCTGGTTATTTTTCAAATCTTGTTGGTCCCAGGCTCTGGTTGTCTTCTGATAACTTGCTTGCCAGGGTCTCCTTCTTTCTTCATGCTAACCATCCATCTGCCATCTCTGTCCTCCCTTTCCATTTCCCTTCCCTCCCCAGGAAGTCTGGTATCTTTCCTTTTTTTCATCTCCCTCCACAGATCCACCTTTTCTTAACTACCCTTTCATCCGGCATTTCTCCCTCCTTCTCCACCACCCCAGGGCCCACCATCTCTCCCTTTGTTTTCCCAATTACCTTCCTATCCAGTATCTCTATCGCTCCTCCACACCATCCCTTGTGTCCAATTTCTCTCCCTTTCTGTTCCTTCCCTCCCTACATCCCATGTTCCATCATCTCTCTCCCTCTCCTCTATTTTCAGACCCATTATTTCTTCCCCCCCAAAGCCTGGCATATGTACGTCTCTTTGAACACCCCCTTCCCTCTGTGTACTTCTACACCAGGGTCCCCCCAAAGGCCTGTCCCCCCCCTTGAAGGCCTGCACCCTCCCCCGAAGGCCTGCACCCATCCCCTTGTAGGCCTGCCCCCCCCCTTAAAGGCCTGCCTGCCTGTCCCCCCTTGAAGGCCTGCCTGCCTGTCCCTCCCCCAGAAAGCCTGTCTCCCCCCATGAAGGCTTGTCCTCCCCCTTTTAAGGCCTGCATCTCCCCCAGGAGGCCTGCCTGCCCACCCCACCCCGAAGGACCGCTCGTCCCCCCTCCCACCCCCCACCCTGACGTCCGGTTCTTCCCCTCTGGCCTTCCCGCACCATTTAGAGTAGAAGCAGCCTGCAGCAAAATCGCGATGCCAGTGATCTTGAGCTGCTTGTGCTGTCCTCCGCTGCGGACCCGCCCCCCTCCTCTGACATCAGTGGAGAGGGCGGGACTGCGGCAGAGGACAGCACGAAGCAGCGCAAGATCGCTGACATCGCGATCTTGCTGCAGACTGCTTCTACTCTAAATGGTGCGGGGAGGCCAGAGGGGAAGAACCAGACATCGGGGGAGGGGGGGGGAACGGACGCCGGAGCACCCCCTCAGGGCTTGCACCCGGGGTGGACCCTCCCCTTAGTACGCCACTGCTGCTGTGAACCTCACATGAAGGGTGCCAGGTATACATTTCACCAGAACCCCCATATAGTGTATGGTAAGCCCTCCAAAACTCCCCCAAAAACCTGCTAAACCCACTTGTCTACCATCCCAATAACCCTGATAGCTTCAGGTGTCACCTATATGGCAGTACAGTAGGTTTTTGGTGAATTTTGGTGGCCTTACATTTTCCACCATAAATATAGTGGGTAGGGTGTGATATGGACTGTATCCCCCTCTGTGGTTGACTACTATGCCCGCCAAGCTACTCCAGACACCTGCTTGCTGTTCTACTATCTGCCACTGTCATAGAGGCTGGTATGTACTGGGGGAGGGTTCACATCTTTGGGGGGTGAGAGGGGGCCAGTGATCACTGGAGGAGTGAGGGGGGTCATACCTTCATGCATCCAGTAGTCTTCTGTTCAGTTTGGGTATCTTTTTGGCATTTATGCACTTTTAGGGTCGAAATCCGAATGTCTAAATGGCGCCCTAGACTTCGACAAAAAGATTTCATTACCCCTGCAAGTCCAAGTCCTAAGGCTGCCCTAATACCGCCCAAAACACGCTTCTAATGCGCTCCCTTAAGAATTAGACGTACTGGAGGAAATCTGACCTTCAAGACGTCTGAAAAGCCCGTTTTGAAAATCAGCACTTGGACGACGTCCAAGTGCCACTTTATGCCGGGTTTTTTTGTACGTCTTTCTGGTATGAAAAATGAGCCCCTTAGACAATATTCTATAGTTTGGCACCTAAATGCTTTAGCTTGTAACTGCAAATGGGGTGGGTGGAGCATGTGGGTGGGGCACAGGAGATTCACACACTTAGATGCCAACCTACAGAATACTGTAAGTTGCACGATTGGGTGCCAACATTCATGAGACCGTGCTTACACCTGCCTTTTCCATGTTGTAAGTATAGGGGCCTAAATTTAGGCACCTAAATATTTGCACTCAAATACCAACTTAGGATCTAGTCCAGGGGTGGGCAACTCCGGTCCTCGAGGGCCGGAATCCAGTCGGGTTTTCAGGATGTCACCAATGAATATGCAGCGTCGTTTTGACCGCCATCGCTACAACCGGATAATGCCAGGTCTTGCGCAGGCTTTGGCATTGAATATCTAGTTTTTGGAAAAGCCAGCTATGGGTTAGCAGATAAACCCCCTCCTTTACTAACGCGTAGCCTGGGTTTTAGCGCCGGCAGCGGCGGTAACTGCACTGATGCTTATAGAATTCCTACGAGCGTCGGAGCGGTTACCACCACTGCTGGCGCTAAAACCCGCACTACGTGTTAGTAACGGAGGGAGAAGGATAGCATAGTAATTTATGCGGTCTTCTTTATCCACTAACCTTGGCCGAATAGGTCTGAATATCAGAACCTAATTAGCCTCCACACACAGGAGCACCCTCGACATGACTGGCTTACAGTTCAGCATTAACTAGTCATTTTCAGTGAAAATAATTGGTTAAATGCTATAGAAAATGATTGAGTCGGAGGGTTACCAGACGTCTGGATCTCCCCAGACCTGTCCTCTTTTTCGAGGACAAGTCCGAGGGTCCAGACAACTTTTCAAAATCCTGTCAAAATGGGCTTTGGGAGGGGGGATCCGCCCATGTGGGGACGCAACATGGTGACGTTACGCGAACTCACACGGGCGAGCGACGTTATCGTGTCACATCCGCGAATGTGCGGATGCCGTCTGAGGGCGGGGCTGGGGGGGTGGAACTGGGTGGGCATGTGGGCGTGGCCATGGGTCTGGATTTTTCTTTGGGAAAATCTGGTAGCCCTAGTTAATCACCAACAGCAAGTTAACTACTGGGTGGCTGTTCCCAGCTGGCTATCTCGCTCTGAGTATCAGACTGTTAATTCATAGCACCCTTTGTAGAATTGGCTCCCTCCTCTACGTACTACAGATGTTTTGCATATTGGCATTGAAAGTGGCAATAGCCTGAGGTCTAAAGAGAACCACTGTCTCAACCCCACTCCTATGTAACATTTCTATAGCACTACACAGCCCTGTACACCAGACATGGAAGAGACAGTCCCTGCTCGAAAGAGCTTACAATCTAGTTATGACAGACAAACTGGACAAAAAGGCACACCTATACACAGTGCTCAGGTGGGGAACCACAGAGGGTGTGATAAGACCGATATGGATGCTTAGCTGATGTGTTGGAGTTAGGAACTTAAAACAGCATCAGAGAAGTACCTGGAAATCCCCATCCCACCGAGACACTAAACTAGAGTGCCATATCTCAAACCCTCTTCCTCTCTGTCAGCTCTAGTAACCTAAGTCCTCCCCAATCTAGCATGGGGTAAAGACCATCTACAGCAGTGCTCTCAAACTCGCGGCCCGGGGGCCACATGCGGCCCGCCAGGTACTATTTTGCGGCCCGCTCTGTACTAGTGCTAACCACTCTTTGCAGTGTCCTCCGGCTTCCCCCCTGGCCTCCCACTCTTACCTTCAGATAATTACCGCAGCCTGCAGAGAGGATTGCCGGTGCTGTAGCGATCGTTGCAGGCTGCTATCGTCCTCAGCAGCACGTTCCTTCTGCCGCGATCCTGCCCCTGACGTCAGAGGAGGGTCAGGATCGCGGCAGAGGGAACGTGCTGTGGAGGCTGATGGCAGCCTGCAAGGAACGCTACAGCACCGGTGATCGTCTCTGCAGGCTGCGGTAATTAGCTGAAACTAAGACCGGAAGGCCAGGGGGAAGATGGAGGACACTGCAAAGAGAGGGGAACATGCAGGCCTTCGGGGAGGGAGGGGGGCGAGAAGTTCATAAACTATAAAGAGTTTTACCTCATGCAAAATTGTCATTTCTTTAATAAGATATTAACTATTTTTTCTGCGGCCCTCCAAGTACCTACAAATCCAAAATGTGGCCCTGCAAAGGGTTTGAGTTTGAGACCACTGATCTACAGCAACAGATACTTCCCCTCATCAATCGTGGCCCCACTTTGAATACCGTAGGATGGGGGAAATATGAGGGGCTGGAGGGAGGAGCTCGACAATGGCTTCAGGATAAATGGAGAACTGGGGAGGGGGGTTCTATTTTGGAGCCTTGCTTGGGTGAGGTTTGGGACGCACAAAGCACATTACCTTTTTCAGGTGGAGGTTGGGAAAGACCACAGGGTACTTTGGCCACCTATTATTGCCACCAGTAATTGCGTTACCTTACTGACAGCAGTAGCACGTCACATTATTTTCTCAAAATACGGTGTTTCAATGCTGAACTATGTCCAGCAATGATGAATTGCGTAAAGATATAACTGTTTTTATGTGGTTACTGTTTATGCAGTTATTCTAACTGGTTAAAGCTGAATAAGTGCCAACTCTGCCCCCCAAATACCCACAAAAGTAATTAATTTTGACTTAGGTGCCACTAGACATTTTCAGTGGCATTATCTGGGTAATATCACTGAATATGCCCAATTAGCCCCAATTTAAAATGGCCAGAAGGTATTTATCGACCCCAGAGTTTAATTACTTTTAGCATATTGGATATTCAAATTTATATTTAGGATCAGAAAACATTGTCATTCAAATTGACCATTATCTTGCGTTAATAGCTAATTTAATAGCTTTCTGCCTAAGTTTCAACTCAAGGAAGTTAAAATGACTGAAAGCAAACCGGAATATTCCGGTCCCCTCTGCAGTGCCACACTTTATAAAATCAGAGCCATGTAGGAAAGAAAAGTGGCTGTTCAGTTCATTAAGAAGCAAATATATCATACTGCATTCAGAATAGTTATAATTTAAAGCCTTATATTTCCTGCTGTGCCACACGAATCTGACTTTCTAATTCTTCTATTCAAAATGCTGTGTTCCAAGTAATTTGCCTAAGGACACGGGAGGAAGGAGGTCATTTTACAAGGAACTTGAGTACAAAAGACAGTGCTTTACACTCAAGTAAGCTCTCTTATAATTTCCAAGGGGCATACATGCATAAAAACTACATATTGTATATAAAAACAGCATCTGCTTTACTTGATACCCTTTTACTAGGGGTTCTCACAAACAGCCATTAAGGATATAGAAGCAGGACTGACACTTTGCCATATGTGCCTAGTCTAACTGACAAAAGAGGGAATTTTTAAAGGTCTAGGAAAATTATGCATGTACAAAGCCGATTCTCATATAAAAATGGGCATAGAGATGTAAGATTCAAGTTTTATTGCAATTTCTTATACCGCTCATTCAGACTTCTGAGCGGTATACAATTAAAAATAAAATAAAAATTATTATATATATATTTTTTTTTTGTTACAAAAAAACAGTATTACAGGTTAAAACTTTAAGTAAGTGGGAAGACAGGTCCTCAGGGCCATCCAGGGTGGGTACTGGCAGCTAAGGACACTTTATCGCCTGGCAGAGGCATTGATTTTGACACACCTAGATTATTGTAATATGCTTTACTTGGGGACTGACTACGATTAAATATGGGGCGTTGCAGCAATTGATGAATTCTACTGCGAAGTTGATTTTGGGAATCTCACGCACAGAACATATCACCCCTGTGCTAAAACAGCTGCACTGGCTCCCAGTGTCGCCAAGGGTTTGTTATAAAATGTTATCGGTGATGCATCAGAGTTTATACGGATCTGCTCCTTTGAATTTTCAATCTCTGTGGGAGGCGCATCAGCCGAGGAGGAATCTAAGGTCTGAGGGTACTATGAGATTAACTTCCATAACGGAGAAAACGGTCCGGTATGCTATATCGAGAGCAGCAATGTTGTCCATGGCAGGGGTAAAATTTTGGAACTCCCTCCCTGGCATCCTGAGGACCTGCTATGACCGTCTACAGTTTAGAAAGATGTTGAAAAGGCACAACTGTTTGTGGAGGCTTTTCTCTGAAATTATGTTGGCAGGCATATTTTAATAAGAATCCTGAACTGTGATTGTTGCACTTTATTTAGTGGGGATGGTTAACGTGTAAATTCATTGAGCTTTTGGCATTATTTTAAGAGGATTAAATCACCATGTCATTGCAATGGAATCTGAATGCATTTTGTAAATGTACTGTCCATGAACTATTGTGAATGTTTTAACTGTTAACCACTTAGGGCTCCTTTTACTAAGTGCACTAGCGTTTTTAGTGCACGCAGGAAATTACCGCGTGCTATGCGGAAAAACTAATGCCAGCTCAATGCTGGCGTTAAGGTCTAGCATGTGCGGCAAGGTAGCGTGCACTATTCCGCGCATTAAAGCCCTAACGCAACGTAGTAAAAGGAGCCCTTAGTTATAGTCGGTTTAGAAATTTTAGAAATAAATAAAATAAATAAATAAGTAGTGATTTTGGAAAAACACTACTTGCACACAACATTCACAGATTTAAAGAGGGCATGATCTGGATTTTAGTTAGGGCTAAGATAAGTCCGAGGAGCAGAAGTATGGAGCCTGTTGCAGGTAGTCCAAAGTTCTGCTGCACATTTATTTATTATGAAGATAGTATGTAAAGAGGCCTTAAATGTATATCATCCTTAAAACTCAAATAATTGATAACAAGAAAAATTGGAAGGGAAGATAATGCTTATTACACAAATCAGTTCTAACTATACTTATAACTGTATCAAAGCCATCCTGGCATCTAATAAATCAATAATTTCCAAAGATTGCATATGTAAAAATTATTTGTTAATACTAAATCAAGATTCTTTATTAGATATTTATCAATAAAGCTAAGTGTTTCCTTTCCTCCTTTTATTTCTCTATTTTTTCCTTTTTTATCCAATTACAGCGGTTTTGCACATTATATATTTTTCATATTTAATGAGCTGTTTTTGCACATAATATTATTTATTTGTAAGTTTTTTTCACATGAACTTTATAAAAAGGTTTCTTAAGATATATTTATTGAATTTCAAAAGAATTTTCAAAAGAATTCTCTAAATTTCCATACATTCATCACATGAACACAAATTAAGATTCAAATATGTTATAATAAATCTAGTGATACCAATTTTAT
Source organism: Geotrypetes seraphini (assembly GCF_902459505.1). Lineage (NCBI taxonomy): Eukaryota > Metazoa > Chordata > Amphibia > Gymnophiona > Dermophiidae > Geotrypetes > Geotrypetes seraphini. Next base: position 481,070,281 of record NC_047085.1, on the reverse strand, counting down.
TTGGGAATAAAGCGTTAATAAATTCATTAGGGAACAAAATTTAAAATTAAGTAGTTGAATAAATAAAAAATAAAAATTGTCTGGTAGGGGGTGGTGGACATAGATGATTATAACAATATACAAGACAGAAACCTGTAATGGTATACATCATAAGAGGTTCCAAAGGCTGAAGTCTGTATAGTTTATGATATGTCCTCCACTTTTTTGTTTTAAATATCTAATAAGGAATCTTGATTTAGTATTAACAAATAATATTTACATATACAATCTTTGGAAATTATTGATTTATTAGATGCCATGATGGCTTTGATACAGTTATAAGTATAGTTTGCACGTTTATTTATTGGCATTTATTAACTGCCTTTTCATGAAGAGATTCGCCCAAAGTGGTTTATAACACGCTGAATAGAAATCCAATATTTCCTTATCTGTCCTGGTACAGTCGGTTCATAGTCAAATGCCCGCAAGACAAAAGCACGCAGACAATTGCGTGAAGACAATTGAGCGCAACGACAATTGCGCGCGAGACAACTGAGCGTGAGACAATTGAGCGCAACGACAATTGCGTGCAGGACTTTATAGCGTGGCGGCGGTGAGTGGGTCGCAGTGAAGCGGTTTAAGAAGATCGGGACATTTGCCGGACGTTTGAAGGAGCTTTTTTCCTCTTACCTCTCTTTTTGAGTGCAATGCCGCCGAAAAGGAAAGGGGTGTTGAGGGCTGTTCCCTCGCCAGCCCTCTCTTCGACACCCATGTAGCAAACTATCCAGCAAACGGTGGAACGCTTCTTTATGACTCAATCGACGGCAACCCGAGTTATCGGAGGAGGTGACCCGGTTTTGGGAGAAGGCGGTGGAGAGCTTTTCTCCCTTTCGGGGAGTGAAATATCTCTGTCCCCTCCAGATCCTTTCGTCCCCGGGTGTCCTGCTACAGCCGGGACTCAGCAGCGGGAGAAACATGACCCCGGAAGGGAAATCATGGGACTGCCTGGTGAGGGCGCTGGACCGGAACGAGCAAGTGCAGGGAAGCTGAAAGAACCAACAATCAGCATATCTACACCTACACCATCGGAGGCTTCCTTGGGAGATATCTGGGTGCTTCTGCAACGTATGGAGGCTTCTATGGCTAAAAATACTGAGGAGGTAACAAATATCAACTTTAAAATTGATACTTTAACTAAATCTATTGACTCAGTTAAACTGGATTTCTCAAACCAAAACAAACAGATACAGGGGGATATACAACAGCTTCAAATGTTTAAAACAGCAATAATTAAAGATAATTCCTCTATACATAGGAAATTAGAGCAATTTGAAAATTATAATAGGAGATTGAATCTTCGTATATTGAATTTCCCAATTTCATCTGTTACTCCGCCTATTGATTTCTTCAAAAGATATTTGATTGAAAATTTGGGAATTTCTCCTGAAAATATTCCTCCTTTAAATAAGATTTATTACTTGCCAAACAAAAAATTTCCTCAGGAAAAAAATGTTGAACAAGAGAAAACTAATGGACAAGAGGAACAGATTGACTTTGCCAATGTTACTGCTCTTTTGGAACAAACCTTGAACCCAGATACTGCAAGATCTACACTTCTAATATCTTTTGTTTTTGAGCAAGATTTAAATATGATCTTAAGATTATACTTTAAAAATTCTCAAAAATTATTTGGGGCACAACGTATTTGGATTTATCCGGATGTCTCTAAAGTGACTCAGGAGCGAAGGAAAGAATTTATTTCCCTACGACAAGAAACTCTTAAATTGGGTGCTACATTTCTTCTAGCTTACCCCTGTAAATGTTTGGTAAGGTATTTGGGAGTCAAATATGTTTTCTTTTTATCAGAACATTTAAAGGAGTTTCTAAAAGTTAAAAAGATTACTAAGAGTTAAAGGTTCACCAAGGAATGATGTAGAAAAGGATAAAATAAATTGAAGGGTAGCCATGTCTCATTAAGCCTTTTCCTTTAAATTAAATTCTTAAATTTATGTCTCCAACTTGTATATGATTATCACACACCCCTTTTTAGTGGTCTAAGGAAAGGATATAAAAAAATGTATTTCTTTAAATTTTCTTTAATTTTCAATTTGAATTGTTTTGTTCAAATTTGATATATTAAGTTGGTGGAATTTGTTTTCCTTTTCTTTCTCTGTATTTCATGGAACAAGATTATGCTTGTGAATTGTTGTTTTGAAAAAATTTAAATAAAAAAAAAAAAAGAAAAAAAAAAAGGACTTTATAGCGCAGTGTTGTAGTTTATCGCAAGCAATTGTCCTGAGCTAAATTGTCTTGCGCTCAATTTTTTTGTGCTGAGTTGTCTTGCACGCAATTGTCCTGAGCTAAATTGTTTTGCGCGCAATTGTGGTTGCTCTCAATTGTCTTGCGCTCAGTTGTCTTTGCGCAATTGTCCACGCGCTTTTATCTTGCGTGCATTTGACTTGCCACCAGTACAGTCACAATCCAACTGTGGTACCTGGGGCAATGAAGGATTATGTAACTTGCGCAGAGTCACAAGGAGCAGGCTGGGATCAAGCTTACAACCTCGGGATGCAGAGGCAGCAGCTCAAACCACTAGGCTTTGATCATATTTCACCAAGTTTGAAAACGTTGCCATGGCTACCAGTGGCATTTCAAATCCATTCTAAGCTAATGATGCTTTGTATCATGCGATGCATGGGAAGATGTTGTAGCATTATAATACAATTCTGCACGTATATTGTCCTGGACAGACATTGCGATCAGCAAATGCAATGTTGTTGGATACAGGAGGGTGAGCTGCATTGCGATATGCCAGCAGGAGGCATAAATACACGGTGTCAGGTCAAAAGCGCGCCGGGACAAAGGCGCGCCCAGACAATTGAGCGCAGCGCGGAGGTGCGCGCCGCTCAAAATTACTGTTTTTAGGGCTCCGACAGGGGGGGTGTGGGGGGGAACCCCCCACTTTACTTAATAGACATCGCGCCGCGTTGTGGGGGCGTTGTGGGGGGTTTGGGGGGTTGTAACCCCCCACATTTTACTGAAAACTTCACTTTTTCCCTGTTTTTAGGGAAAAAGTTAAGTTTACAGTAAAATGTGGAGGGTTACAACCCCCCAAACCCCCCATAACGCCGACACAATGTCTATTAAGTAAAGTGGGGGGGTTCCCCAACAAAACCCCCCGTCAGAGCCCCTAAAAACAGTAATTTTGAGCGGCACGCGCCTCCGCGTTGCGCTCAATTGTCCGGGCGCGCCTTTGTCTTTCGCGCCGTTGTCTATGAACCTAAATACACATGAGGTGAGACTCAGTTGAAAGGAAACTCCAGAGGATATAGAATGAGGTGATAGGTTCAGGAGTAATCTAAGGAAATACTTTTTCCAAAAGGGTGGAAGATGCATGGAATACTCTCCCAGTAGAGGTGGTGAAGACAAAGACTGTGTCTGAATTCGAGAAAGTGTGGGACGGGCACATATGGAATCTCTTAGGGAGAGGAGGAGATAGTGGATGCTGTGGATGGTCATCACGGCGACGTCCGCGCCCTTCTGGGTGCCTCAAGCCGTGGCCACTACCTTTAATGTGCCCCAGCTCGAGAAACTTTGAGAGACATTGATCTAGATCATTTGCAGCTCATATTTGTTAGCATTAGAATTCTAGCTGCATTGGGTTTCTTGTATGATTATTTGAACCCCATTGTTTACTCTTCTCCATTGAGAATATTGGCCATTTAACCCTACTCTCTTTGAGCAGCAGAGCAGCGTTGGAGCATTTAGCGCTCTACAGCGGCTTAGTAAAAGGGGGGAGGGTAAATAAAATCTATGAAACACTTCAGTCAAATAATTTAAAAAAAACCCCAAAATGTCAGCTAGGTAGGTTAGCTTTTGTTTTACCTGTATATTTAATTGATTTTTTTTTAAAAAAAATTTTAATTGATTGTATGCAGCATGATTTCTAGTGAAAGTACTTTTTGGCCTTTCACTTTACTCTTAGCATTTATGTGCTATGACTTTTAATGTCAATGTTCTTGTGTTACCATTTGATTCGTACTCGCATTCAAGTTTATGTAATTTTTTTTTTTGTATAATTGAATATGATTGTGGTACGTTTGCATTTATGATTTATACTAACTTCTTTTTATGCATTAATAGATCTTATTCCGCCCCTAATACAGCCTTTAGGAGGGCAAAACATGACCATATTGGGTTTTTAAATATTTTAATCTGTTATTTGTTTGTGGCAAAAAAGCTTGAATTATTCACATTCTACACTGGTCTGCTCTTTTCCCTGCTTGACTGAACATAACTTGCCTTGAACTACTGAGAAAGATGTGAGCTGAGCTAAATCCCATAGCTGGCATCTACTTAAAAACAGGAAGCTGTTTTAAGAGTAGTTTCTGCTGGATGCAAGTACAGTAGAAACTGTAGGATAATTTGTCTTTCATTTCTCCAGGAGGGTTTGAAGTCTATTCCCGACTTGGATGCCAATGTTCCAAAGGGTTTTTTTTGTATTCTTTTGAGCATTCAAATAGGCTGAGACCACAAAGAATCATTGTGAGGCTGGAGAAAATTATTGCGCCTGTTATCCACTGCCCTTCTGTTTATGGCAAATTTTGGATGTCTAAGTCCTCAAATTTCCAAGGAAAACATAGGCTCAGTGATTATTATTAGTCATTTGATCACTGTCCCTGTGTCATCTAGCTTTAAAATATTAATTATGTTGAGGCTTATTAAAGTGAAATGCAAGCAAGGAAATATTGTAGGTCATTAAATAAACACTTTAGAGTCTGGCTCACATTAAGCGCTCCTTTTACTAAGCTGCGATAGTGGTTTTAGCGCGTGCTTAGCGCGCACTGAATTGCCGCACGGGCTAGACCTTAACGCCAGCATTGAGCTGGCGTTAGTTCTAGCCATGTAGCGCGGGTTTAGCGCACGCTAAAAACGCTATCGCAGATTAGTAAAAGGAGCCCTAAGGTTGCTATTTCACTCCAGTCAGTCCAGACTGTTTGCTTTAGAGTTGGTTTCATCCCATTACAGGGAAAGTGTAGTTACTTACCTGTAACGTAGGTTCTCCGTGGACAGCAGGATAGTCAGCCACATATGGGTGTTGTCCCAACACCTCCCAATTTGCGGATAAGCTCTCCAATAGCTCAGAGAGACTTTTTTTTTTTTTTTTTCCTCTGAGCACGTGCAGTGCCCGGGCCCCACTGGGCATGCCCGAGCCCTACCCATTTCCCCCTGCTTCCCCCTAATCCCCAGGATGTTCCTAGCTGTGGCCGGGTCGGCCTTATGGGGAGGCGGGTGGGTTGTGTGGCTGACTATCCTGCTGTCAACGGAGAACCTATTTTACAGGTAAGTAACTACACTTTCTCCTAGGACAAGCAGGATGAGTCAGCCACATATGGGTGACTCCCTAGCCGAGGGATGTACCGACTGGACCTACGCCTTAGCGCTTTGTGCATCCCTCGCCTGGCTGTGGAGGCCGAGCCGGGCAAGGTAATCAGGCAAAGCAGGTAAAGTTGTGGAAACAAGGTTTTAGATAAAGTGCTGTGTTAACTGAGCAATAATACTCACAGAACAATGAACTGGTCAATGACAATCAATGAACAGTGAGAAACCAACTGGTCAACAGTGACCATTCGTACTTGCATGTGAGAATTCATACTTGCCTATTCCACATTCAGTCTAGACAGGAGTGCTGGAAGACCTACTTAACTCACAGAACAGCGAAAACTGGTCAATGACAATCAATGAACAGTGAGAAAACCAACTGGTCAACGGTGACAATTCATAACTGGTCAATAGTGACAATTCGTACTTGCATAAGAGAATTCATACTTGCCTATTCCACATTCAGACTAGACAGGATTGCTGGAAGACCTACTTAACTCACAGAACAGTGAAATTGGTCAATGACAATCAATGAACAGTGAGAAACCAACTGGTCAACAGTCTAGGAAGGAGTGCTGGAAGACCTACTTAATCAATATCTATAACACCCTACTTGAACAGTGTTTGTCGATATTTATAACACCCTACTTGATCAGTGTTTGTCAAGGCTGTGCTAGTGGTTGCTGTCCCTCCCGGGAGGGAAGAGCCACTTCCAAGACTGCTCGGCCGAATGCATTTGGAGCGTGGAATGCTATGTCGAGGCAGTAGTGCTTGGTGAAGGTGTGCATGGAGGACCAAGTGGCTGCATCGCAGATGTCCCCTATTGGTGTGTGGTGCAGATGTGCTGTTGTGTTGGCTATGGTTCTGCGCTGGTGGGCGTTGGCTCCCACCTGCGGTTGATGCTGCGCTTTTCTATAGGTGAAGGGGATGCACTCTTATATCCAGCGCGAGCGCCTGCGTTTGGTGGCCGGAAGTCCTGCTCTGTTTTGGTCGTAGGAGACGAACAATTGAGGCTTGTCTAATCTGCTGCGTAGTCAGGGCCCGCACACAGTCCAGGAGGTGTTGCTGAGGTGGCAGTATGCCTCCCTGTGGGGAGATGTAGAGTGCCGGGAGGCACGCTGAAGCCGCCTTCGGCAAGAATCGGGGGTGGGTTCTGGGTACCACCCTGTTCTCATGAGGGAGTGTGTCGGTAGATACGATGGTCAGGGTTTTCCCAGCCAGGAATACGGGATCTGCCTCCCCCAAAGGTTTGAAGGGGTCGAGGTGAGATGATACGGCACCAAGTTGAGGTCCCATCCGGGTGGTGGTAGTCTGACCGGTGGGTGCAGATTGGACAGTCCCTTCATGAAATTTTGTGATTACTGGATGCCTCGACACTGGTTTGCTGTCTAGGCCAGTGTGGTATGCTGTGATTGCACTTAGGTGGACCTTGATGGAAGTGGGTTTTAGGTCCCCCTGAGATAAGCTCAGTATGTACTGCAGGATGTCCGGTATGGGGCAGTTGTAGGGGTCTCGCTGCGTGTCTGTGCACTGGTAGCGGAACCTTCTCCCTTTCAACCCATAGCGTTTTCTGGTTGAAGGTCTTCTGGCTGCCATAAGAGTGTGCTCCACGTCTTGTGGTAGGTTCATCCTCTCATCATCCATGCGGTCAGGGCTAAGGAACGCAGGTCGTGGTGGAGGGGGTAATGAGAACTGCACTGATCGGAAGTGGGGAGAGGTGGGTGAACCGCTATCCCTTGCCGGAACGGGAACCATGGTTGCAGGAGCCCGAACAGGGCAATCATGATCACCGTTGCTCTGTCCTGAAGAATCTTCTGCAGGACTTAGGGTGTTCCAACTCACAGACAGACCGTCGGGGCTGAGACGGCGATGGGTTGATCTCTTTGCGCAGAAGGTCGAGTATTTTGAGTTCGGTTCGATTGCAAACAGGTCGATGCTCGGTGTGCCCCAGGTGCTGAAGATCTTCTTCATCGCCGCTGGGTTGAGACACCACTCATCGGGATCCAGCTGGTGGCTAAGTCTTTCTGCCAGGTCGTTCTGCTCCCACAGGAGGTAAGTTGCCTGGATGGGGCATTGAATGGAGTTGGAGAACTCCCACATGTGGCAAGCTTCCTTGCATAGCGAGGTTGACCCTGTCCCTCCCTGTTTGTTGATATAGTGCGAGGCCACCTGGTTTTCTGTTTGGGTGAGGACTGCCCTGCCTGTTTGAAGGTATCGAGGGCATTCCCTAAGGCCCTGAGCTCCAGTAGGTGGGTGGTCAGAGGTTGGGTACACTGGTCCCAGTGACGTCTGAGGTGCCCTTTCAGGGATCACATGAGTAGTCTGGTGTGCTGCACAACAAAGACCGGAGCGTGCTGACGATGAGCTGCTGGCAGTGATGCACTGGGCCAGAGATGTCATGGCGTCGATCTGGTAGTCCCGTAGGACGGCCTTGGTCTGCGTGGTGTCGATGACTGCCCAGATGAACGATATCCCCTGGGTGGGTATCAGGTGGGATTTCATGTAGTTGATGAGGAACCCCAGTTCTTGGAGGAGGGTTATGGTGGTTGACGGGGCTGCCAGCTGTCGAGACAAGATAGGACGCGCACCCCTTGAAGGCGAGGATGTGCCACTGCCACGCACTTTGTGAATGCTCTTGGAGCCGTTGAGAGTCCAAGGGGCAGGACCTTGTACTGGAGGCGTCTGTCTTGGCTTTAGAAGCGACGATGCCTCCTGTGGGCTGGGTGCATGGGATACTAGCCAATACTCGGGCTGTAACAGGGCCAAGACTGTACCCAGAGAGTGCATCTGGACCTTGTGTATGCATCTGTTGAGCTTACAGAGATCCAGGAACGAGCGTTGTCCTTGTCCATGGTGACGCGGGGGTTCCTGGAGTAGAAACCCCTTGGTGATCTCCTCTGTTCGTCACCGCCTCTATTGATTCTGCCGAAGCAGGTCCTCTCCTTGCTGCAGGAAAGTTGGGTCGTCAGATGGAGGGTGCCCCGCCCACTCGGGGGGGGGGGGCGGGAGTGGAGATAAATTCAGAATCCCTGCTTGATGATGCTGAGGGCCCACTGGTCGATGGTGATCCTGGGCCAAGCCTTCGCAGACAATCTGATCCTGCTGGGCCGGAGGGTGGTCAAGGTTCTGTTTTTGTCTTGGGGAGAGGGCTGCCCTTGGATGCCCCTGCCCCTCGGGCGGTGCTTGTTTGCGTAGCAGTTATGTTACTGTTGCGAGCGCTGGGGCACAGACTGCTGCCAGTGTGGACTGGCTCAGTTGTGAGCTGGAGTCTCTATTTTATTTTATTTATTTATTTCCTCTCACTGGCCTCCTGATAAAGCCGCATCTGGAACTGGAGCGCAGCAATTCGTGCGCTCAGCATTGCGCCCTCGAAGGTCTTTTTCCCCGTGGAAACCAGGGTTTTTCAGGTCCTTCCCTAACGGGGGTTGGAGGGGGGGGGTCGTGCTGCCCTGTTTCTCTTAAGCTACCGCAATGTCCATGTATGGCTGCTGCGGGTTGTCGAATCCCTGGGCTGGAAAGATCTGGTACTTCAATCCCAGTCTCCTTGATGTTGGTTGCCCTGAGGAGGGAGTCAGCCAAATCTCGTCTCTGCAGTCCAGGAGGTTCTCTGCAGTCTCTGCCTGCGTGAAGTACTGGTACTGGTAGTTCAGGCCTTGTAGTACTCTGTCTTGGGTACTTGTTGTCCACCCACGTGGATCTTGAGAAAGGCTGTGAGTTTCTGGAGGGACTTGGGGTGAGTACTCGTTTGTGGGTTTTTGTTTTTTTTTTAGTAAATATTTATTTATTTTTGTGGGTGGTGACTCGGGGCGTGGCTGGAGGCTGGTGTGTAGCTTGTTCCTCCGTTGCTTGGGTGCATGGCATGCCGCTGAACCGCACCATGTTGTTGTGCGTGGCTCCCTCTAAAGGGGGACATAGTGGGGAGTGTAGCCCGCTGAGAGAGGAGTGGTCAGCAGGAGGATTAACTGTGGCTGCTGGTCCCACCCCTGGTGGTTCGCAGGTTCATGTGCTGCTCCACTTGACTGGTTGGGTGGCTCCATGTACCCCACCGCCCTTCTCTGTCCTTCTTGAGAGGGGGGAGAGCCTGCAGAGAAGGGGCAGGATGCACCCGTTCATCTGTGCCAGTGCACCTGGCTGCGTTTCCCACTGTGCCTGGAGGCAGAGAAAGAGGAGTGATAATGCCTCTTGAGTGGGCTTCTGCTGCTGTACTGCCTATTGTATATTAAACTGTACAGCGCTGCATATGTCTTTCAGTGCTATAGAAATCATGAATAGTACAGAGTCCCTCATGCTAGCTGGAAAAGCACTCTGCCTAGCTTTTATGAAGAGCAAACAGCTTTTTAGACTGAGGAGTTTCAAACCCCCACCTTTGGAGAGGCATGGTCTGACATGCCGCATCTCTGAAGATATCAGCACCCTGCTGAGAAAGGCAGACTACTCGTTCCCAACATGAGAGGGTGAGGGGGGCGGGGTGGGAAAGGTGTGAATTGTAGACTCTGCAGGACCCCAAGAGGGAAAGAAACATCGAGTTATTTTTTTTTTGTTTTTTTGTTTCAGCATGTCCTTTATAAGCTGAACTCTGGGGCAGCATGTCTCCTACTGGGGGGAGAGGTCTGCAGGTCCCCTCCAAGGGAAAGAAGCATGGGAGATTCTTTCTCCTTAAATTCAGATTGGGAGGAGGGTGGGGCAGAGCCCTCGGGGCTGCAACAGATTATCAGAGGTTTTCCCCCAAAACAAGCAGATAGGACTTACCTTTGAACCCCAATCGGCTCCCTGCAGAGGCTGGCTGTAAGCGGCAGCATGCCGTCTGGAGGGTGAAAGCCCCGATCTGTTGCTTGCAGAGGCTGTGGATTTACGCAGCAGCATGCAAGACTCCTATCGGCTGCCCTGCAGAGGATGGCTGTAAGTGGCAACGTGCAGGGATTCCTGGAGAGATCTCTCGGTCTGGCGAGACTCCTATCGGCTGCCTTGCAGAGGCTGGTTCTAAGCGGCAACATGCAGGGACTCCGGGAGATATTTCTCTACCGGGCCAAGTGCAGGCGGGGGGATTAGCTGAGCCAGGGCATCCTGGAGGCTCCTTGCCACTGTAGCATGTGGATCCCCCGCTGCTGCATTCTGATGAGGATGGCTGCTGGAGGAAGATTCTCGGGCCTCACTTCTCTTCATGCCCTGCGGAGGCTGGCTGTAAGCAGCAACATGCAGGAACTCCTGGAGAGATCTCTCGGTCTGGTGAGACTCCTATCGGCTTCCTGCAGGGGCCGACGGCTAGCGACAGCAAGCAGGACCTCCGGGAGAGATTTCTCGACCGGGCAAGTTGCAGTCGGGGGGGTTGACTGAGCCAGGACGTCCTGGAGGCTCCTCACCGGATTCGTCTGTGGATCCCCTGCTGCTACGCTCCGATGAGGATGGCTGCTGGAGGAAGATTCTCGGGCCTCACTTCTCTTCATGAAGTCTCTCAGTGCCCTTTTCCTTAGCTTGCGTGCACGTGGTGACATGTGCGCACAATGCAAGCCACACGGAAACCTCGAGCGCCGGATCCAATCAGTGGGCGCACAATTCATGAGGATCCAGTGTGTTCATCCTCCTCCTGCATCCCAGTTGTTTCTTTAGATGATTCAGGCATCTTCAAGTTGATGAGTAGAAAAGTTGTAATGGAGAGCTGTAGAAAAATCCGACCGATGGGAACGGGCGGAAACTAAAGACTGGGGATTAGGGGGAAGCAGGAGGAAATGGGTAGGGCTCGGGCATGCCCAGTGGGGCCCGGGCACTGCACGTGCTCAGAGAAAAAAAAAAAAAAAAATCTCTCTGAGCTATTGGAGAGCTTATCCGCAAATTGGGAAGTGTTGGGACAACACCCATATGTGGCTGACTCATCCTGCTTGTCCTAGGAGAACTTAGCTACTTCTACTTGAAATTAAAACAACAGCTCCATATAGGCAATGGAGCAAAACCAGGACTGGATCAACCTGTTTAAAAAAAAAAAAAAAGTATTAAAGGTAATTTTTGTCACACTTTTTACTTCCATAGTCTGTAGTCCTCTGACACAAAAAGTCACTACCCTGTGAACTGTCACTGTCTTACAGAAAATTAATCAAACGAGCCTCAGACACCCTGGCCGGAAAACCAGTTCCCAGTCAATACTTTGAGCCAACAAGGCAATGAGTCATTAATCATAGGCTCCTCTTACAAGTTGGGGGGGGGGGGAATTCAGTAAAAAAAATAAATAAAAAAACCTCAGGCAAAAGCCTGAGAAAAACCTGAGAGAAAAAGCCTGAGAGAAACCCCACTCGACCGTAGAGTAATAAAAGTATGCAGCGTCCAGTCACACGGCAGTGTGCCACAAGTTAAACTAAAAACACACCTAACACAAAAAGAAAACACAAACCCAAAAAAAGCCAAGTACCTAGCTGAGCTTACTCTACAGACGGGTGGGGATCAGGTTTTTCTCAGGCTTTTGCCTGTGTTTTTTACTGAATTCCCCCGACCTGTAAGAGGAAACTATGATTAATGACTCATTGCCTTGTTTGCTGAAAGTTTCTGACTGGGAATTGTATCTGATAGCCATAATGGTCTATAACTGCACCCCCCGTACTTATACACACTTATCCCTAGATTCTATAAACGGCACATAAATTTCTGCACGCAAAACAACATGTGATCCTGAGATGCACACAGTGGCATAGTAAGGAGGGGCAGGGGGCAGGGCAGTCCACCCCAGGTGCCGTCATGGTGAGGGCACCGGAACTCCCCTCCTCTCCACCCCCGCCTCTTTCCGCTCCTCCCCCTTCCCTTCCCGTATCTCTAGTGGCTCACCTGCCGCGAGCCACGATGTCAATGTGCTCCTCGCGACCACGTCGGCTCCTGCTGATGTCACTTCCGGGTGCCATGCATAGGAAGTGACGTCACAGGGAGAGCCGACGCAGTCACAAGGAACACATTAAAGTTACGGGATCCCTTCCTCTTCACCAAACCCCCACCTCTTACCACTTCTCCCCCCCCCCCCCGGCCATGCGCGTACCCCCTTCCTTCATCCATACCTCTAGTTGCTCATCGCCATGAGCAAAAAAATATCAACGTGCTCCTCGCAACCGCATCGGCTCCCTCTGACGTCACTTCTGGGTGCCGCACGTAGTGTAACCGGATCTGTTTATACCTTCTCAATGTTATGCTTTATATCATTGTATCTTAAACTTAGTGCGCCGAGGTACATTAGTGTTCCTCCTGAGATTCCAAGTGTGCTGTGGCACACAGGAGGAAGAGAAGCGCCTGCCAGCTGACTTTCCTACCCGGTACAGCGCCAGTACTGCCCGATTCGCTGAAGGCCTACATGTTTCCTCCTTCTCTCTAATGTTCCACGGCTTCCCCCCTGGCCTCCCGGTATCACCTTTAAAGCTAATTACAGCAGCCTCCAGAGGATCACCGGTAAGTAAAATGATTTTATTTTCAATATAGTGATTGAAATGTGTCAGTTTTGAGAATTTATATCTGCTGTGTATATATGAAAAATGAATGGAAAAAATTGCATTACAATTAGTAAAGGGGATGGGATCTGGGGCAGAGCTTTGGTGGGCCTAGGGAGGTCTGCGGTTGGGGTACTCAGTTGATATTTGTTGGACTTTGGGGGTACTTAGCTTGAAGTAGTTGAGAAACACTGCTGTAGGCAATCAGCTGGGGCCAGTGCCTCTCCTTCTCTCCGGCCTTCTTCCCTGCTGGCACCCCCTACTAGCGACTCAAGGCACATCTGGAGTGACCTCTGTACATGTGCGGATGTTCATGTGATGATATCACACATATATGTGATGTCATCACGGCGACGTTCGCGCACTTCTGGGTGCCTCAAATAGTGGCCAGTACCTATAGTGTGCCCGGCTCAAGAAAGTTTGAGAGACACTGCTTTACATGTATATACGAGAGGTGCTTGGGATTTAAAATTGGCTTTATTTAGCTCAAATCAAGAGTAACACAGATCAACAATCTTAATTAAGGTCAGATTAAAGAAATTTACAATCTCTGTGTCTCAGTAAGACAGTATGTTTAATGTTTCCACATAGTCAATTCTACGTATTTACTCTAGTCTAGCCCTTGTTTAGTGAATGAACTTGAACTTTGCTAGCTCTGTCAGACTAGTACTATTCTAAAAAGAGTCTGATTTAAAATAGAATTTCACTGTAGCAGCATTTTTCATCTCTGCCCAGGAAGAGATTGTCGTTCTCCCCTCCCCCCTTCCCGGCAAGGCATTCCTCTCCATGGCACATCTTTCCAGGCCTTCTGCAGGAAGCCACCAGTTCTCTCCTACCTTCTCCATCGCCTTCTCCTCCTCCTCCTCCTTCTCAGAGGGAGAATCCCAGTCACGAGGAGCACGTTGACGTTGTTGCTCGCGGTATGGGGAAAGGGAAGAGGGCGCGCACGCGGAGGGGGGGGGGGACGGGCAAGAAGTGGGGGCGATATGAGGGCTGAGAGGGGCACCATCACTCCTGGCGCCTCTTGCCCTTGCCACGTCACTGAATGTGCATACAACGGATTTGGCTAACAAGCCAATTTGGCATCAATTATTGATGTTAATTGGCAATACATCCTGAGGTTGTGGGTTAAAACCCATGCTGCTCCTTGGAACCCTGGGCAAGTCACTTAATTCCTTTCAAAAAATCCTTCTCAAATGTCATTTCAATTTTCTTAGTCCGAGTTATTCAGAGATGTAAATCTACTATGAATAGCTCATAGACTTAATTCCTTTTTGGTTACTATCTAAGGGGCTGAGCCTCAGATCCCCATGTGCTGTATATGTTTCACAAGCCGTGGTGAGCTTGTGAATCATAGAGCTGCAACATTATACTGGTCCACAGCCCTGATGCAGCCTGAGGGCGAAACGGACAGCTAGCTTAACGTTGGCGAAGGGACTAGCGCAGAGACAGCAGGAAATATTGAATAACAACCATTTTCACTGCCTATTTTCCGCAACACCCTGCCCGGGATCTAAAAGTTAAGTCCTTGTTTAAAAACCATAAAGGTGCTTTTGATTAACAACGGGGCAGGAGGGGAGCATGAGCCAGTGAGGTTAATTCCCTTTCTAGTGTGCTTGTGAAACATGTACAACACACGGGGATCTGAGGCTCCGCCCCTTAGATCAGGGGTGTCAAAGTCCCTCCTCGAGGGCCGGAATCCAGTCGGGTTTTCAGGATTTCCCCAATGAATATGCCTGAGATCTATTTGCATGCACTGCTTTCAATACATATTCATTGGGGAAATCCTGAAAACCCGACTGGATTGTGGCCCTTGAGGACCGACTTTGACACCTGTGCCTTAGATAGTAACCAAAAAGGAATTAAGTCTATGAGCTATTCATAGTAGATTTACACCTCTGAATAACTTGGACTAAGAAAATTGAAATGACATTTGAGAAGGGTATTTTTTGAAATGAATATATGTTCTTTCTCATCCTGTATATGATTTTGGTGATACAAGTCACTTAATTCCCCCATTGCCCCAGATACACTAGATAGATTGTGACCTGGCGGGACAGACAGGGAAAATTGCTTGACTACCTGAATAAATTCATGTAAACCATTCTGAGCTCCTCTGGGAGAACGGTATAGAAAATTGAATAAATAAATAGGGTGTGGCAGAGTAGTGTTCTCATTTATAAGGCACGGGCAGTTTCCCTGGAGTCCTACAGAGCTTGCCGGTCCCTCACTATTAAAAATGTGATCTCTCTCCCCCCTCTACTTGCTGAACTATAGGTGGAGGACTCAAGCTCAGCTTAGAGCAGTGGTTCCCAATCCTAGTCCTGGAGGCATAGAAACATAGAAATAGACGGCAGATAAGGGCCACGGCCCATCTAGTCTGCCCACCCCAATGACCCTCCCCTACCTTTCTCTGTGAATAGATCCCACGTGTCGATCCCATTTGGCCTTAAAATCAGGCATGCTGCTGGCCTCAATCACCTGAAGTGGAAGACTATTCCAGCGATCAACCACCCTTTCAGTGAAAAAGAATTTCCTGGTGTCCCCGTGCAGTTTACCGCCCCTGATTTTCCACGGATGCCCCCTTGTTGCTACGGGACCCTTGAAAAAGAAGATATCTTCTTCCACCTCGATGCGGCCCTTGAGATACTTGAATGTCTCGATCATGTCACCCCTCTCTCTGCGTTCCTCGAGTGAGTACAGCTGCAACTTATCCAGCCGTTCCTCGTACGGGAGATCCTTGAGTCCCGAGACCATCCGGGTGGCCATTCTCTGGACCGACTCCAGTCTCAGCACCTCCTTACGGTAATGCGGCCTCCAGAATTGCACCTCAGCAACTCAGGTTTTCAGGATGTCCTCAAGGAATATTCATGAGAGGGATTTGGATGCAGTGAATATCCTGGCTGGAGTGCCTTGAGGACCAGGGTTGTGAGCCCCAGGCTTAGAGGGAACAGTGGTGGAGTCTGCACTCAGCATGGGTTTTTTTTTTTTAGCAACTATACTAGCGATGCTATGGAAATTCCAAAACCATGATATTCTTAGAGCCACTTGTCTCCTTACTGCTATTTAAGATTAGAGATTGCCAAGAGCAACACAATTTCACCACCAGATACTGGCACTGATTGCCAGTACACAATAATAATTTAACATTAACCTTCCTTTTATGGAAGCAATAGCCAGGTCTAAATTAATTCAAGATGTTATTTTATGTGGGACAGTCATCTTCCACAAGCTTCTGGAGTTTAAACCTGCCAGAACGATGAGAAAATAATATCTAAAGTCCTACTGTACCAGCACAACTGTTTCCATGGTAACAGCCTTGCCAAACCATGAGCATGATATAGCCTAACTGGCCAAAGTACATATAAGAGAGATAGAAATGGCTGCCAGGCAGACAGCTAGCAGGCTTTACCAGGACTACAAACTGGAGAAGCATTAAAATTGTTTTAACAGTTGGAAAAGCGAGTCAGAGGAGACATAAATTATTACAGCTACCTGCTACACTCAGTTCTGAACCAGCTTTTATGGGGTCAGGTTTATTTGACTAAGCATATGGTTTTGCGGTTTGTACAGTGGTTGATGATCTGAGTGAAATGCTTCTGCATCCGAATCTTGCTTTCTGCTGAGGCCTGAAGTACCTTTTGCCCACACCTCATTCTGACATTTCAAGAGTTGGTTTCTGAGAAAAATAACATTAAATTGACACGTCCCTCCTTCTCAAGTGGAAACTGTGCTATCAAAGAAAGTACCCCCCCTAAAAAAGGGCCTCTCTGAGCAGCATAATGAACCACTCCTAATGCTCTGAGGCACTTTCTCCATAGTGGGACAAAGAATAGCATTATTATTAAATACTCCTAAATTTCTCCTTGCTTAGGCTTCAGATATGACGCCTGGTAGTCAGTAGCACTTGGAGATATGACAACAAATAAAACAGACACTGAAATAGGCAGAATTTTAGCCTATTTTGAATTTGTTGGACTTCATGCAATACTCTCAGATTCAAACAGATCTGATGTAGATTTAGCATGGATTTACCAGATCAGATCTGTTGGTTGCTGATCTTGAAATCTGAATCTGAATCTAGTAAAATTTGAAGGGTCCAGAGATGGGCATGCCTCTGAGCCCCCATTTCTGATCCAGACCAATTGGATAGGGGCTCATGCCAAAGAAGCATGTGGCAGTATGGCTCATGGCTGGCTACAGGACCTCATAGAAATGTGACACACATGCACACAATATACGTAATCCCAGTTAAAACTCTTCATAGGGGCTGGCTCCTAGCCAGGCCCAAACACTGTGACAACAAATGCTGTCTTAGGCCCCTTCTGTGCACACCCCATACACTCAGGGCCTGATTCTATAAATGGCACCTAATGGAGCATAACTTCTAGGCACTGGCCGGCATGGTTGTCAATCAACCTCCAGGGCTGTTGATAGAATCACGCTGAATGGTGTCTAGATGTGCTTAGACATTGCTAGGTATCTCTGTTGAAGGCCAGATTTTACCTGGCCTAATTTACCGGTGCCCAACTACGACACCTAGCAATGCCTAAGTCCATCACGCCTATTCTCCGTCCCTAACCACACCTACTTTTCAGGTAGGCTTCATTAAGTGTTGCAGGGCACACCTTTGGTCAACTGGTCAAGCATGCCAGAAATCCATGGGAACACAAAAATAGTATCTTTCTCCCAATGGTTATGTCATTATAGTCATAATTCATAGAGGGACGTAGACGTGAGTTATCGGTACTGTAATGTAACAACAAAGGAGTAAAAGCCCGACTGAGATACTTCTAGGCGGTGTCAAGGAGTCAACCGCTTGATTGTTGATGCCACTGTCAAAAATAACAGTGAAAGATGTATGTCTACTTGACTTATATCTACCGTAGTACCACAATGGGTTGACAAAATATTAACTGAATCCTTTGGCAGTCCCTGCTAAGCAATCGAGGCTCATAAGTGCCTATTGATTCATTTGTGCTATTTAATATGCAATTGATGAGAATGGAATATTATCTTGACCAAAGTAAAAAAAAGTTTAAGATTAATTAACAAAAGGTCAGAGTGGAGGTTTTTTGATCTATGAAAGAGACCCATTTGCTTGCTTCACCTTTTTATGTTCACACATTATCTTAAGTATTTATGCTTAAATTCATTAGGACCCCTGAGGAAGGCGTGTTATCCGAAACACGGACCGTGTCGGGTCCTTTGGTTGGCTATAAGGTTGTATATGTTACTGCATTTACTAATAAACAACGCCTGCATCTTGTACATTATCTGCAGTCTGTTTGTTGTTTTCTGATTGCTGTTGTTTACTGCAGACTACGTTGGATTTTCTTTCTCCCTTTTGTGCATTCTCATTGTTTTCCAACATGGCCTTTCCTGCCTGGGATCATATATTCAGTTTTTCGGAAGAACGGTTTAGCTAAGGGTATGGTGAGAAAAACGGCCCTCTTCCCCTTTAGATTTTTATTTCGCAAATGAGCCCCATAGGGTATACAAACAGTATATGGCACTTGTGTATACCTTACAAATGACATTCCATTCAGCAATGGTCACAGTGCTAACTTGTCAAATGTGAGGAGGTTTCTGCAAGACAGTGAATATTTCTGAATTCCACAGATTTTATGCCTCCCCTATTGTAAATATTATTTAACATATACTGTATATGAGTGAATTAGGAAAAATCTTCTCAAATTTAGGTTACACAATATAAACCTATGCAGACAATATATTTCTATTCTGCCCTATAAATGTTGCTGAACTTATCAGTTAAGTTATAAACTAAACTAAACCTTAAGTTTGTATACCGCATCATCTCCATAAAGATAGAGCTCGGCATGGTTTACAGGTAATTCAATAAATGAGGGAAGGACATAATAAGAAATTAGAGGTTATGAAGAGGAATAGCTAGCTTTACATTTTAAATAGATAGCTTTATGTTTTGGAGAAAAGCCAGGTATTCAGATGCTTTCGGAATAATTGGAATGAGCTTAAGTTCAGCAGCGGGACAGGGAGGTTATTCCAAAGCTTTTTTCTTTTTCTTTTTCTCTTTCTTTCTTTTTTACTCTTTCTTTCTTTCTCTCTTCCTCTTTCTTTCTCTCTCTCTCTTTTTCTCTTTCTTTTTTTTTTACTCTTTCTTTCTTTCTCTCTTCCTCTTTCTTTCTCTCTCTCTCTTTTTCTCTTTCTTTCTTTTTAAACTAAACTAAACCTTAAGTTTGTATACCGCATCATCTCCATAAAGATAGAGCTCTGCACGGTTTACAGGTAATTCAATAAATGAGGGAAGGACATAATAAGAAATTAGAGGTTATGAAGAGGATAGCTAGCTTTACATTTTAAATACACTTCTCCCTCGTCATTCGCGGAGGATATGGGCAGAGCCGGACTGCGAATGGCGAAAAACCGCAAATGGCGAAAAACCACGATTATCCGGCTCTGACTCACCCCCACCTCCCTGCCGCCTTCCCGGCCTTACCTGGTGGTCTAGAGGGCTTTTGGGGCGGCAGCGATCTTTCTATGCTCCTGCCCCGTGCAGATCGCCATGAGGAAATGGCTGTAGGGAGTTCCCGACGTAGTCTCGAGAGACTACGGGAACTCACAGCAGCCATTTCCTCATGGCCCTAGCCCCAGAACCATGAGGACGCCAAAATAAGTGCTCCCTGAAGGAACCCTTGACAAAGCCTATTGTGGTGAAACGGGTCCCGTCGGGCACAAAAAGTATTGGGGCAAGCAACTTTGACTGCAATAAAGGATAAGTGACGAAAGTGCAACAGTGTCAGTATGCTTTTATTTTTGGGGAATTTTTTAACAGACTGATTTGAATTTTATAGATTGAAGATTGAACCTTATGAGTGAAGGCTTTTGTATTTTGTGAGGTTATTCCAAAGCTCAGTGAATTTTGAAGAAAAAGGATTTCCCTAATTTACCTGCATATATGACGCCTTTTAACAAAGGGAAAGATAGTTTGAGTATTACATTACATTACATTACATTAGGGATTTCTATTCCGCCATTACCTTGCGGTTCAAGGCGGATTACAAAAGGTTAATTTAAATAAAAAACAGAGTTACAATGATTAGCTAGAGAGGTAAGTTGTAGATCTTATAAACATTTAACGGGTTGTTGAGGGTGAGGTGGTTTGTAAAAGAATTAATAGGTGGTCATAGTGGAGGTTCTTTTGTTATTATTAGTACGGTGATGGGTAGATCAGATGTCAGTTTTAGAGTTACTAAGAGGTCGTGATGTTATTGCTGCTTCAGGAATTTCTTGAAAAGTGTGGTTTTTATTTCTTTTCTGAACGTCCTATAGTCTGGGGTGGTCATCAGAAGGTTGTGGGCGGGTCTGGTAGTGTCAGGTCTCGAAGAATTCCAGGATAGTGGGATTAGGGGAGGAAGAATGCCATGTAGGATCTTGACTATTAGGCAGGTACATTTAAAGTGAATCCTAGAAATCACCGGAAGCCAGTGAAGTTTTGACAGAAGCGGGGAAGCATGATCGAATTTGCTTTTTGCAAAGATCAACCTAGCCGCAGTCTTTGAAGATTTTTCTTGGTTAGACTTAGATAGATGGAATTACAATAGTCCAGTCTGGAAAGAAAGTTATAGGTCTCCTTGTACTAGACTGCGGTAGCGATTTTAGCGTGCGCTGCAGATTAGCACACCCTAACCCCCCACGTTACGCGGAGAAACTAACGCCAGCTCAATGGAGGTGTTGGCGTCTAGCGCTCACAGCAATTTAGCACATGCTAAGCGCATGCTAAAACCGCTAGCGCAGCTTAGTAAAAAGAGCCCTTAGTGATAGGGCTAGGAAAAACTTTTTAAAAAAATAAATACGGCTAAGACAAAACTTATTAGTTTTGGAAATTATGAGAGTATCTGTATGAATAAAGTAAAGCTAATATCTGGTGACGTTTTGAGAATAGATAATGTATCCAGATTGTTAGGTGTAATCCTAGATTCTAACCTAGAATTAAATATAATCTGTATCTCTTTAGAAATTGCACTGTAGGGAAATTTCTACCTCATAGTGTCCCTTTCAAACAGCACTAGCTCTCCTGTTGTATTATTACCCCCCTCTTAATTGTCTTGACATGTACCACTAAGGAACTTCCTATACTGTACCAAACTGTATCCATTTGTATTGTAGGTGAAGTTGTGATGTTGGTGAGCCTTGCAAACACAACTCCTGAAGACGCCAGGCGGCAAAACAGTCTTCTATTGAGCTGAATGCTTTATGAATTGAAGAACAGGACCATCATGAGGACAGAGAGGCCTGCCTGTTGTGTTTAATAAGAAACTGTGATTTTCATGTGCTAGACCAGGGGTGGGCAATTCCGGTCCTCGAGAGCCAGGTCAGGTTTTCAGGATTATCCACCATGAAAATGTACGAGATGGATTTGCATGCGCTGCCTCCTTGAGATGCAAATCTATCTCATGCATCTTTATTGTGGATGTCATGAAAACCTGACCTGGCTCCGGCTCTCGAGGACCGGAATTGCCTACCCCTGTGCTAGACTGTTGTGCAACTCTCAGTTTGAAGCCTCTCTGACTACTAGATGATCGTGGACTAATGAACTCATGAACTAACCAAGATCCAGTTTTGGATAAAAGTAATCACAATGACTGTAGTACGTGTGTGAAAGTTGGGAAGTGAGTGTGAGTGTGAGTGATGGGGATTGGGTTCACTGACTAAATTATTCTGATATTTATTAATAAATTAAGTATTGGTAAGTTGTAAAAGTACTATAATGAAATGAACTGTAGGATATAAGATTAAAATTGAAATGATTCAGTTAATACTTGTTTGTATTAAATATTTAATAGCTGGTTTTAAGAATTTGAGTTATCCAATAGGCAGCTATTTGACAAACTGGGGAAAAAACCCCAAGCTTAGGCTTTAGGTCGATGAATATGCAATGAAAGCAGTGCGTGCAAATAGATCTCATGCATATTCATTGGGGAAATCCTGAAAACCTGACTGGATTGCGGCCCTCGAGGACTGACTTTGACACCCCCGATATAAACCAAGTTTGTATCGGTCTGTGCTGTATTAGCTGATGTTGTATTTGGGTAGGGTTACCAGATTTTCCCGAAGAAAAATCCGGACCCATGGCCACACACCCCAGGCCCGCCCCGTTCCAGCCCTACCCCCAGAGAGCATCCGCGCGTGGCGCGGACGCGTTGCAGTGATGTCACCGAGTTGCATCTGCGCATGCGCAGATGTCCCTTCCCGACGCAATTTTCATGGGAAGCTTTTCAAAACCTGGACAACGTGCAGGGTTTTGAAAAGCTGTCCGGACCCCTGGACATGTCCTCGAAAAGGAGGACATGTCCAGGGATATACGGACGTCTGGTAACCCTATGTTTGGAGATTCCTTAGGCTTCTGTGCACTCTTCGTTCAAGGAGGTTCATAGACAACAACGCGGAAGACAAAGGCGCGCGCCGACAACTGAGCGCAAGACGGAGGTGTGCGCCGAAGAAAATTACTGTTTTTAGGGGCTCCGACGGGGGGTTTTGTTGAGGAGCACCCCCAGTTTACTTTATACAAATCGCGCCGGCGTTGTGGGGGGTTTGGGAGGTTGTAACCCCCCACATTTTACTGTAAACTTAACTTTTTCCCTAAAAACAGGGAAAAAGTGAAGTTTTCAGTAAAATGTGGGGGGTTACAACCCCCACAATGCCCCCACAATGCGGCGCGATCTGTATTAAGTAAAGTGGGGGGTTCCCCCCACGCCCCCCCCCGTCGGAGCCCTAAAAACAGTAATTTTCTTCGGCGCGCGCCTCTGCGCTGCGCTCAATTGTCTGCTCGCACCTTTGTCCCGGCGCGCTTTTGACCTGACACCATTCAAGGAAGAGTTTTCCTGATGCAAGTGCCTTTTCCTGGTAGTTAACTTTTTCTTAGTATTATAATCAGACACACGCCCACAGTGTGCGTGCCCCTTGCACCTTAGAAAAATGCTGCTCTTTCCCCCCCATTTATTCCTTCAACCGGACTTCCATTTTTTTTGTTAGTTTCCTCCCCTGCTGTCCACATAGAAACATAGAAACATAGAATATGACGGCAGAAAAGGGCTATAGCCCATCAAGTCTGCCCACTCTAATGACCCACCCCCCTGTCTTTACTCCCTTAGAGATCCCACGTGAATATCCCATTTTCTCTTAAAATCTGACACGCTGTTGGCCTCAATCACCTGCAGAGGTAGACTATTCCAATGATCGACCACCCTTTCTGTGAAGAAGTATTTTCTGGAATCACCACGAAATTTCCCTCCCCTGATTTTCAGCGGATGCCCTCTGGTGGTCGAAGGACCTATAGGACAGAAGATATCATCTTCCACCTCGATACGGCCCGTAACATATTTGAACGTCTCAATCATGTTCCCTCTCTCTCTTCGTTCCTCTAGTGAGTACAGCTGCAATTTATTTAGCCTTTCTTCATACGTGAGATCCCTGAGCCCCGAGTCCATCCTGATGGCTATTCGCTGAACCGACTCAATTCGCAGCACATCTTTCCGGTAGTGTGGTCTCCAGAATTGAACACAATACTCCAAATGAGGTCTCACCATGGATCTGTACAGTGGCATTATCACTTCAGGTCTCCTGCTGACAAAACCCCTAAGGATACAACCCATCATTTGCCTTGTCTTGGAGGAAGCCTTCTCCACTTGATTGGCAGCCTTCAAGTCATCACTAGTGATCACCCCTAAATCACGTTCCGCCGTGGTCCTAGCCACGGTCTCACCATTTAATGTGTAAGTTCTGCCATAGTGGCCGAACCAGAACATCCCTCCCTCCTCCAGTTAGA
Organism: Geotrypetes seraphini; assembly: GCF_902459505.1. Classification (NCBI taxonomy): domain Eukaryota; kingdom Metazoa; phylum Chordata; class Amphibia; order Gymnophiona; family Dermophiidae; genus Geotrypetes; species Geotrypetes seraphini. The sequence continues at coordinate 481,046,656 of NC_047085.1, read as the reverse complement.
AGTAGATGATTCCGACAGCCACCCAGGGACGCCTCTACTCCATTTATGCTGTTGTCTTATGTAGATCCCTATGAATATTACTGATAGTTTGCAACTTGAGGACTCCTCGCATGTTTCCACAGCAGTCGGCATCTTTTTAAAGGTTAGCTCGGCACATCTGGTGAAAGCAGAAGGCACATTTAGACTTATTCTCTAGCATATGTAAACACTAGAAGCCTGAAGAACTCTTGTTTTATTTTTTTTCATTATACATCCTAATTTAGAAATGACTCAGACTTCCCTAGCATCTGAAGTATAGCTATCTTGCAATGTAGGGCGGAAGGGCGCAATATTCAGACAGTGAAAAGAAAACCCTTGGAAAAAAAGCAGGAATGAATCTTAAGCACACACAAGTGAGGAAAGCATGCAGAGCCTGGGAGGAAACCACTAGCTGGTGTATTTAGGGAACCACACAAATAATAAGTCACAGGCTGATTTAAGGGATGACAGAGTGTAAGGCAACCAGAGGGAATAAGAGGAACAACATAGGACAGCTGTATTGCTGAACACAATCAGCAAATACAAAGCAAGAAGAAGTCTCTGAAGATAAAAAAGCTGAATAAAAACCATACACAGCTGATTACAATTCAGGAATCAATGCCTGGAAGGATGACACTGTACAATGGAGACTTTAAAAATGTCTTTGCTCTGCAAATAAGTATTTTTTTTTTCTCTAAAACTGAGCCAAAAGTTACAGAGGGATTATTTGGGGGGGACTGACCTGTCTTTTTTTATGGAGATCCTTTATATGTTTTATGCATATTTTAATATTGTAAATAAAGTAGCATATCAATATAAATAAGCTTGTATAGCCTCACCCATAAACAGATTGCATATTGCTATAGTGGCGGTTATCTCTCAGTGGGACCTAGGTTCTAAACGTTCCTAAGAAATGTGTGTATTTTCCTTGAACACGGCAAAGTGGTTTACTATATGTAGCCCTGGTTTTCCACCCCACCCGCAACCCCGTCACGCGGCGCAGGGGCTCCGGCCAGCTCATTGGGTCAGGAGGGGAGGTTGCCCGCCCAACACCAGGACTCACAAAAAGATGTTGAAGTTATAGCAACAGGGGGTTAGTTGCAGTTACTCCCGGACTTACTGTTCACACTCGAGCTTGGGTGTAGGCCAGGGCTGGATAAATCCAGTAGGCCAGAGGATGGGCAACTCTGGGGCTTCACTAACACCTACTAGAACTCCACACTCTCCTTCTGATGTAAGGGACAGCTCAGTCCGAGGTATGGACTTAAACTATGTAAACACACTCTGTGCAGTGGTGTGGTAAGGGGGTGCGAGGGCTGTGGTTTGCCCTAAGCACGGTCTTCCTAAGCGTGCGGAAGCACACACACACACACACACCAATTCCTCTCTTTGCCTTCCTCCGTATCTTTTTGGCGCTCTCTGACGTCACTTCCAGGACCCACGCCTAGGAAGTGGCGTCAAAGGGAGCCGAAGTAGGCTGCATGCTGCTCACGCCGGAGAAGTTAAAAAAGTACAGGGAAAGGGTAGGGGGCGCGCGTGCACGTGGCAAGGGGGGGAAAGAGGGCAGGGGAGGGGCGCCGCCGTCCCAGGCGCCGCTCACTCTTACTACGCTACTGACTCCGTGATAGGCAGATACTCTGAGGGGAGGGGGTGGGTATTTTTGATTATAATTGAAACAAATAATTTTCATAAATAAATAAGGGAGGGGGATAATATTTTATATTATGATGATCAATTATAGGATTTCAAGTGTATTTGAATGCTTAATTGATAAATGTCAATATTGTACTTGATTTAAGATTTGAAATGAATAAAGATTAAAAAATAAATAAAATAAAAGATACTCTGATTCCATCACAAAATTTTCCCCATCACTTCCTTTCACTTTAGAGTTCATTTTTTTTTACAGCTTCTTCAATAAACTGGCAGACAATTTCGATCCGTCACCTGATTTCTCCCTGTCACTACCAATTTCTGTTAGTCTTTGCTATTTACACCATTTTGTCAATTCCCTCCCAAAAAGTTCTGAGAGTCTCCCTTGGTCTGGGGCTTTGGCGGGATAAAGGAACAGCCAAAAGCCAGGATCACGCTCCCTCCTTCTCTTTTATGACCTTCACTCCTCCCTCCCTCCTGGGAAAAGGGACTTCCACTCCTCCCATAAATCTCTAGCCACAGTCAGAATTCTGTGATCACCTGAAAATTCCTCCAACGCAGCAGAGGCATTTTTCATGGAAGTCACATGTATAAGATTATGTATTAAAAGCATAAACACAAACACACAATAAAAGTATATGTATAGTGCAAGAACACACAACAATAAAAATAATAATAATAACTTTATTTTTCTATATCGCCATAGTCAGTCGACTTCTAGGTGGTTCACATTAAGAGAAGGCTGGACATTCAGCGAATTACAAATGCATGAGGGGAGAGTTACAGGAGAAAAGGGTTGTAGGGGAGGGAAAGTAAGGGGGGGTAGGAATTGTCTGAAGAATTGCTTAGGGGTTTGAAGGGGAAAAAGCGTAGAGAGCGCGGAATGGTCTGTTTAGGTGAAGAATTTGTCAAATAGAGCGGTTTTGATAAATTTTCGGAATGCATGTCTTCCCCTGAGACATTCCATCATGCTCTGCTTTCAGCAGGAAGTTTTAAATTTTTTCTTATTTTTCAAGATAAAAATCTCTGCTACAAAGTTTGAAAATCTATTTCCATAGCAATATAACATACAACAGAACACACCCATTTTCTAAATTTAGGATTTGTTTGTCATGTTTCTCTAGGTCTGGAAAATGAAGTGGGGCAGCCAAAGCTACCCCACCCAGATTTTTCTGGAGGGCTCAGCATCCCTTTAATTTTCCCTAAGTGACTAAGAGATTCTTGGAATAAATACAACTTCTGCTGGTTTGGCTGGCCTCCTACCTGAAAAACGGTAATGGTAAGGCTACAGCTTTCTGAGTTTTCTTTTTATTGCTCCATAATGATTAATGTGGTTATCTTGGCAACTGAAACTGGTTTTTGACCCACACACAGGGCAGGATTAATTCTTCAGTGGGCCCTAGGCACACAAGTACATGGAGCCCGCTAGCTCCACCCCCTGCCCATGGCCCTGCCCCCTGCCCACGCCTCCATTTATTTATTTACTTCTTTATTTCCACTTGATTTCTTTTTTTTTCTCTTTATTTTAAAATGTTGGAATTTTTTTTCTTCATATAAAAAAGTTGGATCTGGAGGTGTCCCGATCTTGCCTTGGCCTACATCTGAACAATCCCAGGCAGACTGATTCTTAACAAAGTTAGATCCAGAGAAGAACTCCAGACCCAACTTTACTGCGAAGAAAAATATCCCTACCTTTCTAGGTAAGGCAGCAGAGGAAAGGATTCAAGGACATGATTGATTAGTTAAAAGTAAGATCCTCTGGATTTTATAACTTTAACTTATTCCCTCCAGCTTAATACCTCCCCCTTGAGATCATTCTTGCCCCTCTCAAGGCTTAGTATCCCTCCTCCTTATCGTGCTGTTTAGTACCCCTTCAGATCACTGCAGCAAACCCCTCCCCAACTCAAATCCTTTCTCCTTCTAAGATTCAAGGTTACCCCTCCCGCCCCCCAGCTCACTTTGGTTTGCCCCAGATTAGTCCCTTTGTTCATTTCATACCTGCTACCTGTTGGTAACTCTTTTCTGCTTGAGCCACTCCCATGCGGCTCAACCACATGTGCAGGCCCAAGAGGCAGTGACTTCTGTTCCTCCTCCTCTCTCAAGGCCGTCTCTAACAAATTCTAATTCCCAATTCTTGCCCAATCCCCCTCAACTATTCTCATCCTAATCCCCAATTCTCTTGATATTAGATTAACTCATCCTTCTTCCCATTTGTAAAGGTATTCCACCCAAATTGTTTTCCCCTGCACCCCAATCTCTGACTAGATACTTCCTTTTGATTCAAACCATCTTGGTTCTCTTCCATTTGCAATTTGTATCCCAGAAAGTACTTTTTCTGTTCCCCTTACATTTCATACACTCATTGTATGTAACTTGTTGTAAACCGCTTTTAACTTATGGTATAGCAGTATATAAGAAATAAAATTATTATTATTATTATTATTATTATTATTATTAATCTGCAGCACTCAGGCTGTGCAGTGTGCAGCACGCACCCCTCCATCTGCCATGGCACCAGCAGCGCACAGCAGAAGACTGAAGCACAGAGTCCTCCATCTTCCTTTCAAGGGCAGCCTCCAGCCAGGCTTCTTTGCTACGATGCGAGTCTCGAGAAAAATAAATGATGGATGCTGGCAATGTCCACTCACAACACATTGTGGCAACAATGGGACAACAGCGTGGCTGCAGGTGACGACGCCATCGGATCAGCATGCCAGGCCCCCCTGAACCCTTCGGGCCTGAGGCACATGCCTACTTTGCCTAGCCTTTAATCCTGCCCTGCCCACATATACATCCATATTACCCCTATACCACGTATACAGCACACACACTCACACATTCCAGAACCACAAACACACACTCACATCTCCAAAAATAACACCTTTCTACAGCATATACTCTCACACATCTACTGCTACTACTATTACGTAATTATTTCTAGAGTGCTACCAGCGCTGTACAGAGTCATGAATGAGACAGTCCCTATTCAAAAGAGCTTACAATCTAAACAGACAAGCAGGATGCCAGGGTGGGGGATACAGTTAGGGGGGGATCGCTAATCTGCTGGCTAGTGAGCAGTAGGCAGTGGGGAGCAATGGCATAGTGAGGAGGGGTGGGGGCAAACTGCCCCGAGCACCATCTTGGTGGGGGTGCTGGCACCTCTATGCCCCCCCAGCCCTCCCTTCCCCACCCCCGTACCTCCTTAAAATCTTTGCCAGCGTGAGTACTTTTGGGGAGTAGGGTTATGAGTTGAAGGCTATATCAAGAATATGGGTTTTCAGTCTGCTTTTAAACAAGGGAAGGGAAAGGGCTTGACAGACGAATTCAGGTAGTTTATGCCAGGCATACGGGGTAGCTAGTTGAAAGGAACGGAGTCTGGAGTTGGCAGTGGAGGCAAAGGGTACAGATAAAAACAGCTTATCTGAGGAACAGAGTTCGCATCTGCCATGCCTATACACTTATACCCCACACCCATATATATCCGCCCACATATACAGATCTCATATTCAATACACTGTCCACACCCACACCATGCACCCCCACAGAACCCATTCATCCCCAGATTCTTTGCTTACACCTGATAATGCTAGACTTCTGTATCCATAGCAATCTACAACATAGTCTTGTAGGGAATGCATTCCACAGTGCAAGGGTCACTCTGGAGAAGGCTCGTTGGCGGGTATCTCATCATGTGATCTCCTTCGGAGAGGGTGTGGTTAGGGATACTCCTTGGGAGGATCTCAGTGACCTTGTAGAGGAAGATCCTGTTCTTCAAATATTCTGGACCATTTCCTTTAAAGTGCTTAAAGATCAGACATACTGTAGAGTTTAAAATTTTGCCCTATATTGTACTGATAGCCAGTAAAGTTTTCACAAAAATGGTATAGTGTGGACCACTTTTTAGGTAACATCTTACTCTGTAGCAGCCAAGCCACCTTCCAGGACATCCAGCCCAGATGGGTGAGCCACATACTCTGATATGAAAACCGCCATCTTGGAATAGGCAGGGTACTTCCCAAAAAGGTATTGGCAGCAACTCTAAGAAGGAGCTGTTTGCCCGAAGTTTACTCTGTCCCCCCCAAAAAAACAAAGACTAAGGGGCATGTAATGAAGCTATTAAGTAGTAAATTTAGGAGATAATATATTTTTACTCAATGTTTATTTATTTTTAAAATTTATATACTGTTTTTTTCCAAAACGGTTTACAAAAAGTTACATACATACAATATTATAAAAAATCAGAACAAGATAAGAACAAAACCAGACAGATTCAAACTTTACATAAGGTCAATTGCTCAAAGAAATGCATCTACAAATAGTTGTGTTTCTAACATTTTCCTACATGAGTTCTTGTCTCTACATTTTCGAATTTGACCAACACGGCTATTCCACAACTTAACTCCTGCACATGTGAAAGTCATGACATTTGTTTCCACATATTTAGGATTAGCCTTCATTTTCAGCAATGCTGAACTTTCAGAGTGCAATGATCTTAATGGTTGATACCCATACATCAAACTCTTAAAAAATTCAGGGATTGTACCATATAAAAATTGGTGACATAACATAATTGCTTTCTATTGAATTCTAAATACAACTGGCAGCCAATGCAGTTGTCAGAGATATGGAGTAATATGCTCATATCTTGATGTTCCAGTTATCAATCTAGCCGTGGCATTCTGAACCACCTGTAGTGCCCTGCACCTGGTCTTAATTATTCCCAGGTACAGGACATTGCAGTAGTCTAGCCATGACAAAATCATTGCTTGTACAACGGCACGAAAGTCAGATGGTGACAACATTGGTTTTAAACGATACAAAAAATCTGTGCAAAACATACTTGCACTGTCTTTACCACATGACAAACCATTGTAAGTCCTGGATCCAGTTTTACTCCCAGGACTGTCATTGACTCCCTCACCAGTAATTAAACTCTGGAATTCATTGCCAGAGAATGTAGTAAAAGCAGTTAACAGGGTTTAAAAAAGGTTTGGATAAATTTATAAAAGTTCATAAGCCATTATTAAGATGGACTTGGGAAAAGAATAAACAGCCTAAAATTTGTTTTTCTTTTTTGGCATGTTGCCAGGTACCTGTGACCTGAATTGGCCACTGTTGGGGAACAGGATACTGGGCTTGATGGACCTTTGGTCTCCCCAGTATGTCAAGACTTATGTTTATATGTTTGGAAGTGGTTATGACCAGAAGAGAAAACATAGATGGAGATAGCCAAAGTAATTCTTCTGGAATAATTCTTACATGAGTCTGCTCATAAGGCAGTGGGTATGCCAACATCCTAAACTGATATTATAGAGAGCTCTTGAGGTAGTGGAAGGTCTGCTTAATGTCAAAAGGGAAGGATGGAACAAATGGTGCCACAATCATTAATGACACTGCCATCCTGGCCTTGTTAATTGGACCCTCCCACTTGTTTCAATTGAGGAGAAAAGGGACATTTCATGAGAGGGTGCAGGGTAGTAAACAAGGATGCTATGGACTTGAGTTTAGAGAGTCTGCATTCCTGTAATTTTATGATTGCTCCTCACGCAATAATATGGAACTTTGTGATCCAAGTTGAGCTGGATGGGACTCTCCTTCAGGTGTTAATAGATTTTGGAAGTGGGAAGACTCTCCTTTAGAGGGAGATAATAAAAAGAATTCATATTAATTATGAATTTTAGCCTGTATTCATGGAAACTAGAGGCAATTCCCAACCACTTAGGTCTCAATCAAAATGCAGGGGACCAACCAACTTAGTAGCTGGATTGTTACCCTGGCTTCTCTATCCAGTTGATTTAGGTCATGACTATCCAGACTTCAGATCCCTTAGGTAGCTTGCTTGAGTACACTAAGGAAGAAAGCCTTGGGGAAATTAAGAGAGCCCAAATGAAAGATGAATCCCTTAAAGATGCCAAAACTAAGGAATAAGTGATAGATGGGAAACATGTAGACAAACCAAGACCCCTCTAAGGCAGGTTTCCTGTACTTTATAGTGAAACATGACTTACACTATACAGTCCCCTTTACACACACTCCCTCATAGATCTACTTTAAGAGACCTGGCTTTAGAGTGCTTTGCAGGAAGGGCCGGATAAAACCCCAGAAAGTAGGCAAGACAGGGAGGCCAAGAGAAGAAAAAAAACAGACCTCCATTGTGTATCTTTGAAGGACCTGAGGGTAATCAGGAGGTAGAAAATAGACAGTATGGGAATGGGGTTGTTGAGAATCCCAGAGTCAAGGGAGATCCTCTGGGGATCCCCTCCAGGGTTGTGGGGATGGAAGTAGTTCATGTGGGGCTCCTGTGGGATTGTATCTGCCTATGCTACTGGCTTCCTTCATAATTCTGCATCCATATCTGGTCTCCTTAACAGACTACAGGCAGCAGTTCCTACATGCTGCAGGCAGCTTATCTGGAAGCCTTCTCTCTGACACAAAACTTAAATGCATCTGAGGGAAGGCTTCTGAGTCAGCCACAGGCAGTGTAAAGGAACCACTACTCACAACCTGTTGAAGTGATTTGTCTGTAAGAGAAGAAACACTGCATAAGTGGGGGGAGGAGAGGAAAACTGACTTTGGACATAGAGTTGAGGGGATGGAGATAAAGAGAGAAGCTGCAGGTGGGGGAAGGAGAATGGTTGGACATGGATGTATGGAGAGAGAAAGAGAGGTGAACAGGTTCCTATATGGGGAAAAGAAGAAAAAGGAGAGAGAAAGAGGTACTGTATAGTTGGGAGAGAGGGAGAATTGTTAGACACGGTGGAGAGGAGAGATGAGAGAGGGAGAAATATTAGAGGGTGAAATGTTAAATGTTGTGTTAGAGAGGGAAGGGTGGGAGAGATCCTGCATGGGGATGGAAAAGGAAGGATGTATAAAAGATGCTGTGGGGGGATGAGAAAGGGAGAAATGGACATGTCAGTAGGGAGTAGGAGAGATACACCTTGGATCTAATATCTCACTCTCTCTTTTCCCACTCCTTTTGTGGCAAAGGAAGAAGTGAGAGAGAGATAGTGGACAATGAGAGAAAGGGAGACATATTTGACATGGAGATGGAGGAGAGCAAGGAAGAAATGCTGTGTTGAAAGAGGAAGGGAAAAGAGGCAGATGTTGGATCCAGGGCCAGAAGGGAATGAACATGCTGTTCTATGGGAAGGAGGGAGGGAAAGAAGGCGAAATTTTGGACGCCTAAATAGAAAGACAGGAGAAAGAAGAAAAGACAAATGGACAACAGCTGTTTGAAGGAGAATTTGCAGAAAACAGGAAAGTAAAAAAGAAAAACTAGAGCCAACTTGATGGAAAAATAAATGTCCAAACAACAAAGGCTAAGAAAAGCATTTATTTTGAATGAAATATGTTGGCTTTGGGAAACGTGCATAGCAGATGTCTTTGTATTACCTGCTGAGTTTAACTTCTTGGGATTCCCTGTTCAGTTTTTGTCTACATATTTTTGTTTCTAATTTGTGATTCTATGTTCTGTATTTGCTGAGGGTCTGTCAGCAGATAGTAGTGGCAAGTGAGGTTGGAGGGTGCCTTCCTTTATTTTCTGCCTGGGCACCAGCATGTCCAACACTGTCCCTGACCCTTACTGTAGCTGGCGGGGATCCCCAAACACTGCCAGCTGAGGACCTCCTCTAAAAGTGGCTGGAACTCCGTTCTACCAAGCTTGGCAGTCACTGGCAGCATCCTTGAGCCAATGAGGTGCCAGCATCTATGACTTGGGGATGCTGATGCTGCCTGTCAAGCTTGGTAAAAGAGAGTTTTGGCCACCTTCAGAGGAACTCTTCAGCTAACAGAGCTTGAGGATCCTTGTCAACTAGAGCAGTAGTTCCCAACCCTGTCCTGGAGGATCACCAGGCCAATTGGGTTTTCAGGTTAGCCCTAATGAATATGCATGAGAGAGATTTGCATTTAATGGACGTGACAGGCATGAAAATCTGCTCCATGCATATTCATTAGGGTTAGCCTGAAAACCCGATTGGCCTGGTGGTCCTCCAGGACAGGGTTGGGAACCACTGAGCTTGAGTATTTATATATTATATTTAAATTAGAGGTTCTGGCATTTACAAACTATGTATTCTTCCTAATTAATATTTCCAAATTAATAGTGTTTTTGCTTATTTGGAAATGTTAATTGGGAAGAATACGTGTGTGTAAATGGGTTTCTGCCAGAGCCTCTAACATACTTCAGTATCATAATTAAATAACTACTTCTGAAGATTATGGATACAGGCAGGGATGGAAGAGATTATTGCAGGGACGGGCAGGGATGGGTTTGATTTCTGTCCCAGTGAAACTTTGTGGTAGGAAAGCTGGTTATTTTGTAACTCTGTGTACCCTGGAATTTTTCTGCGGTCAGGTAAGAGCCAGGTCCCGTTTTGTTTGGTCGCCGTTGCACTGCCAAATGCTTATGTTACAAGGAGCTCAGAGTCGTATGTTTTTCTGTTGAATCACAGTGTCTGAAGGCTTTTTGGATTTACTTTTAAAACGAAGTCTTGCTGTGTTTGTGAAGTCTCCTTGATGATATTCAAAAGGTTTTATCATGCCTTTCCATCCACGGTATACATGTTTAGATCTTTAAAACTACCTTCGTATAGTAGCCACTCCCTGGGCCAACTTTATCTGGCGGGGGAGGGGGGGGGACTTCTGATAGGTGCATAAGCTGCCAAGAAGGTCTCCGCGAACCACCATTGGCTCACGGGCCTTGCAATGAAGACCACTGCTTTAGGGTTACTAGATGTCCAGTTTCCCTGGACAAAAGTAGTAAACTAAAAAAGCCAGCTGGACTCCCAACAGAGTCCTCGAAAAGAGGACATGTTCGGGGAAGCCCGGACAACTGATAATCCTAGGTAGGGTAAGAGAGATGTAGGACCACAGGGATGGGGAGGTTTCACCAGAGAATTATACATAGATATAAGCCATGTTTGCCAGGTGAACATCAGAGTGATTTACTTATTTTAGTATTCTTATAGTTTGTGAGGTGAAGTAAAGGCCAGGACCAGCAAGAGGTAGGAGGCCATTTGGCAGAGCAATGTACTCACTCAGCAGTCTTCTTTCACCTAATGATTCAATCTACTGGAAGAGCAGTTCTGAACCAAAAGGTTTTCTTAAATTTGGATGGTACAGGCAAAAACATTGGGACAAGGCTTAATAGCAGCTACTGAAGTACAATGTCCCTGTATGTGGGTCCTTCCCTAAAGGGCACACTGCTAGAGTGATACCAAGGTTCTCTGTCTTGTTTCTTCAGGCTTGATATTTTTATTACTTCTCCGCTGGTTTCTGTGTAGGAGTGGTGGTCAGCTGGTTCCCCATTCCAACTCTCACTTTGTGCAAATGCAGCCGGTGGGTGGGCTCTGCTAGATGCACTTTCCTCCTGCTTTCTCCCACTGCAGTGGAGGCCCTCTGGATGTGGCCCGGAGCTCGGGGAAGGAGATACAAGGTTGGTTTGGGGTGCGGGGCTGAGGGCAGAATAGGGAGGGGTTGGGAGCGGAACAGGCAGGACTGGGGGGCAGAGCCACGTGTCTTCTCCATACTTTAGGATACTATCCCCTGTATTGCCCCTGATCTGCCCACTTTGTTTAGGATCAGTAAGAGTCAATAGTCTGGGGTACTGTCCAAGTGATTTAAGTGGGCAAGAGCCTCTCCTGCCCATTTAATAGCAGCCGGATGAGTAATATACGTAGACATTTTTCTGCATTTAAGTTTGTCTTGATTTGATATTATCCTCTTTCTATTTAGGTGTCCCTTGTCTTGAACGCACACATTTTTGAATTACGTCACTGTCTTGTCTAGTTCCCCTATCCTCACCCCCACCCCCTACATGTTAGTGAACTTACCCTGCCTGTGTTTACTGTACCTAGCAGCACAGACTGTAAGTAAGGTCCAGTCAGTGGGAAAGGAGGACTGGAAAGCACTTGTACTCACAGCAAAGGAAGAGGCGATCTGGAGGAAATTTGTGCTGATCAAGTGAAATCCCTGCATGTAGTGTGAAGTAGAAGAGGAAAACTCCCTCCAAGCAATATTTCACAGTGGGAGGGGGAGATCCACTCCGGTGGCAGACCATAAGGGGTGCTTCCTAGTTCCCTTACTGTGCCCCCAAGCCGAAGATATCACTATGGGGTGGCACAGGTTGGCAAATGCCACCCCTTTGCCATCCCAGTTTCAATGGTTTGCACCCAGGGTGCTTCTCTCTCCCCCCCCTCATGCAGTCCGGTATTTATTCCCCCACCCCACCTGCATGATCCTGTGGGCTGCCAGCACCATTAGAAAGGAAAATAACTGTTTTGGCAGGCCCCGGAAGTGTTCTCTCTTTTGGTGTCCTGCCTATGCAGACACAGGAAATTGTGTCTCATGAGGTGGGACACCAAAAGAGTAATGCATCTGGTGTCAGCTGAAGCAGCTTGTTTTCATTGTTGATGCGGCCGGTGGCTCACAATAAAGCTGGAGGATTGTGGCATGGGGGGGGGGGACCGGACTGAGCAAAATTCAAGGAAAGGCAAGAATGTGGGACCACGTTGGGAGACAGGTGGGAAGGAAGAGAGACAAATACATTTCCAGACCAGATGAAGAGAGAAAGGTCTGAATGTAAGGACGAGGGTAGTGTGACAGAAAGGAGAGAATACATGGTTAGGAGCTCAGATAAGGGGATAGGGAATAGAGGGGGAGTGAGGGAAAGTTAGAGTACCGAGAGGAGAGAAGGTGAGATATGCTGGACTTTGGGTGGGGTGAGGGTGAGCAGTTCAGGGTGCAGGTGAAAAAGAAGAGAAAGGAAGAAGCTGTATGGATAGGATTAGGGACAGGGACAAGAGGGAAGATGCTAGACACGGGGAAGGGAGGGATGAGGACACATATTGAACATGGAGAGGAAGACAGAGATAGAAACAGACACAGGAAGAGGTTGGACAGGAAAGATTTGGATGCAGAGGGAATAATGATGGACATGGAAGGAGGGGGAGAGAGGACAGACTGTGGATAGAAGGGGCAGATGCTGAATGGAAGGAAGAGAGTGAAGATGAGGAAAGCAGAAACCAGAGATGACAAAGGTAAAATAACTCTTCCTTTTTTTCCCCCTTGCTTTAGGCTAAAGTAGTATTGAAGCCGTGTTAATGTTTATAAATAGAAAATGGAAATAACTTTTATAGGTACCATCAGGCCTATATATTGCATCAGGGTATGTATTGGATCCTTCCTGAGCTCATGGAGCATCTTCCAGACTGGCTTTACTTGGAATGGCAACTCCTGTCTCCAGGGCCGGATTAATGAATAGGTCCAGTAGGCACGTGCCTAGGGCCCGAAATAGTCAGGGGGGCCCACATTGACAGACAGCAACACAGCCAACCGCTGGCATCAACAGCAATGCGACCAACACAGCTCCAAGAAGGTCCCGCAATGAATGCATCTGCCGGTCTATCCCCTTCTGACATCACTTACTTCTTCTGGCAGACACAGTCATTGCTGGATCTTCATGGAGCTAAGCCAGCCACGTTAACGTTGATGCTGGGGGGAGGCTGCGTTGCCATCCATCGATGCCGGAGGGGGGCAGTGTTGTTGTCATCGTCGATGCATTTATTGAGGTATCAAGCAGTTTTCCCTCTCTGTCCCAGTGGGCTCACAATCTATCTAACATACCTGGGGCAATGGGGGGATTAAGTGACTTGCCCAGGGTCACAAGGAGCAGCGTGGGTTTGAACCCACAACCTCAGGGTGCTGAGGCTGTAGCTTTAACCACTGAGCTACACTCTCCCCGTTATAGTGCTCACTGCAGTGTTTAAGACGCTGCCTTTTTCTAGATACACCCTTTTGTGACTCGTGGATTATTCCTAAAAATTATTTTTTCATATAGAGGGAGTGGGGTAAAAAAGGATCTGCCCCAGGTGTCATATATGCTAGTTACACTACTGATATTTCAGTGGAAGAAGCCGTTCCAACAGCTGCAGTACACATAAACTGATTCACTGTAGGGACGTAGCCGGACACTCAGGGCTCCTTTTAGGAAGCTGCGTTAGCAGCTTTATTGCACGCACCTTTTTAGCGCGCACTAACCCCCGCGCTAGCCCAAAAAACTATCGCCTGCTCAAGAGGAGGCGGTAGCGGTTAGCACGGCCGGCACATTAGCAAGCGCTATTACGCGTGTTAAACCGCTAACCCGGCTTCGTAAGAGGAGCCCTCAGTTTTGGGTGAGCCTGAGCCCAATGTGGATGGTCGCAAGAACCCTACTCAGCTTCTCCTCCTCAACCCTCTCCAGGTGACCAATCACTTATCAGTTCTATGATCCCCCTCCCCCAACCGGGAGAGATATGATCTTTTCTGTTACAGCCCCTCAAATTTGGAACTCACTTCCACTTAATATAAGAGGAAAAAAAATTACTGAGCACGTTTAAAAGTCTCCTAAAGAGTTGGTTATTTAAGGACGCTTTCTAATGGATTCATTCTAAGTTACAATAGACTAGGAAGACGATCTAGAACCGCAAGGCACAGGCGGAATAGAAATCCCTAATGTAATGTAATGTAATGTAGTAAAATCAAGCAGGTTTTTGTTCCCCAACCTTTTGTGTCTTGAGACCTTCCTTTTTTTTTTTTAGAATTGTATTTAAACCAACTGTTGTCGGTCCCGATTTCCCTAAATGTATTATTATAACTAGTATTAATTGTTATGTTTGTGTGTTTTTATTTTAACCTAATGCTTAACTTATGTAAATCGCATTGGATTTGGAGTATGCGAGTAAATCAAAGAATTTATATAAACTTGAAACTTGATCTCTCAATTTGATATTTAAAAGCACTTACCTGTGTACAACAAACTATTATCTGGGTCAATCACTTATCTGGATAATGCCACTGCAAAGCATAGGGATTGCTCCCCCAATTCCATCTACACACACACAGGCCTCCACCTTCAGTGCTGTCTGGAGGTGGAGCCCAAAAATATTCACCTAGTGGTGATATTCTGTGCTGTTATCCAGCTAACTGAGCCGCTTAGGACATTAAAAAAAAAAGCTATCCTAAGTTGTCTACATAACCAGCCTCAAATATCACCTTTATCGAGATATTCAACATCATTATCTGAGCCCTGGTCCGCAGGAGATTGTGGTGCAGTGGTTAAAGCTACAACCTCAGCACCCTGCGGTTGTAGGTTCAAATCCCATGCTGCTCCTTGTGACCCTGGGCAAGTCACTTAATCCTGCACTGCCCCCATGTACCTAAGATTAGACTGTGGAGCTGCCAGGACAGATAGGGAAAACGCTTGAGTACCTGATTTATAACCCATTCTGAAGTTCTTTGGGCTAAACAATCAAATAAATATATTTACTACCCTTCTCGCTCTTTAAGATCATCTTCGTCAAATCTGCTTTCAGTCCCATCGTTAAGAATAATCGGCACTAGACGAAATTATATGTTCTCAGTGGTGGCCCCTTCATTGTGGAATTCCCTTCCAAATTTTATTAAAAATGAAAAAGATCTTATTTCTTTTAAAAAATTTCTAAAAACTTATTTATTTCAAGATGCATTTGATTTATGATATGACCTATTCTAGATTTTTTATATCCTTCTAATAATCAACAATATTTTCTTCTCGCCTCACCCCATTCATACCTAATGTATTTTCCGTTTTATGTAAAATTTTAACAAACAATGTAATTGTAACTTTCCCCCTCCTTCCTACTTATTCATGTTTGTCCAAATTGTTTTGTCAATTGTCTAACTCATATAAATTATATGTATTACCACAATCTGTTGGTTTTTAAATTGTACATCGCTTAGATATTGTAATAAGCGATACATCAAATGTAAATAAACTTGAAACTTGAAATGCTGCAGCCAGCATTTAAAGGAAACTCTAACTGCCAAATTGAAATATTGTCTACCAGTCTTGTGAAGGACTAACCTACACGGTATCTGGAAAAAAATGAGACGACATAGTTTCAAAATACCTCGAATTGTTTAAACATTTAGTATGGCCTTTGAAAATATATTAGTATAAGGGGTTTTTGTGTTCAAAGGGTCCTCCTTCAGCCTTGACACATTCACGAAATCTTTGACACCGCTGAGCGGTTGGCTCAGTGGATTCCGAGGTTTCATTAACTGAAGAGCTCAACTGTTTTGCAAGCTCAAATCGTTGGAACTCCACCCTGTTGAAAACTAAGGTACCCGAAAATGTCTCAAACGACGGGCAGACGTTTCTGCTGCAATAGGACATTTTTTTTTGGATTAGTTGGAAAAATCTTGGGTATCCTGATTTTTTTTTTTTTCCCAGACTCGGTGCGGTTTCTAGTGCTCTGTACTGTAGGTTGGGTTGCATGAGAGACTGAGAACAGAACTGTGTCTCTGCTGGAAAAGAATTCTGGGAGCAAGAGGAAAGGTTCTGAGCACCTATTATATGTTCATCTGTTTCTGACCACAATGGTTTAATAGCACTGCACGGTGGTAAATCAAGGAATAATTCTTTCGCTTTTTTTCAGGCTTTATCAGGTTGAAATCAAGCTAAAAAAAAAAAGTACAATTGGCAGCGTCATTTCCAAATTTGTTCAACAAATAAGCTTTATTTACATACATGGTACATAAGACAACCTTATAGAAAATATATGCATGAGAAAAAAAACATTATAGTACAATTTATTAGGCTTAAAAGTTAGAAATAAAGTCATGGAAAGGTGCAAGACCCATCCTCAGGTCTGAGTAGTGCTGTTTCATCAACGGTGACTAGCCAGATGAGCTGAAAAACGAACTGAACATAGCACCTTTCATGAATTGTTTGGAATTCTATAGGGTGTCATTCGACCAAGCTGACAATATGTATTACAATTGAGCGCTTCAGAGCATATGTGCAACCAGTGCCGATGTAAGGGATCCAGTGGCAAATTTCTAGTGCTCTGTTAATGTGTACAATTTTCCGAAGGCTAGAAGGCACATCACAGTCCAGGTAAACTGAAACTGAGGGCAGTCCAGTCCTCGGGTCACACCTACCCAGCTTGTTTTTTTGGGATATGCGCAATGAATTTGCACGAGATAGGTTAGCATACATGGTACACTGACAAATCTGCGCCTCAAACTCCTCCCAAGGGACGGGGCCTGAGGAGTCTGAACCAATCAGGGCCTTCCAGATAAACCTTACTTTAACACTAGATAGGTAGTGAATACTTTAAGTGTAGTGGGGGGTTCCCACCCCCCCACCCTCAAAAAGACAAAATAGTATCCACCGTCAGTGCATACATTTGTCGGGGCGCTATTGTCTGTGCATTTGACGGGTCATGGCATGCATTACTCCTATCGTATGTACATCTCATGCATACTCGATCTGGATATCCAGAAAGCTAGACTTGCTGTGTGTGTCCCAAGGACTGAGTTGAGAATTAGAGAATGACACGGGGCCAAATTTTTTCTCCGTCCTCACAGGAACTCAATTTCCCCATCACGTTCCCGCAAGTTTTGTCGCTATCTCTGCCTCATTCCTGTAAGCTCTGCCTTAACCACACAAGCCTCGAACACTTATGTTTTTAAAGTGTTTGAGGCTTGTTCAGATGAGGACAGAACTTGCAGGAATGGGGCAGGCACAGGAAAAGAGCTCACCGGGACGGAATGGGAAAATGAGTTCCCGCGGGGACAGGGAAAAATTTGTCCCTGTGCCATTCTCTATTGAGAATCACTAACCTAGAATGACACGGCAACTCACCCAGGGTCCCAGAATGGAAACTTCTGGACCCCATAGCTAAGATTTCTCTTTACTCATTGTAGCCAGTAGATCACAAATCCTCCTTTCATCCAAACTGAATACCAATGGACTGGATTTTTTTTTTTATTATTATTGTAGCACTTCCAGTACATGTAGTCCCTGGGTTAATAAGTGGTATGGAAAGCTACATTCTGAAATTAGCATGATAGCTTCAAACCAAGAGAGGAAAGAAATGCTCTTATTGTTCAGATGGGAAAGGATGCAAGGAGTCCAGCAGGAAACAGACCCACGAAAAACAAACAGGAATAAAGAAGTAGGACGGGACAATGGGCTTTCCACCAAGGGACCAAAGCCAAAGGACAAGACCAGAATCAGCAAATGTCGTGAAACTGTTTATTCATCTCAAAGAAAAAAAAGCCTTTGGCTTTGGTCCCATGGTGGAAGGCCCACTGTACCGCCCCACTTCTTTGTTCCTCCTTCTTACTGTTCAGATTCCAGGTATAAGAAATGTGAGGGTTTTTTAATGGTCACCCAGAAATCTAGTGGCAGACCAGGGTGGACACTTCCAAAAAGTCCTTAGAGAGCAATTCCTCCTGCTGCTTAAGCAGTAAACTGTCTAGACCTCTCTGGGCTGTAAACAGCCCACTGCATAATGCCCAAAAGTAAGTGCATCCATTCATAACATGCCTTCTTTTACCCTCATTCAAAACAGTCGTCTCCAAGGCATACTTAGGCGAGGGAAACAAACGACGTGCATAAAACTGAATTTTCAGAGCTCGACGTAGCTTTGCCCCTCGTCCTCTACCTGCAGAAATAGCTAGGGCAAAGCATGCAAGCAGTTTGGAATTAGCTGTGAGGCACCTGAGTAGAAAATCACCAGCACACTTTGCATCTAGGCAGACTACTGAAAACTGCATCCCAAATTCTTAGCTGCACTATACTATACCATCAAGGTGCAGAAACTGTAGATAAATAAGGAAGTCTAGATAAACAGAAATGATGGGAGTCATTTACCGATGTTAGCGCGCTAATGCCGTTATCTGCTACAGAATCTATTATAATAATCAAAAGCACAGTCACAGGAAACACCAAGGGTGTAATTCTATAAATGGTGCCTAGGTTAGGCATGGCTGCGTGCCCTAATCATGGATGCCTAGTGACGCCTAACTAAAATTCACATGCAATTATTTTTTTAATTGGCCTGGTAATTGACCGTGCCATTAAAAACTGATTAAAATAATTTAAAAATCAATTTCGGGTTGCGCATGGAATACTGCGTAGCGCCTAATGACGCCCACCTGAAAAGTAGGCGCAGTTAGGAGTGGATAGTAGGCGTGGTTGACTTAGGCGTCACTAGGTGTGTGTTAGGCGCTGGTAAACTAGGCCAGGAAAACCCTGGCCTACTATGCCAGGGCCTACTACAAGCGTGATTCTATGAGCAGTTCCTAGTGGTTAATTGACAACCACACCGACCGCCACCTATAAGTTGGGCGCGGTTAGATGCCATTTATAGAATCAGGCCATAACTCCATAACTTCTGCCCTGTAATGGCGTGAGCCTGAAAAAACGCCATGGCAAAACTAAAGAGTCACCTATGCCACGGCGGTTTTTTTTTTTTTCAGGCTAACGCCATTCGAGGGCAGAAGTTATGGAGCACAAGTCCTAGTGAGGATGACTGCATAGTGACATGGGTCGCATCGAGCTTTCTGCCAATTGGTCACTGGATGTTAAATGTGGTTGGGACATGTTCAGTTATAGTCATTTCTCTTGATCTCCTGACGAAGCCACGGGCGAAACGGGCCCCGTTGAGATCATGTTTGTGAAGTTTCATTCTGTTTGAAGCTAAGTTCCACACTTATAGGGCTCCTTTTACGAAGCCGCGTTAGCGGTTTAATGCGCTTAATAGCACGCGCTAATTTGCTGGCCACGCTAGCCGCTACCACCGCCTCTTGAGAAGACGGTAGCTTTTCGGCTAGCACGGGGGTTAGCAAGCGCTAAAAAGGTGCTAACGCGGCTTCGTAAAAGGATCCTATAATGTTTACAGAATATTTTTGATATTTATAATATTTATTGTTTTAACCCGATAAGATTTTGCATTAAGGTTGGTGAGCGGTGATTGACCGGTGATTGATAAATTAATCCCCCAAATGGATCAGCTTAGGCTGTCCTATAGTGAGTTGGGGAATGAATTTCTCAGGTCTCACCACAAATGAGTTCTACATTTTGAATGAAAGCTCAGCCTTACCACTCTTTTCGGTATTGATTAATGAATTATTTATGATCTTTGGCAACAGTTATTTCACCCCCAGCATTTTTGTTGTTTATCATTTTGGATTTTTCAGTGGGTATTTTTTTTTTTGTCTTTTTTTATTTTCTGTATCACAATAGGAGGGACAGCTGACAAGTTCTCAGCCCAACCAAGAAGAGAATGATGTGGAGCCATGAAACTTAGAAGTTATTCCACACTTTTCTTGACACTTTTTGTTTCTTTTTTTTTTTTTTTTTTTTAATCTTT
The DNA here is from genome assembly GCF_902459505.1 of Geotrypetes seraphini. Classification (NCBI taxonomy): domain Eukaryota; kingdom Metazoa; phylum Chordata; class Amphibia; order Gymnophiona; family Dermophiidae; genus Geotrypetes; species Geotrypetes seraphini. Next base: position 481,026,806 of record NC_047085.1, on the reverse strand, counting down.
ATTCATTTTCAAATCAAACAATAAGTGCATAAAAATATATTATAAAAATAATTTCAATATAGCACTATATTATCTAACATATGAACTATAATAGTGTAAAACTCCCACCCTCCCCCCTTCATCCCATTCTCAATTAAAATAGAATATGCAATGTTATACAACATATTATAACATCTCGTATTTAATAACATCCCAAATCCCCCCTCCCCCCTTGAGTGTGCTAGATAAAACTAAGAAAGAAAAGAAAAGGAACAGAAAAGAAAAGAAATGATGTCTATTCATCACAATATTTTTCCAATGGCCCCATATCTTTATAAAGTTATTATATGTCCCTTTTTGTACTGCTATTACTCTTTCCATCTTAAAAATATGGCACAACAAATTCCACCAGAATGTGTAATTAAGATTCTTATGACTTTTCCAATTATTGGTATAACTGTCATAACTAATAAAAGTTTGTTATTATGTGACGATATTTGACTTTTTTTTCTCATAGCCATTCCGAATAAAATGATGAGAAATGAAACAGAAAAGTGTCAAAACCGAGGAATAACATAAGTTTCACGGCTCCACGTCATTCTCTTCTTGGTTGGGCTGAGAACTTTTCAGCGACCCCCTTGTAAGTAAGTTAGCAAAGAAACCAGATAGAAGGCTGAACAGAAGGGAATTTATGCTATAGGTTTGTGGAAGAAGAGGCCTCTACTTAGGGGTTCATAGACAACGGCGCGAAAGACAAAGGCACACCCGGACAATTGTGCGCAGCGCGGAAGTGCGCGCCGCTCAAAATTACTGTTTTTAGGGGCTCCGACGGGGGTTTTTGTTGGGGAACCCCCCCCCCCCCAGTTTACTTAATAGACATCGCGCCGGCGTTATGGGGGGCTTGGGGGGTTGTAACCCTCCACATTTTACTGTAAACTTAACTTTTTCCCTAAAAACAGGGAAAAAGTGAAGTTTTCAGTAAAATGTGGGGGGTTACAACCCCCCACACAACGCCCCCCACAACGCGGCGCGATGTCCCCATGCCCCCCTGTCGGAGCCCTAAAAACAGTAATTTTGAGCGGCGCGCGCCTCCGCACTGCGCTCAATTGTCTGGGCGCGCCTTTGTCCCGGCACGCTTTTGACCTGACACCCTACTTAGGACAGAAGGCTGTTTGGGCTCTAATAAGATGGGAGGGCCACAGCCACGCAGAGCCAGAAAAGAAAGGATGGATAGCTTTAGTTTAATGTTGAAGAGCTGGGAAACCTGGAGAGGAACCCGAGGAGACTGGAGGTAGAGCAAAACTGGTGACACAATACAAACTTTCTTGACATTGCGCACTGATGGACGCATATTTAACGTTAAAGGTGACAAGCCTGACACAAATGAAGCAGCAATACATGTTTATTTTTTAACAATCAAAATTAGTATATACGATCAGCTAAAGGTTTATCCTGGACCCCCCAAAAATGGTTAGTAACATTATCATGTAGGTTTCCTATGTTACCGTTGGGTGTTATCTGTGACTTTTCTCTTCATTTTTTGTCATACTTAAGTTTGGACACCTTCTATCAGCTTTTCTTGCTTTGATGGTTGGGAGGGGAGGGGAGTATTTCTGGGAAAGGTATCTGAATGTTTATAAGTGCTTAATTGTTTATGGTCAGACATGTCTGTTATGTTGCACTTTTTGTAAGTTATGAAAATTCAATAAAGATTTTGAAAAAAAAAAAAGCGTTTCTTGCTTTTTAGTTTAGGCACTGGTGCTTTACTTTCATAACTCAAATTCTGCAGTTTTAGCCAATCGGGGTTTCAGGCTAGCCCTAATGAATATGCATGGAGCAGATTTGCATGCCTGTCACTTCCCTTATATGCAAATCTCTCTCATGCATATTCATTAGGGCTAGCCTGAAAACCAGATTGGCCTGGCGGTCCTCCAGGGAACCACTGCGTTTAACCTGTGTCATGTAGTCCTTGAATTCTTCCTAGCAGTGCTACAATATATCAGTTTAACCAAAGCTATGGTAAATGACCATCCTGGTTACACACTAGGACCAATATTCAGTTGGGACGATTAGCAGTTTTATCAAATACTAGTTGCCATGGCTGAATTAAAACCAGATAGTGGCCAGAGCTGAATATTCAGATTCTAAGGTGATTGCCAGCACTGTGTGGATAGCGAACCAGATGTTTAGGAGAACCTTTTATCTGGTTACTGGACTGAACATTGCCACAGGCACTGCCCAAGGACCGCACTAGCGCTATCTCAGGGGTGTCAAAGTCCCTCCTCGAGGGCCGTAATCCAGTCGGGTTTTCAGGATTTCCCCAATGAATATGCATTGAAAGCAGTGCATGCACATAGATCTCATGCATATTCATTGGGGAAATCCTGAAAACCCGACTGGATTCCGGCTCCTCGAGGACCGACTTTGACACCTGTGCGCTATCTGAAGAATACCAGGGTCACCTGTAATCATTTTCAACAGGCCAGCTTGCCCAAATGCATCACATGTAATCTGTGTCGCATGTGCTCTGCGTCAAAATGACGGCAGCCACCTTACGTCACCACCAGAATATTTCAAAGGGCAAAATTCCCACTGCTGAGAACTTATGAGCGTCTTATGTTAAACAAATTGCCAACTATTTACAAATAATAGTTGGCAATTTGTTTAACATAAGGCGTGGCACTGAGTTCTCATCAGTGGGAATTTTGCCCTTTGAAATATTCTGGTGGTGACGCAAGGTGGCTGCCCTCATTTTGAATTTTGCCTATTGTGGGAAAAGTTGTATCGGCCTCATAGCCGTTACCAACATACTCTCCCTGCTCAAAATCCAGCGTGGCCCTGATTCTATAAACGGCACTGAAGAACACAATTATCAATCATTCCCTAGGCGCCATTTTATAGAATCGTGCCAAGTGACATCTAAGTGGCCTTGGGGGCCAGTAGGAGTTGAAACCTTAGACACACTTCATTTATGTCAGGGTTTTCTTGGCCTCAATAAGTGCGCCTAAGCCAAACCACACCCAAAACCAGCCCAGAACCTGCCCCTAACCACACCTATTTTCTGGTAGGCGCTTTGGAGTAGATGCCTATCAAAGTTAGGCACCTACTAGCTAATTACTAATATATCAACCCCCCCCCTCTTTTACAAAACCATAGTGCGGCTTTTATCGCTGGCCATAGAATTCCTACGAGTGTCACAGCTGTTACTGCCATGTCTGGCGCTAAAAAACACACTATGGTTTGGTAAAAAGGGGGGTTATTTATTTATTTTTAAAATTTCTATTTCACTTAAAACCTAAGCAGATTACAGTATAATCTCATTATAACGGACTCGCTTATAACAGAACCTCGTCTATAGCGGACGAGGTCCGCTGGTCCCAGCCCTGCGCCTTTATAAACATGCAGAAAATCATCGCATATAGCGGACTCACATATAAAGGAGTTTCGGATATAACGGACAACCAATTTGGTCCCCAGAGCCACTTTTAGCTGTAGTTTTGTTCGGCTGTAAAAAACATGCAGGCTCCGCCTACAAGGCGCGTGGCGTGCCGGTGATATAGTATCAAAATGCAGCCCAGAAGAAATTTACAGAGTATTTTACTTTCCAGTATGGTATGACATAATGCTTTAGAAAATCTTTTAGTGTTCTGGTTTTGCAATCATTTCGTGCCATACCAATGTTTTGCCGAGTTTTGTTCTTGATGTTGCTGATATGCTTGTGCAGTGACTGTTCATCGATTTTACGTTGTTTCAAGTTGACCTAAATAAAGTTTTTAAAAAATGCAACTCGGGATATAACGGACTGTTTTACCAGGTCCCTTGAAGTCCGTTATAACGAGATTATACTGTACAATAAAACAAACATAAAATGTAACACATAATCTTCATAACGACAAAACTACATCCTCATTCCCTCTTTCGATTAGAACTTAAAATCCAATCAGAACAGGACAAATGGGGGTTAGGGAATTTTTCACAGAGGGAATGATAAAACAGGCATTGGTGCTTCTGATTTTGTCGTTTTAATTGCTTATTAATGCCACTTTTCAATTCATGGCGCTGATTAAGCCTAATTGAATAATTAAGTCAGGCACTTAGATCAGCAAGGTGCGTCAATCTAGGCACCTAACCAGGCTCCGTTTATTCATTTTACCAGTTCCACTAGTTCTGTCATCTGGGTTCGGCAACATATAGAAAAAAAAATGACATTTCAAAAGAGTTTGCTAAAGGGGATTCTATTAGTGGATTACTTTGAATGTTCTCACTTTAAAGCACCCAACTGAATTGCTATGAGATTCTAACCTAGGCAACCAAGATAAACAAGACTGGGGAACGGGAGAAAAGTAACAGACACAAGTCTAGCAAAAATAGATGTCTTTTTGAAGTACTGATTGTTTACGTGCAAGTCCATAATACTGAAAACTTTAAGAAAGCAACTGTGGTTTTATCCCCGCCCGACCCTGCCCTCCCTCACTTTTGCCTCCCTTTATTTGGGCTTCATCTCAACTCTTGCACTGTCGTCTCCGTCCAGATCGTATTCCTCCACCTGGCCGTTAGTGCAGACCTTCAACCGGTCTGAGAGCTCGCTGGTTCTTGGAAACAAGATGAAGTCGTAGATCAAGGCAGCTGCTGCACCTCCAAGCATGGGACCAACCCAAAAGATCTAAAATATAGAACAAATTTTAACATAAACCCAATGTGCATAGGAACTAGCTCAGGGGTAGACAATTCTGGTCCTTGAGAGCCACATGCAGGTCAGGTTTTCAGAATAGCCAAAATGAATATGTATGAGATGGATTTGCACGCACTGCCTCCTTGAGATGCAATCCTATCTCATGAATATTTATTTATTTTTATTTAATTATTTATATACTACTTATATACTAAGTGGTTTACATTCAGGTACTTTATCATATTTCCCTATCTGTCCCGATGGGCTCAAACTCTATTTAGTGTACCTGGGGCAATGAGGGGATTAAGTGACTTGCCCAGGGTCACAAGGAGCAGCGAGAAATTTGAACCCACAACCTCAGGGTGCTAAGGCTGTAGCTCTAACCCCTGCACCATACACTCCTGAACACCTGACCTGCCTGTGGCTCTCGAGGACCGGAATTGCCTATCCCTGCACTAGCTCATTATTATTCAAATGTATTTAAGCCCATCAATTATACTGTGCTAGTTTAATTGATTTACTAGAGTGATAAATCTGCCCACAAACGATCCTACAGCCACTTCATTCCACACCTCTGGAACCAACTCCCCCCCAACTTAGACAACAGAACTCATTATTAACATTCCGTAAATCGGTAAAGACCCTCCTCTTCAACTAAAGATCTCCTCTGTCTTCTCCCCCCCTTAGGCCCCACCCTCCACTCTCCTATCACCTCCCGAAATTCCAGTTTGACCCTCTCTTACTCTATCCACTAACAAATTGTATCTAAACGCATATAACTTTCCTTAAACTAAACTACTTTATTTCCCCCTTCTCTCTTTCTGCTTACTCTCCCTGTATTTAATTCTCTCCAAAAACTATAAATCCAATCACTAAACCTGTTGTACTATTATATGTCTAGTTACTCCCCACTGTGTATGTTCATTTGTAAACCGTTCTGAGCTACTGGGAGAACGGGATAAAAATCTAAATAAATAAATAAACTTCATGAGCTGATATTCATGACCTTGATTGAACCTATACTACTGGGTCCTCTGCTCTGGGGTCCACTACACTGACTACTCCAGACACCCGTTTGCTGCTCTTCTAGGACTGGCCATAATATCTGTAGCTGTCATAAAGAGAGGAATGCGCTGTTTCATTCACATATTTGAGGGGTAGTAGGCGGTCAGTGACCACTGAGGGAATGTGTGTGTGGGGGGAGGCCTGTCTTCCTGCCTCCAGTGTTCATCCGGTCAGTTTGAGCACCTTTTTTCCCAGCTGGCGCTTAAAACTTCTTGTGCAGTTTTGTAAAAGGGGGAAAAGTTATCAAATGAACAATGCTAAATTTAAAAGAATTTCTTGAAAACATTTAATGCTTGAATCCCCTCCTACGTGGAAAGATTTATGGTCATACGCCATTGCCTTGGGGACAAAAACATATTAATTTCCAGTATTTAAGAAAAAAAAATGCTTCCAATAGGACCGCATACTCCAGAAAAGCTAAAGAAACTCTTTTTAACCTAGGATCTGGCTGACCTCAGGTCTCTGAAGGCAAACACAAGAAAAATCCAACAGGTCTGCAGTAATTGTCAAACAACAAAGCCAAAAGGAGACTGCAGAGGTGATGTACAAAATGCCAAGTCTTTTATTGGAATCAATAACATAAGAATAGCCTTACTGGGTCCATCAAGCCCAGTAGCCTGTTCTCACAGTGGTCAATCCAGGTCACTAGTACCTGGCCAAAACCCAAAAAGTAGCATAATTCCACTTTAGGGTCCAGGTCTCAAACCTAAAGCTGACCCCAGGTCTCTGACTTCTAATGAATTATTAGGCCAATGACTGGATGGATGAGGTTCATTATCTCTTTTCAGGCATCCATCCACAAGTCACTCAGCTGACATTAGTAACATCTGGAAAGGGGTAGAGAAATTGGATGGAGTATGCCTGTGCTGTAACGCCAAGGTAAATCATGCATACAATGATTTTTATACTGTGTTTTTAGCATCACACAGCCTCATTCACAGTCCTGCTCTATATGAAGAATAAAGAAAACTATGCATAACCACATACAAAACTTTTCTCCCTTCAAAACGTAAATTGGTATGTATTTGCTTTCTTAGTTGCCGCCACACAGTTTGATGAGGGTTTCAGCGTATCCTCAACAATGACACCTAGATCCTTACCCTGGGCAGTGCCTCTTAACAAAGAACCCACCATCACGTAGCTATAGTTCGGGTTCCTCTTTCCCACATGCATCACTTTGCACTTGAAGAAGTCAAAATGAGCTGTAGAACATTTCTTACTTAAACAGAGTGACAAGCTTCAGATTATGGAGTGAATTTTCCCATTCTGGGATTTCTTCTAAGAGAAAGAAAACTTCTTTTCGCTTACTCCTGGTAACATCACCGGCTTGAACCCAACCTCCCTACCATAATTAAAATGTTAATTAATGACTTATTCAATATTAGTTTTATTGATTTATTCCTTCAATTCATAAATTACACTATCTAATTTTATTTCATTCTTATTTCATTCTCCAATTGAATAAAACCTCAATAAAACCTCAATAAATAAGAAATAGGAATTTCTATGAAGCATTTTAAAGCACTTTAAATTCATAGCATAGTTTGTCTGTTGGTTTCAAGTGTTGAAATGAATTGTAGATTTTCAAATGATAAATGAAAAATCCCTATTTCTTATTTATTGAGTTTTTATATTAGATTATTCAATTGGAGAATGAAATAAGAATGAAATAAAATTAGATAGTATAATTTATGAATAGAAGGAATAAATAATAAATTACATAAAACTAATGTTGAATAAGTCATTAATTAACATTTTAATTATGGTAGGGAGGATGGGTTCAAGCCAGTGATGTTGCCAGGAGTAAGCGAAAATAAGTTTTCTTTTTCTTAGAAGAAATCCCAGAATGGGAAAATTCACTCCATAATCTGAAGCTTGTCACTGTTTGTTTAAGTAAGAAATGTTCTACAGCTCATATTGACTTCTTCTAGCACAAAGTGATGCATGTGGGAAAGAGGAACCCGAACTATAGCTACGTGATGGTGGGTTCTTTGTTAAGAGGCACTGCCCAGGGTAAGGATCTAGGTGTCATTGTTGAGGATACGTTGAAACCCTCAGCAAACTGTGTATCAGCAGCTAAGAAAGCAAATACATACCAATTCACTATTTAATTAATAGATAACCACTTAGTTGTTTAGTTTCTTGTTTTTTTATCATTTTGCACTTGCTCACATTAAACGTCATCTACCATTTTGGTGCCCAGTTTGCACTATTTTAAAATAGCATCATGTAGATTTTTAATATGGTTAAAAGTATGACCATGTGGAATAATGTGCATGTTCTTTCAGCTCCACTGATGGAAGGGGATTTTCCCAGGGTCAGTTTATTTGGGTATGTGCTGGTAAATGCTTTTAATAATTGTCCGTAGAAAATCTATATCCCTGCCTGATTTTCTTATACTGTACATTCTTTTCCGTGCAATTTACTTCTTCTAATCATAGTATACCGAGTACGACCTGTTGTTCTCATTAGACTTACCCAGTGATGGGTGAAATTTCTGGCAACCACCGCTGAGCCAAAAGACCTGGCAGGGTTCATTCCACAGCCAGTATAGTCGATCTATGGGAAGCAAAGAAAAGTTATCAGCACTTTGAAAGTTTGAAGAGATCTGGAATGAACTTCCCGACTCAATTATTTCGTAAATTCCTGAAAACTTTGTTGTTCTCGCAATTTTTAAATGGTTTAGCTACAGCCTCAACGAAATGATAATATTATAGTTATTTTTCTTATGCTTTTCTTATGTACTTTAGTTTTTAATTAGTTTTTCCTTCTCCTATGTTTTCTGCTATGTACTCTAGTCTTAATTATATGTGAACCGAGTCGAGCTCCACTGGAAGATGACTCGGTATATAAACCAAAGATTCGATTAGATTAAATTAGTATGCAGAGAACCATTTACTTTCCCAGGGATTAAAATGAACAGGCCTGTTAAAAAAGTTCCAGGACACTTTGAATTGTGCGCCAACGGGAAGTTCTTTTGAGACATGCTAGTAGTTGAAACCTCACAAGTATCCTCCTTTTTTCCTGTTTGTTAGTATCTGTTTTCGTCTCCGAGCTACAGCAGTTTTTGTGAACATATGTTTTCGTGATCGGCTGTTTTTCATCATGTGCAACCTCAGTGAGAAGTGCTACAGCGTGAAGTTCTGTTTTAAATTGGGTCAGACCGCTACAGAAACTTATGAAATGTTGAAAGTGGCTTATGGGAGACATATCATGAGTTATGAAAGGTGTTTTGAATGCATCAAAAATCATAAATTTTGCACAAAAACGTGATGACAGTTCTTCCCCGGCCACCATACTCTCCTGACTTCTTGTTTCCTAAGCTTAAATCCACACTGAAGAGAAAGCGATTCAACACCATTGAAGACATAGGAGCAAATTCTATAAATGGCGTCCCTACCACTGTCTAAAAGCCAATCGGGATGCACGTTTTTGAAAAATGAAACTCACGAGGCAGGCCACCTACATTGTAGGCGCCTCTGGGAACCTAGTAAGGTGCATAGGGCCGCCTAACTAGGCGTGGTTTTACCCCAAAGTGGCCTTAGGCGAGCTTAGATATCCTAGGCGACCCTAGGCCCGTGGAAGGCGCCTAAAATGTAGGCAGTCTTTGCAGGGGGGGACCACACCCTGCCTTATATGCAGCCACTAAACTGATCGCATCTGGGATATCCCTTTCCGCCATCAGTTCAGCGGCAATGCAATTAACCAACCGGCGCTTGTAACATGGGCACCAGTTTGATTGGTAGTTAGGCGGCTTAGGGCAATTCTGTATAGGGCACCTGTGTGCAGTTCTCAAACACCGTTTAGATGGCTTCTGAGAACGGGCGCCCTACACTGAATCTGGGCCATAAAGCATAATTTGACAAAGCATTCCTGAAGATGCGTTTAAGGAATGTTTCCAGAAGTAGAAATGACGTTGGGAAAAGTGTATACGTAGGGAAGGGGAATATTTTGAAGGGAGCCCAATGGAATAAGTTGTAAGATTGTTAATAATTTTTTTTTTAATCAGTCCTGGAACTTTTTTTAACAGACCTGATCTATACCTATTGCACATATGTTTAATTCTATTTGCATTAATAATAATAATCATCATAACTTTATTTTTATATACCGCAATGCCTCAAGCAGTTCAGATCGGTTTACAGAGGAAAAGACTGTATACAGCGATATTACAAAAAAACTTTCAAAATTACATTAGCATGTTAAGATTAGTCAAATTTATCTGAAAGTGTTTTAAAAATACATCAAGGCTGAAATGGAGTCAGAAAAATTATCAAAGACTTCCTAAATGTTATATCTTATAGGGCAGTATGTACCTCTATATATCTGCATGTTTAGTTATCAGAGAGCAAGTTAAGCATTTGTATATTTGTCTCAACTGGTATTAACAGTATAAAACAGAAATATTAAGCTTTTTTGTAGTTTGAATTTGAAAAAGGAGATGGGAATTGCATGATCCATATATTACATGCATTGAATAAGTTGATTTAGCAAAAAGCACACAGCATGGTAGAAGTTTATTATAAAGTGTCATTATGGAACTGATGTATGTATGTGTTTGGAAGAAGGGCTCACAGCAGTCGTCAGACACAGACAGAAAACAGTTGTGTGAATTGTTACAGAAAGAGTGAGCTGAGAAAAGGACATTGGAGGAGAGTAAAGAGCAGTTTGCTTGCCAGTGCCTAAAAAGTCCTTCTATATGGGACCCAAATGGCCTTGGTGCACCTCTACATGGGTCTTTCGTGTGCACTACGGCTATTACTGCCCGACCATTACTAAAAATTAGCCTATGGATCCTTGCCACCACCTATTTTGTAGGTGGAGAGAGTTTATGCTCTATTCCTGTGCTAATCCGTTGGCATTCAGCAATGCAGAAGCATTAACTGCCACGCCCTTTCTCCCTCAGACCCGCCACCTCTGTGAAGCTTGCCTGCGCTCCATTCAGAATTTGTCCATTTGAACACCCACTATCAAATTATCCCTCCCTTTCATAAAGTTGCACTAGAGGTTTTTAGCGCAGGCCGGCAAGGTAAGTGTGCCGACGCTCATAGGAACTCTATAAGCATTTACTGCACCAGCTCATGCTAAAAGCCTCTAGTGCAGCTTGATAAAAGGGGTTCTGTGTATAGCCAGAATACCGGCATGCTGGTTGCACATAGAACCCCTGTTTAAAAAACCCAGAAATTTAAATGTGTGTCAAGACTTCCATCAGAATGCAAATGCACTTCAAAAGTTGTGGACCCCCCCCCCCCCCCATGCAGACAATATTGGAGTGTCCTTCTGTGTGGAACCGTGCACTTCACCATACATGGCAGTAATATTGGGGGTCTAAATCACTTCTAATGAAACTAAGTGATTTTATAGTGGTTGGGCCAACATAAGGAAATAAATCCAAAGATGTCATAGATTTATGTCCCACCACACCATCCAGTTTATTCTTATGTGACTCTAAGGAAAATAATTTGTAGAAATGGCTGCCTTGGGCAGCCATTTTCTGTTAAAATAGTAAATAACATCTTATAGGTAACTACTTTTGCAGAAATACATTCTTTCCCCTAATTGATGGGGTAGGGTGACTGCAGATTTATTACATTTAAAGAAAGACAGCTGAACTTACAGCAATAAGATGTCCCAAGGCGACAGAGAGTCCAATGGCCAGAGGTGCAGATCCTGTAACGTCATTCCTTCGCCGGTCTGTGGTAGCAAGGACACACAGCACTAACTGGAAGGTGACAATGATTTCAATGCCCAGCCCTTGTCCACTGTTGATTCCTTGTGCAAGCTTAAATAAAGTAAAAGAAGACTGTTACTTTTGCATCCCATAACATATACATTTAGGTAATATTATACAAGGGCAGGAGCTATGTTCAAACTTCTTAGATACATTCAGGCTGGATAGAGATTTTGTACACGTTCTTAACCAAGAGAATGATTTAATCCAGTAGTATAAGAGGCACATAGGTGCTGATTTCCATGAGATATTAGCCAGCTAAATAATGACTTAGCTCTTGAAATTACAAGGGTTGAAAATATCTCTCCTAGAGGGGCTAAATTTGGCTAGTTAGAGTCACTACCTTGCAAGGCCATTGTTCACATGCAGGAGCCCTCCAAAGTCTGTCTGCAGGCCACTCCTCTTTCAGCTTATAGAAGTCTTGGGGTCCCCCACTAGCATGAGAGCTAAGGACAATTGCCCTGGTTGTCAGCATTGATCCCTCCAAGTTGAGTGGGAGTCCTCCAACTGCATTGTGTTTTCAATGGCTAGAGACAGGCAGGTTCCCTGGAATCCTGCAGAGCTTGCCTGTCCCTCACTATTGAAAATGTGATAGTGAAACAGCACCACCTACTGGCAGGACTACAGGCGGAGGACTTCCACTCAGCTAGAGCCTCTATTGTTCTGCTACCCTGCTAAAAATGTTCATGTGCTGGAAAGTAAGTTTGTGCCAGATAACTTATTCTTAAATCCAGCAGTCAAATTTACCGTATTTTCACGTAGATAACGCGCACCCGTGTAAAACGCGCACACGGGTATAGCGCGCGAAAAACACAAATCTATGTACAGAAATTTTTATATACCGCGCACACCCGTATACCGCGCATGCTGCCCGACTCTCCTTTCACCCGCCCCGACTCTCCTCTCCCCCTTGAAGTCCTGTCCCCACCCTGAAAGCCTGATGCCCCCCCCGACATCCGATTCACCCCCCCCCGCAGGACCGCTCGCACCCCCACCGCGAAGGACCGCTCGCACGCACCCGCACCCTGAAGGACCGCTCGCACGCACTCCCACCCGCAACCGCACCCCCACCCTGAAGGACCGCTCGCACCCCCACAGGCTCTCGACCCCCCCCATCATGTAGAAGCTCCTACCGGTGTCCTGCTTCTTCCTCTTGGCGGTCCCGACTCCCCGACACGATCGGGGCAAGAGGGAGCTCAAGCCCTCTTGCCCCAGCCAACCGCAGCACCCCCGACATGATCGGGGTAAGAGGGAGCTCAAGCCCTCTTGCCCCAGCCAACCGCGGCACCCCCAACACGATCGGGGCAAGAGGGAGCTCAAGCCCTCTTGCCCCCCCCCCCGACTCCCCGACACGATCGGGGCAAGAGGGAGCTCAAGCCCTCTTGCCCCAGCCAACCGCGGCACACCCGACACGATCGGGGCAAGAAGGAACTCAAGCCCTCTTGCTCCAGCCAACCGCGGCACCCCCGACACGATCATTGCAAGAGGGAGCTCAAGCCCTCTTGCCCCCCCGATTCCCCAACACGATCGGGGCAAAAGGGAGCCCAAGCCCTCTTGCCCCGCCGACTCCCCAACTCCCCGACAATATCGAGCCAGGAGGGAGCCCAAGTCCTCCTGGCCCTGGCGACTCCCTACCCCCACTACATTACGGGCAGGAGGGATCCCAGGCCCTCCTGCCCTCGACGCAAACACCCTCCCAAAGACCGCCCCCCCAAGAACCTCCGACCGCCCCCCCAGCCGACCCGCGACCCCCCTGGCCTACCCCCCACGACACCCCCACCCCCCTTCCCCGTACCTTTGTGTAGTTGGCCGGACAGACGGGAGCCAAACCCGCCTGTCCGGCAGGCAGCCAACGATGGAATGAGGCCGGATTGGCCCATCCGTCCCAAAGCTCCGCCTACTGGTGGGGCCTAAGGCGCCTGGGCCAATCAGAATAGGCCCGGGAGCCTTAGGTCCCTCCTGGGGGCGGGGCCTTGGGCACATGGTCGGGTTGGGCCCATGTGCCTCAGTAGGCGGAGCTTTGGGACGGATGGGCCAATCCGGCCTCATTCCGTCGTTGGCTGCCTGCCGGACAGGCGAGTTTGACTCCCGTCTGTCCGGCCAACTACACAAAGGTACGGGGAAGGGGGGTGGGGGTATCGTGGGGGTCGGCCAGGGGGATCGCGGGTCGGCTGGGGGGGGCGGTCGGAGGTTCTTGGGGGGGCGGTCGTTGGGGGGAGGTGGGTTTGCGTCGAGGGCAGGAGGGCCTGGGATCCCTCCTGCCCGTAATGTAGTGCGGGGTGGGGGTAGGGGGTCGCCGTGGCCAGGAGGGTTTGGGCTCCCTCCTTGCCCGAACAACTAGCGGGGGGGTGGGGGTCGCCAGGGCCAGGAGGACTTGGGCTCCCTCCTGGCCCGATATTGTCGGTGAGTTGGAGAGTCGGCGGGGCAAGAGAGCTTGGGCTCCCTTTTACCCCGATCGTGTCGGGGGGGCAAGAGGGCTTGAGCTCCCTCTTGCCCCGAACGTGTCGGGGGTGCCGCGGTTGGCTGGGGCAAGAGGGCTTGAGCTCCCTCTTGCCCCGATCGTGTCGGGTGTCGGGACCGCCAAGAGGAAGCAGCAGGACACTGGTAGGAGCTTCTATATGATGGGGGGGGGAACTATGTGAAAAAAAGTTTGTACAACGCGCTCACGCGTATAACGTGCGAGGGTATGCGCGGTACGTAAAAACCACATATAACGCGCGCGTTATATGCGAGAAAATACGGTAAGTTAGTCTAGGTCAATTTTTAGGCACAAAATTACCCCCTCCTTTACTAACGTGCAGCCATGCCATGGCAGTAACTGCTCCGACGCTCAAAGAAATTATATGAGCGTTGGAGCAGTTACTGCCACTGCCGGCGCTAAAACCCAGGCAGGCCCAGCTGAAAGTCAGCTTAAATGAAAAATTTTGGAATAGATAAGTCAAGCATAGTGCATCCTTTTGACAATTAACCCCATATAGATTATAATTTTTACTTTGAATAATTCTTGGGGTTTTTTTTTAATGCAGTGAGTAAAAGGACAAACAAAGCTTGTGGTGTGTGGTCAGGGCTTTCAGGGGATTTTCCCCACCCCCTAAAAGCCCTGAGCAGTGGATTACCTAGCATATGTGACACCAGGGGCCCATCATTTTTTGACACCACCACCCCCCATCTATATGAAAAATATGATTTTTAGTAACAATCCACATATCGCACAACAAGAATGTACCTACGAAAAGGCAGCATCTTAAACACTGCAGTGAGCACTAGAACACCATTGTAAAACTAAACAAGCCAGATCCTGTACAGTCAATTGATCCTGTAGAGTCGATGCTACCAGAAAGCCATGTCCCTTTCATACACACAGACAGATACAACCTCGCCCAATATGGAATAATCACAAATTAAAAATAGAAATATGTAGACAAAAGTTAAACTGAGCCGCCAAGAAACCAGACTCTGCATACAATGCAACACTACAACACCACAAAAACAGTAATACATGTCCTCTAATACAATGCAAAATATAAAGACAGTAGATGTAAATTTGAAAAAACTGATATATAACAATCACCACATTACAAATAAAAATAAAACAAATAATGAGAAATAAGAAAATACCATTTTATTGGACTAATGCCCATAAGCTCAGTCCCCATCCCCGCAAACCAGCTGATTCCATCCACACAAGCCTTGAATTGTTTTATATTGAACTTATTATATTAAAATATATAAAAAGAAACAATATTCTGTACAATTATCAATTTATAAATCAGCGTCTTCTCCCCACTCTCTCTTCCCCATTTCCCTTCAGCGTCCTCAGCCCACTCTCTCTCCACTTTCCTTCAGCGCACGCACATAAAAACAAGTAAGTAATTTTATATCATTTTCATTCTATTCATTCATAGAAATTAAAGTCTAAATAATGCCAGTCACATAACAAAACATGATTTTACAAAAATAATTCCCTTCACAGTCAAGCCTGCAAGGATTACTAGATGTCTTTCAGCAGCTCCCCTCCCTCCCTCCCCCTTACCTTCGTGGCCAAGTCAAAATAATCTACCAACAATAAAATTTTAAAAACACAAAGCACACTGTACGCAGAGAAAATGTTAATTATCATTTATATTCCGTGGGTTTTCAAAGAGGTCAAGGCAGATGACTTTATGCAATGTCACCTCAGTAACAACTATACAAAAATAGACAAATATACCCCCTCCCTTTTTACTAAACTGCGATAGCGGTTTTTAGTGCAGGGAGCTGCGCTGAATGGCCCACGCTGCTCTCAACGCTCATAGGCTCTCTGCGCTAAAAAACGCTACAGAAACTGGCGTCCTATACAGAATTTCCCTTAAGTGAGGGCTGTAGAAGCTGCTGGATGCCTGGACATGCCCTGTTAAATCCGGACATCTGGTAACCTTAGAAATAGGATACTGGGCTGATGGATATTTAGGCACTGCTAGGTGTGATTCTATAAATGGCGCCTAGCAATTGATTAACAACTGCACTGAGTGGCACCCACAATGTAGGTGCTGTTTATAGATCCGGGCCTTGGGGGTCCTCAAATCCATACCTTAAAGTCCACAACCCAGTCTGGTTTTCAGGATTTCCACAATGACTATCTATGAGATCTCTTTGCATTCACAGCTTCCATTGTATGCAGATAGATGCCATATGTATGCATTGTGGAAATTCTGAAAAACCAGGCTGGGTTGTGGACCTCAAGGAATGGATTTGAAGACCTTTGCAGTGGGGGGGATACTTATGTAAATATATTTAGGAAAGAGGCCTGAAGAGAGTAGATAATAGTATCGTATCTAAGTCTGTCAATTAATCTTTGGAGGGGAAAAGTGAGTTCTGCCTGGATAATTTTTTCCAAGCCCTTCTATTCTTCCTGGCCCAGCAGTTTCCTCCTGATTCTTTGGGGACCAGGGCTAGGCTCTACCACCATAAACCTTCATTTGCAATGACCCAGGGATATTTCCCTTCTGTATCAGTGACGGTGGGCCTCAGGAACAATGCCTGGGCTCCTGAATTCTGCCACTAGGTGTCACTCTTAAGCAAGGATTCTCAACCCAGCTATCAGGATACATCCAGGCAGTCAGGTTTTCAGGATATCCACAATACATACATATTCGATAGCTTTGCATACAGTGGAGGCAGTGCACTCACATGCAAATCATGCCTTTTTATCTTGGACACACGGAAAGTCTGACTGGCTAGGTTTGTCCCAAGGACTGGGCTGAGAAAATCTGTTTTTAATCAATAACCATGATGCCCTCTCCCCTTGGGGATTGTGAATCTGCCTCCACAGCATCTCTAGCTGCAGCCAGCCAGGAAAACTGAAGATCTAAACTGGGAATCACATCCATTTCCCTCCAGTGATAGTGAACAACGGTTCATAGTCAGTGGCACGCAAGACACCAGCGCACCGACAATTCGGCGCAAGACAGAAGCGCGCGGGGGAAAAAGTAATTTTTAAAGAGCTCCGATGGGGGGTTGGGGTGGCAACCCGCCTACTTTATTGGTCAGTGTTCGCGCTGCTTTTGGAAGGGGGTTCGGGGGGTTGGAAACCTCCATTATAGAGAAACAGAACTTTTTCTGATTTTTTTCGGGAAAAGTTCCATTTTCTCTATAATGTGGGGGGTTTCACCCCCCTCCCCCCCGCAATGGCAGCGCGAACACTAACCAATAAAGTGGGGGGGTTGCCACCCCAAACCCCCAGTCGGAGCTCTTTAAAAATTATTTTTTCCCCCGCGCGCTTCTGTCTTGCGCCAAATTGTCGGCGCGCTGGCATCTGGCGCACAATTATCCCATCACCGTGAACAACTCTAGGCCCTTCTTGCTTCAGAGCACATCAGACAGCATTCAGATATCCATTTTCATGATAGCAGACGTTTGAGAAAGCAGCCCAATACTCCATCTTCAGCTAGCAGTGGCCCAGTTCTCTGGGGGAAAACTGAGTCCAATTTTTTTTTTTTAATAATAGTAGTAAGACACCTTAAGATGTGTTTTGTAGGGTTCCCAGATTTTCCAGGTCGAAAATCCAGACCCATGACCCCGCCTCCAGGCCTGCCCAGTTCCGGACGGCCACACCCCATTCCACCCGAGTCACGCCCCCTCAACATGTTCACTTGTCGACAGGGTATTTGCGCACGTGCTAGTGTGACGTGATAGCATCACACGCATGGGTGCATGGCCACCGCGTTGCATCCGCATAGGCGTAGGTGCCATCTCCATGTCACTGCTGGTTGGAAGCTTTTCAAAACCCGGACAAAGTGGTCCGGGGAAATTCGGACGTCTGGTAGCCCTAGTGTCGTGGAATACTATTACTCCTCAAGTGATGAAAATGTAAAAGCTGGGACACAAATGAGAACTAACAAAATCCCACAACACCTAGGTATACTGCATTGCATATGCATGTGGAGTCACTAATAATGTCTCAAAAATGCACAGATATCGCACGACGAATCCGAATTTAATCTGGTTACAGAGTTTCCAAGTTACCGAGTTCCAAAAGGGAGATCCTAGATTAGTTCTGGAATCCTAACAGCCTCATCATGGTGCATCATGGGACATAATAGCCCCACAATGAATAGAATCAGGAACTAAGGATCCCGTGCTGCTTAGATTGTATTACTAAAACCAGGTCTGGCCAAAAACTCTCCCTCCTGGATTGGGTAGCTTTGCAGCTCTGTGTTATAGAAGTTTAGGCTCACAGTAGTCAATTAACAGCAGTAGGGTTACCAACTGGTTCCAGATTAATCCAAAAATGGTGACTCCATTCTAAAAAGATGCTAACAGAGAGAACCTTCCAATCGGCATATCACACATGGTATATGCTGATTGGAAGGTTGCCCTGTAGTATACACTGTTGTAAGAAGATTTTTGTATTGTGGGTTTTGCATGATAATGTATTGGATTTTTTTTTTTACCACTGACCTCATATTATTTTGAGTGTATCTTAAATTAGAATCAGTAGTGAATAGGGAGTCACTATAACCTCTTAAAAAGAGGAGAGATGCAATCAAATTTACTATCACATCAAAATAAAATGAATGAATTAGCCAAAATCATTCTTTTATGTCAACTACTCTTATTTTGGAAGTAAAATTTTCCATTTTAGATTTGTCTGTAGCACAAGTACAGTCCCATGAACCATTTCCCTGTGGTTAGTATAACTACAGATGTGACTAAATGAAGCTATTTTTAGGAACATTATAGCAGCATAGCATAATGATGGCTATAATATTACCATAGTTCCATGGAACAATAATTTTCCAGTGATGTTTTCCCAATTTTATTCTTGAAGCAGAAGTCATGGGAATCCCAAGCCAAGCTGCAAGCAGCTAGGAGAATAAAGTTTCAACCAAATATCAGAGCTACCAAGTTACCCAGCTCCAAGAGGGAGAATTTAGTACTGGAGTCCTTTGATGCATTATGGGACTTAGAATACTGCTTTCAATAGATGGAATCAGGAACAATCAATACCATGCTACATTGTGAGGTAAGTTTACAGTCAAGGCTAGTCAAAAAGTTTCCCTCCTGCAACCTGGTAACTTGGCAATGCTGAAACAAATATTTTACTACAGTCTCTAGAGCAGTGTTTCTCAACTTGGTCCTGGATTGGACAATTTCCTGCTGGAAAAGGGGATAGAGGGGTATAGATAGAGGATGACTGCACAGGTCCTGGACCTGTTGGGCCGCCGCGTGAGCGGACTGCTGGGCGCGATGGACCTCGGGTCTGACCCAGCGGAGGCATTGCTTATGTTCTTATGGAGTATCCCCGTGCAAGTCATGTTCTCAGCATATCCATAATGAATAAGCATAAACTTGATTTGCATACACTGCCTCCATTAAATGCAAATTTCTTTCATGTGTATTCATTGTGGATATCCTGAAAACTGGATTGGCAAGAGGGTACACCAGGACTGAGTTGAGAAACACTGCTCTAGAGCTGGGCTACTCAATTCTGGTCCTTGAGGTCCACAGACGAGTCAGGTTTTCAGGATATTCACAATGAATATGCATGAGAGAGATTTGCATACCAAGGAGGCACTCCATCCAAATCTCTCTCATGCATATTCTTTGTGGATATGCTGAAAACCTGACCTGCCTGTGGACCTCAAGGACTGGAATTAAGTAACCCTGGTCCAGATCCAGGAGAGAGGTCAGTCATGATATATTATGGGTCTAGCAGCAGGGACATTGCCTTGGGATGCAGGTTTAAAACCTGGACTGGCCAAAAGGTCTCCCCCCTGGAAATGGGAAACTTAGCAGCTCTGGCATTCTGCAAGACAGCCATTCCAATCCAGTCCTTGGGGCACACTTAGTCCCATTGGGTTTTCAGGATATCCACAATGAACATTCACCAGTTAAATTTGCATGCTGCTCTGAAATGAGGATATAGATAGATAACAGTAACTGATGCGATCAGTCAAGGGTAATTAAGAGATTATTTAGAGGTAAGGTTACCATATGACCTCTTTCGGACTTCTTCAGATATGTCCTCCAGATTTTTTAATTTTTAGGAAAATATCCTCTTTCATGCACTTATGACCAACACAACTCCATAATCAGAGAATTCATCTATGGTTTGTTGGTCAATTTGGACATATGAGGGTGCTAAAGAGAAAGAAAAGCATTACCAATCTCCTCTCTGTTTCCTTGCTGGTTGAAGCTATAAAAGGAATTTTGCTTGTGCAGTACAACATTAAGGGGCTCATAATCGAAACTGAAATAGTCTAAAAACATTACATGGGGCTACAACCTCTCCAACCCCATGCTGGCACTGTGATGTAAACAAAAAAGACTTTTCTTCTCTCTTTTAAGTCCTATCTCCTGCTTGCTGTCTAATACCAGCTCTGGCAGGATACACATTTCAAATCTGACATATTGTAATCATAAAACAGAAAATACAATGATTTTTCTACCTTTTGTTATCTGGTCATTTTATTATTCAAATCATGTTGGTCCCAGGCTCTGGTTTCTATTTGTCTTCTGTTAACTCACTCACCAGGGTCTCCTGCCCATTTGATGTTTTCTTCTTTCTCTTTGCTCACCATCTATCTTCCATCTGTACCTTTCCTTCCACTGCCATAGCCAACATTTATTTTCTACTATCTACCATCTCTCTCGCTCTCTGCCTTGTGCCCTGGGTCAAACCTCTCTATTCCCCTCCATGCAGCATCTTTCCCTTCCTCCCCTCCATTACCATGTCCAACATTTCTCCCTCTCTTTTTTCCATGCATTCTCCCTCCTCTCCACCATATGCAGAATTTCTGCCTCTCGCCCCTTTCTATCTCTATTGCAACTCTCCCTTCATCTCCTCCACCCTATGTCCATCAGTTCTTCCTTTCTCCTCTCTCCCCTCCCCATATGTTTCCATCCCTCCCTCCCATCCCCTTGTGTATCAGCTTTCCATCATCCATCCCTCGGTGCAGCAGCTTTCCATTCCATCTCTCCCTCCTATCCCTCCTGTGCAGCACTTCCTGATCAACATTCCACCCCCCCCCACCCCCCCACCCCTGTGAGACCTCAACTTTCAGGCCTCCTAAAGTAACGGTGACGGAGACCAGTAGATGGGCAAAGACAAGCAGAGAACAGGCTGCTTCCCTCTGCTGCTTCATCAATGATGTCATCAGTGATGCGGCAGAGGGAAGGCCCCTGCAGGGCAAGCCAGGAGCAGCCTGTTCACTGCCTGTCTCTGTCCACTGGCTTCTACCACTGCTGCTGCTGCTTTAGGAGACCCGAACAAGACCCGGATGTGTCAGGAGACTGAAGGACTCACTAAATCAGTGAGTCCAATTTTATTTTATTTTTTAAGTTAAGTGAATTGGTGAATCGGGCAGCAATACTTCCTCCTGCCGCAGTGAAGTTCCTGGACTATGATGTCGACCCCGGGAGCACCTCCTTATGGTCTGCACCTGGGGCAGACCGCCCCCCTCCCCCTTTTGTATACCACTGCAAAGGTATGGAGCTGCTGCCTAGGCTGCAAAGCTGATAGCCCCGCTTTTCCCACCCCTTCTAATGTGGGCTTCCTGTTTCTAAAGGGCAAAACTGCAGAGCCGTCAGCAGTGTAGCTTAAACAGTAACTCTACATCTTTATGACACTTTTTTTTCAATGGGAAGTGACTTGACTGGTAGGGAATTAAGGAAACTGTGCCACTACACCGAGGATGGGGTTGGGAGAAGGGCGCTAGTAGACTGGGCATGGGAGGACCCATTCTCAAAAGGATGGCCCAGGGTCCATTAGATGGTTAAAGTGACCCTGGCTAGGTTAATGCATACTAGTCAGCAGTGGCATAGCGAGGAAGGTTAGCACCCAGGGCAGTGGCCCCCACTCTTCCCTACTGCCTCAGTGCCCCCATGCCTCATGAAATGCTCGCTGGCACGAGCAGCATCTTCTACCTGCTGCTCGCCATGGCCACTGCAACCAGGAAGTGACATCAGAAGAGAGCCAAGGACGGCACGAGCAGCAAGTGGAAGATGCTGCATACGCCAGAGATATGCGGGGGCATAAAAGAGGAGAGACACTGATATCGGCAACCCCCCCCCCCCCACATACACACACACACACAAAGACAGCACCTCTGGGACTGTCTGAACCCCCTTGTTATGCCACTGCTAGTCAGCGGAATCTATACAAGAAGACTGTGGACCAGCTGCTAGACTTTTAGCACTTTGATAGGATCAAAGCAGAAAAAACAGATTTTTTTTTTTTTTTTCCAAATAGTATATGCCAGGTTGGATTCCGTGGCCTGGTTTGACCATGGTCTAAGACACAGTCTAGTACTGAATGAACCTTTGATTTGGCCCAAAAGGTAGTTCTCATATTTTTCTGCTCTTAAATAGCTCCTATACAAGTCTAGAACACATAAGAATAACCATACTGGGTCAAACCAATGGTCCATCTAGCCCAGTACCCTGTTTCCACGGTGGCCAATCCAGGTCAGAAGTCCCTGGCAAAAGTCCAAATAGTAGCAACATTCCATGCTACCAGTTCCAGGGCAAGAAGTGGCTTCCCCCATGTCTGTCTCAATAGCAGACCATGGACTTTTCCTCCAGGAACTTCTCCAAACATTTTTTAAACCCAAAAAAGTATTTCCCTGTAACTTTATTGGGTGTCCCCTAGTCTTTGAAATTTTTGTTGGAGTAAGAAATTGATTCA
Source organism: Geotrypetes seraphini (assembly GCF_902459505.1). Lineage (NCBI taxonomy): Eukaryota > Metazoa > Chordata > Amphibia > Gymnophiona > Dermophiidae > Geotrypetes > Geotrypetes seraphini. The sequence continues at coordinate 481,004,192 of NC_047085.1, read as the reverse complement.
CTTAAACTTGTTCTATACAAAATTTTGTAGACTTCAATCATATCTCCTCATAGTCATCTCTTTTCCAAGCTGAAGAGCCTTAACCTCTTTAGTCTTTCTTCATAAGTGAAGAGTTTCATCCCCATTATCATCTTGGTCACTCTTCTTTGTCAGCTATATCTTTTTTGAGACCTGTTAACCAGAACTGAATGCAATGCTCAAGGTGTGGCTGCATCATGGAGTGATACAGAGGCATTATAACATCCTTGGTCTTATTTACCATCCCTTTTCTAATAATTCCTAGCATCTTGTTTGCATTTTTGGCAGATTGGATGGAAGGTTTCAGCATATTGTCTACGATGACACTTAGATCTTATTTTTGAGTGCTGACCCCTAACGTAGACCCTAGAACTTGGTAACTAAGATTTGGATTATTCTTCCCAATATGCATCACTTTGCATTTGTCTACATTAGATTTAATCTGCCATTTGGATGCCCTGTCTTCCAATTTCCTAAAGTCTGCCTCAGGCCTCAGGGAGTAGAACTGTGCCGTGTCTGTGAACAGATCTGGCAGGAGAAGAAAGGTACCACTTCCCTCAAGTTATTTGGCCTGTAGTGGTTCCTGGATATTGGGCATCAGTTCTGAGCAGGTCAAGGGCAGCAGCCTGTTAAACTATGATAACTTTTAATGTATCCCTTGGAAAGAATAGAGCTCTTTTCCATCTCCACCAGAAGGACTTCCTACCGTGATGTGTCTCACAGATCAAGTATGAAACACTTTCTACATATACATCTTCAAAGGAATAATACAAAAAAAAAAACTTGCAAAGATAAGAAATGTCCACAGCAACAAAAGAGAGAGTGAGAACTGATTTTTAAAGGGCTGCTGTGCATAGGAATGTGCAGATCAGTTTTCAGACACCACAGTCTTTATAAAAATATGAACAGTCAACGCCACTTTACATAGTTGAATATATGTAGAATGCAGTCACCACCATTGGCTATGCAAATAGCAGTACAGTGTTCCCCCGGTCATTCACGATATATTCCGACTGCGAACCGCCGACCAGGAGAGGACAACTGAAGAGGCAAGAGAGAGCAGCCTGAGCGCCGGCGAGTGAAGGAAATCACTTGCTGTATGCTACGACCGCCCCTTCGTGCACTAAAGTCGGGCCTTGCCAATCAGGAGCTGCTTTGACACGCAGCTCCTGATTGGTAAGGCCCGACTTTAGTGCAAGAAGAGACGGTCGGAGCATACAGCAAGTGATTTCCTTCACTCGCCGGCGCTCCGGCTGCTCTCTCCTGCCTCTCCCGCTGCCCTCTCCAGTCTCTAACATGAAAAACCATATTCGCGGTTTTTCAAGATTCATGGGGTTCCTGGAACAGAACCCCCACAAATATCGGGAGAGTAGTGTAATATTCAGCCACTCTGAGGGGGGGCATTTCAATAACTGGGCACTTGGCAGGTGTCTATTCTATAAAGGAGCATGGCGCCTACATTCATGTAAAGAAACATGCCATCTACTATCCCCTGCTTTCCCTTCAAGATTCTACATACTTGTCCTTAGCTTTCTTGAATTCGGATACTCTTTTTGCCTCCATCAGCTCCATCGGGAGGCCATTTCAAGCATTCACCACCCTTTCTGTGAAAAAGTATTTTCTGAGGTTCCTTCTGAATCTATCACTTCTCAACTTCATCCTACACCCCTTCATTCCAGAGCTTCATCTCAGTTGAAGGGGACTCGCCTCATGCGCATTTATGCCGTGGAGGTATTTAAACATCTGTATCATATCTCCCCTCTCCCACCTTTCCTCCTGTGTACAGCAGCCATACAGCAAACCTAACTCCCTCTTCTACGAAACCGTGCTTGGAGCCTCAGGAGCAGCGCAGGACATTCAGCACGGCTCCCCGTGCTAGAAACTGCTAGCGCAGTTTCGTAGAAGAGGGGGTAAGTGTTTATGCCTAAGTGCTAATGATACATGCATAAGCTACAGTATTCTATAAGTATTTACATAAGTTTGGTCAGACTACATCTTATTTAGTGCATGTAAAAATGCACTAAATAAGATATACCTGTATATATATTTACAGAAGTAAAATTTTGGCTTATATAGTGACCCTCAAATCCTATAAATGGTGCTATGAGTTGTGCGTGCTAATTTGCACATGAACCTCAATTGAATAACGAGCCAATTAGCACTGATCATTGGCTTCTTAACAAGCAATTATTAGCGTCAATGGGTGTTAATTGAAATTAATGGACATAAATTTAGGCGCAGGATCCGTGCCTAAAATTTGAGCACAGCGCCAAAATGGGGGCTCAGAAAAGGGAGGTTCATGTGTGGATCGGGGCATTCTTCAAAGTTACGCACGCAATTATAGATTAAGGGGCATCCGTGCATAACTTTAGGCGTGGGACTTTGCACCATATCTTCATCGGTAAAAATAGACACACCTAAAGTTAGTCGTGGGTCACGGGCATAAGCACTATTCTATAAATTGCACTTAATTTTAAACACTGTTTACATTACCACTCATCGTGGGGTTTTTTAGGCACTGATTTTTTTAGGCACCATTTATAGAATTCAGTCCTATGTGTACGTGTATGCACAAAGAGCCAGATTCTATAAGTGGTGCCATTAGGCACCTACCTTAATTGCCCAAATCACCTTAATAGCTTCAATTATGAGCTTTAACAAGCTAACATAGAGAAGAGAATTGTGTGGAATCTTTCAGAAATTGGGGACCAGTCATTGACACAAGCGTGAGCGAAACATGTCCCATGTCAGGTTATCTGGCCCTAGCCTCTAATGAGAGGCACATTTTTCATAAGCTAAGTACCTGCTGGATATGGAATGTTTGGACACAAATTTTAGGCATGGATATGGAATGTTTGGAGACTATATCTGGCGAAGGACATCAGAAGACTTGAAGTGGTCCAGAGGAGGGCGACGAAAATTATAGGAGATTTACGCCAAAAGACATATGAGGAGAGACTGGAAGCCCTGAATATGTATATCCTAGAGCAGAGGTCTCAAACTTGCGGCCTGGGGGGCCACATGCTGCCCACCAGGTACTATTTTGAGGCCCTCGGTAAAATAAGTAAAATAAAACAGTTTCTTGATCATATGTCTCTTTAGCTATAAATGACAATATTATTATTAAGACCTAGCCAAAAAGAAAGATTTATAAACTATAAAGAGTTTTACCTCATGTAAAATTGTCATTTCTTTAATAAGACATTAACTATTTTTTCTGAGGCCCTCCAGGTACCTACAAATCCATAATGTGGCCCTGCAAAGGGTTTGACTTTGAGACCACTGCCCTAGAGGAAAGCAGGGACAAGGGAGAGATGATTCAGATGTTCAAGTACGTGAAAGGTATTAACATATAACAAAATCTTTTCCAGAGAAAGAAAAATGGAAAACCAGAGGACATAATTTGAAGTTGAGAGGCAGAAGACTCAAGAGCAATGTAAGGAAATTCTTCTTTACGGAGAGGGTGGTGGATGCCTGGAATGCGCTAACGAGAGAGGTGGTGGAGAGGAAAACGGTGATGGAGTTCAAAAAAGCGTGGGATGAACACAGAGGATCTACAATCAGACACTAGTAGTAAATATTGAAGAAATAAGGCCAGTACTGGGCAGACTTGCACGGTCTCTGTCTGTATATGGCCATTTGGTTGCAGATGGGCTGGGTAGGGCTTCAGATTGGGCAGACTGGATGGACCACTCAGGTCTTTATCTGCCGTCATCTACTATGTATGTTACTATGTAATGCAGTAGCTATCCTAACTTGAGAAACATAGCAATCAAGGCTTCGTTATCATTTGGATCTTCTTATCTTTGCCAACTTGGAGTTTCAGCTTTGACAGAAATTAAATTAAAAAAAAAAAAAAAAAAAAAAGGAGAACAACCGAAGATGGTGGGTGGATGATGAAATGCGTGTTTGCTTGGCGACTATCGAGCCACATATTGAGTTAATTTTCACTCAAGACCAAACGCATCCATTGCATCGATTAGCAATTCTATCTACTTTAGGGGTCCTTTTACTAAGGCGCACTAGCTGTTTTAGTTTGCGCTAAATATTAGCGCGTGCTAAATGCTAACGCATCCGTAGACTATAATGGGCGCATTAGCATTTAGCATGCGCTAAAACCGCTAGCGCGTCTTGGTAAAAGGACCCCTTAGTTTCACCGTTGTCACAATTGCTCATACGTAGCTTAAAGATCTTGAAATAAATAACTCAAATTTAATTTTTTTGCTGGTTTTGCAATTTTTATAATTTCAGTTCTTTTTTTTCCCAAAAACTTTATTCATTTCACAACTCAAATCAAGTACAATCAATATAAATAACATTTTACCTTTCAAATACACCTGACATCTTATAATTGTTCTTATAAATTAATATAATAATATAATAAATCTTTTCCTTAATCATTCATAAAGATGAATTAATGCAGACCCATTAGGAAGATGGGTACATGTGGACATGATAATGGGAAATACCACCTTGGCATTATTCAATGTTTATGCACCTAATTCGAATCAAATTGAATTTTTAAAAAACCTTCAGCAATTATTAATACCACTGGCTGCTTCTAATTTGGTTGTAGCTGGAGATTTCAATGCTGTTATAGATCCGATTTTGGATAAAAAAACCTAATAGATAATTTCAGTTCTAATGTGCTGTGAAAAACATTTGCTCAGTTCAATGTGCCGGAGCTTAAAAAAAAAAAAAGAGTTTGAGAGACACTGATTTTGATGAATCACAGGCAGAGTGGCTCATGTGAAACTAGTAACCTCTGAGGCTTCTGAAGGTCAAACTTTATACGAAGACTGTAGCAGTTCATAAGCGTGTTTTGAGCGCTGAGCATATGCAAAAGGCTACGAAGATTCTTTTCGGCCAGATTAATCCCCTCCTATACACAGTCGCACTAGCGTTTCTAGCACCAGCCGTCGCGGTAACGGCTCTGACGCTCACAGAGTTCCTACGAGTGTCTGAGCTGTTATCGCTGCAGCTGGTGCTAAAAACGCTGGCACAGCTTTGTAAAGGAGGGAGCAAATTACGCTGATTGCAGGCATAAATCTTGAGCACACAGTGGTATCCCAGCATGCAGTGGTATAAGTTAAAGTGGTTTCATGTAGGACCTGCTTTTTTACAGTTCTACTGCAAACCACTTAGGCCCTCTTTTACTAAGGTGCGCAAACCAATTAGCCCGCGCTAAACACTAATGCGTGCATGTTAGTCTATGGATGCGTTAGTGTTTAGCGAGCGCTAATCGGTTTGCGCACCTTAGTAAAAGAGGGGGTTAGCTATTTGCATACCTAATTGTTTACCCTCCCCTGCCCTAACTCTACCCTGGCAGTGTCAAGACAGAGGCATTTTTCACTGGAACGATCCAGATAACCGATAGCTGGCTTCTAAATTTAACAGCAGCCACTTATCTTATAAGTCCACCTGAATATTGGACCTCTCTTTTTGCATGGTACCTCTGAGTCTATTCCCCATAGGAAAAGAAATCTTAAAAAAAAAAATTCCTAACAAAATATACAGCGCTCTGAGGAACTGCCGCAATGGTAGAAATACTACTACTAATCATTTCTATAGGGCTACTAGATGTACGCAGCACTGTGTGCATTATAGGTACACTTTTTGTCCCTAGTGAGCTCACAATCTAAGCTGTTATTTTTGTACCTGGGACAACAGACGGTTAAGTTAATCCCCCATTGCCCCCAGGTACATTAGATAGATTGTGAGCTCGCGGGGACAGACAGGGAAAAATGTTTGAGTACCTGAATAAATTCAAGTAAACTGTTTTGAGCTTCCCTAGGAGAACAGTATAAAAATTGAATAAATAAATAGTGTGAAAAGTTTCAGCCACTGATAACCAGAGCTGGTATTGTAATGCCTCATTCCACCAATGCCTAAGAGCCAACCTCATCAGTGATGTCACAATGGCTTGATTGTTCTCTACTTGGCTCACCTTTACTACATTATGATTTCTAGAGTGGCGCAGTGGTTAAAGCTGCAGCCTCAGCCCCCTGAGGTTGTGGGTTCAAACCCACGCTGCTCCTAGTGACCCTGCACAAGTCACTTAATCCCCCCCCTCCCATTGCCCCAAGTACATTAGATAGATTGTGAGCCCACCAGGACAGACAGGCAAAAATGCATGAGGACTTAAATAAATTCATGTAAACCGTTCTGAGCTCCCCTGGGAGAACAGTGTAGAAAATTGAATAAATTAAAAAAATTTACATAGTAACATAGTAGATGACGGCAGATAAAGACCCGAATGGTCCATCCAGTCTGCCCAACCTGACTCAATTTAAATTTTTTTTTTTTTTTTCTTTCTTCTCAGCTATTTCTGGGCGAGAATCCAAAGCTCCACCCGGCACTGTGCTTGGGTTCCAACCGCCGAAATCTCCGTCAAATTAAGTGACTTGCCCAGAGTTGGAAGGAATTACAGTGGGAACTGAACCCAAGATCTTAGCTCCCCACACTAGCCATTAGGCTACTCCTTATGACTGCATTTGTGTTGCAATTCCCATTTTCTCTGCCTATACAGTATGCTGGTGTCCGCGGTAGCTATCTCTAGAAATCAAACAGCTGGGACACACCGATTAAAGATGTACTATTACGCACACATCACAAATTAGTGGTCTTATGTACATATTAAATCAGATCACATAAAATAAAAATGTGGAGTCAGACAATAGACACCCAGTATCTCCTCAGCATGTCTCCATGGTATTTGTCAATGGGCACTCAAGATTTATTGGGGTCTGGCTGTCTCCTATTCATTTGATCTTTCTATATACTGTGGGAAAGTTTATGTCTGGCTTTCTTTTTCACTCTTATAGTTGCCTGCATGTCACTTTCCACCCCCATTGGCCCCCTGCGTCTTAAATACATAGAGTGAAATATGTATTTAAGCAGAGGTTTCATAAGGGAAAGAAGTGGAAGCTCATCAGGGGAGCTTTTGAACTGGAGCCCCTCCGAAAAGAAATTCTATGGCTCTCTAAAAGTCAATCCGGAGCAGAACAGAGGATCAGCATGAAGCCAAATGAAACTCTCATACTTAATTGAGCCATTAAATTCTTTAGAGGAATGTCGGGACTCATGCACAACGGCTCTGGCATGTTCCCTGTGACATTTGCTTCTTCAGAGAAGTTTCACAAAAAAGGTTCTTGGGATTTTCTACTTTCTCCCTCTGGCTCCTTTTTTCAGCCTACTTTTTTTTTTTGGGGGGGGGGGGGAAGGAGGGGGTGTTTGTTTTTATTTCACCATGTCTGCTTTAGGTCCATTCAATAGGTTTGTGGAGAATCCTCTCTCTGCCTGAGAATGGATCCATGTCACTAAATGTAATGTAATGTAATTTATTTCTTATATACCGCTAAACTCCGTTAGGATTCTAAGCGGTTTACAGAAAATAGACAATAGGGTGCATTAAAATTATAAGTAAAATAGGTACTTAGAAATTCCCTTACTGTCCCGAAGGCTCACAATCTAACTAAAGAACCTGGAAAAATGACAATTAGTAGAGTAATGAAGAAATAAAATAGAGATAGATGAGAAAAAAAATAAGAAAATAAACATTCTAATAAGACTACAATGATCTATTCTAAAGGACTTTGAAAGGTTGAAAAAAATAGGGGAGATAGGGATAGATGCAGAAGGGAGGAACCGTTAAACAATAGAATTCTGGGGAAATTTAAATAATAAAATAAAAACAAAACAAGGGGCAAAACAATGAATGAAATTAAAAATAATTCATAAAATGGAAAGAAAGTGAGAAATAAAATCAAAAACAATCTAGACTGAAGTCCAGCTTGAAATGACTTCACTGTTTAAACTGCCAAATTTCTGCAGGTGACAGCCGATCTTTGCCAGCACACCGGGTGCCTCAAGAAGGGAGAGAAATGAAAATCCAGCAGTCAGCCATCCCAACATGGCTATGCACGTCAATATCAACTGGTTAACCATCACCATCCTCTTCTGTGCAACGGCCAGGAACCGGCCATCATCATCCTCAGCACATCTGCCGTAGGCCATCTCCGACAACTCGAGGTGTCATTCCCAGGGGAGACTTCCATGTCTGCAGACCAATCGGGCTTCTCCACGGTGCGACCTGGACTGAAAATGCCTCAGATATCCTTCCGGAGGATGCCGACTCCAGCTGCACCATCAACCCGTCCCCCTTTGGCAACGACGAAGCCATGGCCTCTCCCCAGCTCTCCTCCATGCTGGCGGCTACCGCGCATTTGACTGCAGTGCTCAAAGGGTGCTGACGGTTGGGCGCTGTTTCCCTTCTGGTGGAGTCCACATAGCTGGGATCACCGACAACCGGCATGTCTTCTCCCCTTTCTTCTGCTATCTTCGGCCTGCTGTGCCGTGCATCCTTAACGACCATGGCTCAACTGTGAGCGCCCCAATACCGACCTCCGATCCTGCTCACTGGAGAAGGCCACCAAGACCGCTGGACGCGAGCCAAACCGCCAAGAAAGACAACAGGCTCCAGAATCATATAATAAAATCAATAAGAAATGAAAAAGAAACTAGGAAAAAGTATTACAAAAACGTAATCAAAGATAATGATGCTAAATTAAAATGTATTCTTTCTGTACTAAAAATAATAATAATAAACAACTCAGGATATTTATTCTTTCACCTTGCTGAAACTAGATGTCTGTACACTATTTGCAGGGTGAATTCCAATTTATCTAATCTAATCTGGTATTTGTGCGTCGCGCAATACCTATATAGGCTCAAGGCAACTTGCAGCGAGAAAAGGAAAAACTTAAGACACATAGGACTCCTTTTACGAAGGTGCGCTAGCGTTTTTAGCGCATGCGGGAAATTATCGCACGCTACGCTTCTAGAACTAATGCCAGCTCAATGCTGGCGTTAAGGTCTAGCGTGCACAGCAATGTAGCACGCGCTATTCTGCGCGTTAAAGCCCTAGCACACCTTAGTAAAAGGAGCCCATAAGAACAGGGAGGGTAGGAGAGGGATTTAGCAGGAAATTGCGAAGGACAATACATAGAAATTACAGTTTGAGAATTCTTAATATTAATAATAATAATAATTTTATTCTTATATACCGCCATACCGAAAAAGTTCTAGGCGGTTCACAACAAGGTGAGCTAATACATGGGATACAGATAAAATACAAATTAGAATAATGGACTTAAAAACAGATAAAGACAGAAAGCATTTATAATATAATGCAGAAAATACCGGCATGGCAGGGAAAGAAGTAATACATAGAACAGATAAAATACATCAAGCGGAATATAAGGAACTTGATGGAAAGAATGAAGCAGAATGCATTAAGATACCAGCCTATTAGGGAACTGTTAATAAGAAGGGGATTTTGGGGTCTGAGTGGAGATGGAAGTATGTTCACGTTGAAACGTGGTATGGATGGGGAGGGGTAGAGTTCAGGTATCAAAAAGAAATGTGGTATAGTTAGGTTCTGTTCTGACAGTTTCTGTATTAAAAAGCTACCTATAAACAGAGGTTATCAGCAGAGGGGATTTTTGTTTTCTAGAAACATAGAAAAGGCACATAAAGACCATATGGCCCATTCATTTAACCGCATAGAACTTATCGGTTATGCGGTATAGCAAATTGATTATTATGTCATGTGTTCATTCTACCCATCCATACCATCTACGATCCTTTCCTCTCCCTTAGAGATCCCGTGTGCTGGCCCCATGCTTTCTTGAAGTCAGAATCATTCTTCATCTCATCACTAAGGACTATGGGCCTCTTCTATTAAACTGCACTAGCAGTTTCCAGCGCGGGGAGCCGCGCTGAATGACCTACCCTGCTCCCGATGCTCATAGAGTTCCTATGAGCGTCGGGAGCAGTGCGGGCCATTCAGCATGGCTCTCTGCGCTAAAAACTGCTAGCGCAGTTTAATAGAAGAGGAGGATATGTTTAAGGTGACTCTTTGTATATTTTTAATACAGGTTTTGGATTTTTATCATAGAATGTAAGTACACAGGGCACAGGCAGTTTATGGCACTCTGATTTAAAAAAAAAAAAAAAATGCACATCATAATCCGTGAGTGGGAAATCAGCACTTGGTACATGATGGGAGCACTAGCAATGATTTGCTTGTTTAATGGTCTCTAGATCAGTGATTGTTAATCTTTTTTGAGTCACGGACCCCTTTAAGAATCTGATAAAAGCTATGGACCCCCTTCCCCAGAAATGTTCACATAAACACAACTTTGCATACAATGAATATTATGTACTTTATTTATCGAGATTTGAAGGTCTTTTTCATGAATGTCTTTTTCATCACCGTCATTTTTCTATCTTACTTCAATCAATTATATTATCTCGTCTTGATTACTGTAACGCTATCTACATCGGCATTACAAACATGTGTCTTCATAGATTGCAATTAATTCAGAATACTGCTGCGAAGCTGATCTTTGGAAAACGTCAATTTGACCATGTGACCCCTTTGCTTCAGAGTCTTCATTGGCTCCCGGTTTATTTCAGAATTCAATTTAAATGCGCTTGTATTTCTTTTAAAATTCTTCATGGTATCTTTGATCCTCTTATTCCTTTATTTTGGAACGTTTACCGATTCTCCTTTGCAAGAGGTATCCAACAATTTAAACTCTTCTCTTCCTTCTAGAAAAATGGATTAAAGGACTCAAGATCTTCAGTCAATCTCTGGTCTTTGAATTCTCCCAACTCTGGAATGATCTCCCCTTTTTTTAAGGAGTTCCAGTTCATTTCAATTTTTCCATAAATCTCTAAAAACTACTCTATTTGCCAAACATTTTGAAAATTAATTCTTTTGAGATTTTGCTATTATCTTCTATTTATCATTTGTAAATCATTTCCTGTTTATTTAATTGCTGTAAACCGAGTCGAGCCTTCTCAGAATGATGACTCGGTATACAAAGTTAAGCTTTAGTTTAGTTTTAGTTCATATATGACATACACAAAGTATTATTAAACTTTAAAGTAAACAATCTAAAAAAAACACTTGTTTATGCACTAGTTATAATTCTAAAATACAATCCTCTTCTACAAATTAAAACGTTTTCTACTTCCATTACTACTAGATGGACCAGATCAGTGGTCCATCATGCCCAGCAGTCCGCTCACGTGGCGGCCCCCAGGTCAAAGACCATTGCTCTAAATGAGTCCAGCCTCACCTGCGTACGTTCTAGTTTAGCAGGAACTTGTCCAACTTTGTCTTGAATCCCTGGAGGGTGTTTTCCCCTATAACAGCCTCCGGAAGAGCGTTCCAGTTTTCTACCACTCTCTGGGTGAAGAAGAACTTCCTTACGTTTGTACGGAATCTATCCCCTTTCAACTTTAGAGAGTGTCCTCTCGTTCTCCCTACCTTGGAGAGGGTGAACAATCTGTCTTTATCTACTAAGTCTATAAGAACAATAATCTACTCTCTCGTTGTCTGCGAGAAAAATCAACAGTACAGTAAAACCTTGGATTGCAAGTAACTTGATTTGCAAGTGTTTGGCAAGACAAGCATTTTATTAAATTTTAACTTGATATACAAGCAATGCCTTGCAATACAAGTACATACAGTATACACACATCACAACTGAGCCGATGGTTCTTCTCTCTCTGACGCTGCGGGAGTGTAGTAACTGTTCTAAATGAGCGAGGTCTTGCAATACAAGTACGTATAATATTTTGTATTAAAGTTTTGGGGTTATGCAATGAATCATTTGAGTTTCCATTATTTCTTATGGGGAAATTCACTTTGATATATGAGTGCTTTGGATTACAAGCATGCTTCTGGAACAAATTATGCTCGCAAACCAAGGTTTTACTGTACTGGGCTTTATAGTGAATATAAATGTTAATTTTTATCTGACCCTTATGAACCCCCCTGAAACCCATCTACAGACCCCAGTTTAAGAACTCCTGGTCTAGATAATTCAAGTACACATCTTGACTGCCAGAAAACCAGATGTGGTGATAAAAACAACAGAACAGCATTAATTACAGAGGTCTCAGTCCCAAGCAATTACTCGGTGAATCACATGGGGAGAGGGAAGATCCTTAAGTACCAAGAAATGCGGTCCAAAACTTAAAATAAAAATGTGGCAGAAAGATAAAAAAATGTTTCCCATCATTTTGGGTGACACAGGCATAGCTGGATAAGTTGCCTATACATGTTGCATCATATGATCTCCAGAAAGAAGCTCCCTTTGGCACAATGCAAGTACTATGGCAAGCGTTAGCAGTAAATTTGACAGCTTAGAGGCTAGAGCAGTGTCTCTCAAACTTTCTCAAGCCGGGGCACACTAAAGATAGTGGCCACGGCTTAAGGCACCCAGAAGTGAGCGGACGTCGCCGTGATGACATCATACATATGTGTGACATCATCACAGCAACATTCGCACATGTGCAGAGGCCCTCCAGATGTCCCTTGAGTCGCCAGTAGGGAGTGCCAGCAGGGAAGAGGGCCGGAGAGAAGGAGAGGCACTGGCGCCAGCTGATTGCCTAGAGCAGTGTTTCTCAACTACTTCAAGCTAAGTACCCCCTAAGTCTAACAAATATCAACTGAGTACCCCAACCGCAGACCTCCCTAGGCCCACCCAAGCTCTGTCCCAGATCCCTTTCTCTTTAGTAATTGAAATGCAATTTTTTCCATTCATTTTTCATATACACACAATATACACAGCAGATATAAATTCTCAAAACTGACACATTTCAATCACTATATTGAAAATAAAATCATTTTCCCTACCAGCGATCCTCTGCAGGCTGCTGTAATTAGCTTTAAAGGTGAGACCGGGAGGCCAGGGGGGAAGCAGGAGGATGCTAGAGAGAAGGGGATAACATGCAGGCCTTCGGCGAATCGGGCAGCGCTGGCGCTGTACCGTGTAAGGAAGTCATCTGGCAGCCGCCTCTCTTCCTCAGTGTGCTGCGACACACTTGGAATCTCAGAAGGCACACTAGCGTGCCTCGGCACACAGTTTGAGATACACTGGGCTAGAGAGTGACACGGGGACAAAACTTCATCCCCATCCCCTCTTCGTCCCCGCAGTGAAGTGCATTTTTCAACCCCATCCCTGCATTTTTTATCCCCGTCCTCGCAGTCTTCATTTTTTCTTCCCCGCGTCTCCCCTCTCAAAGCAGAAACATGAGCCTAGGGTATTGCAAATAAACATTTTGGGCCAAATTCTATAAACAGCATTCTGATTGTAGGCAGTGGTAGGCATCTTACCACTGTCTAACCAGACAATTGGGATGCACATAAAAATTTTTCAAAACACCCCAAGGCAGGCCGCCTATACTGTAGGCATATGTCGCGGATGAGGGAGACAGACACATAGTGAGCTTAAGCTCGCCCAAGGCTGGGAGTGGGCATGGTTTCACCCAGAAGTGGCCTTGGGCAAGCTTAAGCAGTCCTAGGCATCTCCCTAGGGCCACAATAGGTGCCTGAAATGTAGGCCAACACAAAGCTGGTCTCTATGTTCTTTCAGGGATCCCGCAGCTGGCATTGTGCTTGTTGCAGGTTTCTGGGTCTCGCTGCGTCTTTGTCAGGTAGACACTGACGTTTCAGCCACCGTCATGTGGCTTTCTTCAGGGCGTGCTCTGAAGTCTGCAGTGTGACTTTGTAAATAGTGGGCTCACTGACCTGATTGGGAACAGGGCAGTCCACCAATCTGAATTTTGGCGGGAAAGTCAGTTGGTCAGAAATTTTGAATTTTGTTGTGAAAGTCCATAGAATGGAAAAAGTCTCTGGTAGGTTTAAAGATGCTTTCCCCGTGGAGCTGGGTTAGATGTTCTCTCAGGGTCAGTGAACCCACTATTTACAAAGTCACACTGCAGCCTTCAGAGGTAAGCAGCATAACATCTCTTTTACTACTTGGGATCCAGCTAGGTACTTGGGCCCTGGACCTGGCTACTGTTGGAAACAGGACACTGGGCTTGATGGACCTTCAGTCTGTCCCAGTTTGGCAATTCTTTTGTTCTTATATTCTCCGTGCTACTTTAATATACTGTATCAGACATGATTGGGAAATGTGATATGAAGGTGGCTAAGGGCTACAACAGAGTAAGTCACAATAATCATACTAATGGCTCGTATGTTCCCAGATTCATGGGAAATTCCTTGTCATTGGAGGCCTGCCATTATAACTGTCTGCACACCATGACATTCACTCATAGCAGAAAGAACATTCATTGTTGGCAGATGGGGGTTTAGTGTTTGTGTGTATGGATAAAGTTGCAGTACTTTCATCACAGTTTGGAACTGCATTGAACAAAGCCATCAGAAAAATACTGTCCCTTTACAAGATGCTGTAAGGAGCAGAACGGTAATATCATCTAAGGTGGAAGCTTGCGTGCAAGATGGCAGTCTGCTCCAAAGACAAGGAGCAGTCATTCCAACATCCATGCGTCCATGGGGGAAGAGCATGGCACAGTGGTTAAAGCTACCGCCTCAGCACCCTGAGGCGGTGGGTTCAAACCCACACTGCTCTTTGTGACTCTGGGCAAATCACCTAATCCCCCTATTGCCCCCAGGTACATTAGATAGATTGTGAGCCCCCCCAAGACAGACAGGGAAAAATGCTTGAGTGCCTGAATAAATTAATGTAAACCATTCTGAGCTCCCCGGGGAGAACAGTATAGCAAGTAGCACAAAATGCAGCAGCCAGACTGATAACAGGAACATCAAAATATGTTCACACGTCACATCTTATCTTCAACAATTACACTGGCTTCCAGTTGCATTGAGAGTTCAGTACAAAGCAGTGATGATTTGCCATCAATTCCTTGTACGGTACAATCCCTAAACTCTTCAAGAGCAAGATAGCTAATTACCAACCGAAAAGATCATTGCGCTCTGTTAAAGGTGAATGTCAATCCTATATATGTAGAAACCAGCGCAATGACTTTTTGTCATGCAGGGGTGAAATTGTGGAACTCACATGTAAGGCAGATACGGAAGTGTGTTGATAGAGGTACATTTAGGAAATTGCTTAAAACACAATTGTTTGTAAAGGTAAGAGCGGGGAAACTGGGGGAACATGCAGGCCTTTCTGACTGACCCTCCCCCCTCAAGCAGGAGCGGCAGCGGACAGACAGCAAGAGGCAGCGTTGCCGCTCATGCTTTAGGAAGGCACGGGGGAAGGGTCGGTCATCGAATCGGGAGGCTGATTTTTTTTTTTTTTATTGAATCGATTCGTCTGATTCGAATCGGTGAATCAATTCAAATCATGAATCAGGCAGCACTAGTGCCTACCAGCTAATTATTTTTTAAATTGTTTTTAACTGTGCTCCGTCCCTGGCAGTGTTCAAATTCAAGCTAAAGGCCCACTTTTTTGAAACTGCTTTCAACTCTTAACTCCCCCTCACTGCCGTCAGATACCTATACCCACTATAATCTCCTCAAACCTGAAATGTCCTGTCTAAATTAGATTGTAAGCTCTTCTGAGCAGGGATCGACTATTGTGTATTAGAATGTACAGCGCTGCATATGCCTTTCAGCGCTATAGAAATGATAAATAGTAGTAGTAAGCCAAATTGAATAATTCATTTAGCTGCCTAGATCGCCTAGGTATGCCAATCTAGGTACCTAACTGCAGGCACCATTTATAGAATGTGGGCCAAAATGTTGTTATTTTTTTCCTGCTCGTTTTCATGTGTAGGATATTTTGTTGATATGTCCTATGTTGTTGCAAATGACAGCTCATCCCTAAAGCCACCTGCTGATCTGATGGTCTTTCACAACAAGCAATACCTAGTCACACTAAGGCAGGGGTGTCAAAGTCCCTCCTCGAGGGCCGCAATCCAGTCGGGTTTTCAGGATTTCCTCAATGAATATGCATGAGATCTAGTAGCATACAATGAAAGCAGTGCCTGCAAATAGATCTGATGCATATTCATTGGGGAAATCCTGAAAACCCGACTGGATTGTGGCCCTCGAGGAGGGACTTTGACACCCCTGCACTAAGGGCTCCTTTTACAAAGGTGCGTTAGGGCCTTAACACGCGGAATAGCACATGTTATAATGCCACGCGCTAGCTGCTACCATCTCCTCTTGAGCAGGCGGTAGTTTTTCGGGTAGCGCACGCTAATCCAGTGCGTGCACTAAAAAGACTAGTGCACCTTTGTAAAAAGAGCCCTAAGATTACAAAGCAAATTTCAGGGAGGCTGATAAATTGTCAACCAAGAGATCACAGATACCATGCAATATGTGGCAGCTAAAAACACTTTTGGCCCGTATTCTTTAAATGGCGCCTGAAGTTTGGTGACAGTAAAGAGAGCTTAATGTGTTGAAAGTTTTATTCCATCATATCATCCCAAACCATTTGTGCATTCTGTCTATCTACATAGGAAATTAAATAATCATGGACCAGGACACAATAACCTACTGTGGATTAAGAACGGATTAAAAGAAAATAAACAGAGCAAAACTAATGGTTGGTTTTCTTAGTGGAAACTGGCATATTTATGAATGATCTAGAACAGAGGGAAAAACTGATATGACACAAAATGGAGTGAAGGTGTGGCTTAATAGTTAGTGCAGTGGGTTAAGAACCTGGGGCAGCTTCAGGCGACTCTGGGCAAGTCATTTCAACCCTCCATTGATCCAAGTACAAAACTTAGATTGTGACCCCCAGAAGGGACAGAGAAAGTATCTGCATATAATATATGTAAATTATGTTGGTTGTGCCATAGAAAAGCAATATATCAGATTTATGACCCTTTACCCTTTAAAGATATCTATAATATACTGAGTGGAGTTGGGTAGTCTAATAATTTAAAAATGTTCATCTCCCAGCTATTTTTAAATACTTTGTACAACGCTTTGTACTTTTGAATAAGCGTTTAATCAAAACTTAAATAAACTATGAAACTATAAGTAGGTAGACGAGAATCACATGTTTACTCTTTTCAAAAATACTCGGACTAGCGAACAGCCAATGAAGCTACTAAGTAGTAAATTTAAAACACACTGGAGAAAATATTTTTTCACTTAACATGCAATTAAACTCTGGAATTCGTTGCCAGAAAATGTGGTAAAAGCAGTGAGCTTAGCAGGGTTTAAAAAAGGTTTAGATCATTTCCTAAAAGTCCATAAGCCATTATTAAGATGGAATTGTGAAAATCCACTGCTTATTCCTAGGAAATTCAAGTTTGGTTGTTTTTGCTTCAAGGTACTTTATGGCTTAGCCCCTAAATACATAACAGACCTTTTCTCTTTCTCAACCAACAGGCACAAGCGAAGCTCACACCTGAACTTCGTTTCTCCACCGGTTAGAGGTTGTAAATTTAAAAGTCATCATCAACATCTTCTCGCACATCAAGCAGAATTATGGGGTAAAGACCTCGAACAATTGCTTGTGCCTACTACCGATGGAGAATTCAGGAAACGTCTGAAAACACATCTATTCCTGAAATGCTTAGGAGACCAACCCATTCAATCTTAGTCCTTAACAACCGAGCGCAAGAATCACCTGTCGCTAAATCTGTACTTTGTTCATTCAATCTGTAACTCTGTTTATTCACTCAATTTGTAACATTTCTAAGCATTGTAAACCGCATAGAACTTCACGGTCCAGCGGTATATAAACTGTTATTATTATTATTATTATTATTATTATAAAATGTGGTTTTCTCCCTGGGATCTTGCCAGGTACTTGTGACCTGGGTTGGCCACTGTTGGATACAGGATACTGGGCTTGATGGGCCTTCGGTCTGTCTCACTATAGAAATGCTTATGTTCTTAAAGTTGCTAGCTCATAAGTTGATTGTGGAGAAACTGAGAGTGATAGTGAATTCTCATAAAAAGAATGTAGATGCAAATGACTCTTGATAATGTATTTGTATGATCTGGGACAAAAAAAAAGGATTATATTAAGAATATAGTAGTTCCCCAATAATTTGTAAGATATGAGCTTTGCAGTTTTGTGTGCTTTCTGGAGCAAACCTTTATATGCAGGAACAAGAGGATGTTTGTATTTATTTACCTCCAAATTCTATAAATGGTGTACAAATTTATACGTCCTAAATTGTGTGCAATACTGAGATTCAAGTGCAATTAAGTTAACTAATAAGCCAACCAGCGCTAATAATTGGATGCAAGCAATCAGGAATTGGTGTCTATTGGCAACATTTTGGATTTGCTTGCATATCTTGCTAGGCACAGTTCTATAAAGATTCACACTTATATCTTATTGTGGAGGCGTTCACTAAAGATGTGTGCGGTATTCCTGAATGCCGGTGATAAATACTTAAATTATGTCCCAGGGTTTACACCGGGTGTCAGTTGATGTAAATCTTTCATGTCAAAAATTTGGCACACAGTAAGAAATCTGACAAAGTGGGACACGAAAATGTTCAGGCGTCTATGTCAATTTTAATACATCATAGAAAACAGCAAGGATCATAACAGTGCAAATTCAAGCAAGGCCATGTTTCAGCAAATCCAGTTTCATCAGGAGGAGTGAACCTCAGTGCAAAGACAGATTTAAAAAATGCACTTTGGTTAACAAAACTGAGTCCAGAGAGATAAAAACATAAGAACATAAGAAGTTGCCCCCGCTGAGTCAGACCAGAGGTCCGTCTTGCTCAGCGGTCCGCTCCCGCGGCGGCCCATCAGGCCTAGTGCCTGAACAGTGGTCCCTGATTAATTTTGTAACTTACCTCTAATCCCATCCCTCTACTCTTCTCTGTACCCCTCAATCCCTTTGTCTTCGAAGTACCTATCCAAAGCTTCTTTGTGCAAAGCGCAAGTGTCGCCCGCTATCTCATGGGTAAATATAAAAAAGTTGGGCCTAGAAATCGGCTTTAAGCAATATTCTAAAAATGGCTCACAAGTTAGAGTCTCAGAGAGCACAGGAGATATCACCGTCACAAATCGCGAAAGGCAGGATACGAACAGCGAAGGCGGACTGATCGGTGTTCAGTCTCCTTTATTGACTAATAAGACTCGACACGATCTGAATTTGTAGCTGAGAAGTCAGTAACGCGAAGGTACACGAACTTGTATTGTTTGTTCTGATAGTTTCAAAGTGGTCTATATGATTCGACGAAGAGGGCCGCGATCTGAAAGCACGCCTGGATTATATTCACTCATACCCTCTGGACAATATATTTTCGTCCAATCATATAGAACTAAACTAAACTAAACTAAACCTTAGGTTTGTATACCGCATCATCTCCGCAAGCGCAGAGCTCGGCACGGTTTACAGAGGCTGAGAGGAAAGGAACTACAAAGAAGGATATAGGAGAGGGAAAAAGAAGATGGGGAGGGAACAAGGTACTAGAGAACGGGGGGTGATTAGATTTTTGAAAAGAGCCAAGTTTTCAGGTGTTTACGGAAGGGTTGGAAGGAGCTAACATTTCTGAGCGGGGATGAGAGGTTGTTCCAGAGTTCTGTGGTTCTAAAAGGGAGGGATGTTCCAAGTTTTCCTGCGCGGGATAACAGATCAAACAATACAAGATTGCGGACCTTCGCATTACTGACCTTAGGCCGAAACACGATCGTGTCGAGTCTTTTTAGTCAATAAAGGAGACCGAACACCAATCAGTCGCCTTCGTTGTTTGTATCACAACTTAAGAGCACCATTTGTAGAATAACACTTTGTGTGTGTGTTTTTGGTGTTGTGTTTTGAGCCCTGTTAAGAACATAAGAACAACCAAACTGGGTCAGACCAATGGTCCGTCTAGCCCAGTAGCCTGTTTTCACAGTGGCTAATCCAGGTCACAAATACTTGGCAGAAATTCAAATAGAAACATCTTTCCATGCTACCAATCCCAGGGCAAGCAGTGGCTTCCCCCATATCTGTCACAATAGCAGACTGTGGACTTTTCCTCCAGGAACTTGTCCAAATCCAGCTACATTAATTTCTGTTACTGAATCTAGTCCTTATTCTTTATATACTACCTTAGCACACAGTGGCATCAAGGCAGTTTATTTATTTTATAAAATTGTAAAGGAACTACATCTTATCTGATAGGAAAGACACACGATGAGGCTAAAAGAGCAGAAAAATATAAACACTCAGAACTGCTCTGCCCCCTTGATCCGAATGCCACTTGCTCATAATCCTGACTATCTGACTAAGAGAAGGGGCGTGAAAGGGCAGCCCCTTGGCACACTACTTAGAAAAAGTTAAAGGAGCTTAGTCTTCAAAGGCACGTGAACTTCAGATGAGCATTTCTGAGTGTTATTTTGTCATTTTTGCACTTAATTAACTTGGCAGGCAGAGGCTGAGAGAGCGGACAGCAGGAGCGTGGGTGTTAGGGGCTGGGTTATTCAAATGTTTACGCTGGTGTTCTCACCAGATTCAGAACATTTTCCCAAAAACTGATCTCTGCAGATTTTCTCAACTTTCACAAAGCAGTTTTAAAATGGCTTCTAGCTTTCATCAGGAACTCCCATAGAACAGGTTACAATTTACATAAGAACATAAGAATAGCCTTACTGGGTCAGACCAATGTCCAGGTCACTAGTACCTGGCCAAAACCCAAGGAGTAGCAACATTCCATACTACCAATACAGGGCAAGCAGTGGCATCCCCCATGTCTTTCTCAATAACAGAATATGGACTTTTCCTCCAGGAACTTGTCCAAACCTTTCTTAAAACCAGCTACGCTATCCACTCTTACCACATCCTCTGGCAACGCGTTCCAGAGCTTAACTATTCTCTGAGTGAAAAAAAAAAAATCTCCTCCAATTGGTTTTAAAAGTATTTCCCTGTAACTTCATTAAGTGTCCCCTAGTATTACATTATAGTTAGCACTCCTAGGGTTACAATGACACTCCATGGAGTTAAGGTGCGTTCACAATTGTACAGTATTACATTACATAGGGTTACAGTTAACACTCATGGGGTTACAATAACAGTACACAGGGTTAAGGTTCAGCAAAGCATGGTGCAATGATTTTATATATGGTAAATACCCAGAAATAGTGCTTATTCTTAGCATTTCAAGCTGAAGGAGTTTCAGAACTGAATGACAGTGTTACAAAAATTGGATAGCTCTAAGTCTAATAGATGTTGGCACTGTCATCTCGAAGCAGGGACTTTAGATCATTTATTATTCTATTGTCCATTTATTATGAATTTCTGGAAATCAATTTGGGACCAAATTAATTGTTTATTAGATAACCCAGTGGCATTATCATATGATACTGTGCTATTTGGTATGGCAATGAGAGCAAAAAGTCAGATTTCTACAAACAATAACAAATTATTACTCATAATGACTGGTGTTGCCATTCAACAAATTACGTATAATTGGAAAAACTGAAGTAGATTAAATTATAATTTTTGGTGGAATTCCTTATGTCATATATATAAAATGGAGAGATTTCTGGCAATACAGCAGGGTAGTTTCAAGAAATTTCAAGATGTTTGGGAGCCATTAACAAAGTATTGTACTGATTAAATGAAATTTTCTTTTCCCTTAAATTTACAAGTTCAATTGTGAGGGAAGGGGGGGGGAATTTTATAGTTATGTATTGTATAAGTATTGATTATTTGATAGGTAAGGGGGGAAGGGTGGGAGTTAAGTATTTATCACTGTTACCACTGATGATTATTAAGTGATATAGATATTGTTAATTTGTTTGGACATTTTATCACACTTATTGTAAGTTTGAAAATGAATAAAAAATTTAAAAAAAAGTGTTTACTGCCTTGTGTCCACCTTATGTAAACTATAAGCTAACAACTGTCAGTTTAGGGTTACCAGACGTCTGGATTTCCCTGAACATTTCTCATGAGGACATGTCCGGGGGTCCAGACGGCTTTTCAAAACCCGGCCCCTTACCTTTGTGGCGCTTCCCCCAACCGACCGACAACAGGCCTGGTCGGACAAACCTCCCTGCCCTGTAGCCGCGAATCTAAATTACCTTCTTACAGCAGCTGGAGTATTGAAGCTGCTATAAGAAGGTAATTTAGATTCGCGGCTACAGGGCAGGGAGGTTTGTCCGACCAGGCCTGTTGTCGGTCGGTTGGGGGAAGCGCCACAAAGGTAAGGGGACCTGACCGGCTGTGCACATTCCCCCCATGGCTGCAATTGGGGTGGACAGCCCCCCCCCCTTTTGGTACGCCATTGCCTTCTCCCTACCTGTCCTGCCGCACTCAGCCGACCGGAAGTCTTCC
This sequence comes from Geotrypetes seraphini, assembly GCF_902459505.1. Classification (NCBI taxonomy): domain Eukaryota; kingdom Metazoa; phylum Chordata; class Amphibia; order Gymnophiona; family Dermophiidae; genus Geotrypetes; species Geotrypetes seraphini. The sequence goes on along the minus strand of NC_047085.1, from coordinate 480,982,080 downwards.
CGATGTCAGCGCTGACGTCGGAGGAAGAGAGGGCTTTGCTTAAGCCCTCCCTCCGTCAGCACTGACAACGGGAAGACTTCCATTCGGCTTTATGCTGCGGCAGGGCAGGTAAGGAGAAGGAGACTAACCTCGCAGCTCGAGTGCCATCCAACCCCGCAGGAACCCCGCGACCCTCGGAGGCGTCCCAACGGGATCCCCGTGACCCTAGGGGGCATCCCCACGGGATCCCCACGACCCTAGGGGGCATCCCCACGACCCAAAGGGGGAACCCGCGGGATCCCCACGGGTCCCGTGGGATTCCCGTCATCCCTGTTCCCGTGCAGCTCTCTACCTCCAACTTGAAAGTGCCAGACTGCAATCATCTACCTCCTAACATCAAATCTCTTAATGGACTTTTGAGCTTTAGAAAAGCAATAAAAACTTGCCTCTTCACCTAATTCTTCAGGGTAAGCTAACGTACAGACTGTAACTCTCTATCCACTTTATTCCTCACCAGTGGCATAGTAAGGGTAGGAGGTACCTGGTATGGTGTTGTGCCCCCCCCCCACACCCTCCTCTTCACAACCCCACTCCTTCCATGCCTCCATGCTCCTTCCTGCCCCCCCATTCCATACTTGTGCTCTCCCCCTTGTACCTCTTAATCTTTGCCAGGGCAAGTGGCTTCTACAAACATGCTCCTCGTGCCAGCGTTGAATTCCTTATGACATCACTTCCTGGTCCCATGACCCGGAAGTGATTCAGAGGGGAACCAGGCTGGCGCAAGCAACAGGCAGAAGTTGTTCGCGCTAGCAAATATAATATGGAGGTACGAGATGGTGGGGGAGGGGAGGAATGGTGCGAGGGTGGCATGGTATGGCAGGGTGAGGCGGAGAGGTGCCAGCGCCACCACCGACTCGACGCCTGGGGTGGTATGCACACCCCACGCCCCCTTACGCCACTATTCCTCGTATATGTTCAACAGACTCTTTCCCTGTGCATGCTTCATGCTCCATGCATCTGCCAATCCAGAACATTCGAACCAGACGCATCTCACTGTAGCGATATTGCCTTACCCCCCCCTCCTTTTACAAAACTATCGTGTGCTTTTCAGCGCCGGCCGCAGTGGTAAGAGCTCCGACGGCATCTTGAGAGAGAAATTGGTCCTGGGGTGGGGTACAAGAGAAAGGGTAAAAAAGAAAGAGAAGCTGGGTGGGGGTGGAATATAGGGACAGGAAGAATGGCCTTGGAGGCAATGGAAGGAAGGAGAGATAGGAATGGAGCTGGGACTGAAAGGATGATAAACACAGTGAAGGATCGATGAAGGCCAAAAGAGTACAGAGGACTAAGAAAATGGTGATGGATAGCCAATAGCAGAATGCGGCATCTTCGTGTCGGCTCCCTGAGTGCTGCAGTGCACAAAGCCGTAGGAAAAGGTTCCTATGCGCGGCCTGCGCCTGAACCGTAAGCCTTCTCTCCGACATCGCAACGTCAGAGGGAAGGCTTCCAGATGAGGCATGGTACACGCGCGAGTTGCTGCTGCCCACAGCTTTGTGCAATGCAGCACTCAGGGAGCCGGCCCAAAGACGCTGCGTTGATCTCACAGTGGTCTGGCCCGGGGGGGGCAGACCAGAAGGCAAGGCGCATGGAGGGAGAGAGACAACAACGGTAGGGGAAATGCTTTTATTTTTTTTATTTAGTGATTGATTTGTCTGTTTTTTTAATTTAGTGATTGATTTGTCTGTTCAGGAAGAAATGCATTTGTTTCTTTTCCTCTGGGGTTGTACTGCTTGCAGAGTCTTGCATCTTAGGGTTTGTTTGTAATATTAGTACTTTTAGTTTTTGGTCCTGCATTTGCATGGGGTTATCTGTTTTCTGGTAGAAATGAATGTTAAAAAGCATACAGTGTGCTTTGTGTATTTTAATTTTGTGGTTAACCATTATGTGTTGTTAATACAATTATATTGTGTGTGTATATATGAAAAATGAATGGAAAAAATGGTGTTACAATTAGTACTATTATGGGGGCGGGGTCTGGGATGGAGATTGAGTGGAGATGGGCACGACTTAGCCCAGTGTTCTTCAACTGCCGGTCCGCAGACTGGTGCCGGTCCACAAAATAATTATTTTATTTCCACCGGTCCATAGGTGCCAAAAGGTTGAAGAGCACTGGTCTTAGGAACCGAGACACCGCTCCTCTATCTGTCTCCAGGCGGGTTCACCCACATGCAGATACGCCCACATAAATTGATTTGTAATTAGAAATAAATATTTCACAATATATAATTACATATTGTTTTTGTGATTAATCACTATGTGTTAATTAGGTTCTATTTGTAACAATGAAAATACATCTTGCATATCAGATATTTACATTATGATTCATAACAGTAGCAAAATTACAGTTATGAAGCAGCAACGAAAATAATTTTATGGTTGGGGGGTCACCACAACATTAGGAACTGTATTAAAGGATCGAGACATTAGGAAGATTGAGAACCACTGTGGTAGGGCCTCCTGGCAGGTTCTACACTCGGCCCCTTCCCCTCTTGGGCCCATAACAGGCCCCTCCCCAGGTCTACCTTATAGCCCTGGAGGCCCAGTGTTTCGTGGAGCAGGAAGGGTCCTCCTACACTCTTGCCCATGCAGCCTCTGTACCACATGTATGAATGGGTATGTATCTTTGTTTTCAATTTTATACAGGTCGGTCCTATTTTTAGCAGCATTCTTTTCTTTTTATGTTTGTATCCGTAAACCGCTTGGACCTGTCGTAAGACCAAGTGGTAAACAAGTCTTAATAAAACACAACTAGCTGCTATAAGTTCCTGCATCAACCTTGCAAAACCATGGCAGTCTCGTGAGTTTGCTTTGGGAACTTGCGGTAACCAATTTTGGTACAGAGACGGCACAGGCAGGAGGCATAGGGTGATCACTCCTGCCCCAGCTCAACATGGAACCAGCAGGGCTGTAAGGCAGACCCAGGGCGGTGCCTACTGTGCGTCCAAGAGGGGAGGGGGAAGAGTTCAGAGCCCGCCAGGAAGCCTTGGCTGGACACCTCAGGGAAGGGAGGAAGGCAGGAATGCAGATGCCACGGAGGGGGAGGGAGGGAAGGAAGGAGAGAGAGAGAGGATTACTGATACTTGAATATAAACCATCACTTTATATTCAAGTTAACATTTTTATTTTAAAAAAGGGGAGGGAGGAAATGTTATCTTGGTTTATATTAAGATAGGATGATATTTGAATATACATGTACGGTGACTCCATGGCAACCTAGAAAGTTCATCCTAATTGTATGCTTCCTGGTGAAACAATTATGGTAGCTTTATGGACTTTATTATCACATTTCAGCCCCATGGTTGGAGGCAATTCTAGGACCACTGAACTGACTGCCGACCTCTAGTTCATTTTTTTTCCTTCCCAAACAATTTCATCCTGAAAAGTCTCCTTATCACACACTTAATTCCTGAGATTGTTTCACAAATGGATTTAAGAAATCTCTTTCTGGTCCTTCAGCTGCTCTATCTACACTCGTATTCCTCCTCTTGGGCACTGGAAGCCTGCCAGAGACTCAATTAGTTCTGGCCCTTTCCATGCTAAGAAGTGTTAGTCAGAAAGGAATGGAGAATTACATTTAGAATATCATAACTCAGTCAGGATCCAAGGCGTGACTAACGCCTAATTTTTTAGCCCTCATATTGCATCAGTAAAACTACCTGGGATGGACAATTTTCCCATGGGTAAAGCACTGTTTTACAGGCAGAAATGGCTTTGAAATAGAGCAGGGGCCATTTTCTTTGTGACTCTGTACAGCGCTGCGTAACATCTGGTAGAAATAATTAATGACACGGTGACAAAATTCATCCCCATTCCCGTCACTGTTGGAAACCATCTCCATGTCATTCTTTAAGGAGAGATGGAAGAATCAGAGTATGAATGGATGGTGTCAGGTCAAAAGCGCGCCGCGACAAAGGCACGCCCAGACAATTGAGTGCAGCGCGGAGGCGCGCACCGCTCTAAATTACTGTTTTTAGGGCTCTGACAGGGGGGTGTGGGGGGGGAATCCCCCACTTTACTTAATAGACATCGCGCCGTGTTGTGGGGGCGTTGTGGGGAGTGGGGGGGGTTGTAACCCCCCACATTTTACTGAAAACTGAACTTTCTCCCTGTTTTTAGGGAAAAAGTTCAGTTTACAGTAAAATGTGAAGGGTTACAACCCTCCAAACCCCCCATAACGCCCGCGCGATATCTATTAAGTAAACTGGGGGGAGTTTCCCAACAAAAACCCCCATCGGAGCCCCTAAAAACTGTAATTTTGTGTGGCACGCGCCTCCGCGCTGCGCTCAGTTGTTGGCGCGCGTTTTTGTCTTTCGCGCCGTTGTCTATGAACCGAATGGACACAGCAACTGACCCTCAAGCCTTGCATTGAAGATTGCTAGTGTAGAAGGACTGAGTTTGAAATAAACACTAAAGAATGACAGTCTCTGGTATCCAGAGCTGCTATTGTGATGCCATAATGCCTCATTCCACCAATGCCTATGAATCAACCTCATCAGTGAAGCCACAATGGTTTAACTGGCCTAAACTTGGCTCAAATAAGAATCAGAGTATGAATGGGCCCAACCACTGTCCCTCAAGCCTTCATTGAAGAATGTTGGTGTAGAAGGACAGAGATTGAAATAGACACTAAAGAATGACACAGGATGAAAAGAACATAAGACCATAAGCATTGTCATACTGCGACAGGCCAAAAATCCATCAAGCCCAGTATCCTGTTTCCAGCAGTGGCCAACCCAGGTCACAAGTACCTGGCAGAAACCCAAAGAGCAGCAGCATTCCAGAGCTGATATTGTGATGTCATAGTGCCTCATTCCACCAATGGCTAAAAGCCAACCTCATCAGTGATGTCACAATAGCTTAACTGTCCTATACTTGGCTCAAATAAGAATCAGGGTATGAATGGGCACAGCCACTGACCCTCAAGCCTTGCATTGAAGAACGCTGGTGTAGAAGGACTGAGGTTGAGGTAGACAATAAAGAATGACACTGGAAGGTTTCTTATGGTTGTTCGTGAGGACGGGAAAGGTGATGAATTTTGTTACCGTGTCATTCTCTACTTTGAAAGTTATCCTCTCTGTAAAATTCTAAAGAAGATGTAGAAGACTATTAAAGATACGGTGAAAGACTCACTTTTAAAGAAAGGCTTAACAGGTTAGGATTCTTTAGCATGGAGAAAAGATAACAAGAGAGAATATGTTTTTCATTTAATTTTAGGTTGGAGCCTGTGGAGCATATCTAAATCAGAAATTATCCGTCTGCTTTCAACTCTTAAAATAAAGCCCTATCTTCCTGTCATTTTGTCTTCATCTGTTAATCACAAGTCTTGCCATTTTTCTCCCAAAAGATAGTGATATTTGGGTAACTTTATTCTTTATTTGTATTGTATATTAGGATATATTATGATATTATTATATGCAGGAAAATGAAATTATTGAATTATATTTATGTTACCTGTATAGATAATAGTGTAATATGTGGAATATCTTTTGTCCTTTCATTTGTATGACACTGTTTTTGATTAAAAACCAATAAAGAATTTAAAAAAAAAAAAGATTGTTTTTTTATTTCACATATTTTCTAAGGATAGTTGACTGTATTATTGCCAAACCCATTTATTACAAAAAATATAATTACACCAAAAATCAAGATCCCCTGCAGTCATTCTCAACTCCCCATGCAGTTCACTTCCTTGTAGGCACCTGGGAGAGACCAGCAGCAAACAGAGGATCTCAGAATTAGGGAAATTTGTGAAGCCAATTTATGTTTCTGGCCGAAAGTAATACAAAAAAAAAAGGGACCTCCCTCCTTCCCCCAATGCACATATTTTTTGCTCAATGACCTCATTTTCTGCAACTGTTGGAAAGGAAAATTTCCATAGGGAAAAGCCACGCAAGCAAAAAACTTGAATAAGATAGATTATGAATTTTTGTAGACACTAATCATAGTGTTCTGTTGCTGAATTGTTTGGCTTCACAATGTTTCTGTCGATTTCTTTTCCTTTCCTAAAGCTAAATGCTATTACACCCTTGGGTAGATGACGCTTGCTTTCAGGACTGAGCCAGCAGCCTGACCTGTGGGCGTTTTGCAGTTGTTTTCCCCAGGTTTTGCCTGAAACATATGTCTTGTCCATGGGGAGGATGACGGGGCTCAAAAAGAAAGAGCTGTACAGCTCATAACAGGCTTTTTACTGTCACTTCTCCTCAGAAGCAAAAGAAAATCCCAAAACACCATAAATGAGGGACATATTTGTTTCATCTGGTAAGTGAAATATTTTAAAAAAAAAAGCTTTTGGAGATACTTCTGACCTCAGAGAGATTCCCATTTCCCGAATCTAAGGGTTCCTTTTACAAAGGTGTGCTAGCAGTTTTAGCTAAAATGCCGCACGCACTAGCCACTAATGCCTCCTTTTAAGCAGGCAGTAATTTTTCAGCTAACGCACACTAATCTTGTGCGTGCGCTAAAAACGCTAGTACACCGTAGTATAAGGAGCCCTAAATCTGGTCAAGAAGGGGGGGAGAGAGAGACAGACACAGAGAAGAAATAGATAATAATCCCAATAAGTGTTCTACCTCTTGTTCCACCCAACTTAAGAGGCATTGTAATCAATGTGGGATGCTGTTATTATTGGGTGCAGTTATCAATGTGCCCAGTCGTTAAAATCTGTTATCTTACCATTGATTCCTGCTAAACAACAAAACCTAGTTATTAACAACTGGGCTTAATAGTGGAAAAAAATGTCTTAAAAAGTGGCCCTCAAGAGCAAGCAACTGTATCTGTATTAATTAATTAATTAAGACCTCAGTAATGGGAGAACTGTAACGATACTTCACAGTTTTTACCCCGGGCCGACAACTCATGCGTGACAAGCACCAGATAACTGCCTAAATGAGTCTGCCCCGTACATCATCAAGTCTTATTAGATTGTTTTTTTTATTTTTTTACTTACTTTTTGGTGTCTGTGAAAAATCTTTTGAATATTATTTTACACACAGTGCTCTTTTCAGCGGAACGAAATTAAAATTACTTGCTGCACATCCACAGACTGCTCTGTCGAAAGTTAATATCTTGTAATCATAAAAAAAAAAAAAAAATAAGACGATCAAGAACTTATCTGTGTCCCAAAGAAATATTGTCACTGCTCGACAGAGCTCCGTTTCGCTGTCTTCGGCAGGAGCAGGAACAGGTTCATCTCTTTAGAAAAAAGTAAACAGGCAGCAATCCTTCGCTGCTATAATATGCCTGTCGAATCTGGGAGAATCAATTTTCCAAAGTTTTGAGAGCTTTCCCTAGGCAATGCTGGACTGAATGAGGAAGAAGAAAGACAATGGCGTTTAAAGATTTTAAACACCAATGAAATCTGCAAAAGGCAACGCAGCCTCTGAAAACGCCATTGTTTTTCTTTTTTTAAAAAAAAAAAATATCTTTATTAGCAATTGCAAAGGGAACATTGTTTTCTTCTTCGACAGTCAGTCAAGACATAGAAACTGGCTTTTATATAACGGTGTCTTCAAGTGCACGTGCCAAAAAGATCAAACACTGTCTATGCATACACTATGGGGGATTTTTATTAACGGCACTCAAAAATAGGTGCTAGAAAACATTGGCAAGAGGTTAATGCTTAGTGTCGATTCTTACACCCAACTTTGGGTGCCAAACTTGTACCTGTTGAAACCTGATGCAAATTCTGGTACCCATTATTCTATCACACTATGTGAAACCTTTTTGAAACACCTCTGACCAGCCTATGTCACACCCATGGCCCCTCCCCCTGTTGGGTTGCATGCTATGGGATTTAGGCACCCAGATCTATATGTCACACCCATGGCCCCTCCCCCTGTTGGGTTGCATGCTATGGGATTTAGGCACCCAGATCTATATGTCACACCCATGGCCCCTCCCCTTGTTGGATTGCATGCTATGGGATTTAGGCACCCAGATCTATATGTCACACCCATGGCCCCTCCCCTTGTTGGATTGCATGCTATGGGATTTAGGCACCCAGATCTATATGTCACACCCATGGCCCCTCCCCCTGTTGGGTTGCATGCTATGGGATTTAGGCACCCAGATCTATATGTCACACCCATGGCCCCTCCCCCTGTTGGGTTGCATGCTATGGAATTTAGGCACCCAGATCTATAGACTTGCACACAAGCTAGATGCGTGCGGAAATCCTAATGGGTGCCAATTAGCGTCAATAATTGTTAGCATCCATGGGGATGACGTGGGGGGACCTTACCGGAGTAGCACAAACCAATTTCTTTTTAGGTCTCTAATTCATCAAGTCGCCAGGACTCGGACACAAGTCGATGGCACCTCACTAACAGTTCATTAGCTAATTAAGTAGCATACACATCTTGAGAGGATGCCCACATCTGGGCATCAAAATGGCAGATGGCGTTTAATGTGAGCAAGTGCAAAGTGATGCATGTGGGAAAGAGGAACTCGAACTAAGGCTACGTGCTGCTGGATTCTGTGTTAGGAGTCACTGCCCAGGAAAAGGATCTAGGTGTCATTTGTTGAGGATACGTTGAAACCCTCAGCTCAATGTGCGGCGGCAGCTAAGAAAGCAAATAGAATGTTAGGAATTATCAGGAAAGGAATAAAAACCAAAGATGAAAATGTTATAATGCCCTTGGCATTGCTCTATGTTACGGCCGCACCTCAAATACTGTGTGCAATTCTGGTCGCCGTATCTCAAAAAAGATATAGCAGAATTAGAAAAGGTACAGTAAAGGGCGACAATAATGATAAAAGGGATGGGAAGACTTCCCTATGAGGCAAGGCTAAAGCGACTAGGGCTCTTCAGTTTGGAGAAGAGATGGCTCAGGGGTGATATGATAGAGGTCTATAAAATAATGAGTGGACCTGGAAAGGGTAGATGTGAATCACTTGTTCACTCTTTCCGAAAATACTAGGACTAGGGGACATGCGATGAAGCTACTAAGTAGTAGATTTAAAACAAACCATAGAAAATATTTCTTCACACCACGTGGAATTAAACTCTGTAATTCGTTGCCGGAGAATGTGGTAAAATCAGTTAGCATAGCGGGGTTTAAAAAAGGCTTGGATAATTTCCTAAAAGAGAAGTCCATAGGCCATTATTGAGATGGCTTGGGGAAATCCACAGCATATTCCTAGGATAAGCAGCATAGAATCTGTTTTGCTACTTGGGATCTAGCTAGGTGTTTGGGATCTGGGTTGGCCACTTTTGGAAACAGGATACTGGGACTTGATGGACCTTCGGCCTTTCCCAGTATGACAATTCTTATGTTCTTACGGGCAACATATCTAGAATCTGAGGATATATGTTCCAGGGGGTATAGTTTGGGTGGAGTTTATGTACGTACATATTTATTTTATTTTATTTGTTTTCTATGCCATTCTCCCCAAGGAGTTCAGAACGGGTTACAAGTCAACATACATAATATATAGTTAATGGGTTACAATTTGCCATAGTTACAATGCACAATTTTCAATACAAGTTTCTATCCTAACGCGACATATACTGAGGATCTGTTGAGGCAGAGATGTGATCTGTCCCCCTGTGTTCTAAAATACACGTGTACACACACATTCACATATTTACATTTCCAGAGCAGATGTAAGTTTATGCAAGTTTGCGTAGGATTTAAATTTATAAAGGTATATAGGCACCTAAATGGTCTCTCTATAATATGAGCATTTTCCAAGTATTATGTGCCTGCTTGTATGTTGCATCATGTCTGTTTCTCTTGTTGACGCTTTAATAAACATGATTTCCCCCCCCCCAAAAAAAAAAAAGCACTGACTTCTCCTAATTTTGGCCCACATATCAAAAAGGGCTTAGCATGCAGGAAAATCTCACATTAAAACATGCTATGGCCATTTCTAGACCAACTGCTTTCGCCCACTACATACGGGGAAATCAGGAAACGCCTAAAAACATACCTGTTCCAGAAATACCTAAACAACTGATCCGCACTCCCTCTCCCTCCCCCCTCCCTATTCCACCTGAACTTACAGCACTGTTATAAATATAATCTGTTATCTTCATCTTATGGTAACTTTACGTTGTTATTTATCCCCAACAGGTCCTGTCGGACATTACCTACTAAAATGTACATATTACATTTTCGCTCAGCAAATTGTATTTCTATACTATTGCCTCCTGAGGTCTCTGATCTCTGTATTTCCTCTGAATATCTACTTATTGTATTTCGCTGAATGTCCAGCACTCTTGATTGTAAACCGCCTAGAAGTCGCAAGATTGTGGCGGTATAGAAGAATAAAGTTATTATTATTATTATTATTATTACAAACTGTGCATTTCCGAGCTTTTGCTGTCTCACCGGCAATGTTCCTTGATTACACTTTGCAAATGTTAAACCATAAACCAGTAGCATAATCTTAATGGGTTAACTTAAGAATATAATATAAAACTTTTTAAGCTTTATCTTCAGAGTGTGAGCAATCGGCAGGGTTCTTCTTGTGGTGTAAAGCCATGCTTTTCAGCCCAGTCCTCAGGACAAACCCAGTAAGTCGGGTTGCCAAGATATCCACACTGCATACACTTGAGCTAAATTTGAATGCCAATGCATGCGTATCTGTCTCAAGCCTGTGCATTGTGGATATCCTGAACCCCTGACTGATGGGTGTGTCATGGTTTAATGTACAGTAAAGCCTTGGATTGCAAGTAACTTGGTATGCAAGTGTTTTGCAAGACAAGCAAAACATTTTGTTAAATTTTAACTTGACATACAAGCAATGTCTTGCAATACGAGTACATACAGTATACACACATTACAACTGAGCAGATGGTTCTTCTCTCTCTGACGCTGTGAGAGTGTAATGACTGTTCTAAACGAGCAAAGACTTGCAATACGAGTACATACAGTATACACGTGTCACATCATCACAACTGAGCCGATGGTTCTTCTCTCTCTGACGCTCCAGGAGTGTAGTGATTGTTCTAAACGAGCGAGGTCTTGCAATACAAGTACGTACAGTATTTTGTATTAAAGTTTTGGGGTTGTGGAACGAATCGTCTGAGTTTCCATGACTTCTTATGGGGAAATTTGCTTTGTTATTGGATTAAAAGCATGGTTTCGGAACGAATTATACTCGCAAACCAAGGTTTCACTGTAGTTAAAAGGGTTCTCAACTTAGTCCTTGGGACATGCCCAGTCAGTTTGGCAGTTTAGTTTTTGAGACATCCTCAATCGATATTCATGAGATAGATTTTCATACAATGGAGGCAGTGTGTGTAAATTTCTCTCGCACACATTCTCTTCCAAATCTGACTGGCTGGGTGTGTCCTTAAGAAACTGCTGTATTGTAAAAGAACTGCTGTCTGTTTCAAATGGACTTGCAACTAAGAGCTTTTTCTATTTAATCTTTAAGCAAATGATCACTTTTTTTTTTTTTAAAGCGAGTCTTCTGGTTTAACCGAAATGCAGTGGGATTGCACTTAAAACAGAATTGGACAGTGGTCATTCAGGCACCCCTGTTATGGGAGAGGGGACAAGGGGGGGATGTGTTGAATAAAAAGGGGTGTTTGCAAAACCACTCGTAACATTTGCAACGTCTTCCAGCATTTATAGCCATCTGAACTAAGTTCAGCTGAAAATATGAAATAAAAGGAATATCTCAGTAAAGGGCACATAGGGGCAGTCGGGTTTTGAAGATATCCCTAGTGACTATGCATGAGAAAAATTTGCATACCTGGCAATTCCATTATATGCAAATCTTTCTCATGCATATTTACTAGGGATATCCTGAAAACTCGACTGGCTGATGGTCCCCCAGGACAGGTTTGAGAACCACAGATATAGAGGAAGCTCACTGGTTGAGGATTCCAGACAAACTCTCTTATCTCAGGAATACCATACCTTGTAAATTACAGTTTACAGTTTATTTAGAATTTGGTAAAACTTTCTAAGCGCTGTACGAAGTTTCAAGTTTCAAATGTATTTAAAATTTCTTATACTGCCCAATCAACCTTCTAGGGGTGTACAAAATCATAAAAACATACTTTAGCTAAAATACAAATTTAAGCTGACAAAGCATCTCCAAACAGTAACGATAACTTACGAAGACTTTTAAAAACAAAGACAAACAGGAACAAAAGGTAAAAGGGCAAGAACTACAATAGGCAAAGTAAAAGAGAACAATTAGGGCAAAAACAATAGGAGGAGCTGCTATAAATAACGTTGAACTCAATTGCCCTTAAAAGGACAGTTAAGTCTCGAAGGCATCAAGAAAGACAAATGTCTTTAGCTTCGTCTTAAAATTATTAAGAATTGATTCTTCGCGTAAGTAATTTGGGATACTATTCCAGAGAGAAAGGGCGGTAACAGAGAAGATAGTAGACCTCATTGTATTTATATACTTCAGTGACGGAATAGAAAAAAAGTTATTGGCTGTTGATCTTAGAGTCTTAGAAGGATTATAAGGGATAAGAAGATTATTAATAAATTCGGGTTGATTGTTTTATCTGGTCTTAAATGTTAACAGAAGAATTTTGTAAGTGATTCTGTGTTCCACTGGCGGATTTCTTTGCATTGAATATAATCTTTACAGCGGTGTTCTGTATTACATATAGTAACATAGTAGATGACGGCAGATAAAGACCCGAATGGTCCATCCAGTCTGCCCAATCTGATTCAATTTAAATTATTATTTATTTTTTTCTTCTTAGCTATTTCTGGGCAAGAATTATCTGGAGTCTTCTTATTTCTTTTTAAAATAGGGGTACAGGACATTCATAAAATTATATTACTACAAATAAAAGTATTCCATAACTACAAAATACATACATAACATTCAATGGACAATGACTAACAGGCACGTGGGGTAAAGAAAGGAAGAGAGAAAAGTTTACAATAAAGGGAAGAATGAGAGGAAGGGGATGAACCTGGATAGGGATAACAATTTTGGAGCATGGCAAAAGGTAAGATGAAAACCCAAGAATGGTAGGATTTGTGTACTAAGGAAAGCAAAATTAGGTTTCAAATGCGTCCTTCAAGAGGAAGGTTTTAAGAGACGACTTAAATTTGCCTAGTATGGATTTTTCTCTAAGATAATTGGGAAGCAAATTCCAGAACTGGGGGGCGCGGTAATTGAAAAGATCTCATTACGCCGTGTACCAATGATTTCTTTAAAGAGAGAGATGAATAAATTCTCCATGGGAGTCTATATTTGTGGCAAAGGATTAATGCCACAAACCTTTCTTTCTCTCACCCCATACCCTCTCAGGCGGGTGGGATTTGAAATACCGCCTTTCTGTGATTCCAATCAAAGTGGTTTACATTATGGGCTCCTTTTACGAAGCCGCTTTAGCGGTTTTTAGCGCGTGCAGCTTTTTAGCGCACGCTAAACCCGCGCTACGTGGCTAGAACCAACGCCAGCTGAATGCTGGCATTAGCGTCTAGCGTGGCCGGCAGTTTAGCGCACGCTATTACGCGCATTAAACCGCTAACGCGACTTCGTAACTGGGGCAAAGGAGGAGCGAGTGACTTGCCTAGAGTCACAAGGAGATGCAAAGGGAATTGAACCCACTTTTCCTGGCTCTCAGACCGCTACAGAATTATTTTTTGCAATCTAATATGGCCCTAGACTTTAAAGAATCACAAACTTCAAAAATAAAAAGATGCATCGATGGACCTGCTCTTGCAGTGCATCAATTCAGTGCTACTCTAAGCAACGTCAGTGGAAGAGCATAACAATAGCTATACTGGGTCAGGTCAATAGTCCGTCTAGTCCAGTATCCTGTTTCCACAGTGGCTAATCCAGGTCACAAGTACCTGGCAAAAACCCAAATAGTAGCAACATTCCACGTTGCAATGGCTTCCCCCATGCTTGTATCAATAGCAGACTATGGACTTTTCCTCCAGGAACTTATCCAAACCTTTTTTTTTTTTTTTTTTTAACCAGCTACCTTAACCGCTCTTACCACATCCTCTGGCAACGCGTTCTAGTCTCTGAGTGAAAAAAACATTTCCTCCTATTGTTTTTTAAATGTATTTCCTTAACTTCATCGAGTGTCCCCCTAGTCTTTGTAATTTTTGATGAAGTAAAAGAAATTGACCCACTTGCGCCCATTCTATACTACTCAGGAGTTTGTAGTCTTCAATCATATCTCCCCTCAGCTGTCTCTTTTCCAAGCCGAAGGGCCCTAGCCTCTTTAGTCTCTCCAATGACTAGCACTGGTGCAGCGCCTTGCAAAGTATGTTGCTCTGTCATGAACATTGCAAATGCCCTAGTTAGCAGTAGATAAGAACCCTTTCCCTGACCAAGTCTGCCCCGTCACTGTGTGGCACCGTGGACCTTGCTCAGTTGACAGTTATCTCCCTTCATAGCTCTTCCCATTACCCTCTGGTGCTGTCCCAGGCAGAATCTGAGCTTTTTTTGTGATGGTTTCCCATACAAGAGCATCTGTAGTAGTGTTACAGTATAGATTTAGAGAGTTTCTGTGATGGGTTTCAAAACAGAATGTGTCAAATTAGGATAAATCCGGTGCAAATCGTAACCTGTTAATTGTATATTATGTATGTTTAACCTGTAGCCTGTTAACATAAGAACATAAGAATAGCCTTACTGGGTCAGACCAATGGTCCATCAAGCCCAATAGCCCGTTCTCACGGTGGCCAATCCAGGTCACTAGTACCTGGCCAAGACCCAAAGAGTAGCAACATTCCAGAATCCTAAAGAATAGCAAGATTCCGGAACCCCAAATAGTAGCAATATTCCATGCTACTGATCCAGGGCAAGCCGTGGCTTTCTCCATGTCTTTCTCAATAACAGACCATGGACTTTTCCTCCAGGAACTTGTCCAAACCTTTCTTAAAACCACCTGCGCTATCCGCTCTCACCACATCCTCTGGCAACGCGTTTCAGAGCTTAACTGTTCTCTGAGTGAAAAAATATTTCCTCCTATTGGTTTTAAATGTATTTCCCTGTAACTTCAAGTGTCCCCTTGCCTTTGTAATTTTTGACGGAGCAAAAAATTGATCCGCTTGTACCCCTTCTACTCCACTCACTCCACTGAGTTCTTTGGGGGAAATGCGATAGAAAACGAATTAAATAACTAAATAAATAATCTGGTTCTGTCACTGGCGATTGGCTGAAAGCTTTAGGAACTCTTTTACCCACAGCACCATTCAGCCTCTGTCTGGTATATACAAAACATGGCAGCTTTCTTTCATTGATGGTTTTGCTGCTTGATGCAGGGTATTAAGAAAACCATTGCTGAAATATATTTATGTCTATTAACATAGTAGATGACGGCAGATAAAGACCCGAATGGTCCATCCAGTCTGCCCAACCTGATTCAATCTAAAAATTTGTTGGTTTTGGGGTTTTTTTTTTCTTCTTCTTAGCTATTTATGGGCAAGAATGCAAAGCTCTGCCCGGTACTGTTCTTAGGTTCCAACCACGGAAGTCTCCGTCAAAGATCACTCCAGCCCATCCTCAACCAAACGGCCATATACAGACACAGACCGTGCAAGTCTGCCCAGTACTGGCCTTAGTTCTTCGATATTTACTATTATTTGTTTAAGAACTGTTTTGTTTCCATGCTCCCAGCAATCTCATTGTTTGTACCTTGTGCTCACCCATACCACCGTCGAGGCTGTGCTAAGTCAATCTTTCTTCCCGTGTGTTCCTACGTGCTTCCGAGGGCACACCCAGAAGCTGCCACCTGCTAAACGCTGACATAGTGTCCTTTTTCCTGTCTCTCACCCTCAGCCCAGTAGTTTGAGCCTCGGTGCACATTTCTGGAGCCAGATGCCTTTGACTGCAAATTGTTTTTTATATATATTTAAAAATTTCTACCCCACCTAAAACCTAGGCAGTTTCCAAAACAAAACAAAACAAAAAAAGGCTTACCAGAATATTTTCTTATAGCCATCCTGAACATGAATACAGCATTTATATTAAAATTGTGTGTGGGGGTGGGAGGGGGGGGGGAATCAGTATTGTCACAGCGATCCAATTAGCGTCTGCTATTTCTCAGGTCCTCTTTTTTTTTTTTTTTTTCCTGCCCAGCTTACAAAAGATCTTTACAGCTGCTTTCCCCCATCTCCTGCACACACACCTGCTCCCCTGCTTTCCCCAAACGAATGAACCCGGAGCACCTCGCAAAGACCCTCCCAACCTCTTCAGCTCATTTGCTCCCCTCTGGGCGCTTTCGTTGTGAATCCTCTTCACTTGGGCTTCCGAAACCTGTTACAGTGCCAAAGACTTTGGGTGCTGCATAATTACTCCGCTGTGTCAATGAATCTTGAATTACCTGGGGAAAGTCAGCTCACAGTATCTTTTTTTTTTTTGGGGGGGGGGAAGTTGCTTTGGGTTTGTTTTGGGGGGGGGTTACTTCTTCCGCTTCCTCATTTTACTTAGCCCCCCCCCCCCCCAGCCATCAGACTTAAAACTGCACTAATTCACCACACAATTACCAGTTCTAATTTCTCAGTATTTCCCCTGGTGGGCTATAAGGAACTTGTACCGTCTCCTCAACACCTGCAGAATTCAGGTGGTGCTCTGCCCTGCGTTTTTAAGAGCACTGCTGCACCCTCTTATCCAACACACTCCCCTACCAGTTCTCTGTCCTGCTGTCTGATCAGACCTCTCCCCACCCTTACCCTCATCTTCAGAAGTCAAACTTTCTATTCCCTCTTATCTCTTGTAACAAACTATTTCCCTTGGGTTTGATCTCGGGTTTGCCTGGATCCTGGGCAGGCTCGAAGCGCATCATTCCTTCCACCTGTTGCCACAGCCTAGCCTTTTTCAGGCAATTCATGTGGCTTTGTGACTGTCTCCCCCCCCCCCCCCCTCACTAACTTCACTTGTATTCACCTCTAGTTTCTCAAGCTTATCTCCTGTCTAGTAATTTTTTATTTTTTTTTTGGTGACATGCTGTGTCCTAAAGTACAACCATGAAAAAAATGAGTGTAATAATTATAATGTAGCCATACTTTCTTTCTATTTAAAGCTCTAGGTATGCTGTAATAATGTGCAAAACCAGGAATGCAAATGTTTGCATTCATGAAAAATGCATATTTTGCTAGCAGAGCACCAATGATGGCAATATCTAAGAGATAATTCCTCAGCAGGTATACATCATTACTGAAGGTAATGAAGGCTGTCATAGTTATGGCCAATATTTTTGATTTTGTAACCAATAATTCTCTAGGTGACTTAAATCACTTATAAGTATACTCTTCTTTCAGGACAATGCATTTTCTATAAAATATTTTTGAGCAAAATCAGGTTACGGTTTTGCATTGCAGTTACTAATCAGCAAACAAAATTTGATGATTTGACAGGGATAATTTTCACTTATATTAACCCTCCGCAAAAAAAAAACCCTTTCAAAATGAGTACTAGTCTGTACACGAGAAAGGTTGCCAAACTAACAGACTGTCAAACTGGATCATTTTCACTTACCGTATTGAGCCCCAAATTGGATGAGAGAGATGATGTGACCCCCTGAAGGATGGCAGCTGCCACCACAGCCCCCAAGCACTGGGCGATCATGTACATGGCGGCCTTGAGAAGGCTGATCTGACAGCTGAGGAGGCAGCCCAGGGTCACCGCAGGGTTCAGGTGCGCGCCACTGACGTGGCCCACGCTTTGAGCCATGGTGGCGATAGCCAGCCCGAAAGCCAGCGACACCTTGACATTGTCCTGGACGGGAGTCACAGTTTTGTTTGCACTTATCGGGAACTGGAAGCCGAGCGCTGCGCCGATGCTGACGAATACGAAAATGATCATGGCCAGGAACTCGGCCACCACCGCCCTCCAGAAGGCTTTCTTCTTGATCTCACCGACCATTTTTTTTTTTTTTTTTTTGAAGTCTCTCTTCCTTGCTCAACTCTTTATCCCCCACCTTGAAAGATTAAGAAGCGGTCTGAAGTGAAAACCTGCTTCTTGCATTATTTATAGGGCTTTGGGTGGTCTGTAGGAGAAAAGGGGTGTTTCACAAAAGAAGGAACAGAAATCTACAGTGGTGCTGTGGAATTGATGGGAAGCAGCCCAAGCCTGCCAATTTTTTTTTTTTTTTTTTTCTTTTCCTGGTTTTCTGTTATACAATTTCAGTCTTTACTGGTGTGGGACGCAGTAAATTTCTATAATTTATGTGCTGGGTAGCTTCACATTGAATGAAGTTTTATACTATTGTGAGGTAATGACTGAGGTAATATACTACTGTGCCCTGTCCACAGCTACTCACCACAAACATGTGGAAGATTGTTTCGCCGTTTAAGATAAAACAAAAGAAGTAAATTGCTCTGCGTGTCAAGATGCCCAAAAGAACAGTGTAAGGCTTTGTCTAGCGTAACAGCAGCCTGCTCAGGCCAGAGTCCTTTTACTAAGCTGCCATAAAAAGTGGCCACAGCACGCCCGTACCAGGGTCTTTCCTGCGCGCTAAGGCTTTTTTGACTGCTGCAAGAAAATCTTCAATTTTCTATTTTTTGAATTAATGGCTATGCACTAATGCTGCAATTAGCAAGCAGTCATTAATAGAATTTAGTGCATGAGCACTTATTGACACCCCTTTTGGGGCTGATTCTAGAAAGAGCGCCTAAAGTTGCGTACCTCTTAGGCTCTTAACTTAATTGGCAAAATGCCCTTAACAGCCTCAATAATTGGTTTAAAAAAAAAAATGTAATTGGGAGAAAGGCACCACTCCGATTCTATCAAAGATAGGCGCCTATTTCATGGCGCTTAGCGGCACCTAACGCCTAAGTGGGCATTTCTATGGGCAGAGCCCACGTTAGGCGCCACTAAGGGCGATTCTCCAAAAACATAGGCGCCTGAAACGTTGGGCCTTTAAAGCCCTCGCCTGCATTTCAGGCGCCTACGTTTTTACATAGGCGACGCTAGCCACGGTTCTGTAGATGGCGCCTAAGCGTGACTGACGCGTGACCGGCGCCTTTTTTTTGGCGCCATTTATAGAATCAGCTTCTTTGCGCATAACCAGCATGTGTAGTAATGTAGATGTGCTAACTGATTAAAACAGGAACGCTCACCCTCCGCCCCCAAAAACGCCCCTCCAAGAAAAAAAATGATTTTTTTTTTTTAGCATGTGGGTAGCACATGCAGATTAGGAACTTGCCACAGGATGTCTCAGCCTATCCTGCAGTAAGCTCTTCTAAGCATGGTTAGCGTTTAGACAAAACCGCTGAAGACAAAGGCGCGCGCCGACAACTGAGCACAAGACGGAAGCGCGCGCTGAAGAAAAAGAGTGCTTTTAGGGGCTCCGACAGGGGGTTTTGTTGAGGAACCCCCCCACCCACTTTACTTAATACAGATCGCGGCGGTGTTGTGGGGGGTTTGGGGGGTTGTAACCGCCCTCATTATACTGGAAACTTAACTGTTTCCCTGTTTTTTAGGGGAAAAGTGAAGTTTTCAGTAAAATGTGGGGGGCTACAACCCCCCAAACCCCCCACAACACCCCCACAACGCGGCACGATCTGTATAAAGTAAAGTGTGGGGGTTCCCCGCCCACACACCCCCATCGGAGCCCTTTAAAACAGTCATTTTCTTTGGCGCACGCCTCCGCGTTGCGCTCAGTTGTCTGCGCGCGCCTTTTTCCCGGCGCGCTTTTGACCTGACACCCTTAGGGCAGCTTAGTAAAAAGACCTCTTTATAAGCTAATATACCTGCAACTCCTAGAACCTAAGCCACTGAAAACCTGTTTCACAGTTTGACTTTTATTGCACTAATGACCTTGACTCCCATGTTCACAGAAATCTTTAAGCTGATGTATTTGTTCGGCTATAAGGAACTAGGATGATCGGCAGGAAAACAGTTCAAAACCAGTGTCTTTACAGGACAATGTGCATCCCATTCGTTTGTTCTGTAAATGCAAAGGTTTACGGAGTCCTTTGCATGCATCCGTTAGCCGTGAGAGATTATGAGTCATTTGATCCAGAACGCCACCACAGTGAACGTGCCTGAGCTTCCAGCTGGCCATGCTGACAGTGGATAGTAACCCACCACAAAAGGGTACTACAGAATGATAGATTATTATTTGCTCAGGACAACTGTTATTACTGTCACCAAGACAACCAGTTTTGGTAGGGATACATGCAAAGGCTACCTGCAAACAAAAAAAAAGCACACAGATGCAAGGAACAGGCAAAATGAAAGCGCAGGGGACATGACAAATTGCAGGCAATTTAAGTGTGTGACAAATGTTAAGATATTGCAAAAAAAAAAATAAAAGTATTCCTTTTACGGCAATTGTGAATTAAAAAATTGTGCAAAGAACCCGAAATAAAACACAAGTTGTCTATTTTGTCCAATGTCTAGATCAAAGAAATGTTGCCTAAGGGTAAAATGTACTCCCGTGGCACTGCTGAGGTTTCTGACCCTAACTGTTCACCCTTTTATTCAAATGCCACATTAACGCTGATAAAATGCAAATGTCACAATTGCACATATTAGTATTACGACCTATGGACAAGTTGTGTCTGGATGTGCCATCTTTGAGTGTGGTGAGACTCTCGGGTGCAACGAAGGGCTATGTTGGCGATACAAGGGGTATCTTGCTTGACGAACTTGCTGCACTTCTTCGAGGGAGTAAACAAGCAGATATACAAGGGTGAGCCGGTCGACATTATATATCTGGATTTTCAGAAAGCATTCGACAAGGTCCCGCATGAACGACTACTTCGAAAAATTGCGAGCCATGGAATCGAGGGTGAAATACGCAAGTGGATTAAAAACTGGTTGGCGGATAGGAAACAGAGAGTGGGGGTAAATAGACAATACTCGGACTAGAAAAGAGTCACGAGTGGAGTGCCACATGATTTGGTGCTTGGGCCCGTGCTCTTCAACATATTTATAAACGACCTGGCGAGGTGATAAAATTTGTGGATGATACCAAGCTATTCAGAGTAGTGAAGACGCAGGAGGATTGCGAAGACCTGCAATGTGACATAAACATGCTCGAGAAATGGGCTGTGCCATGGCAAATGAGGTTTAACGTGGATAAGTGTAAGGTGATGCATGTCGGTAACAAAAATCTTATACACGAATACAGGATATCTGGTGCAGTACTTGGAGAGACCCCCCCAGGAAAGAGACTTGGGAGTACTGGTCGACAAGTCGATGAAGCCATCTGCGCAATGTGCGGTGGCTGTGAAAAGGCGAACAGAATGCTAGGAATGATTAAAAAGGGGATCCCGAACAGATCGGAGAAGGTATTCATACCGCTGTACCGGGCCATGGTACGCCCCCAACTGGAATACTGAGTCCAGCACTGGTCACCATACATGAAGAAGGACATGGTACTACTCGAAAGGGTCCAGAGAAGAGCGACTAAAATGGTTAAGGGGCTGGAGGAGTTGCCATACAGTTAGAGAAACTAGGCCTCTTTTCCCTTGAAAAGAGGAGACTGAGAGGGGACATGATCAAAACGTTCAAGATAATGAAGGGAATAGACTTAGTAGATAAAGACAGGTTGTTCACCCTCTCCAAGGTAGAGAGAACGAGAGGAAACTCTCTACAGTTAAAAGGGGATAGATTCCAAACGTAAGGAAGTTCTTCTTCACCCAGAGAGTGGTAAAAATCTGGAACGCTCTTCCGGAGACTGTTTTAGGGGAAAACACCCTCCAGGGATTCAAGACAAAGTTAGACAAGTTCCTGCTGAACCGGATCGTACGCAGGACAGGCTGATCTGTTAGGGCAATGGTCTTTGACCTAAGGGCAGCCGCGTGAGCGGACTACTGGGCACGATGGACCACCGGTCTGGCCCAGCAGCGGCAATTCTTATGTTTTTATTGTTTTGGAATGAGCTGCACAAGGAGTTGAGAAGTCAGTCGGGGATTTTGCAGTTTAGGAAGTTGTTAAAAAACTAGTTCTGTAAGAACAAGTTTTCCCTTCATAAACTGTGGTTTTAATTTTACCTTTGACATGCCCTCTTCCTGTGTTCGTTCCAGAGTTTTTAGCCGTTTTGATTGCAGTATTTCTTTAATGTTAACTCTTCGTATCATTTTCATTGTCGTGTAATCGTATGTTATTTTTATTATGCGTTGTATTATTGTTACCCACCTAGAATTACAGGATAGGTGGCTATAAATTTTAAAATAAATAAAATAAAAAATACCGTGGCGCTCCATAATGGGAGAGATTTCACTCTGCTTTCCTGTTGGAATTATACTAGGGGCGATTGCCTAAGGCCCTCTTTTACAAAGGCGCGTTAAGCATTTTAGCGTGGATTTCGTGTGCGCTAAATCAACAAGTACGCTAACCGCTAATGCATCCATAGGATAACATCGCACATTTGTAAAAGAGGGGGGTAAATGTATGATCAAACTTCGGCTGAACTCTTAAATTGAGGAGCCCGAAAAGTATCTGGCCACAAGAGCGGATAGATGGCGGGGAAAGATTTTAGGAACTCGATCTGATTTTCAGCACTAGACTCAGAACATAGGCTCAGAAATCTAGTCATGTGGGGGGGAGGGGAGAGGGGGTTAATTTTATAAAGGATTTTTCATGTGTGAAAGCCATTTTCCATGCATAAAACAGCTTTTATGAAATCACATGCAGTGACTGGAAGATTTGTACTTTTAGGTATCCCACATGTAAACATATTTAAGGGCAGAGCACAGGTGGAGTTGTGTTTCATGCGCTTTTTCAAAATAAAATTTAACCCTTCCATGCATACGTTAAATTATCGACAACTTTGCACACCTGGGGTCATTTTGTCCCCCATCACTTATAAGCACTGAAAGTTGCTTCAGCTTAATAATCATTTCACAAATTCTCACTGTCATGGCACTCAAGCGAAACATTTATGTTTATAAAATGTATATTTAGGCCTACATCACAACCGGTGATGTTCCGGTAATGTTTCTTCTCTCATTCAGCACACTCATTACACAAATGTGAAAAATGGCTGCTGTTTGCAGTGTTTCTTTTACAGCAAAACCTAAAAAAAATATTTTCACACGTTTTCAACTTCTCTTATCTCATTTGTTGGGCATTACTTTGGAGATTTGGAGTAGAGAATGACACGGTGACAAAATTTATCACCGTTCCCGTCCCCGCGGATAACCGCGGGAAACCATCTTCATGTCATTCTTTAAGGAAAGAGGGAAGAATCAGAGTATGAATGGCCACAACCACTGACCCACAAGCTTTGCTCTGAAGAATGCTGGTGTAGAAGGACCGAGGTTGAAACAGACACTACAGAATGACAGTCTCTGGTATCCAGAGCAGATATTGTGATGTCATAATGCCTCATTCCACCAGTGCCTAAGAGCCAATCACATCAGCGATGTCACAATGGCTTCATTATCCTTGGCTCACATAAGCACAGCCACTGACCCGCAAGCTTTGCTTTGAAGAATGCTGGTGTAGAAGGACCGAGGTTGAAATAGACACTAGAAAATGACATGGGATTATTTCCCGCGGTTATCCGTGGGGACGGGAACGGTGATGAATTTTGTCACCATGTCATTCTCTAATTTGGAGATACATTACGACTTTTTCAGCGCTGTATTCCACTGCTGACAATGTTGCCTTCATAAACCTGTGGGGTCGATTTGAGCCCAGGTATGTATAATCAGTATACTCACGTTAAAACAAAAAAATTCAAAAGCTGTATTTATCACAGACGACAGGAAACACATTGTCTGTTACTATCGAAAAGGTACCTGGAATTTGAAATCAAAATTACAATTTATAAGTAAGCAACTAAATTTGTCAGGCTGGGGTCCAAATGACCCCAGGTGTGTACAGAAGGGTTAAGAAGGTTTTGAAAAATATTTTGTTTATGGAAGCGTTTACTTGATTGAGCTGTGTTATTGCCTGAGGAATATGTCAGATAAGCTTTGGTTTATCATTTTAATATTTGTATATTAGATTCAAAATACTGAAAGGAATCAACAAAATAGAGCAGGAAAAAAAATTATTTACAATGTCCAATGTGGCACGGACAAGAGGACATGGACTGAAGCTAAGGGGGGACAAGTCCAGGACAAATATCCGGAAGTTCTGCTTCAAGCAACGAGTGGTGGACACCTGGAATGCTCTCCCAGAGGAGTTTATGGTGGAATCCACCGTTCTAGGATTTAAAAGCAAACTAGATACACATCTCCTTACGAGAGGCATAGAGGGATATGGGTGACTAAAATTATGCCAGGTGTACACCTGGCTGGGCCTCCGCGTGTGCGGATCGCCGGACTTGATGGACCGAAGGTCTGATCCGGAGATGGCAGTTCTTATGTACAATTGTGTTTGTATTTTTGTAAATTTTTTAAAAATAAAATAAAATACACATATACCTTCATAACTTACAGCTTCAAACTCACAGTGATTTCTTCTGCTTTTTTTGTTGTCTGTATATATAAAGAACATTTGTTTATCTGTTTGTTCTTAAATATTTGGACATTGTTGCACAGATTCTATGTATGGTACCTGGATTTGCGTGCCCAAATCTGTACATCCACCCAAGATGTGCGCACAAATTAACACTGGGATGTACTAAACCGTAGAAGAGCTTCTTACCGCAGGCCAGCGAGCTAAATGCACCGACGCTCATAAGAATTGAATGAGCTTCGGAGCATTTACCTCACCGGCCTATGGTAAGAAGCTCTTCCACAGTTTAGTAAAAGGAGCCCTAAGTAATGAGCCCTTAGCCACCAACAATTGAGAGCTAACAACCAAGGTGGCCAGAGTATCGCCCATCACTCCATATAGGCTCCATAATGCTGGTTATGAAGTCACCAGCATGCCAACCATATATGCATCCATACATGATGGGGATGATACATGGTGTTTCGTTGACAGAATTCAACTTACCAGTCAAGAGGCCTTCCCCCCACACACAGCCCTCCCCCCCCCCACACACACACACACAGCCCCTTCCCCCCCACACACACACTCACAGTATGTGACAATAAAATGATCAACACACTAGAGTTGTCGAACCTTCACCTGTCTTTCATCTCATGCGAGACGCAGACCCTACAAGTCTGTGCGGCATCAGGCTCCGTTCCCCCATGCTGGATTCTCTTTCCCGTCTACAAAAGGAATAAAGTCCGCTAGCAAAATCTCTCATTCCTTCTCATATTTACTAACTGCGATATGGAATGAACTACCTCTTCATATAAGATCTTGTCTAGCTGTTCAGATTTTTCGTAAATCCTTAAAAAACGACATTGTTCATTCGCTTTTAGGTATTAGCTCCAATGAGTGTTAATGGATTCTTTTTGTGATCTAATTATGTAAAGTGAATCGAGCTCTAAATTTTAAGAGATGATTCGGTATATAAGTCTAACTACTAGCATTGAACTCAAAGGAGCATGGCCATCAGTGGTGTAGCGAGAGTGAGTGGTGGCCGGGGCAGTGGCGCCCCCTCCCCTGCCCTCTTCACCGCCCCTCTGCCACACAAGCACGCCCTTCCCCCGCACCTTTTTAACTTTTACGCAAGCAGGCCCCCGACTTACTGCCCGCGTCGGCATCGGCGCTCTCTCTGATGCCACTTTCTAGACGTGGATCCCGGAAGTGATGTCAGAGAAGGCTCCAAAGCCGACACGGGCACAAGTTTGGTGGCTGCTCACGTCAAAGGAATGAAGTCTGGAATTGGCAGTGGAGAAGAGTGGCTTATCTGAGGAACGGAGTTCTCTGGGAGGTGTATAAAGAGAGAGAAGAGATATTGAGGGGCAGCAGAATGAACACACTTCTAGGTCAACAATAGGAGCTTGAACTATATGCGAAGGCGGACATAACCACATAAGTTAAGCGGCCATATTGGACCACGTAAAACATAGTTCTGTCTTTATGTGGTGTTGCTTAGATACATAAGACTATAAGAGTTGCCCTACTGGGACAAACCAAAGGTCCATCAGTGTTAGTATCCTGTTTCCAACAGTGGCCAACCCAGGTCCCAAGCACCTAGCTGGATCCCAAGTAGTAAAACAGATTCTATGCTGCTTATCCTAGGAATAAGCAGTGGATTCCCCCAAACCATTTTAATAATGTCTTATAGACTTTTGTTTCAGGAAATTAAACCTTTTTAAAACCTTGCTAACTTAACTGCTTTCATCACTTAACCATATACACCTGGATAATCAATGGTGATGCCCGGACCTCCGGACATGGAACAGCATTGAATATTTGGCAATAACACCAGTAAGAGCTAAAAAAAAAAAAAAAATCCTCACCGCTGCTGGCAGAATATCTATCTTGTAGTGCCTCAAAGGAATTATGCTCATAAATTGGCCTCTTTGAAAGCCCACAGGGCTCAGTGCATAACTTTATACTCAAAGGGCCATATTCTATATGTAATGCTTAAAAAATCAGCGTCAAGACAGATGGCACTTAGTGCAATTCTATAAAATGCCTCTAAAGTTATGTGGTTTATGGAATCACGCTTAATACCCAGACATGTGACTAACATTTAGGTCCACTTATTTATGCCAATTAAACCAGGCCTAAATACCTGTTCCTACGTTGTGTGACATGATATCACGTTTTACCGCATTGCTGTATCGAGGAATGCGCCTTTAAAATTGCTGAACCGCTCATAAACTTATTCATCAATTCTCGGTCGCACATCAATCAGAAAACTAGAATCGCTTCAACTACTCCTTCCATCTCCCAAAGGGGGTCAGATACAAATGCACATTCGACTCACTCTTCATGTACCTTGGCACCAAGACCTGGAGCAACCTCCCGACTGGCATCAAGATGGAAACATTCTACAACAGATTCCAAAAAATTTAAAAACTCTCTTCTTTGAAAGCATACACACCTTAGATAACTAACTTGAAATACTTAATGCTATTAAATCCCATACTCATCTTAAATGTTATATGGGGAGGGATATTTTTCTTCTGCATTGTTCTTGATGCTTACGTTGATTATTAATGTCTGTATAATTCCTGGCACTTTGCATTAGTTTTAAAATTAATGAAAATTTTTAAAAAATGTTATACCAGTGCAGTCATAGAACCTCCACTCTCCCTCCCTATTACCTCGTTCATTACTCAGCCCTCCTCAGACTGCTATAATGTATTACACTTCCCCCTCCCCATTCGCGGTTTCTCCATTTGCGGTTTCAGATAATCACGATTTTTTTCTGGGGAGGGGGAAAATAAAAAAAACAGTCTAAACTTTTAAAAACCCCATATTTTTTCCTTCCCTGCCGCCTTCCCGTCCTTACCTGGTGGTCTAGAGGGCTTTCGGGGCAGGAGCGATCTTCCTACGCTCCTGCCCCGTGCAGATCGCCATGAGGAAAGGGCTGCTGGGAGTTCCCATAGTCTCTCGAGACTACGTCGGGAACTCCCTACAGCCATTTCCTCATGGCAATCTGCACGGGGCAGGAGCGTAGGAAGATCGCTCCTGCTCCGAAAGCCCTCTAGACCACCAGGTAAGGCCGGGAAGGCGGCAGGGAGGTGGGGGTGGGTCAGAGCCGGATAATCGTGATTTTTCGCCATTCGCGGTCCAGCTCTGCCCGTATCCCCCACAAATGACGAGGGAGAAGTGTATATACATCTACAATTCCTTACATTTGTAAGTTGCCTTGAACCTGTAGAGGCATAGTGTAACTCAGAAATACTAGATTAGATACGATTAAAATGCATATCATACATCTTCATTGGTGTGCATTGTAAGGGAACATTCCTTGATACAGCAGTGTGGCAAAATATGATATCGTGTCGGGAGCTCCCATTATAACCTATTACAGTTAAGCTGAGTATATTGAGCAAAATAATAAAGATGGAAACTATGAAAATTGAAAAGTATATTTAAAAGATAAAATTTAAAAGAACTAATGAAGAATTTGGCTAAATGATCCCTCATGGTTATTAACTATTTACTTGAGGTTAGCCACTGAAGTCCACTGATTTACTAAGGGCTCCTTTTACTAAGGTGCTCTAACGTTTTTAGCGCATGCTCAAGATTAGCATATGCAAACCACGCGCTAAATGAAAAATACTAATGCAAGTTCTGTGGAGGCGTTAGCGTTTAGTGCGTGTGGCATTGTAGCACGCGTTAAGCGCACGCTAAAAACCGCTAGCGCACCTTAGTAAAAGGAGCGATAAATGATTGTTACTGGTAAGGTCTTGTTTGTACAAGAGACTTAAATGTATAAGCGTGAGCTTTTAAGCTCCTACATTAAGATGAACGTACAATTGAAAATTTACGCTAAATCTGGCTGAAATCAGGACAGAAATTTAGGAGCTCAACCTTTTTGGAATACTGGGCCATAACGTTTTAAGTTCCGAAATTTAGTTGATTTTTCAGCAGAAAACTTCAGCCCATATATTTGTCAGGAAAGAGAGGAAAATGTTAAGCGCCTAATTTAAGAGCTCATATGTTTTCAATTTTAATTAATATATGCTCTAATTTTATAACCGCAATTGATTTATATTACAGTTCTGAAATTCTAAAACATAAATCTAGATCAAAATGTTACTATTTTTGCCTAACCCCTAAAGTCTTGGTAATGTTTTCCTATGCCCTACATTATGACTGTGTCCTCTCCCTATGCATGTGCATGGCCATGGTTTAAGTTTCCTCCACCCTTTTGACTAATTCATCACAAGTGTTTCCATCCTGTGGAACTATATTCTAGCCAACAATATGAGCTGTTCTTCACAAAAATGTGGCTTCTGGGTAGAGACTTTGCTGTGCTCTTTTCTTTCCATCCTCCCTTCCTCCCCACATCTTAAACTCTAATTCTGATTCAACAGAAATATCACTGAATGCTCTTCTGGTTTGGTTTAAAATGAAACAGAGATGTGTCCCTTCAGGTGGAAGGAAAGCAAGCTCTGGGTTTAGCTGAATAGGAACCCCAATCTCAAGAAATATACATTACATTACACTGATGTCTTCTATCCCATCAATACCTTTCAGTTCTAGGTGATTTACAAGAAATTAGCCTGGGCATTCCCAGGGAGCTTACAAAGCTGATAGCTATATACCTGATATGCTCTGAAGTCTGCAGTGTGACTTTGTAAATAGTGGGTTCACTGACCTGATTGGGAACAGGGCAGTCCACCAAAGTCCATTCTATGAACTTTCACAACAAAACTCAAATTTCTGACCAACTGACTTTCCCGCCAAAATTCAAATTGGTGGACTGCCCTGTTCCCTATTTACAAAGTTACACTGCAGACTTCAGAGCATACCCTGAAAAAGCCACGGCACGGTGGCTGAATTGTGGGTTTCTACCTGACAAAGACGCAGCGAGACCCGGAAACCTGCAACACGCACAATGCCAGCTGCGGAAACCCTGAGAGAACATAGGCAATTTCCCTTTTGGCATTTAAAGGAATTGATTTTATAACAAGACACCTAAGTGAAAAATTCAAAAAGGTACCTAATTTATGTCTATTTTCTAAAAGCATGAAAACCCTAAAAAAACATGACTAATTTAGCAATGTTACAATCTATAATAATAAAATGCTAAGCATGCATGCGCACTCTCGTTGCGTGTTCCCTGAGATCTGATCTGTCGGGATGTGGCCACAAGAGTGCACATGCATGCCAGACTAGCCTCCCTGCTCTCCACCTTGCGCCGCTGGAAGGATTCCGAGGATGGTGGCGATGGTGAGGGGAGCCGCCATGACAAATTCAAAATTAAATCGGCACCAGGCGGGGATCGACAGAGGAGCCACGGCATCTGCCGCCGCTGCACCTTTTCAAACCCTACCCAGCACTTCCGCCATCGTTGATAACTTTTTAAAGTCCTGAAAAGCCATCGGACGTGAAGTATGCAGGCTTTTCAACCCCCCCCAGCACCGCCGCCGCTGTACCTTTTAAAACCCTCCTCCCCCCAGCACTGCCGCCATCGTTGGTAAATTTTGTTATTTTTTTTAAACCTGGTGATCCAGCGGTATCTCTACGCTAGAAGGCTCTCACGCCTGCCAACGCTGGAGGGAGCTTTGTTGTCAAGGCCTGGCTTCTTCGGGCAGCAGCAGCTTTTAAAATTCGCTGCTGTTGCCGGCTTCAGCCCTTCCTCTCTGGCGGGTCCTGCCTACTTCCTGTTTTCATGAATGCTTTTAAATGGAAAATCCAGAAATTTTCTCTTTGTAAAAGGTAGGTATTTCTATCTCCATTAAAATCACTAGGGATTTGTTCAAGAACATCCTACTTGAGGTGAGCAAAAGAATGAGAATGTGAATGAGTTGTCTTAATACGGGTAAACTAATTGCTCCGATGGTATCTCTTTTTATCATTTGGAACATTCTTCCCGTTTTTTAAAAGTGCCACGTGCTTCCAATTGTGATTTATCCTGGATAATTCTTACCAACTATTTTTCATATTTGATATCATTTGTTGGTAAATTCCTTTTTGGTTTTTTGAGGCCTATTCGGTAAATTTTTATTTTACATTTGCCATTAATTGTTTTATGCCTATATTTTGTAGACTCCTGAGGCAGGCCGGTTTGGGCCAAAACATGTACATGTTGAGTCATTGAGTTTGAGCTTTTCAGTTATTTGATGAATAAAGGACTTTTATGAGATAAATTAAGTTTGCCAATCTTAATAGAATATATCCACCTTTTGCCTTGTGAAAGTTTGAAATAGGACTTTAATTGAAAATCCAGGAATCTGGATGTTATTCAGTACGTGGCTATATGAGAAGAGTATCTTCACCAAGCTCAATCTAATGGGCACGTGGAATGGTTTGGGGAGTTTGTAGGGGAAATGAGAAGGTATGTGTCTGGTTGGTTGAATGGGAGGTATGTGAAAGAGATGTGATTCCACAGTGGAAGATGGATGAAAGTATGAGTGTGTGGGGAATAGGGAAGGCCTATGTCCTTTTTAGTTAATATGTAACATAGTAAATGACAGCAGATAAAGACTTGAATGGTCCATCCAGTCTACCCATTAGTTATACCTATTAAAAATACATGGTTAAATTAACTTGTCTCTTCTTTGATATTTCTGGGTCATGGACTGTAAAGTCCACCTGGTATTGTCCTAGGTTCCAACTGCTGAAGTTGCCATCTAATCAAGCCATTGTGATATCACTGCTGAGGTTGGCTCTTGGGCATTGGTGGAATGAGGCATTATGACATCACAATCTCAGCTATGGAATGTTGCTACTCTTTGGGTTTCTGCCAGGTAACATATTAACATAGTAAATGACGGCAGATAAAGACCTGAACAATCCATCCAGTCTGCCCATTAGTTATACCCATTACAAATGCATGATTAAATTAACTTGTCTCTTCTTTGATATTTCTGGGTCATAGACTGTAAAGTCCACCTGGTATTGTCCTAGGATCCAAATGCTGAAGTTGTCTTTCAAGCTCATTCCAGCCTATCCAACCATCCTGTCTGCAGGATATCTGACCAGTAACATTCTCATGTTCCAAGGCAGTGGAGTTCCCATTGATGCCCTCCTTAGCCCAATCCTACACCAAATCATCACATGTGGGACACAGACCATGCAAGTCTGTCCAGTACCGGCCTTAGCTCTTTAATTTACATCCTTCATTTTCTAATTAAAGATCCTCTATGTTTATCCCATACTTTTTTGAATTCCATCACCGTTTTCCTCTCCACCACTTCCCTCGGGAGGGCATTCCAGGCATGTATCACCCTCTCCGTGAAAAAAAGAATTTCCCTGCAACCTCAAAATTATGCCCTCTAGTGTCACCATTTTCTCTTCTCCGAAAATGATTTGGTTCTATATTAATACCTTTCAAGTATTTAAACATATGCTGTTATTACATTGTTATTCTCTATTGTACCACTCTTTCTGTTTGTGTTGTAAGATAAGACATTGGAAATACAATTACAGATGACTGTTTTGTGTGCTGCTGTAATTACTGCTTTGTCCATCCGCTAAAATAAAACCCTTAGCGCACTTGCGCAGTTGAAACTCCGTGTGGCCATGCTTCGTGATCTGTGTCTCTGTGTTGCCGCATGCGCAGTAGGAGCCTGTGGCAGTTTCTCCATCGGCCTCCGGCCTCCGTCCTCATACACATATGTGGCAATGGCTTCATCCCTCCCACACCCCAGTCAGCCTGCGCCTCGACGAAAGGCAAATGTCCAGGCCTCTAGGGGGTCAAGGCACCACTGCCAGGCACACACACAAGAATGAGCTGGAGGTAAAAGGGAGGAGAACTGCGATCGGACATCTTGCCTGAGAGAGACAGAAAGCCCCGAGGCTGCCCGGCCTAGCGGATGCTGGACAGGGAGCAGGGAAGGGAAGGTACTACTGGACAGGGGGGAGGTAAAAATAAGGGATAAGGGCTACTGCTGGAAAGGGGGAGCAGGGAAGGGTGCTGCTGGACAGGGGGGAGGTAAAAGGAAGAGAGAAGGGCTGCTGCTGGACAAGGGGTAGCAGGGAAGGGGTGATGCTGGGCAGGGGGAAGGGACAGAAAGAAAGACAGATAGACAGCGGGCAGGGAGAGAGACAGAAAGAAAGACAGACAGACAGGGGGCCAGGGAGAGACATACAGAAAGAAAGAAAGAAATGCCTAAGTCTACACATCTATTCTAGCACCCATTAATGTAACGGGCTAAAAAACTAGTAAGAACATAAGAATAGCCTTACTGGGTCAGACCAATGGTCCATCAAGCCCAGTAGCCCATTCACACGGTGGCCAATCCAGGTCCCTAGCACCTGGCCAAAACCTGGCTACCGATACAGGGCAGGCAGTGGCTTCCCCCATGTCTTTCTCAATAACAGACTATGGACTTTTCCTCCAAGAACTTGTCCAAACCTTTCTTAAAACCAGCCAGGTTTTGAAAAGCTTGGAACAGCTTTGTCAGGCAGGAGGGCACCCGCATGTGTGTGGATGCCACGCAATGATGTCACGTGCACATGCAGATACCCTCCTGCCCAACAACAGCAGGCAGCGGGGGGCTAGGGCAGAATTGGGGGTGCAACTAGGGTACAACGGGGCAGGATGGGTGGAACTGGACAGATCTGCTATGAACTTTACATAAAGGGTGCCAGAAGTAAATCTCACCATAACACCCTTATAATTTATGGTGAGCCCTCAAAAACTCCCTTAATACCTACTATACCCACCTGTCTATCACCCCAATAGCTCTTATGGCTACAGGTAGCAACTATATAGCAGTATAGTAGGGTTATGGTGGGCTCACACTTTCTATCTATTCTATCTATCTATCTAGATGTGTGGAACAGTCTCCCGGAAGAGGTGGTGGAGACAGAGACTGTGTCTGAATTCAAAAGGGCCTGTGATAGGCATGTGGGATCTCTCGGAGAGAGAAAGAGATAATGGTTACTGCGGATGGGCAGCTCTATGACCTCACAATGCAGGTGCAAAGAGCCTTAGCCTATAGGAAGAGGAGATGCAAATGTTAAGAGCCTTAGCCAATAGGGAGAGGAGGAGATAGTGGATGCTGCAGATGGGTAGACTGGGTAGGCCATTTGGCCTTTATCTGCCATCATGCTTCTATGTTTCATGTTTCAATCTATCTATCGCCTGGTCTCCTATGGTACCCTATGGCTGGTTATATGCACAGGAGGCAGTAAAAAAAAGAGTAAATAGTACAAATAGAAATCCCCCCTTTACCCCTTTATATTCAGGGTTCTGGGACACTGATCCCCTAAGCTATATGCACAAAAGTAGCCGGCTGCTTAGAGAAATTCTCTCCCAGCTCCCACAAAACTATTAACCAGAGAGAGACAAACTGTTTCTCCCGCTCCCAACTGTCCTTCTGTGCTTTTCTCTACTCCTGTTTCTCAGGCAGGACAAAAAAAAAAAAAAATCAACTGTCTTCCAAAAGAGCCAATAGTAGCTCTCTGTCCCTGGCAGTGATAGCTTCGCTGTTGCCAGGGCGTTAGAGGCCTGCTTGCTGAATTTCTACATTTAGTTTCAGGGAGCACAGGAATCTCCCTCCTCATTGCACTCTGAGAGAGTGATTTTCATTGGCGCAGTCTGTTAGACACATGGATGAGGACTCCCGGTAGTGTTCTAATAGAATTCACACTCGGGGCACATCATCCCGGAGCCTAAATTTCAGCACCACTTCATGGAATTTACCCCAAACTGTATACCGCCTTTCAGGTGATCTGCATTGTAAATACTCCTGGAGGTGTGTAGTT
This sequence comes from Geotrypetes seraphini, assembly GCF_902459505.1. NCBI lineage: Eukaryota > Metazoa > Chordata > Amphibia > Gymnophiona > Dermophiidae > Geotrypetes > Geotrypetes seraphini. The sequence continues at coordinate 480,948,012 of NC_047085.1, read as the reverse complement.
TGGGTGAAACAGAGGTAGAGCTGTGAAGATGCATGTACCTGCAGAGAGCGTATGCACAAATTAACATCTGCTTCAGAGCATGTATGGCCTGTGCATTGGCATTTGTTACTATTGGTAACTGGGAGCTTATTTTATAAGGGCACAGGGGTTAGAGCTACAGCCTCAGCACCCTGAGGTTGTGGGTTCAAATCCTGTGCTGCTCCTTGTGACCCTGGGCAAGTCACTTAATCCCCCAATGCCCCAGGTACATTAGATAGAGTGTGAGCCTGCCGGGACAGATATGGAAAAATGCTTGAGTACCTGAATGTAAACCACTTAGACTATAAGTGGTATATAAATGCTTAAATCAATCAATGAATAAAATACCGTATTCCACAACAAAAAGGAAAACGCAAGCCCACGTAGAGCAATGCGAAACATTAAAAAAAAAAAGAGTGGGGAAGGGACACAGTACATCAGCATTTATCTTTGAAGATTCCAACGGGGACCCGTTTCGCCGACCGCTTCCTCGGGGAATCTCTGTGCGCTGTGCTCACCGTCCACTGTATCTGTGACAATATCGCATATCACATGGTCCGATAATAGTAATCAAACGGATCGCATAAATACTTTCATTTTGAGATATTCATCGGGGAAGAGGCGGCAGACATTTTAAAGAAAAATTGGGATATCCTGAAACCCAATCAGTTATTGGGTGAACAGCATCGCCGGGTTGCTTTTTCTAGACATAAGAATGCAAAAGAATGATTATGCCCCGCAATGTTATCTAAGAGTGTGGAGTCTATCGAGCAAGCTGTTGTGCGCGGACACAAACGGTGTGGAGCTTGCAAGTCTTGCCGTAATATGTTAGAAGTGTCCCAATTTAGGGACAAGGAGAAATGATATGTTCTCTGTACTAGATCCCCAACTTTGGAACACCCTGCCGCTTTTTATCAGAAAGGATAAAGATCTTATCTCTTTTAAAAAATTGTTGAAAACTTTCTTATTTAACGATGCTTTTAACGATTAATTTTCTTTCTTTTCTCCCTTTTTTATATTGTCTTTCCCTTCCATATGTCCTTTCCCTCTATTAAGAGAAATATTGTAACTCTTTCCCTTCTTTCCCCCCTGTTATGTTTTGTTAATTTTAGGTAAAGAGAAATCTCTACTTATTTAATCAATTAATAATTTCTTGTGCTGATGTTTTGGATGTTTTGTAATACTTATATGATATTATGTTTTTTATAACTTGTATTTTATTGTACATCGCCTAGAAAGTTTTATATAGGCGATTAATCAAAATAAACCTGAACTTGAACTTGAACTTGAATCCGGCGGAGGGTAAAATTTATATGTGCAGATCAGCGACCACATGCCGATCTTCATCGGTGGTGTACATTTTTCGATGTGCACTTCTCCCTCCGTATTCGCGGTTTCAGCGATCACAGATGCGATTAGTTGCGGGTTTTAGCTTGCTGGCTCCTTCCCCCCTAAATGACATCAGCTTGCGTAGAAAAATCGCTGATTCCAAGCGTTTACAGAGAAAATCGTTGATTCCCGGCACTTTATCCCAGGACAAGCAGGCAGGTATTCTCACAAGTGGGTGACGCGATCCAAAGGAGCCCCGATGCGGACGCCTCACAAGCAGTCTTGCTTGAAGAAACTCGAAGTTTCGAGTCGCCCGCATCGCGCAACACTATTTGCAGAATCGCGCTTGCTATTAAACATAGACACCAGTAATGTAGGGCCGGGCTTTGAGAGCCTATATGCCCAGCAGCTATGTTTGACAAGAATCGCATCTACAGAGCCACCTAACGATGTCTAAGGTCATTTCCAGTGTAAACCACGCCTACTTTTATCGTAGCCCTTTCAGGACCAAGGGACATATTTGTCCCATAACTTTAAAATCCTATAAATGTTGATTGGGATAGTCTACAGTTCTAAATTTGATATGTACGGATTCCATATGATACTGCCTTTATGTAAACAAACTGGTTCCGACATTCATTCATTAGCGTCGTTGCCAGATTGACGAGAAGATTCACTTGCCACACTGTCCATAAGCCAGAAGTTAGATTTTTTAAATAAAAATAATGATATTTCACAAAAAAAATCAATTTTTTGGCATCTGCAAGCCCTTTTTACCATAAAAATGTCGTCAAAACCACAAAAATTGGCCTACGATCCTTATGGTCCCTCTGTAGACAAGAGTACAGTGTCCTTTTTTTGTAGGCACCTACATTTTTTTAATGACATTTTAATTGGTTTTAATTGACATGGCCAATTACCGCACCAATTAACACCAATTAAAATGACTGAGGTAGGGTACCTACCGCTGCCTACGGTGCTGTAGAGAATTTAGGCCACAATGCAAGAGCACAGTATGTACCTGAGTAGCAAATCAATCTATATAAACACTCTCTGAAATAGTAATTCCTTCACTGCTGTTTGCAGAAAGTACAGTGGCTTATCTGTGCCCTAACCTCACAAGTCAGCTGATTCCGTAGAAAAAGTCCAACACAAGGAAATAACCTCTTATGAGTTTCAAGCAACCTATAAGAACTGGAGGCAGGCAATTGCAGTCACTTATTGGGATTTATTAACCGCCGTTGCATGAAGAGGTTCACCCAGAGTGGGTTATAATACATTAAATAGTAATCAAGTATGTAAGTCTTAACAGAGATTTCGGCAGTTGGAACCCGGGTAAAGCTTTGGATTCTTGCCCAGAAATAGCTAAGAAGAAAAAAAAAAAAAAAAATTTAAATTGAATCAGGTTGGGCAGACTGGATGGACCATTTGGGTCTTTATCTGCCGTCATCTACAATGTTACTATGTTAAGTACTCTGGATATTTTCCTTATCTGTCCCAGCAGGCCCACGATGTAAGTCTGATACCTGATGAGTTAAGGGTCTTGTCCAGAGTCACAAGGAGCAGACTAGGATTGAACTTGCAACCTCATGGTGCTGAGGCAACAGTTCCAACCACTAGGCCATATTTCCCTCTTGTCAACACTAGAAAGCAACTGTCTTAATGATAAATAACATTGTAAACAATTTATAAAGCATGAATAGACATCTGTTCCCAGAGCTTTAAAAAGTTAAACACAGCACTTCGAACCTCACATGCCAGAAATCTGGCAACCAGTATAATGCTGAAAGGAGTGGAGTAACATAACTAAAACAACAAATGAGCCTCCGAAGTTTGAAGAGACCGAAGAGCTGTTTGTGTAGATAAAGGCAAAACCCAACACCAAAGAATTACAGTACTCCAGCCAGACAAGAACAAAAGCCCGAGTGCTCTAAACGGAGCGAGGTGAGTTCAGACAGAAGCAGGATTTGCGTGTGTAAGTGTCCAGAATCCAGTGCCAATACCTTGAAACACTGTCCAAATAAAGGGAAAATCCAGTTGAGTACTAATAACTCTCTGCTATCGTTACATTACTCTTCTACGCCTGTCTTTTCCTTAACAACTTTTGGGCAGCAAGAAACTGCAAACTTGGAATTTTACAAACTTTAAGCACTGATATATATATATATATATATATATATATATATATATATATATATATATATATATATATATATATATATATATATACTAGTCTTATAGCCCGTTACATTAACGGGTGCTAGAATATATGTGTGTGTCTCTCTCTTTATTTCTTTCTCTCTCTCTCTCCTTAGCCGCTTTCTTTCTTTCTGTCTGTCTTTCTTTTTCCTTGGCTGTCCATCACCACCCCTTGCCTGTTCCCCCTGTCCATTCAACCTTCCTTTTACCTCCCTTGTGTCCACCACCACCCCTTCACTGCTCTCCTTATGCAGCAGCAGCCCTTCTCCCTTTGTTTTACCTCCCCCCTGTCCATCAGCACCTCTTTCCTTCTCCCCCTGTCCAACATTAGGCCTCCGTTCCTTTTTCTTCACCCCCCTGTCCATCAGCACCTCTTTCCTTCTCCCCCTGTCCAGCAGTAGGCGTCCCTTCCTTTTTCTCCCCCTCCTCCTTCTTATCCCTATGATACACTTATCTTGCTCTGCCCCTGATCAGAGGCTCCCGACAGCCGCCCAGTTGCACCCATTGGAAAAGTTCCCTCTGCGGCATCCCGCACCCCTCCTGACGTGACTCCCGCTGTCTTTCTTTCTGTCTGTCTCTGTCCCCCTTTGTCTGTTTGTCTTTCTGTATATCTCCCTGCCCCTGTGTCTTTTTTCTTTTCTTTCTGTCTCCCTTCCTCCCTCTGTCTGTCTGTCCGAAGCAGCATTCCCTCCCCCTCCATTTCCTTCCCCTCACACCAGTTGCCTGTGCACCTGCCCCTGTGTCTTTCTGTCTCCCTTCCTCCCTCTGTCTGTCTGTCCAAAGCAGCATCCCCTCCCCCTCCATTTCCCTCCCCCCACACAAGTTCCCTGTGCACCTGCCCCTGTGTCTTTCTTCTTGTCTTTCTGTCTCCCTTCCTCCCTGTCTGTCTGTGCAAAGCAGCATTCGCTCCCCCTTCCATTTCCCTCCCCCCACACCAGTTCCCTGTGCAGCAGCATTAGCGTTTCCTCTACCCCCTTTCCCTTCCCACAGTCGCAACTACAAACGCGGGCCCGAGTCCTTTGCCGCCCCCCCCCTTCCCTTCCCGCGGGCCCGACTCCACATGGCGATTCAAGCAGCTGTGCAGCAGTCTTCACACGCTGCTTCGTGTCCTTCTACTGCCCTGATTTACTCTGGCACGTCCGGAGCAAATCAGGGCAGTAGAAGGGCCCGAAACAGCGTGTGAAGACTGCTGCACAGCTGCTTGAATCGCCAGTCAGGCCCGCAGTAAGGGAAGAGGGGGGGCGGCAAATGACTCGGGTCCCGGGCAGCTGAAAGTTGCTGGGCTCGTCGGTGGGGGCGCTGAGTGGCCGCGAACCCTCTCCTCCCAGACCCCTCCCCCCCCTCGGAGGAACGGAGATCGGCGGCTACAGCCGTTGGCTTCAGCGTCTTCTATCCACTGCGGCCAACCCTAGCGGAAACATGAAGTAGTCAGAGAGGGCGGCTGCAGTGGACAGAAGACAGCAAAGCCAGCGTTAGCGCAGTGCAGTGCTTTTCTCTTTATTTTTAAAAGCGGGTGAAGCGGGTGAGCCGGCGAGAAGGAGGAGGTTGTGGTTTTGGCAGTGAGTGAGGGCAGGAGGGGGGGAGTCGCCGGCTGTGCTGTGCTTTCCCGATCTGTCCGCCGCATATGCACTCTGGCCACGGACCTACAGATCACGGATCAGGGATTACAGATCACGCAGGTCTGAGTGCGCATGCGCGGCTATCGTTTTATTAAATAGGATATATCACTAATAATAAAATCCTAAGCGTGCATGCGCACTTCTACCTGCGTGATCCCTGCCTCGGTAATCCGTAGCTCCATGGCCAAGAAATGTTAAAGCATGCGGCAGAGAAATGTTAAAGCGTGTAGCGCGTTCGGTGTGTGCGCGTTTGGAGTGTGCACACATGACGGTTTGCTACGAGTGCGCGCGTGGCAGTTTCCTGTATCCTGCGGCAGTTGTCCTTTCCACTGTATACAACGTGATAAAAAAAAGAAAGAGGTAGGTGGGAGAAGGGGCACGATAAACAGACAGGCAGTGGGCAGGGACATTGACAGGCAGACAGAAATAGAGACACACACACACAGGTAGGTGGGAGTGAAAGACACACACAGAAGGACAGGGAGAGAGATTGAAAGAAAAAAAAACCAAAATAGACAGCGGACAAGGAGAGAGAGACGGAAATAAAGAAAGACAGACAGACAGACACATCTATTCTAGCACCTGTTAATATAACAGGCTTAAATACTTTTATATATATATATATATATATGTATGTATTTTTTTTTAAAAACCCAGAAAGCCAATTCAACAAAATGTCGAAAAAACACAAACCCCACATTCCTAAATAGTTTTAACCTTTACTTTAAAATGTCACGTTCATCAAGTAAATAGCTCCACACTGGGTCTATTATGAGAAACTTTTGGAGGGAAAGGAAGCACAAAAATGCTAAAGACCTCTTTCCTTCAATTATGAGACTAGGGAGGCAGATTTGTTGTAAGAGACAATCGGCACCAACCAGATGTTGTTTATGAAAATTGTACGTGGTATGCACCTGACCAGACATCCTATTATCCAAGGCTTATTAGTGTATTTTCCAATCTCTCCAAATGGCTGAATACTACTATATAAGGAAAGAAGCGGAGGAAAGGCTGAGTGAGGAACGGTGAAGAAATCATCCAGACAAACTAAGGGGTCCTCTTACTAAGGCGCGCTAATCAATTTAGCGCATGCTAATGATTAGCGCGTGCTGAATGCTAACGCCTCCATAAAATATAATGGGCGCGTTAGCATTTAGTATGTGCTAATTGTTAGCATGCACTAAATCAATTAACGTGCGCTAAATTGGCTAGCGCACTTTAGAAAAAAAGAGGGAGGTAAATGAACAATCAGCTCTACTTTAGAAGTTCCTAAGTGCATAAGCATCGCCATACTGGGACAGACTGAAGGTCCATCGAACCCAGAATACTTTTTCCAACAGTGGCCAATCCAGGTCACACATACAAACCTGGCAAGATCCCAGAAGAGTAAAATCAGATTTTATGCTGCTTATCTCAGAAATAAGCAGTGAATTTTCCCAAGTCCGTCATTAGAATGGTTTATGAACTTTTCTTTCAGGAACTTGTCCATACCTCTTTTTAAATCCTGCTAAGCTAACTGCATTAACTAAATTCTCTGGCAACGAACTCCAGAGTTTAGTACAGAAATATTTTCTCCAATTTTTTAAATAAAATTACTACTTGGTAGCTTCATTGCATTCCCCCTAGCCCTTATGTTTTTGGAAGGAACAAACAAGCAATTCCTTGATTATAGTTTATATTGCCCACATTTCTGAACTCTGGGTTGCATGTATCTCATGTGGGGGTTTTTCCTATTACTGTTATTCCCTCCCCTCCTTTTGTCCTCTTAGAATTAATTAACTCCCAACCCTATCCCATCTCCCTATTAATACATATAATATAACTAGACAGGATTTTTTATTTAAATATACTGTATTTTTATTAAATAACACAAATCTTAACACTGTATTATACATTAAACATAAATGAATTCATATTGCACTTCCAGTTACTAAAATCTGTAGTATCCCACAATACACAGTGGAAGAAAACCTGGAGCTTGTACTCAGTCCATTCACAAGCCTTCCACATCATAGTCTGTGTGTATTATTTCATTTCTCTAGTATTCTCCAATGTTCCAACAAGCATATGTTATGCCTTCTCACTCCAATTCAGATTGTGTCCAGCCAGCCCGATGTAGCACCACGTTTCGCTATTAGAGCGTCTTCAGCAGCTGAAACTGTGGCAGGTTTTCGACTTCTTTACTGCTTCATTTCATTATAGACTAGCAACTGCAAGGGTGTACAAGCCTACTCTCCCCTCAGACAGGATATTCACCTTTGTAACCTAGATCCCTCATGTGTTTCTCCTTTAATGTTAATTGAAATTTGATATACAGCTTTGTCTTATAGAATGTGAACGTGGTGAGAAAGAAAGCGCTCACACAACTCATAGTAACATGGTAGATGACAGCAGTTAAAGACCCGAATGGTCATAGAAACATAGAAACATAGAAATAGACGGCAGATAAGGGCCAAGGCCCATCTAGTCTGCCCACCCCAATGACCCTCCCCTACCTTTCTCTGTGAATAGATCCCAAGTGTCTATCCCATTTGGCCTTAAAATCAGGCACGCTGCTGGCCTCAATAACCTGAAGTGGAAGACTATTCCAGCGATCAACCACCCTTTCAGTGAAAAAGAATTTCCTGGTGTCCCCGTCCATATACTCTGCCCAACCTGATTTAATCTAAAAAAAATTTTTTTGTGTGTGTGTGTGGGTGGGGGGGGGTTCTTAGCTATTTCTGGGCAAGAATCCAAAGCTCTGCCCGGTACTGTTCTTAGGTTCCAAACTACTGAAGTCTCCATCAAAGCTCAATCCAGCCCATCTACACCCTCCCAGCCATTGAAACTCTCCCCAGCCCATCCTCCACCAAATGGCCATATGCAGACCCAGACTGTGCAAGTAACTCAAAAAACAAACAAACATATATATAACTATTGACAACTGTAGCATAAATGGGAATACCCAAACACATAAATCAGCTGATTCACAGCCTCTGTGAAAACCAAGGAAATGCGGTGAGAACTGAATATGGCAACACTGATTAGTTTCCAATAAAATAAAACATGGCGTCAGGCAAGGATGCATCTTGTCACGTTTACGGCGAAGCCATCTTCAGAAAAGCACATTTGGGATAAGAGAACATTGGTTTCAAAGTTGCAGGCTGAAATATAAGCGACCCATGCTATGCAGATGATACATAGAAGACACGATATATCTACAGAGAAAAGTCAAAGCCGAAAGTCATAACATGGGATAAGAACTGAAGATAAACAAGACGAAGATCATGAACATGGAAAATGTTGAAGATTTTGAGGGTGCGGCAGGGAAGAGATAAGAAGAAATGCTTCTTAAGGTGATAGAATAGAAGAAGTTGTAAAGGATTTCAATCTCCTGAGCTCTTTCTTAAACAAAGAAGCAACCAGCAGGGAAGAAATACTCTGCAGAATAGCACTTGGTCGCTCTTCAATGAAGGCTCTTGACAAAGTATTCAAAGGTAAGGAGATAACACTCCAAATGAAGATCAGACTTTTCCATGTATTCATTTTCTCAGTGGTCAATTATAGATGTGAAAGCTGGACACTATGGAAAAAAACAGAAAGAAGATTGACTCATTTGAGCTTTGGTGCTGGAAAAGGATTTTATGTATGCTATGAACCCCCAGAAGAACTAACAAATTGATTCTGAAAGCAATCAAACCAGCTAAGTAATTCAAAACCCAAATGATGAAGTTATGACTGTCTTATTTTGGTCGCACCTTCAGAAGAGAAAGATCATTGGAGAAGGATATCATGTTTGGAAAGATTGAAGGAACCAGGCGAAGAGGGAGATATGTAACCAGATGGCTGGACACATTGAAAACAACCATGGGGGATGATGCAGGAGGACCTTACTGGATTAACACAAAACTGATTTCTTTTTAGATCTGTAATTCATGAAATTACTAGGACTCGAACATGAGTGGTTGGCACTTAACTATACTGAGTGTTGTAAGCTAGTAAGGGAGAATTGTTAGACATGATGGTGGTGGAGAGGAGGGAGGAAGAAATGTTACACTGGGAGGAAGGAGAGATGACTCAAAGAAGGGAGAGGTGTCAGATTCCAGAGAAGGCTGATTGAAGGAGGGATAGAGAGATGTCAAACAACTGGAATGGGAAGGAGAGAGAGAGAGAGAGATGCCAGACCACAGAATGGAAGGGAAGGAGGAGAGAGAGAGATGCTAGACTGCAGGAAGGAGAGATGCCAGACTGCAGAAAAAAGAGGAGAGAAGAAGAGAGATGTTGGACCTTGGGAAGAGGGAGGAAAGGAGAGAGAGATGCCAGACCATGAAAAAGGAGAGAGATTCCAGGCTATGGGAATGAGAGGAGAAAGATGCCAGACAATATGAGGGGGGAAGGGGATGACCAAGGGAGAGGGATGAGATGGTGTACAGGGATGGAGGGGAAGGGGAGACAGAGAGAGGAGATGGTGCACAGCAATGGGTGCGGCAGGGAAGAAATAAGAAGAAATGCTTCTTATGGATAGATGGAAAGAGGGGAGAAGAAAGAGGGAGGAGATGGACCCATGGATAGATGGGAAGGGAGGTCATGGAAAAGTAGATAGATTTTGAGAAGCAGAAAAATGGAAGAAAGTTGAATGTTAAAAATTAATGCTAAAGATGGATGTATCCAAATAGATAAAGGGAAGATAACCTATTAAGTCTGTGGGATAATTAAATCATCAAACCTACATCATTCAGAATAAAATAAAATTAAAAGCCACTATAGCTTATAATTTAAATAACCTAAATCAAAATATGAATTATCAAAATATAATTGAAATTAAATTATAATCCTAATTGAATATTTAAGTGTTTAAAGAGAACTGTGATGGGCATATCATAAATTATACAATCTTTGGAACCTCTTATGATATATACAATTTCAAGTTCCAGTCTTGTATATTGTTGTAATCATCTATGTCCACCACCCCCTACCAATTAAACATCTTTTTAAATTTATTTAAATACTGTTATGTTAATCACATTAAATAATTATAATTACTTGATTTATTGGATTCACTATTGTTGTAAATACTCATTTTAAGTACTTATAAATTATTGAAAAATAATAATCACATGTATGAAAATACTAAATGAAATTTGATTTTTATATCTATTCAAGTTCCCATGCTATAAATATTTAAAAATCTAAAATGCAAAAAGTGCATATATGTAAAATCTAAATAATTAATTACTTTGATTAAATTTGATAATTGTGAACAGAACAGAATATGTAAATTTAAAAGTCTAAAGTGCAAAAGTGCATATATATGAGGTCCAAATAGTTAAATAAATTGAGAATTAAATTTGTATGGCAGAAAGTGAATGAGAGAAAAACAGCAAATGGATAAGGTGGCCCTGGATATACAGTTAAGAGCACAGACAGCAGGAAGTGCAGCCAGAGACTGGGAAAGATGGTTTGAAAACCAAAATCACCACACAACAAAGGTAGGAGAAATGATTTTATTTTCAATTTAGTGATTTAATTGTGTCAGTTTTGAGAATTTACATCTACTGTCTATATTTTGAACTGTTCAGGAAGAAATGCATTTGTTTCTATTTCTCTGGGGGTTGTACTGCATGCAGGGTCTTGCATCTTAGGGTTTCGTTTGTATATATTAGTACTTTTAGTTTGTGGTCTTATATTTGCATAGGGGTTATCTCCATGTGTGACCAAGGTCAGGTGTTCTGGTAGAAATGAATGTTGAGAAGCATACAGTGTGCTTTGTGTAGATTAATTTTGTGGTTAACTATTATGTATTGTTAATAAGATTATATTGTGTGTATATATGAAAAATGAATGGGAAAAAAAAGACAATACAATTAGTACTATTATTATTGGTTAGAGTCAGTGACGAAGCTTGGGTGGGGTCCAGGGTGGAGCTTCCCCCCCCCACCAATAAAAAAATCATTCTGATGCCTATGCCTTAGTGAACTGGCCATTTTAAAATTGCCCTCCAAAGAGAATATTATATCATTATACAGTCAAACCTTGGATTGCAAGTAATGTGGTTTACGAGTGTTTTGCAAGACGAGCAAAACATTTTCTTAAATTGTTACTCGATAAACGAGCATTGTCTTGCAGTACGAGTACATATATGTGTGTCACATCAAATGCGCACAATATATTTGCATCGCGTCTTAACATAATACATTCAACCGCAGTTCAAGCATGTACAACATGCGCACATCTCACGCTGAATGCGGCTGAAAGTAATAAAAGCATCACGCCCAATTCACCTGGTGAAGTGACTGTTCGAAACAAGCGGGATCTTGCAATACAAGTACGTACAGTACTGTATTTTCTATTAAAGTTTTTGGGATGTGGAACGAGTCGTTCGAGTTTCCATTATTTCCTATGGGGAAATTCGCTTTGATATACGAGCACTTCGGATTATGAGCATGCTTCTGGAATGAATTATGCTCGCAAACCAAGGTACCACTGTATTTGGATAATTCTACAAAAATGACCTTGCACCACAGTTCATACCACTCGTGGTAATGGAGGAGTTAGGTAACTAGAGCTTCATCAAGCACAGGAAAAAAGAACCCTGTGCCAGTGATGTAGTTGATGATGTCACAATTGCAGTTGCTGACTCTGACACTCACAAAGGGTAAGCTGTGTCTGGTATCCAGGGGAGATTCACTTGATGGCTTATATCAGTGAGGAATAGGAGGGAAAATGAATACACTTAGATATTCAGGGAGTGCTGGAAAAAAGGTACCTTTCTTAAGACACTGAACTGGAGACAACACCTTCAGAGGTAGGAAACCAAAATATCACATACACCGGGGTCTATTTAACAAGATGTGACTGATTTATGCTATCTCACAAAATGATTTTCTGTTACTGTATTTAGAAGAAATTGTGCACCCCACCAGTGTCCTTTTCTCATATTCTTTCAGTTCTTTAATGAGAAATAAAGGATCACAATAGTAAAGGAAATTATGGAAGAAGGACACAGGAAGGCAAGATGATTTCCTTTAACTAACAGGAAATTATCTGTGGGAGCAGAGCCAATCTTAGGGGAGAGAATCATGAATGGGAGTGTTGGGGTGAAGAGGCACTGTATGGAGGAATTGCTGGGGTGCTGTTATCAACCACAAAGCACAGAGGAAGGCCCCAGCATTTTTCTCAGCCACACAACACCCTATGTGTTAAAAAAAAAAAAAAAGGAAAGTGCGTAGATGGGAAGAGGTACGCATGTTGAGTTATTGTAAGGGAGGGAAGGAAGAGAGTGCTAGCTGGGGTTCAGAAGAGAAGGAAGTGGGGCATGCTTGTTGAGGTTTAGAAGGGAAGGGGGAGCTGCTTAATAGCTGGGGTCTTGGATAGCAGGGGCAGTGGTGGCTAGGGGTGGAGGGAGAAGGAATACTAGGCTGGTTTTAGCTGTGCTGTTAAGATGGTCTGGACAAAACTCTTCCTTCTCTCCTGCTCGTCAGGCTCTCAGTCACCACTCTGTCTGATTTGACCTGGGCCTCATACTCCTTGGGCAGGGTTGCCATATGTCCGGGTTTTCCCAAACATGTCTTCCTTTTCAGGCAACTCTCAGGCATCCAGGCAGTTTTAGTGATTTTCCATTTGTCTGGGTTTCCACCAGTTGTGCAGTAAACAGGCTGGGCTCCCGCAGCGCTCTCTTCAGTGATTCTCACATGATGTTAGCTGCTAACCTGGAAGCCTCCTCTCTTCCACATCCCACCTCCCTCTGGCGATTTTCTATTTTTCCATGACAGAGGGAAGGCTTCCAGGTTAGCAGCAGGCAGCGTATGAGAATCACTGCCAGTTGTTGCTGACCCACTGAAGCGCAAGAGGAGAGTTGTAGGAATTGGACAGTGAGGGAGGGAAGGAGAGATACTGGGCATGTGGTGAAGAAGAAAGTGAGAGACATGGGGTGAAGGAGAAAGGAAGAAACAGCAATAGGATTGAGGGGTGGGAGAGATGCTGCTTGGAAAGGGAGAAAATGTGGGAGGGGAAAGGGTGTAGGGGATCGGTGGGTATGAGGAAGAGAGAGACAATTTTATTTCTCCTTGCCGATTCAGCTGATCCTGTTAGGGGAATTCACCATCAGCTGAGCCGGCAGGACTGCACCGAAACCGGCTGAGCTGATGGGGATTCCCCTGCTGCGATCAGACAAGGTAGATGGGTACGTCTGCAAAACTTGCTTTTGTACATTTTTCATGTGGACATTTTTATTTTTTGAAAATGGCCAAAAAGATAGACGTACTAAGGACTAAAACGTCTACATAGGTCATTTTCAAAAATAAAAGATAAACGTCTGGCTGTTTTAAAAATGGACATTTTCTCTACTGGTTTTCTGGACTTTTTTTTTTTTTTTTTTCAAAACGTACAAATTAGGCTTAGATGTCCTATCGAAAATGTCCCGCCACATGTCTCTGGAATGCTCAGTCCAGTTTGGCCCATTTATGATTCGTTGTGTCTTTTAATTATTCCATAATGCCAAGTTTTATCCTCTTTCCTAAAATTTCAGTTATTTGGTCCCAGACAGATGGAGAGATGAACAGACTGATAGATGGGCAAACAGACACATTCCCAGCCCCTTTTGTATAATTATCTCCAGCTTCTTTTGGGCTGGAAAGAAGAAAACTGAAAATAAGAAAATTTCTTCCAGACCCTGAGTCATTCCAAAATAAGCCGTTTACAGTCCAAACAAGAAAAATGCCACAATATAGAGAAGTAAAATCAATCCCTGGTGTCCATTCTGCTCTCTCATACTTCCAGGCCTCTACTGTTATAGATTCCATTTCCTTTAGAAATGACTCTACAATCCTCTCCCTAAGAAGAAAAACCTTACCCAGTTCACACCCACAGTATTTCATGAATTTCTCCCTCCCCAAAAAAATCAGGTACAACTCACAACTTACTCATCACCCTCCATACTCTTTCATCTTCATTCACCTCACGAGTCCTTTATTCTTCACTTCACAACAGCCGACTTCCCAGGCTCACATGACATAAACTCATCATTAATTAAAAGCTTTACTATATATACTATATACTATACTATATATATACTACATAATCTAATATAATAAAATGGTAAGCCGCGCATGCGCAGTTCCTAGGCGTGGGTCCGTTTTTCGTGAGCTGCTGCTAGGAAGTGGCATGCGCGGCTTACGGTCTGGCCTCGTGGCCAGAGTGCGTATGCGGAGGACAGATCGTGAAAGCACAGCCGGCGACTCCCCCCCTCGCTCACTTCCAAAACCAACACCTCCTCCTTCTCGCCGGCTCACCCGCTTTTAAATGCTGTCTTAACGCTGGCTTTGCTGTCTTCTGTCCACTGCGGCCCGCCCTCTCTGACTACTTCCTGTTTCCGCTAGGGTTGGCCGCAGTGGATAGAAGACGACGAAGCCAGCGGCTGTAGCCGCCGATCTCCGTTCCTCCGGGGGGTGGGTGGGGGGGTCTGAGAGGAGAGGGATCAAGGCCACTCAGCGCCCCCACCGAGGAGCCCAGCAACTTTCCGCTGCCCAGGACCCGACTCATTTGCCGCAACCCCCTCTTCCCTTACCGCGGGCCCGACTGGCAATTTAAGCAGCGTGTCAGCAGTCTTCACACGCTGCTTTGGGCCCTTCTACTGCCCTGATTTGCTCCGGACGTGCCAGAGTAAATCAGGGCAGTAGAAGGGCCCGAAGCAGTGTGTGAAGAGTGCTGACACGATGCTTAAATCGCCAGTCGGGCCCGCAGGAAGGGAAGGGAAGGGGGGGGCCACAAAGGAGTCAGGCCCGCGTTTGTAGTCGCGACTGTGGGAAGGGAAAGAGGGTAGAGGAAACGCTAATGCAGGCACAGGGAACTGGTGTGGGGGGAGGGAAATGGAAAGGGGAGGGAATGCAGCTTTGCACAGACAGACAGAGGGAGGAAGGGACACAGAAAGACAAGAAGAAAGACACAGGGACAGGTGCACAGGGAACTGGTGTGGGGGGAGGGAATGCTGCTTTGGACAGACAGACAGAGGGAGGAAGGGACACAGAAAGACAAGAAGAAAGACACAGGGACAGGTGCACAGGGAACTGGTGTGGGGGGAGGGAATGCTGCTTTGGAGAGACAGACAGAGGGAGGAAGGGACACAGAAAGACAAGAAGAAAGACACAGGGACAGGTGCACAGGGAACTGGTGTGAGGGGAGGGAAATGGAGGGGGAGGGAATGCAGCTTTGCACAGACAGACAGAGGGAGGAAGGGACACAGAAAGACAAGAAGAAAGACACAGGGACAGGTGCACAGGGAACTGGTGTGGGGGGAGGGAATGCTGCTTTGGAGAGACAGACAGAGGGAGGAAGGGACACAGAAAGACAAGAAGAAAGACACAGGGACAGGTGCACAGGGAACTGGTGTGGGGGGAGGAAATGCTGCTTTGGACAGACAAACAGAGGGAGGAAGGGACACAAAGACAAGAAGAAAGACACAGGGGCAGGTGCGGGACAGCGGGAGTCGCGTCAGGAGGGGTGCGGGATGCCGCAGAGGGAACTTTTCCAATGGGTGCAACTGGGCGGCTGTCGGGAGCCTCTGATCAGGGGCAGAGCAAGGTAAGTGTATGATAGGGATAAGAAGAAGGAGGGGGGGGAGAAAAAGGAAGGGACGCCTACTGCTGGACAGGGGGAGAAGGAAAGAGGTGCTGATGGACAGGGGGGGTGAAGAAAAAGGAACGGAGGCCTAATGTTGGACAGGGGGAGAAGGAAGGTGCTGCTGGACAGGGGGGAGGTAAAACAAAGGGAGAAGGCCTGCTGCTGCATAAGGAGAGCTGTGAAGGGGTGGTGGTCGACACAAGGGAGGTAAAAGGAAGGGAGAATGGACAGGGGGAGCAGGCAAGGGGTGGTGATGGACAGCCAAAGAAAAAGAAAGACAGAAAGAAAGAAAGCGGCTAAGGAGAGAGAGAAAGAAATAAAGAGAGACACACACACATATATTCTAGCACCCGTTAATGTAACGGGCTATAAGACTAGTATACTATATATTATGTTATTGTTATATGTAGGAAAACTGAAAATCTTGAATGATATGTATGTTACCTGATAAGTGGCGCAACCAGTCTAGCCCAAAAGCAACAGATAACTAAACTAAACTAAACCTCAAGGGGTTCATAATAATAAAAAAAAAACACATCTAAAAAGTGGCCTAAATGACTACTTGGACGATCAAAAAGCCTGATCGTCCAAGAACCCATAATCAAAGCTGGTTTTAGACATATCTAAAACCAGCATAAGCCTTTCCCCTGCCACTAAACGCACAGAGAGAAAAGAGGCATGTTTAGAGGAGGAGAAAGGGCGGGAGGTGGGCCGACCTACACCTAGGCATGCAGCAGGTATAACCAAAACCTTAGGCAGGTTGCCTAGTCGGCACTTATACGTTTTGACTTAGACGAAGTCAAAATAGGTCTAAGTACCGAAAAAGGGGCCGCTGAGCTGATCATGGCTGCTGCGATCAGCTCAGCAGCCCCAGCAACCTGCCTACCCCCTACAGCAATGATCGTGGCAGGAGAGATGCGGGTCACGGCAGTTTGGGTAGAGGAGTGATGGCATCGCGGTAGGGGAGATGAGGCATCTCTCCTGCTGTGATACATCACCCCCCCCACACACACAACATCGGGGCAAGAGGGAGCCCAAGCCCTCTTGCCCCACGGCACTGACCGCCCCCTCCCCCCACGATTATGTTTGGGGCAAGAGAGAGCCCAAGCCCTCTTGCCCCGGGTACCCACGGCACCCCCCGATTACGATCAGGCCAGGAGGGAGTCCAAGCCCTCCTGGCCTCTCGCCCCCCACCCACCTACACGATCGGGCAGGAGAGAGCCCATCCCCTCCTGCCCAGGCGGACCCCCTACTCCTCACCCCCCACTACAATACGGGCAGGAGGGATCCCAGGGCCCAACCCAGCCCATGTGCCTAAGGCCCCGCCCACAGGAGGGGCCTAAGACTCCCGGGGCCTATTCTGATTGGCCCAGGCACCTTAGGCCCCACCTGTGGGCGGGGTTTCAGATGCCTGAGCCAATCCAGCCCCATTCTGCAGCCGGCTGGCCTGCCAGACGGGCGGGTTTGGCACCCGTCCGTCCAGCCAACATTTTACAGGTATGGGGTGGTATTGGGGGTGGGGGTGTCATGGGGTCAGCGGGGGGTCGTGGGTCAGCAGGGGGGGGCGATCGGGGGTTTGGGGGCGGTCGTTGGGGGGGTTGTGTCGAGGGCAGGAGGGCCTGGGATCCCTCCTGCCCGTATTGTAGTGGAGGGTAGGGAGTAGGGGGTCCACCTGGGCAAGAGGAGTTGGGCTCCCTCCTGCCCGATCGTAATCAGGAGGTGCCGCAGGTGCCTGGGGCAAGAGGGCTTGGGCTCCCTCTTGCCCCGATGTCGTCGGGGAACGTCGGGGTGCCGCGGGGCAAGAGGGCTTGGGCTCCCTCTTGCCCCGAACGTAATTGGGGGGGGGGAGGTCAGTGCCGCGGGGCAGGAGGGCTTGGGTTCCCTCCTGCCCCGATGTTGTGGGGAGGGGGGGTTGGTGTGGATTCTGTAACCGGTGTTTTTGACAGACACCGGTTACAGAATCCAGCTTTTAGGCAAAGGACTGGCTCCTCCTTCGCCTAAAAGCCCCTGTGTTGGATGTTTGGGGCTTAGGCGTTTTTTTGGTTCATTATGGGGTATAAGTGTAGATGTCATGGGGGTATAAGTGTAGATGTAGTGGTGGTCTGGGCGTTTAAACAGCTGAATGTAGAGGCAGGCCATTATCACAAAAAACCTCCATTTGGATGTTTTTTTCATTATGGACATTTTTCCTGTTTCTACTTTCAACGTTTAAGGCCTTAGGCCAAAAGGGGACTTAGACGTTTTTTTTTATTACGCCCCTCCACGCTTATAAACTGCATCTTCTCTATAAGGATGGAGCTCGGCACGGTTTACAAGAGTTTTGAAGAAAGGAAAAAATAAAAAGAATTAGTGATTATATAGAGATCAGCGGAATTTACATTTTTGAAAATAGCCATGTTTTCAGATGTTTTTGAAATAATTGGAAAGAGCCCAAGTTACGCAGCTGGACAGGAAAATTATTCTAAAGCTCAGTAATTTTAAAGTAAAGAGATTTCCCTAATTTTCCAATGTAGATAACGCCTTTTAACGAGGGGAAAAATAATTTAAGCTTTTGGATAGATCTGGTAATATCAGGTTTCGCAGAATTCCAGGATGAGTGCCATGCAAGATCTTAAATGTTAGGCAGGCACATCTAAAGTAAACCCTAGAGATTACTGGGAGCCAGTGAAGTTTTAACAAAAGCGGGGAAACATGATCATATTTGCCTTTTGCAAAAATCAACCTAGCCACAGTATTCTGGATCTGTTGAAGTCTTTGATAGACCAAATTACAATAATCCAACCTCGAAAGAATGATTGATTCAAGGACAGCAAAATGGTGGTGGAAACAGGATCTCACTTTCCTCAGCATATAGAGACTAAAGAAGCTTTTTTTTTTTTTTTTTTTTTACCAGAGAATTAAGATGGTCATTGAATGAAAGTGTTGAGTCTATAACTTCTATAACTATGACTTCATTGTTATTTTTTTTTTTTTCGCTGACTGTTCAGCTCTTCTTGTTGTAAACCGCCTCGAACTACCAAGGCTTTGGCGGTATATAAAAATAAAATTATTATTATTATTATTATTATAATGACACCCAGAACTTTACATGAGAATTCAATCTGCAGTGAAGATCCAGATGGCAATGAAATGGACAAAGGTAGTTGATCTAGTTTTGGGCCAAGCCACAGTAGTTTGGTTTTAGACTTCATTTGCACAATAAGGGCCCCAAGATTGAAGTTTCATTATACATGCTATTATATTCTCAGCAAGGTTTGCGAGATTCGAATCTATCTCAAGAAGGACAAAGATGTCATCTGCATATGTATATAATGTTTCAAAGGGAGATAGATGGAAAAGTTTTAAAGTAGACATATAGATGTTGAAGAGGATAGGGGACAGAGGTGATCCCTGCAGGACTCTGCATAGTGGCTTCCAAGAAGATGACATGGTGCCATTCATATTGACAGTATATGAGTGAGATCGTAAGAATTTAGAGAACCAGTCTAAGACAATCTACAATCCTCGGTTCATAATGTCCTGGTAGGGCAGTAAAATTCCGCAACTTGCCTTAAATAAGACAGAGCCAGTACAGAGACCGCCTTAAAGAAATAGTCAGCAACTTAAACCGAATTCTAAAAATAAAATGGAAGCCATTTTACATCGACAACATTGGCTTCCTGTAGCCATCCATATCAGCTTCAAAACACTGTCTAATGTTCAAATCATTACACTCCCTGTATACCTTTCAAACAAGCTGACAAAGTTCACTC
This sequence comes from Geotrypetes seraphini, assembly GCF_902459505.1. NCBI lineage: Eukaryota > Metazoa > Chordata > Amphibia > Gymnophiona > Dermophiidae > Geotrypetes > Geotrypetes seraphini. The sequence continues at coordinate 480,928,499 of NC_047085.1, read as the reverse complement.
CAGTCCTCAGAAGACTTCGCTCTGTACCACCCCTCAAAAATCATCCCATGGCGATTAGTAGAGAAGGCTGTTTCCGAGAAAGAAATGATCAGGGCAGTGAGAAATTATTAACGCCACCAGTCACCAAAAACAAAGCAATAACCTTTAGTTTTCTATGGAATTATGGGGGTAATTCTATATGTGGGAGTCACAGTGCTATATGGTGGCAGTCTGTTCTATAGCAGCATCTGACAAAGGCGTAGCCAAATGAGCCCACCCTTTCTTGCCTCAGATCTACCCAGTCTAGTGGCCCATGAGACCTAGAAAACATCTCAGTGCTGGTGTCTCTCTCCCCGATCTCCCTCTTCTGCATCTGTGGCCCGGCATCTATCCATCTGTTTCTGAGCCCCACCCCAGACCTCCTAGGAATCACTGCCGGTGACATCTGTAGGCAATCTGCACCAGCTGTACAGCTTCTTTCTACTGCATCTCTGCCCAGTATAGGACAATCAAGCCATTGTGACATCACTTATGAGGTTGGCTCTCAGGCATTGGTGGAATGCGGCATTATGATATCACAATACCAGTTCTGGTTATCAGAGGCTGAAGCTTTTCACACTATTTATTCAAATTTCTATACTGTTCTCCCAGGGGAGCTCAGAACGGTTTACATGAATTTATTCAGGTACTATCCTAGTGGGCTCACAATCTATCTAATGTACCTGGGGCTTTAACCACTGCACCACACCCTTCCCTTAATGGGACCAAGTATGAAAGAGATTGCACCCAAAAAATCCATGCCAAAAATAATTCCGCAGTTAACACTATTCTATAAACATGTCTCAAATTAGGTGTGGTTTATAGAATATGAGTAGCGCTCATTCTCATGCTTAACAGGTACAGATAGGGCATATTCTATAACAGTACACGTAACATAGGAATGCCCATGACCTCCCATGCCCCTCCCCTGGCCACAGTGGAATAGTAAGGAGGGTGGAGGGGCACCATCTTCACGGAGGGCACCAGCACCTCTCTTTCTCTCCACCCCCGCATACCTCTTCGAAAGCCTGACGGCATGAGCAACATCTTCCACTTGCTGCTCGCGCTGGCCCCAGCTCCCTTCTGACACCACTTCCTAGTTGCGGGACCAGGACACAACGTCAGAAGGGCGCCGAGGCCGGTGTGAGCAGCAGGTAGCAGATGCTGCTCACGCCAGAAAACATTTCAAGAGGTACATGGGTGGGGCACTCAAGCGGCGGGGAAGAAGGGCACATGGGGGAGCGCACGGCGCAGTGATGCCGGGCACCACTGGCCCGGCCACCAACCTCCCCTGCTACGCCACTGCCTGGCCACACCTCCTTTTGAAATCTGCGTGGTTGAATTTCCATGCACAACTTTCTAAAATTCACTTAACAAGTTATGCACGTAAATTTTAATTAGTGCTAATTGCTTGCTTAATGACAATTATCGGTGCTGATTGGCTTGTTAACCAATTAAGTTGCACATGCAAATTAGCAATGTACACATATTTGCATGCATAACTTTAGGCATGATATATAAAATCCGGGGGGAAATGCCCTCTGTGCCAACACTAACAAATTATAATGTACCCTATAGTTTACCAGTAATCAATGGTGTTAGCCATATTGCACAATTACGCACTGATCTTTTAGGCACCTTGGATTTCAAAACTGCATGGGTTTTTTGTTTGGTTATTACTGAGCTTGGGTCCCTACCGGCACCTAAAAAAATCTGCGCCAGTTAGAGAATCTGGGCCTTCCTGTATGTGCACCCTTACAGAATAGCATCTAAGGGCTTTTTTTTTTTTTTTTAGGACATTTTTAATAAGAAATTTCCTTGTAAAATTCAATATAATCAATGAAGAACAAAAATACAAATGAGCTTACATCTTAAAAATTAACATCTAATGATTAAGCTGTGGGGTGTTCTGGTTGAGATGGTTATCTCAGTATAAATTGGATGATTAAGAAACTTCTGATAAATACAAATCTAATGTTTTCCATTTAAAGCAAGATGAACACTTGCTAGTAAAATTATTATATGAGATAGTTCTGTATTTCTTAAATAATAATACCCAGTTCCACCATATAAAAACAGATAAATGAGAGTTACCTTTCCCAGGACCAGAGAACTAAACAAAGGTGGGAGATACCACTGCATTTTGAGTGCACAAGAAAGAATCCCAGCTAGTCACCAACAGGAAACCAAGGTGTAAAATGATGTTTAGAAAAATCATAGATTGAAAGAGATTTGTGAACTAATTTGGGGGGGGGGGGGGAAAGAGGTCCATAACTGGGCAGTAAGCAGGATGAAGTCAACATGTATATTAGGGTGGTCCAAAAAACTTAACATATTTCATATGTCCACAAGGTTTATTTTATTCCTTTATATAAAAATGAAACCCACAGAAAATTTTTCTTAAATTATTTAAAAAAAAAAAACTACGTCTAAGCTTAACAGTATATTGTAATTCTTGTGCACTCAGCAAATCAACTATGACATAAATCCGCCTTTGCTGCAGATGGAAACTTTTTTTGGGTTGCTGGCCACTGCTACTACTTCTATTAACTATTTCTATAGCGCTACCAGACGCGCACAGCGCTGTGCAGAGTCACAAAGAAGAAGAAAACAGTCCCTGCTTGAAAGAACTTACAATCTAAACAGCCAAGACAGACAAACAGGATGTCATGCATACAATCCTATATAATAAAACGCTAGCCGCACATGCGCACTCCTATCTGTGTGTTCCGTGATCAGTAGGTCTGTGGCCGCAGGAGTGCGCATGTGCGAATCCCCAGCACCTACCTACACTCGCCGGAAGGACTGGACCCCAGCGCTGGACATCCTGCTCTCCTGTCGGCTCCTCTCACGATCCGCACCAGCGTCGGAGAAGGCTTCCGACGCTGGCGGGGATCGAGAGGAGCCGCGGCGATACCTCAAGGAGCGGGAAGGGAAGCACCGAAAAAAGACTCCAGACGCTACTTCCTTCGCGGTCCCGACTCCAAACGCCGATTTAAGCAGCGTGTGCAGCACTCTACACACGCTGCTTCGGGGCCTTCTACTGCCCTGATTTGCTCTGCCGCATCTCTGATGATGTCATCAGGGACGTGCCAGACTAAATCAGAGCAGTAGAAGGCCCCAAAGCAGCGTGTGTAGAGTGCTGCACACGCTGATGGAGTCGCAGGTTTGTCGGGAAAGGGGAGCAGGAGAGAAGACATGCACAGCCACTTGCAGCAGGGGCTTTAGAGGGCAAGAGAGCTGCAATTGGACAGACTGAGGAAGGAAATATTCAGATAAAGAAGAGCTGAGACTGAAGAAGGAAAGAAAATTGGAGAGACTAAGGTAGGAAATGTTCAGATAAAGAAGGGCTGAGACTGAAGAAGGAAAGAAAATTGGAGAGACTGAGGTAGGGCTGAGACTGAAGAAGGAAAAAAAATAGGAATAAATACCTACAGGGAAACACAAGATCAGGAGCATAAAGAGAAAAAAATACAGCATAGAGGTTTGCAGGAATAAGGAACACATAGAGAAAGTAGAGCAAAGACCCCTGCAAGAACAGGCAAAGGGACTGGGGATGAGAAAGAGAGCAGACATGCTTGCAGGAGAAAAAGCGAGGCAGTAATGTTACAGCTGGAGAGTGCAAAGTGAGGAAGAAAGCAGAGACAGCGCTACACAGGGAGTTGAAGAATATCCAGACCACGTGGCAGTCTAGCAAGTGGCAGAGCCAGTTTTCGGGTGCAGATCACAAACTACATGATGTGTAATCACCTACGTACACAACATACATACAGGCAAACAGTGCATACTGGGGTAACCTCTAAATATTGTCTAATCAAGCTGAAATTTGACACATGAGTAAGACATACCAAATGGACAAACATAAGCCTTGTAGAGACAAGATTTGATAAGGTTGATTTTTTGTTTTTTTGCATACTACCAAGGACCACCCTAATTAGTACATTCACAAACACATCTAGCACCCCTTTTACAAAGTCACGACAGCAATGCTGCTACAGTATAGGCATCGAAGACCATTCAATTCCTGTGGGCTTTGATGCATTAGACGTGGACATCGCTATGACAGCTTTGTAAAAAGGGGCCCTTAGCAGGTAACTAGCATGGTTTTAAAATCTGTGTGCACAAGTTTGTAGAATGAGGAGCTAGAGAGTAATTATATAATGTTTTTCTGCAACTAAAGCCCGTTATGCAGAAAAATTGTTCGAGCAGAAGAAAAGAAATGGGACGGGACAATGGACCTTCAACTCGGACCACAATGTTCAAAGGACCAGACCGCAGTCAAACCAAATGTGATCAAACTGTTTATTCAAATCCAAATCCAACACACCACTGTGTTTCGGCATGAAAAAAGCTTGCATCAGGGGTACGGATAGGATGAGTACTCTTCTGAGAAATCAGAGCTGTAATTATGTAGAAATTCAGGTACGACAGCGCATGAAAAAAAACTCACTAGCCTGCCTTGGAAAGGTGCTAATAGCCGTCGTACCTGAGTTTCTACATGAGCACAGCTCTGATTTCTCAGAAGAGTACTCATCCTATCAGTACCCCTGAAGCAGGCATTTCTCATGCTGAAACACAGTGCTGTGTTGGGTTTGGATTTTAATAAACAGTTTGATCACATTCGGTTTGACTGTGCTCTGGTCCTTTGAACACTGTGGCCTGAGTCGAAGGTCCATTGTCCCGTCCCACTTCTTTTCTTCTGCTTGTACTCTCGTGGACTTGTATCCTGCTGGACTCTTTGTAGTTCCTCCGAAAAATTGTTCAATCCATGCTACAGCCTCGGCACCTTGAGGTTGTGGGTTCAAATCCTGCACTGCTCCTTGCGACCCTGGGCAAGTCACTTAGGCCCAAATTCTGTAACCAGCGCCTAAAGTTGGGCACCTATTTCAGAGGTGCCCAACTAGAGAGGGGCCTATTAAATTGAAGAACAAGCTCCATTAAGCTTTTTAATCAGCACTGATTGAAACATAGGCGCCTATCAAGAAAGTGTGATTCTGTAACAAGGCGCCTCTAAAAATTTAGTTGGCCTAAAAAAAAATAGGCACAATCCTTGGATGCAGAGAAGGCCTTTGAGTGGACCTTCATATATCAAGCATTATAATGGTTTGGTATAGGTTCAGGATTTATACAAATGATTGTATAGCTCCCCTGTTGCTAGATTGTATATTAATAATAATTTCTCCGAGCATTTTAGTCTGCAGAGGGGGGTTAGACAAGGCTGTCCCTTATCTCCTTTGCTTTTTGATATTGTATTAGAACCCTTGTTGTTAGCTATTCAGCAAGCGAAGGAGAAACAGGGTATTTCTTATTCAGATCGGGAATATAAGGTTTCTGCTTATGCAGATGATACACTGCTTCATTTGAGAAATCTGGAAACAACCATTCCAAGCTTACTAGAATTGATAGAGAAATTTGGAACATTTTCAGGGTACAAGATAAATTGGAGTAAATCAGAAGTTCTTCCACTCAATGTACATTGTACAAAAGGTCTGTTTGATTCATTTCCCTTTTTATGGCGGGAAGATGGAATAAAATATTTAGGTATTTGAATAAAAAATACACTGGAAGACACAATGAAAGTGAATGAAAATTTTTTATTACAGAAGGTAACAGAAATGTGTGAGCAATGGAATCCTTTACATCTTTCCTGGTGGGGGAGAGTCCAAACTATTAAAATGATGATTTTGCCTGTGGTTTGTTATCAAATGGGTGTGTTGCCGGGTTTTTTTTCAAGGGTCCTTTTATAAAAAATTAAATAGTGTTCTTACAAAATTTGTTTGGCTGGGTAAAAACTCCTAGAGTTGCTTTAGTATCTCTACAAAAGCTGATTGCAGAGGGAGGGGTACATTTTCCCAATTTTTATAGGTATCATCAATCCTATATTATGCGCCAGGGTATGTATTGGGTCCTCCCAGAGCTCATTGAGAATACCCCAGATTGGTTATGGGTTGGAATGGCACCTCATGTTTCCTCTGCGATTATGCCATGTTCTCAGTATCAAAATGCTTAGGTTGTATAAAGAAAACATAATATTAGTAGATACATGGAAAACATTAAGATATGTAAGTAATTTAACACCTATTCCAATTCACAAATCAATAAATCAAACTATATGGCTAAACTCCAAGATTCAAATTGGCGGATTTAAAGTCATCTGGAAGTATTGGATGATTACAGGAATACATGTATTAGAAGATGTTATTTCTAATGGTAAGCTGCTTGATTTTTTACAGTTGCAACATAAATATGGCCTCAATAAATCACAAAGTTTTAGATGGATGCAACTGAAGCAGGCCATTCAGGTAGAGTTCCCTGAATGGAAAAATCTTAATAATCAATATAGTTTGGAGTTCTTATGCTTTCAGGTGGACTACCTGGGACACCAAGCTGTCCACTGGTATAAATTGATAGATGGATTTATTAAGAAGAAACCAAAGACCGGTCTGAGGGACATTTGGAGCATTGAGATTAAGCATCAAATTACTGCATCTCAATGGCCACGAATTTGGACTTGGAGGATGAGATGGTACAGTGTCTGCATCTATGAGACAAACTGGGTTTTTTTTTGTTGCACAGAACATTATGGTCCCCGGTTACAAAAGTTGGATAGCTCTAAGTCTAATAGATGTTGGCATTGTCATCTTGAACCAGGGACTTTAGATCATTTATTGCTCTATTGTCCATTTATTATGGCTTTTTGGAGATCAATTTGGGGCCAAATTAATGGTTTATTAGAAAACCCCGTGGCATTGACCTATGATACTATATTATTTGGCATGTCAATGAGGGCAAAGAGTCAGATATCTTCGAATAATAATAAGCTTTTGCTTATAATGTCAGGGGTTGCCATACAACAAATTACTAGTAACTGGAAGAACTGGAGTAGACTGAATTATAATTTTTGGTGGAACTCATTGTGTCATATATATAAAATGGAAAGAGTAATAGCGACACAGCAGGGGTATTTAAGGAAATTTCAAAATATTGTAATAAATGCCAATTTTTTCCCTTAAATTTATAAGTTCAATATTCAGGCTGGGGGTGGGATAATTTTTTAGTAAATCACATAAAAATATTTGTTATGAAAGTGTGGGAAGGAAGGTAAATAAGGTTATATGATTTGTATTATTGCTGAATATTAAGTGATATATTTAATGTAATGTATGTAATGTAATGTAATTTATTTCTTATATACCGCTACATCCGTTAGGTTCTAAGCGGTTTGAAGAAAATATACATTAAGATTATAAATGAGAAGTAAGAAGGTACTTAAAAAATTCCCTTACTGTCCCGAAGGCTCACAATCTAACTAAAGTACCTGGAAATTAATAAAGAAGAGAAAATAAAGATGGTTGAAAAAAGAAAAATTCTATGTGAATTTATAGGATGGAAATTAAACTGACAGTGAAGAACTGTATGAAAAATACATATGGAATTCAGTTAGAGAGGGTAGGTTACAATCTATTTATGGTATTTGTTTAATTGGAAGGTGTTAAGGTGGGTAATTTGGGGGAAGGTTATCTGAAGGTAGGTGAATCTTCTGGAGGTAAAAGAGGAGGGGTTAAGATATTTGGATGAATTTTTTGAAAAGCAGGGTTTTGATTTCTTTTCTGAATGTTTTGAAGTTGTCTGATATTGTCATAAGATTGGAGATGGAATGGTTGATTTAATGTTAAAATGCTTGAGTACCTGATTGTAAAACCGCTTAGAAAACCTTGATAGGCGGTATATAAAATCCTAATAAACTTAAACTTAAACTTAATTTAGTCACACTTATTGTAAGTTTGAAAATGAATAAAGATTTATAAAAAAAAAAAAAAAATAGGCACTATACATGTTAGGCATAGGCATGGCTTTATGTAAGGCACCTTGTTACAGAATCACCGCTCTTAAGCGTGCTTATGCGCTCAGCTAGGCGCCTAACTTTTGATTGTGCCTAGAGCTGGCCTATTTCTTGGGCGTCTCCAAAATAGGTTCCGCTCAGCGTGATTCATTAAACAGCACCCAATTTTACTTGAATCGCGCTGAACAGTGCCTAACATTTGGTTGCTTCATATAGAGTGTGAGCCCGCTAGACCGTCGGGTGGGGCTTGGGGGGGGGGGCTTACAGAGTTTAAAATAGCCTGAAAAATGAAAATGTGTTTTGGGTTTTTTTTTTTTTTTAAACCATGAATAAGTGAATCTGTAGATACGGAATTCGCAAATACAGAGAAAAGATCGAACAGTGTTTAACAAATACTGCAGAATTATTACAGGCTGATTGATGCCTTGCGGATGCAAGTTAGGGGACAGTTAGGGGAAAATACTTGAGTCCCTGAATAATTGAGTCCCTGAATAATTTGTAATCCACATAGAATTGTAGGACACGCAGAATATAAATTATATATATTTTTTTCAAAAGTATTCGGAAGCTTATCTTACTTTTCTGTAACTCTATTGTTTATAAAACCAATAAAAATTACTGGAACAAAAAACAAAAAAAAAAAAGTATGGGCATGAAAAGTGTGTGCCTATTGCATGTTATCTCTGCGTTGGTGTTTCCAGGAGCATAATCTGTGTAGATTAGAAAAAGGTTTGTGTGTGTGCATGAGTAGAGTACACACCAATGTGATCAAGTATTTTATATCACATTCATTTTTGGTTTACCCCCCCCCCCCTCCTCTACAAAGCCGCGCTAGCGTTTTTTTAGTGCCAGCTACCCCGGAAATGGCTCTGACGCTCACAGATTTCCTATGAGCGTCCAAGCTGTTACTGTTGCGGCTGGCGCTAAAAAAATGCTAGCACAGCTTTGTAAATGAGGGGGTTAATCATGACTGATAATGAGTGTGACTGTTGGGCAGACTGAAAGGACCGTTATTTACTATGTTATTATGGGGCACATTAAAAAAAAACCCACAAAAAAAACCATCCAAAATATGTCATAAAGGGGCAGATGGATGTTTTTCTCTTTAAACCCTTCCAAATCGCTGTTTTCAAAACCTATTTTCTAGGATGGAGTCTGTCCAGAGGTATGTGGGCTTCGTCATAAGGCGTATGGAGACAGACTTAAAGAATTCAATCTGTATACTTTGGAAGAAAGGCGGGAGAGGGGAGATATGATAGAGACGTTTAAAAATACCTACTTTTTTTTTTTTTTTTAAATCTTTATTAAGTTTCAAGGCCAACAAAAAGTGCTTAACATTATACATACATTAATCATCAAAGTAAGCACTTATAATCAATAACAATACACAAAGAATAACCCCCCATCCCAAACCCTCCAATACATTCAATCAAGGATTAAAACAAAGCAAAGAGATAGCCACCCCTCCCTCCCAACCTCCCACCTTCCCTGGATATGTGGGCAAATCAACAAAAATTAAAGATAAAAGACCACTATTTTGAAGTAAATGTGCATGAGTCGAGTCTCTTTCATTTGAAAGAAAGCTCTGGAATGAGAGGGCATAGGATGAAGGTAAGAGGTGATAGGCTGCGAAGTAACCTAAGGAAATACTTTTTTTTATAGAAAGGGTGGTAGATGCGTGGAACAGTCTCCCAGAAGAGATGGTGGACTTCTCTTTTAGGAAATTATCCAAATCTTTTTTAAACTCCGCCAAGCTAACTGATTTCACCACATTGTCTGGCAACGAAATCCAGACTGTATCTGAATTCCAGTCCATATTTTAAAAAAAACAAGATGACATTTTGCAGTTTTGAAAATGGGCAGGTTTGGTACTGGATTTTTGCCTGTGTTCTGCAAACATCTAAACTCGAATGTAGACATTATATTGAAAATGGCCCTACACATAACGTGGAGAAATGAGATGGACTTTATTAATATTAAAACTTGGTCAAACCACATAAAAACCTCTAGGACGCAGTCTGCTGAAAAGCTTTGGGCCCTGCATCCTAGAGGTTTTTATATGGTTTTGCCAAGTTTTAATATTAATAAAGTCCATCTCAGGAACATCATTTCTCCACATTGTTTTTTGTTTCTTCTTGGATTTGTCTGTGGAGATCATTGGGTCAATTCTTTGGTTTTCGCCTAGACATAATGTTACATTTCCACCTTCTTTGGAGCCAGTGTAAATTTTGTGCATTGGAATTGGTGCACTATCAATGTTAGAACTTTATGAAAGCAGTTAGGCACCTATGCTGTCTTTTAAAAATAGGCTTAAAATAGATGCTTTTTTGGGCTTCTCGCATACTTTTTTTTTTTTTTTAATAAAATTATGCCCTTAAGATCTATTTAGTACAGAAATCTCTGTTCATATAAGTTGCTTTAGACCTGGATAAAAATGGAATTAGTCAATCCAGCTGGCTGACCGAGGGTTTACACATGTGCAAAGAATTCTGGAGAGCCTGAAATTGTTCTTCTGTCTACATTGCATTTGTACAGTTTGTACTGTTCAGATAATGAAATGCAGATTTAAAGCTGCTCAGAACTCTATTTGAAGAAGATTAAGTGGGTGCCTACTGCAGGAAAAATTGCTGTGCCAGCAGGTGAAATTCCAACTTTCTGGCTGTACATGTCAGCTCTCCTCATCCTTTGAGGGCAGGCAATAGCAGGGAAGATATTTTTGACATGAGGCTACAATAACAGATTTACTTTAACATCCCTAGTCTTTGATCTAGGGATCTGAGTTGAGTTACAGTAGACATGTCCAGTCCACATAGTGAAATGAATTTAAATATGAGCTGGTTACTGGGGTTTCTCATACCAACAGAACGGATTTATTTTGTTTTTTTGTTTATAGAATTTTATAGACTGCCTTTCCGGGCAGCCATTCAAAGCAGTTTACAGAGATAAGTAAAATACACATAAAACAAATGATCATAAAATATATAAAAACACGAAACATGAAACTACACAGAACTTAAAACCAATTACAGGCAAATTCTATAAGAGTTGCTTAAATGTAGGTGCCTTTAAATCATGTAGGCGCCAACATTAATTAGTAAATTGGCCTAATTGGCTTCAATTATGAGCAACAGTGGCCAATCCAGGTCCCAAGCACCTAGCTAGATCCCAAGTGGCAAAACATTTTATGCTGCTTATCCTAGGAATAAGCAGTGGATTTCCCCCCCCCCCCCCCCCCCGTCATGTTTGACATATGGACTTCTCCTTTAGGAAATTATCCAAATCTTTTTTAAACCCTGCCAAGCTAACTGATTTCACCACATTTTCTGGCAACGAATTCCAGAGTTTTAATTACACATTGTGTGAAGAAATATTTTCTCCGGTTTCTTTTAAATGTACTACTTAGTAGCTTCATTGTATACCACCTAGTCTTAGTATTTTTGGAAAGATTGAACAAGCCATTCACACCTACCCTTCCCACTCCACTCAGTATTTTGTAGACCTTTATCATATCACCCCTGGGCCATCTTTTCTCCAGGCTGAAGAGCCCTAGCTGCTTTAGCCTTTCCTCATAGGGAAGGCGTCCCAAATCTTTTGTCATTTTTGTCGCCCTTCTCTGTACCTTTTCTAATATTAATGTGATAGAAGAAGCAATCAACAAATACATGTACACTATCCCCTCTCTGTTAGTTTTAGTGAACCATCAAAAGGTGGGTAATAATAGATAGAAATGGTATCTAATACTTACACCATATTTCCTCAATGATCCTTACTTTTGAATGTGTCATATCATACATATATAGTGCCCATACAGATTCCAACAATGCACCCTTCCATTGAATTATAAAATCTGGGCACTTTTACCTTAAAAGTGGTCTTCACCATTTAAACTAGAAGAATATCATTCTGACAGATTGCTATGCTTTCCTGCAAAAAAATTTCCTGCAAAAAATATTAAAGGTCCAGGTTTTCAGGATATCCACAATGAATACACATGAGATTGGTTTGCATACATTGCCTCCATTGTATGCAAATATTTTCCATGCATATTCATTGTGGATATCCTGAAAACCAGGACCAATCTGAGAAACACTGCTCTAGACCAGTGGTTCCCAACCCTGTCCTGGAGGACCACCAGCCAGTCGGGTTTTTGGGAAAACCCTAATGAATATGCATGAGAGAGATTTGCATATAATGGAGGTGACAGGCATGCAAATCTGCCCCATGCATATTCATTAGAGCTGTCCCGAAAATCCAATTGGCTGGTGGTCCTCCAGGACAGGGTTGGGAACCACTGCTCTAGACAATAACTTGCAAGGGGGGGGTCCTAAAAATAAGATCCCATAGTCCACAGGATTTCTGTGACTGCATTAGCTACTGTATATCGGTGACCTTTACTGGAGTTTTGATTTTCTCTATGGATGGTACCAGCATCAAGTGTATCATTTGGCTAATTATACTTTTGTGTCAAATACCCGCATAAAACAATGATGTATTGTGTGTTTTATTTAAGCTGGGGAGGAACAGAAGGACATTTCAAAACCTAGAGCTGAAAGAAAAAAGGCTGATACTCCCAACTTCTTCATTTTGTTGTGAGAGGATCCAGAAAGCAGGATGCAGTTTCACCACCATGCTTCCTGGAAAGTCCATGTGCTCAACGAGAGCATGAGAAAGTAGCCGCATGGAGTTCTAGGGTTGCCTATAAAGTGACCCCTACTTTGCATGTGTACATTTGAAAAGCCAAATGTACAGGTGTTTAAATTGCTAACCCATCATGCCCCCAGGAATGTCTCTATTTAATCTGGTTCTTATGGTTATTCTGAAGGGATCACTTTTCAACTGAGCCAGTCTAGACAGGTAACATATAAGAATATAAGAGTTGCCATACTGGGACAGACTGAAGGTCCATCAATCCCAGTATCCTATTTTCAGCAGTGGCGAACCCAGGTCACAAGTACTTGGCAAGATCCTAAGGAATAAAACAGATTTTATGCTGCTTAACCTAGGAATAAGCAGTGGATTTCCCAAAGTCCATCTTAATAATGGCGAATGGACGTTTGCTTTAGAAAATTAGCTAAACCTTTTTAAAACCCTGTTAAGCTAACTGTTTTGTCATATTTTCTGGCAAAAATTCCAGAATTTAATTACACTGAGTGAAGAAATATTTTCTTCAGTTTGTTTTAAATCTACTACTTAGTAGCTTCATCACATGCCCCCTAGTTCTAGTATTTTTAGAAAGAATAAACAAGCGATTCACTTCTTCCTGTTCCACTCCACTCAATATTTTATAGACCTCTATCATATCTCCCTTGAGCTGTCTCTTCTCCAAGCTGAAGATTCCTAGCCATTTTATCCTTTCCTCATAGGGAGGTCATCCCATTCCTTTTACCAATGTTCTTGCCTTTCCTTGTACCTTTTCAAATTCCACTATATCATTTTTCAAATGCGGTAACCAGAATTGCACACAGTATTCGAGGTGCAGTCACACCATGGAGTGATTATAATATTCTCGTCTTTGTTTTCTATCCCTTTCCTGATAATTCCTAAATTTCTATTTGCTTTATTTTTTTTATGGTCAATAATGTTTATTGATTTTTAAATCACAAATAACAGAGCATCCCCCCATCCACCAAGGCACCAATAAGAGCCAAGTTTCATAAATTTATACTAGAGAATGACACAGGGACAAATTTCCCCCTGTTCCCGCAGGAACTCAATTTCCCCGTCCCTGTGAATTTTGTCGCTATCCCTGTCCTGTAAGCTCTGCCTTAACTGCACAAGCCTCCAGCACTTATGATTTTAAAGTGTTTGAGGCTTGTGTAGATGAGGGCAGGGACTGGAAAAGAACTCGACGGGAAAATGAGTTCCCACGGGGACAGGGAAATGAATTCCCGCGGGGACGGGGGAAAATTTGTCCCCGTGTCATTCTCTAATTTATACATCAGTCTAACAATAAATATCCAACAAACCCCATACATTTAGAAAATATGGCAAACACCTCTATCGTACAGCAGCTACTTCTTCAAACTTCTGCACCAAACAAACAGCATTCCATCATGCACAATCTGAAAGTTCAGAACTATTCTTCCAGCAAATCAAAATTTGCTGAATCGCTAAACCCATTAATATATCAAATAACTATAGGCTTTCTTAGCCATCACTGCACACTGAGCTGAGGGTTTCACCTAGATCCTTTTCCTGGACGGTAACTCCTAACATGGAACCCTGCATCACATAGCTGCAGTTCGGGTTCCTCTTTCCCACATGCATCACTTTGCACTTACTCACATGAAATGCCATCTGCCAGCTCAATTTCTTTGAAAATTGTTCTCTGTGTTACGGTCATTAGGAAATTAACCTTGAAGGAAAAAAAAAATCAATTTAATCAATATAATAGAAGGTCAATGTGCCATTTTATTTTTGGATTTCTGCTTAGTTCCCTGTCTTGGGGCGAAACAATGCCAATGAGGTCAGAGCTGAATGCCTGGTCCCTCTAATTATTGTCCAGGGTAAGGTGTGCTGGGAAGAGTTTGATTGCGAGCCCAGAAGACTTGAGAAGCCCTTTCTGTGAAGCTTCCAGTGATGATTCCCTTCGGTAGCACAGAGTCTTAAGCATTTCCTATCCCATTCATGATAAGGCAGTGGGAGAAAGCCAGCCAGGTGACTCACAGAGGCTCTGCCCTCTGTTTACCAAAGCAAATCCTTCCCCAGTGGAGAGCTCGACTTAGCTGGCATTAAGCTTTCCCAAGACTACCTTAAAAGACCGTACTATAAATAAACAAAAACCTTTTAAAGAGAGAGTTGGACACAGACGTGGCAAAAATAGATGACTTCCTTTTTCCTCTCTGAGGCCTGCGCTTCTGTCAGCGAATGGGAAAGGTCGCGGGATTGACCATTTGTAAACAACTTGAAAGATGTCTAAATATAGCTTATCTGCCATTTCTTTGAGAACTGTGAAACTAAATTAACAGGAGCCATTAGTTCACCGCATAACCTACAGTACTGTGGAATAATTCACTTTGCTGATGCGTATAGTATGGGCAAATTCTGTAAACCTAAGAATACCAATGGTTCATCTAGCCCAGTATCCTGCTTCTAACAATGACCAATCCAGGTCACAAGTACCAGGAAGAAACCCAAATAGTAACATTCCATGCTACCAATCCCAGGTCATACAGTGGCTCCCCCATGTCTTTCTCAATAGCAGCCTATGAACTGTTCCTCCAGGAATGTGTCCACACCTTTTTTTTTAAACCCAGATATGCTAACCACTGTAACTACATCCTCTGGTGACAAGTTTCAGAGCTTAACTATTTGTTAAGGAAAAAACTATTTCCTCCTATTTGTTTTACAAATATTACCATGTAACTTCATTGAGTGTCCCCCAGTCTTGTACTTTTTCAAAGAGTGAAAAATCAATTCACTTCTACCCATTCTTCTATATAAGAACATAAGAAAATGCTGCTGTAGGATTTGTACTGGCAACCTCAAGATCTCTACTCTGGTTCTTCGCTATTTTAATCCTTAGGCTATTCCTGCACTTACTCAAGTCTAGAAGTCACTCAAAGAATTGTGGATTTTGAAGGAACACGTGCTATAAAGAAAATATCATACTTTATTTTAGTGAAAAATGAAACTCTCCCTCTGTAGATATAAGATGCAGCAATTGTTTAAAAATAAGATGTCAAATTATTTACCATTTACTGCGTTCTGAGAACTCAGCGTTATTAAAAAATAAATGTTAATCTAAAATATGTAGAGCAGTAAAATGGCCTTTTGCTGTGCGGGGCTCAAATTGTGGAATTCACTTGTTGGTCAATTACGAAAATGTTATGACAAGGGTAATTTCAGAAAATTATTAAAAATTCAGATATTTGTTAATGCATTTTTCTAAGAACTGATCTTTGCGTTTGATTTTTTGATGGGCACTTCACGTGATTTTCTGATGATTATATGTTAATGTTTGATTTTATTTGTTTATTGAATTATGTATGTTTAGGTTTAAACGGTATATAAATTTTCAAAATAAATAAATACAAATAAGAGCTGCTATAATGGGACAGACCAAGGTCCATCAAGTCCAGTATTCTGTTTCAAACAGTGCCCAATCCAGATCACAAGTACCTGGCATGAATGTAAAGAATACAAGATTGTATACTGCTTGTCCAAGGAATAAATGGTGGATTTCCCCAAGTCCATCTTAATGACTTATAGACTTTTCTTATAGGATTATACAAACATTTTTTAAACCCTGCTAAGCTAACTGCTTTCACCATATTCTCTGGCAACAAATTCTAGAGTTTAATTACACACTGAGTGAAGAAATATTTTCTCTGGTTTGTTTTAAGTCTACTACTTAGTAGTTTCATTGCATGCCCCCTAGTTCTAGTATTTTTGGAAAGAGTAAACAAGTTATTCACATCTATCCTTTCCAGTCAACTCAGTATTTTAAAACCTCTGTCATATCTCTCCTGAGCCATTTCTTCTCCAGGTCAATCCTAGTCACTTCCTCATAGAGAAGTCATCCCATCCTTTTTATCATTTTTGTCATCCTTCTCACAATCCCATAAAGAATATGTATGAACTGCATTCCAAACCAAGAGCTGGAGCAGAGTTTCTCAACATGCGGTACAGTACGTGAGCCACTTGTTGGGGGTACACAGCACTGTGTGGGACTCCCACCCACTTCCTCCTTAATGGCCGCTGCCACAGATCCCATGCCCTCCTTCCTTCATTACCCCCTCCACCAAAGTTGACATGGAAGGCTTCCCTCTGATGTCACAGCTGACGTTGAATGGAAACCTTCTGGTAAGGCAAGGCAAATGAAGGGTTGTATCCGTAGAGGTTTTGTTAGCAGGAGACCTGAAGTCATAATGCCATTGTACAGATCCATGGTGAGACCTCATTTGGAGTATTGTGTTCAATTCTGGAGACCATACTACCGGAAAGATGTGCTGAGAATTGAGTCGGTCCAGCGAATGGCCACCAGAATGGTCTTGGGGCTCAAGGATTTCACGTATGAGGAACGGCTAAATAAATTCAGCTGCACTCACTTGAGGAACGAAGAGAGAGGGGAGACATGATTGAGACATTTAAGTATATCACGGGCTGTATCGAGGCAGAAGATGATGTCTTCTGTCTTATAGTACCCTCGAACACCAGAGGGCATCCGCTGAAAATCAGAGGAGGGAAGTTTCATGGTGATTCCAGAAAGTACTTCTTCACCGAAAGAGTGGTCGATCATTGGAACGAACTCCTACTGCAGGTGATTGAGGCCAACAGCGTGTCAGACTTTAAAAGAAAATGGGATATTCATGTGGGATCTCTAGGAGAGTAAAGTCAGGGGGGTGGGTCATTAGAGTGGGCAGACTTAATGAGCTAAGGCCCTTTTCTGCCGTCATTTTCTATGTTTCTATATTTCTATGGGATCCCAGTTATCTCCTACAGAGACGTCTAGCTGGGCTGCTCCTTCCGGCCTTCAGTCGCATAGGATCACAGTCAGTGGCTCTTGCATGCTGCATGATCTGGAAATCTTTTCTCCAATGTCAGAGCTGTCGTCAGAGGGAAGGCTTGTGGGTCAGCCACATGCAACATGTAAGAGCCGCTACCCACACACACTTACTGCAGCAAAAAAATGTCATACCATAGTAACATGGTAACATAGTAGATGACCAACCCACAAACAATCGGGTCATTACCTAAATTATCCAACCCACAAAAGTTATCATCAAGGAAAAAAGGGGGTTATAAAGGATAATTGTACAAAATCTAATTCAATAAATTCATTTACTACACATCAGTTTCTAGTTACTTTTTCATAAATTATCATCACTGAAACCCATTTTTTATCATAAAGAGAGCAATTATTTTATTAGCATGTCAACCCCATTGTATAAATTAAGAGGTTGAAGTATCATAAAGGATGCATGGTTCTCAGTAAAGAGATCTCTTATCACTTAGATGTTATTTCAAGTCTTCATCCTGAATGCATGTGATATAATCATTTACTTCAGGCCTCCTTCCTACCTCAAAAATTTTTTTTATTTTTAATTATGTCATTTAGATGATGGCAGATAAGGAATCGAATGGTCCATCCAGTCTGCCCAACCTGAATCTAAAAATTTGTTGGGGGGGGGTGGATTCTTAGCTATTTCTGGGCAACAATCCAAAGCTCTACCCAGTACTGTTCTTAGGTTCCAACTACTGATGTCTCCGTCAAAGCTTACTCCAGTCCATCTACACCCTCCCAGCCACTGAAGCTCTTCCCAGCCCAACCTCCACCAAACGGCCATATACAGACACAGACCGTGCAAATCTGCCCAGTACTACCAGGCTACCCATACAAGCACGAATTCAATTCAAATTCTACTGCCTATTATTTAAAGCATTACACGGCTCTTCCCCATCCTACCTAACCAACCGCTTAAACCAGATCTCCTCAAAAAGACACAGAAGAACCCCTAACCCTTTCACCTTCCCCCCTTTCAAGGGCACACATCGCAAGAAAATGTTCGATAATCTTCTGGCAACTCAAGCAGCAAAACTCAACCAATCCGTCTCCAACCTGCTGACAACATTGGACGACTTCAAGACGTTCCGCAAAGAAATCAAAACCCTGCTCTTCAAAAAATTCATCCAAAAATCCTAACCCCCTTACCTACCACCAGCTCACTTCTCCAACCTCTCACCTTCACCCAGAAAATTCCAGTTACCCAAAAAAAAAAAAAAAAAAAAAAAAAAAAAAAAAAATTGCATCCTCACTGGAAAATGTCCAGTAATCTCATCTGAAATGTTTACATCTCTGGAAATGTCCAGTCAATTCTTTTGTAATCCGCCTTGAACTGCAAGGTATAGGCGGAATAGAAATCCGTAATGTAATGTAAGTACTGATGTTAGTTCTTCAATATTTACTATTATTTTCTGATTCTAGATTCTCTGTGTTCATCCTGCGCTTTTTTGAACTCCCTCACCGTTTTCCTTTCTACCACCTGTCTCGGGAGCGCATTCCAGGCATACCATAGGTCATACTGAGCAGAGAATGACCTGGAAACAAATTTGTCTCCGTCCCTGCAGAAACTCAATTTCCACGTCCCATCCCCGCAAGTTTTGTTGCTGCCTCTGTCCCTGCCCCCATTCCTATAAGCTCTGCCTTAACTGCACAAGCCTCAAACACTTACGATTTTAAAGTGTTTGAGGCTTGTGCAGATGAGGACAGCGATTGCAGGAATGGGGCAGGGAGAGGAAAAGAGCTCGCTGGGACAGTACGGGAAAATGAGTTCCTGTGGGGACGGGGGAAAAATTTGTCCCCGTCTCATGCTCTATGCAGGAGTCTCAGCAGCGGGCTGAGAAGGAGGTGTTCTGCAGTAATTGTCGGATATGCATTTTCTACCCACATGCTCAAAAATAAAATTCATTTTCAAGCGCTGGGGGCAAATCTGGGGGTAGAGAGTGGGCGGGTTCTGCACTAATTGGTTAGTACATGGGCATTGCTGCATGCTAACCAATTATTGACGGTTTAGGGGGCAGGTCCCTACCACCAACAAAATAGATGAATAACAACATAGATGGAGGTAGGGGCTCGTGTGCTAATGGCCATGCACTAATAGGAAAATTAGTGCATGACCATAATAAAATCTGCTATTTTACCCCAGCAGTAAAAATGGACTTACGGTGGGATTCTGTAAAAGGCGCCTAAATGAGCAGGCGCCTAGAAAAATGGCGCTGGCTGCATGTCAATCACACGTAGGTGCTGTTTAAAGTCACCTTAGCTTGCAGCCATGAAAAATCTAAGTTGACTTTAATGCACATCTAAGTCTAGAATGAAGTATGGATAAAAACTAAGGGCGCCTTTTACGAAGCCGCGTTAGCGGTTTAACGCGCGTAATAGCACACGGTAAACTGCCGACCGCGCTAGGCGCTACCGCCTCCTCATGAGCAGGCGGTAGTTTTTCGGCTAGCGCGGGGGTTAGCGTGCGATAAAGCCGCTAATGCGGCTTCGCAAAAGGAGCCTTAAAATTAAAAGAAGAGAGTTTGAATCACACGTTAAAAATGGATCAATGAGGAGTGCTGCCACCCCTCAGCTGTTGCTTTGGGTGGCGTTCTGAGAATCCTATAATGAGTGAAGTTGGATTTAGCGCTATTGTGTTTGTCACTATTTGGAGACTTCCGGTGTTAGCCATACCTACAGTGGTGTTAGGTGTCGTAAAGCGCTTCTACAGGCATGATTTTGGCGCCCTTTTTAAAAAAAAAAAAAAGCATCAGGCACCTGCAATTTTGTTTTAAGACCGCTTTTAAATGGCTTTTTACGCTTAGGCACTGGTAGGGCACCTAAGTTAAGGCATCATTTATAGAATACGGCCTAAACAATCGGCACCAACTAGTACGACACAAGGAGCAATTCTATAAAAGTTACAGTAGATGCACCGTATAGATGCCGCCTAAGTGGGCTTCAGCTAACAAAAAACGGATTATTTCCTAAGTTATCCAACCCACAAAACTATCGTCAATCAAAGAGCAAAGGGGGTATAAAGGATAATTTGTGCAAAATCTGCTTAAATAAATTTTCTGCACATTAGAAACATAGAACATGATGGCAGAAAAGGGCCACGGCCCATCTAGTCTGCCCACACTAATGGCCCACCCCCCTAACTACCTATAGAAACATAGAACCTATAGAAACATTGGTGTCTGACTACTTTATTGTGATTGATATGTTTATTTCTAATAGCCCATTTTTATCATACAAATAAAGAACCTTTTTATAACAACAACCTTACCCTCATATATAAACTAAGAATTTTTAAAAAAAATATTTTTCACAGGATATGCTGACATTTATTGTAGGTAATAGCAAGGATATGAATGCTTTTTTAATTACTCCCTTGCCCATACAGTTTATAGCGTATTACATTTTAAACCAAAAGATGTAAAATATTTTGGGCTTCATTGCATTCCACCCCAATCCTCTTTTCTTTCACGTTAGTTTGCAAACACAGGAAGCAATCATGAAAATATTTACATCGATTGCTGCCCGTCAGCCTGAAACACTGCATGAGAACAGCTTCCTTTTCCAAAGCTTTGCAAGATTTGAATTAATCGGAAGCATCCAAACAGTGCTGGGGGAACCTAGAAACCAGTTCCTTTTGAATGGCATTCACTGGGGTTGTGCTCACACAGAAAAAGAAGCCAAAAAAGTGTTGATGGAGTAAGCAATTTATTCACTCCAAGGAAAGAAAATGAAACTAAAGATGAGGATGTCCCGAGCCATGAAGATGGTGAGAAGAGATTGTGCCTATGTGGTTTTAAGTTTATTTATGACCCTGTTGGCAGTGTACAAATACTGCCATTGAAGGCTACCTAGAGTCACAAGAGGTCGTTTCCAACACACTCTGTAAGAGGTGCCTAACCATCTCATCAGGAAAAACATCTCGTTTAGGGCTCAGCCCCTGATGTGTTTTTGCCACCTAATTGATACTCTTCCCCTGCGCTGCCAAGCCTGAACTGGAATTTACAAACCAGTTCTCTCCTTTAACTTTTTAAAATCATTATTACATATCCCGTGGAAGAAGTGAATGGACTGATGTGCAAGCCAAAGGTTACTTTAGTCAGCATATGAAGTATTTCTTTCAGCGAATGCTTTGTACTTTATTGCAGATGTCTGGCTTTGTGGAAAACTGTCACGAAACCCCCATGCGTAAGCAATTATAATACCCAAGCTAATGAGGATGTGAGTGAGAAGAAACTGATATGAAAACAAATCACTTATAGGGCCTTAGTGGCGTACCAAGGAGGGGCGGGGGGGGGGGGCGGTCCTCCCCGGGTGCAGCCTTTGGGGGATGCACAGCCGGCCTGGTCCTCTTTCCTTACTGCCGCCCTTCTTACTGTCACCGCCGAGTTGAATCAGCTCCCTTTCTCCCTCCCTGCCCCTTACCTTTGTGGTGCTTTCACACCCCCCCCCCTTATCAGAGACAACCTTTACGGCAGCCATATGCAATTTCAACACTCTGGCTGCTGTAAGAAGGCAGTTTAGACATCGCTGGCCACAGGGCAGGGAGTTTTGTCGGACCAGGCCTGTTGGGAGGGGGTGAAAGCGCCACGAAGGTAAGGGGCAGGGAGGGAGAAAGGGAGGAAAGGTGGGGTGGAGAGGAAAAGACGCTGAAGGGAAATGGGTATAACAGAGGGGGAAGAAGGACGCTGAAAGCACATGGGGAAGACAGAGGGGGAGAAGGACGCTGAAAACATATGGGGAAGATAGAGGGGGAGAAGGACACTGAAAGCACATGGAGAAGACAAAGTGGGGAGAAGGACGCAGAAAGGACATGGGGAAGACAAAGGGGGGAGAAGGACGCTGAAAGGACATGGGGAAGACAGAGGAGGGAGAAGGATGCTGAAAGGACATGGGGAAGACAGGGAGAGAAGGATGCTGAAGGGAAATGGGGAAGAGAGAGTGGGGAGAAGGCACTGAAGGGAAATGGGGATGACAGAGTGGGGAGAAGACACTGAAGAGAAATGGGAAACAGAGAGTGGGGAGAAGATGCTGGAAGGGAAGAAGATAGAGATGCCAGACTATGGGGGGGGGGAGAGGAGGGAAGAAGATGGGTGCCAGACCAATATGGAAGGGGGCAGAAAGGGAGAGGCACAGTAACAGAGCAAATGAAAGACACAGAGAGAAGAGAGACAGTGGATGGAAGGAATTGAATGAGAAGATGAGGAAAGCAGATACCAGACAACAAAAGTAGAAAAAAAATTCTATTTATTTTTCTTTTTTTTTTGCTTCAGGATAAAGTAGTATATTATTTGTGTTGATAAAAATTTATAAACAAAGCCCTGCCAGCTGAACATCTCTTTCTCCAGTTCAGCAGCCAGAACTTTGATTTATAAGGAAGGAATAAGGTAAATATTGCAGTACTGAGGCTTGTATGGATGCTGCGGGGACAGTGACAGGGCGGTGAAGGGAATGGCGGTGACGGAGCAGTGAAGGGGACGGTGCAGTGAAGGGGACTGATTTTTTCCCCTTGTCATTCTCTAGTGCTCATGTCAAAAGCTTCCCTCTGATTCAGCTTCCTGTTTCCGCTTTTGACTGAGCACCGCGTTGCCGATCTGAAGTTCTGTTGATGCTGGGGGTAGAAGGAGGCCCTCTGCCGATCTTAAGTGTCATCGTGGGGGGGAGGGCGTTGCCGATCTTGTTGCCCAAATCGGAAAGGTGAGGAAGGGAGAAAGATGGGCCTGTGGTGGATGGAGAGATTGAGAGAAGGGGGCAGATGATGGAAGTGGAGAGAGAGAAGATGGCAGATGATGGAAGTGGGGGAAAGGGGCAGATGATGGAAGTGGAGAGAAGGGGTAGGGAGAAGGGGCAGATGATGGAAGTGGGGAGAGAGAAGAGGGCAGATGATGGAAGTGGGGGGAAAGAGAAAGAAGGGGCAGATGATGGAAGTGGGAAAGAGAGAGAAGGGGGGAGAGAAGAGGGCAGATGATGGAAGTGGGGAGAAGGGAGAGCAAATGCTGAATAAAGTGGAGAAAGAGAACACATACTGGATGGAAGGAGGGATAAAGAAAAAGGACATATGCTGGATGGGGGAAGAAGATAGAGTTAGTGAGATAGTGGAGGGGTGAAGGAAAGGGGTGGCATGCTGTGGGTAGACATAGTAAAAAGAGGAAAACTGAGGAAGAATTTAATTTAGATGGAGGCAGAAAATAAAGAAGGAAGACCAAAGAAGGGAAGAGAGAAGAGAGAGAGAGATACCAGAGAACGGGGAAGGAGATAGAGATATCAGATCTGAGCGGAGGAAATGAGAAAAGAGAGATGCTAAAAACCACAGGGGGGGAGGGAAAGAAAGATGAAGAATTCAAACAGAGACTGGACGAATTCCTGAGGGATAAAGGGATCGTGGGATACTGAGAAATCTAACCAGGTAATAAGTATAGAAACCCAACCAGGTCGTGCATGTGCAAAACCGGAGGGTTAGGACTTCGATGGGAAGATAGGACTCAATAGGAAACCAAGGTGGCAAGGGGGCCCCTTCTGGTGATTCAGACAGGTCGTGACCTGTTTGGGCCGCCGCGGGAGCGGACTGCTGGGCAGGATGGACCTATGGTCTGACCCGGCGGAGGCACTGCTTATGTTCTTATGTTCTTATGAAAGGATAAAGATGCCAGACCATGAGGGAACAGAGGGAAGATGAAGGATGCCAGACCAAAGGGGGAGGGGGGTCTAGAGGAGAGATGGCAGGGGGAGACAGACAGTTTCTGGAATGGGCAGATGCTGGATTGAAGAGACAGGGCAGACACTGGAAGGAAAAGAGTGAAAAGAAGATAAAAGCAGAAACCAGAGACAACAAAAGGTAGAAAAAAAATCATTTTATTTCTATTTTGTCATTAGAATATATCAGATTTGAAATATATATCCTCTAGAGACATAACTGGGGACTGTAAAGCCCAGGCAGTGCTTCTTTAGCTTCTAGCTGGCTTAGGGCTCTCTCGGACCAGGGGGTAGTTGCCCTAGCTGCATTCCCCTAACACTATTCCTGTCATGTGTGACTGCAGTATTCTGTTAGCATGATATTTCTGTGTAGCATTCTATAATAATTTGGCTTGTTCAGTTTTCTAGATAGTAGAGGGGATTTATATGAAGGGGAGGGGAGACAGGGGTTTTGTTGGTCCTTGCTCTGTATATTTATATTTATAAAATGACAATTGTACAGAATATTGTTTCTTTTTATACTTCATTAAATATGTTCAATATAAAATCATAACTGACACTTGTGCGGATGGGATCAGATGATTTGCGGGGACTGAGCTTACGGGGACGGGGCGGAAATGTGTTTTTTTAATTTCAGTATTAGTAGTTTGCCGGTCCATAAAATAATTATTTTATTTCTGCCGGTCCATGGGTGTAAAATGGGTGAAAAACACTGTTCTAGAGCAGAGTCAGCAGCTGCGCTGAGGTGCAGGAAGGTCCCCCGATGACTCGTCTGCCGGCTTTGCTCCGGAAGAAGTAAATTATGTTGGAGGGGGTGGACCCGGCAGATGCAGTCATCGCGGGTCCTTGCCGCAACTCCCTGCGTCTGCCGGGTCAACCCCCTCCGATGTAACTTACTTCTTCCATAGCAAAGCCTGGAGTCATCACGGGACCTTCCAGCATGTGGCTGCCGACTCTGCTCCAGAGCTAGTACGTCGGAGTGGGGTGGACCTGCAGCCAGCAGCTACAGTCATCGCTGGAATGAAAGAGTGCATTGTTTCTGTGGTGTTGCATTGTATGCAGAGTCCAGCTTCTTGCTGGTTCAATTTAACCTTTGTCTATGTATTACTATTTTATCCCCCCTTTTACAAAACTGAAGCATTTTTTAGCGCCAGCCGTGGTGGTAGCAGCTCTGATGCTCAGAATTCAATGAGTGTCAGAACTGTTACCACCGTGGCTAAAATCCACACTACAGTTTTGTAAAAGGGGGAGGGGTTAGTTTGTGATGACATTCCATACTAGGCGAAGGTGTTTTCTGTGTTCTGTGTGTTCGAAAGACATGGTTTTCTGTTAGGATTGACGGTGTAGGATTGATCTGTACTAGTCTGGCTTGTTTAATTTTACAATGGGTGTTATTGATGTCGTACTGCTCACTGCATATGTAAGATGCTGCCTTTTCCTAGGTACTCATGTGTGACGTGTGGCTTGTTACTAAAAATCATGTTTTTCGTACAGATGGGGGGGGTGCCAAAAAATGATGGGCCCCGGGTGTCACATATGCTAGGTACGCCACTGCAGGATCGACCCCTAGTGGAGTTCCTCAGGGTTCGGTGCTGGGGCCAATCCTGTTCAATATGTTTGTGAGTGACATTGCTGAAGGGTTAGAAGGGAAAGTGTGCCTTTTTGCAGATGATACCAAGATTTGTAACAGAATAGAGACACCGAAGAGGGAGTGGAAAATATGAAAAAGGATCTGCAAAAGTTAGAGGAATGGTCTAATGTCTGGCAACTAAAATTCAATGCAAAGAATTGCAGAGTAATGCATTTGGGGATTAATAATCGGAAGGAACCATATATACTGGGAGGTGAGAAGCTGATATGCACGGACGGGGAGAGGGACCTTGGGGTGACAGGTCCGAAGATCTAAAGGCGAAAAACCAGTGTGACAAGGTGGTGGCTGCTGCCAGAAGGATGTTGGCTGTATAAAGAGATGCGTAGCCAGTAGAAGAAAGAAAGTGTTGATGACCCTGTACAGGTCGTTAGTGAGGCCCCATTGTGTTCAGTTTTGGAGACCATATCTGGCAAAGGACATAAGAAGACTTGAAGTGGTCCAGAGGAGGGTGACAAAATGATAGGAAATTTGCGCCAAAAGACGTATGAGGAGAGACTGGAAGCCCTGAATATGTATACCCTAGACTACAGGAAAGGAGGGACAGAGGAGATATGATTCAGATGTTCAAGTACTTGAAAGGTATTAACGTAGAACAAAATCTTTTCCAGAGAAAGGAAAATGGTAAAACCGGAGGACATAATTTGAGGTTGAGATGTGGTAGACTCAAGAGCAATGTAAGGAAATTCTTCTTTATGGAGAGGGTGGTGGATGCCTGGAATACACTCCCGAGAGAGGTGGTGGAGAGAAAAATGGTGACAGAGTTCAAAAAAGCATGTGATGAACACAGAGGATCTAAGGTTAGTAATGGGCAGACTTAAATGGTCTGTGTCTGTATATGGCCGTTTGGTTGAGGATGGGCTGGGGAGGGCTTCAGTGGCTGGGATGGTGTAGATGGGCTGGAGTGAGCTTTGGCAGAGACTTCAATAGTTGGAACCTAAGCACAGTACCGGGCAGAGCTTTGGATTCTTGCCCAGAAATAGCTAAGAAGAAGAAAAAAAATTTTTTTAATTGAATCAGGTTGGGCAGACTGGATGGACTATTCAGGTCTTTATCTGCTGTCATCTACTATGTCACCTCCTACTAGGGAAACAGCAAATCAAACTGTAGAGATCCCTTACACAGGAGCTACATACGAGCTGCATCCTTCACCTCTGTCACACATGTAGAACATGAAAATATCCTCCCCTATTGCAGAGTAAGGGATCACAAATTAGAAACAGAAATATGCAGGCAAAAGTTCCCCCAAAAGCTAGACTGAGAAGAGCAATGCTAGAGAAATAAAGATGGAAAAGAATGCAAAATGCATTTCCTCCTGTACTTTGTAGCATATTAAAAAATAGCAGATGTGCACAAATCTCAAGCCAACAGTCCCTAAAAATAGAAAATTATGTTTTTCATTTCTGCCTTTGCTTATCCATCCTATTTCTCTAAATGGATTGGTGTCAATCTCTGTTTTCCATTTTTCTTGTCGGTCCTTTAGGTTTTTCTACAGGGTCTTCTTTCATTTCTTCTCTCTCCTACTGTTGTCTTCTGTTCCTCTTTCACATGTCTCCATTTCATCTCTTGGTCAGCCTAGACATCTCAGCATCCTTCAATACCATCCACTATCAAGTCCTACTAAACAGACTACAATCCATTGATCTATCAGGAAAAGTGTGGATGTGGATTCTATCCTTCCTCTCCAACAGAACCTACTCTGTGTTCATCTCCCAGAACAGATTTAATGAAACATAAACAAATGATAGCAGATAAAGGCCAAATTGCCCATCTGGCCTGCTCATCCATAGTAACCATTATCTCTTTCTCTCTCCGAGAAATCACACGTGCCTATCCCAGGCCTTTTTGAATTCAAACACAGAATCTGTCTCCACCACCTCTTCTGGGAGACAGTTCCATGTATCTACCACCCTTTCTGTAAAAAAGTATTTCCTTAGATTACTCCGGAGCCTATCACCTCTTAACTTCATCCTATGCCCTCTCATTGCAGAGTTTCCTTTCAAATGAAAGAGACTCGACCCATGCACATTTACATTACGTAGGTATTTAAACACTGAGATCTGATTTTTCTTTTGGTTTCATAACTAACATGGATGTTGTTGAGTTGTTGCAATTAGCAGATAGGTCGAGAGCAGACATGAATTGGTCATAGTTCGACTTTCCAGATTGGTTCCTTTATTGTAAACTATTTAAGAAGTATACTAAATCCAATTGTAGACTTGACAATTGTTCCCCAAACCTATTAAGAAATGAGACTTTTATGTTTAAAACTGAATTATTCAGATGGATTACATTCTTATTCAAAAAAGGTACATTTCCGGTATAAATAGGCCATATTGTTGTTACTCCCATTGTAAAAATTTCTAAGGAGCCTATTACTTGTAAAACTAACTATAGGCCCGTAGCTAGTATTCTATTGTTTGTAAAACTTATGGAGGGTTTGGCAAATGTTGCTTTGATTAATTACTTGGACAGATTTGACATTCTCCAGGATCACCAGTCTGGTTTCCGTGCTGGTCACAAGGTAGGGTGAACAAGAGGGCACTCTCTAAAGTTGAAAGGGGATAGATTCCATATAAGCGTAAGGAAATTCTTCTTCACCCAGAGAGTGGTAGAAAACTGGAACGCTCTTCCGGAGTCTGTTATAGGGGAAAACACCCTCCAGGGTTTCAAGACAAAGTTGGACAAGTTCATGCTAAACTGGTGAGACTGGACTCATTTGGAGCACTGGTCTTGACCTTGGGGCTACAGCATGAATGGACAGCTGGGCAGGATGGACCATTGGTCTGACCCAGCAGCGGCGATTCTTATGTTCTTATTAGATTATCATTATAAGCAATTCAGTTTAGGTTTAAGTGTTTTGATTCTTCAATTGGACTTGAGTAGTACATTCGATTTAGTTGATCATGATCTTATATTGGCCTGCTTGGAGTCCATAGGAATCACTGGGAAAGTTTATAAGTGGTTCAAAGGCTTCTTACAAAGTAGATCTTATCAAGTATATTCCTCTGGGATATATTCATCTACTTGGAGTAATTCATCTGGCGTCCCTCAGAGATCTCCATTGTCACCTACTCTTTTTAATATCTATTTGATTTCCCTGGCTAACTTATTACAAGATCTTAAAGTTAAGTTTTATATTTACACAGATGATATTACTATATTATTGCCTATGTCATCTTTTACAGACGATATAAAAGATCAGATCACTGTAATTCTGGTAAAGATAAAACTTTGGATGTTCAGATTCAAACTTAAACTTAATTCTGAAAAAAAAAAAATTTCTTGCTAGCCCAAACGATACTATTTCAGACAAACAAATTCTAATCAACGATCAATCTTTTGAAATTGTCCCCTCTATTAGGATTTTGGGGGTTATATTAGATCAGTACTTAACATTTGAAGAGCATACGGATTTTATGGTTAAGAAATGTTTTCTGATCCTCTGGAAGCTTCGAACTATTAAAAGATATTTTGATTTTGCCTCTTTTAGACTTTTAGTACAGTCTTTAATTCTGTCTGCTCTCGACTACTGTAATATCATTTATTTGGTATCTTATAAGAAAAACTTAAAACGCATTCGCTTAATACAAAATACAGCGGTGCGCCTGATTTTTGGCCTAAAGAAATATGACCACATCAGTCCTTTTTATCGGCAATTACATTGGTTATCTTTCGAGGCACACATTCTTTTAAAATTAGGCTGTCTTTGCTATAAAGTTCTTTTTGGTTTCGCTCCGGGATACCTATCCTCTCAATTCAATTTTTACAGATCATTAAAAAATACTCATAATAATTTCATGTTTATGTACCCTTCTGTTCAGGCTTGTCATTATAAGAGATTTTTTTAAATAAGACATTTACCTTTCAATTAGGAAATATGAACTCTTGGTTAAGCCCCTTGATCTTTCAAATGTATTCTTATAATGTTTATAGAAAGTTTTTAAAAACACACTTGTTTGATAAGTTTGTTACATAAATTTGTTCTTAACTGTATTTGTATTATGTTTTTTTCTGAACTTATGTATATTTTTCACTGATTGTACAGTTCTTCTTCTTTGTGAACCGCCGGAACTTCTATGGATGGGCGGTATACAAGAATAAAGTTATTATTATTATTATCTCCCCTCTCCTGACTTTCCTCCAAATTATACAGGTTGAGATCTTTAAGTCTGTCCCCATACGCCTTATGATGAAGACCACGCACCATTTTAGTAGCCTTCCTCTGGACCGACTCCATCCATTTTATGTCTTTTCGAAGGTGTGGCCTCCAGAATAGTATACAATATTCTAAATGAGGAAACTCATACGAGGGGGTGCTGAAAAACTCTCAGCTCAACCAAGAAGAGAATGACATGGATATGACTCAATCAGTGATCTGGAACAATGTCAAAGCATAGTATTTTGTTTCTGCAAATTGGAAGCGGCATCGGAGGACGAGCTGATGCTAGCGCAAACAGCAGCTTGAGGTTGCTGCTCGCACTGGAAACGTTAAAAGACGTATGGGGGAAGGGAAGGGGCGCACGTGTGCGTTTGGTAGAGAGGAGGACGGGTGTTGGCGCCCCCCACTAAGATGGTGCTTGGGGTAGATTGCCCCCCTGCCACTATGCTACTGGGTAACTGATCACATGTAATTGTCTTAAACAGCACACATTTTTTTGATCGATCTTTGGCCTATCAAGCAGGTAAAGTTCAAGCTTGGTTAGATGATATTATTTAACAGACTGCATCTTATTGTACTTTTAGAAAATCAGTTAAGACTTATTTGTTCAAAAAATTTGTTACTCGATCAGTGTACTACATCATAGTATTTCATACTGTAGTTTTATAAATGGAATATTGTACTGTACTTTCTTAAGTTCTCTGTTTTATCACTGAATTGTTCAGTCCTTTTATTCTGTGAACCGCCTAGAACTCTGGGTGTTGGCGATATAGAAAACTAAAGAAAAAATAAAGTTGTTATTAAATGTAAAAAACAGCACACACACACACAAAAAAAATCTTAAACGTTTGTTTAAAAAAATGACGGCAACTTTTTTTTTATCTTTGCTATAAAAAACGCCTTATAAGTAATAATTCTGCTGCAACTAGTTCCTTTGTTGGGGGTTGGAGGGAACCTACACAGCATGTTGCTTTGAATGGATTCTCCTCACTCTTTGAGCAGCTCCGAGAAAAGGAACAGAATGAATGCATTTTGACGTGTGCACATGGCCTTTTTCTGTATTCTACCCGGCATCCCAGGGAGGTGACTGCCAAAAGAAGGGAATTCCTGTAACCACAAATAACCCTTCTAAACACAGCTATGTTACCATGGTTAGGGATCAATGTTTGTCTTTTTATATAGTCTGCATTCAGAATGCTCAGGAAACAAAATATTTACGGCAACTGGATGCAAGAGGCTTTTGCGAGGAAAAGAGGAGGGGATATATTTAGTCTATAAAGGCCATGCCAGTACCTTTCTGTCTTTGTGCTACCACAAAGAAACAAATTCCACTAAAACCAAGATCAGCTATGTTTGAGTTGGTTTAATCACAACAGAATGATGTGTTCTTTTTAGGTTGTTGGTTTTTTTTTTTTTTATTAAATAGCGGTAGATTGGAATGCGAAGAAGGTGCTTAAATCGATTCCCAAATGTGGTCTTGCGTTTTCCTGAGCATCTGGGGCTGGCGGACGGTGCAGAAGCAGCATTCTCAGATCCTGTGGGGAGGGATGCAAAGCAGTTTCTTAAGGGTCATATGTAGGGGCAATTTTTATTTTATAAAAGCTTTCTTTGTATGTATATATCAGTATGTGTGCATAGAATGCTGTTTATTTTATGTATATATTTAACAGAAATTGGATATTCTGCTCTTCAGAAGTGACATCGGAACAAAAATGGGAGAATAAAAAGAGCAAAAAAAATGGACAGAAGGATGGAAATGATTTCATCTAACGGATCAATAAATGGAAAGACAGGAAGAGCGAATAAAGGTATTCTGACAGTAGCATAGCCATGGGCCCCCAATTTTGGATCGAGTCCTCCAAAATTGAGATGCTGTCTTCTGCTTTGAATGGCAGGAACCCTCCTCCAACTGAAACCTGCTGCATTCCCCAGGCCACTACCACACCGGCCAGCCCCCTCCCCCGACACATGCTTGTTTTTTATTAACATAGAAACAGAGAAAATTGAAGGCAGATAAAGGCCATATGGCCTATTAAATCTGTCTAACCATGCCATCTATTTATTTGGTTTTATATCCTGTCCTTCCAGGCGAGCTCAGAACAGGCTACAAGATACTATCCTCTCCTCTCTCATAGAGATCCAATGTAGTTGCCCCATGCCTTCTTGAATTCAGATACATGTTTTATCTCCACTACATCCACCGGGAGGCTGTTCCAAGCAATCACCACCCTTTCTGTGAAGAATTATTTTCCGAGGATACTTCTGAGCGTATCCCCTTTCACCTTCTTAATATGCCCCCCCTCATTCCAGAGTTTCCCTTCAATTGAAAGAGGCTTGCCTCATGTGTATTTATGCCATATAGGTATTTAGATGTCTCTATCATGTCTCCCCTCTCCCACGTTTCCTCCAAAGTACGCATATTGAGATCTTTAAGTCTTTCCCCATACACTTTATGATAAAGACCACCAACCATTTTAGTAGCCTTACTCTGGACCAGCTCCATTCTGTTTATATCTTTTTTTTTTGAAGGTGTGGTCTCCACAATATTCTTTTTTTTTTTAAATTCTTTATTTAAATTTTTCAAAACAACAATTCACAAGCGTAATCTTGTTCCATGAAATACAGAGAAAGAAAACAGGTTCCACCAAAGTAATATATCAAATTTGAACAAAACAATATTCTAAATGATGTCTAATCAGAATCTTATACAGGGGCATCAGTACCTCCTTTACCCTACTGGCCAAACCTCTCCCTATGCACCTTCTAGCTTTCACTATCGCCTTTTCATCCTTTTTGGCCACCTTAAGATTATCAAATAGTATCGCACCCAAGTCCCACTCCTCTTTCATGTACAAATGTTCTTCACCCCCTAAACTGTACCGTTTCTTCAGGTTTTTGCAGCCCAAATGCATGACCTTGCATTTCTTAGCATTAAATCATAGCTGTCAAATTCCACACCATTCTCCAAGCTTTGCTATGTCCATTGAAAAGAATGTTTTGAGTAGAGCAATGATTGATATGTCAGCATTTAATAGGACAAGGCCGTGAAGCTACAATCTGTGCAGTGAAACATGGCCCATGTTGGCCACGGGTCCCAAGAGTACTTTAAGTGTAAAGACATTATTTCTTTGACCAGTCTTTTTTAGACAAGCAAATGTCATAAATAAAGTGAACCGAGGACAAGTGTGGTGAGTCACGGGGGCTAAACACCCCGTGTGAAATATTTCACCTGTTGAAGTTTGGTTATAAACAATTAGAGGTAACCGCAGTTATAAACTGAGTGATTAAACACAATGTGCTTTCCCTGAATTGAAAAGATATACTTTTTTGTAGCAAGTAAGTTAAGCATTGGGATTGGTTGCTCAATCTTTATTCAATGCACCAACTGGGGACAGAAATCAGTAGCAGGAGTTCATACCAGTCTGTTAATATGGTCCTGTGGAAGCATGGCAGCAGGCATACCAATGACATGGCTCCAGCAGAGTCAGTAAAAACTTGCACCCACTGTAGAGCCTGATGTCAATGTTTAGGTCGTTGATTGGGCGTGCAAGCTGGGACATTCAAAAGATTTTTGAAGTCTTAAATGAGATGATAATAGATTTTAAAGTTCGGGACCTTGTACAGAGAAAATAGAACGACGATTAGTATTTAATTAAATAAGGAAAACAGTTTGAAGGTACATTTGAGCCAAATATCATCATGAAATGACAATTATATTTCTGTTAACCCTGTTTGCCTGAATTATTATGGTTGTGGGTTGGATTTTAACTAAAAGATCCGTTTCCATTATGTTTGACATTCAAAAGAGGTGGCAGATGAAGCAAGGGAGAGCTCTTGGGTGGTTTTACTGCTACAGATAGGGTTGCCCAATTAAGATCCAGGTTTCCATGTTTATTTCAGATTTGATATCCCACCTATCATAAAATATCTAAGCAATTTAAAGATAAGAGAGAAATAAAATAAAAATGATATTGAGACATACATGATAGTAAGGGGATATAGGGAAGAACTACAATTCGGATAGGAAAGAAAGGGGGAAAAATACAAAAGGATTGGTCCTCCAATCTAATTGGATATGCCCAATCAATAATTTATGGTCCAAATAGGAGTTGGCATCTGAAAAGAGATATGTTTTAAGATCTTTCTGAACTGAGTTCAAGATTTTTGAAGTCTTAAATGAGATGATAATAGATTTTAAAGTTCGGGACCTTGTACAGAGAACTATTAGTATTAGATATTATTTGACAAAAAGAAGAAACAATGAGATGGTTTTCATTAGTAGATCTTAAAGATTCTAGATGGATAATAGGGAGTTAAAAATCGGCTTACTTATAAAGGGCTTTCTGCAGCACAAATTTTGAAAACCAAAAGTAAAATT
Source organism: Geotrypetes seraphini (assembly GCF_902459505.1). NCBI lineage: Eukaryota > Metazoa > Chordata > Amphibia > Gymnophiona > Dermophiidae > Geotrypetes > Geotrypetes seraphini. The sequence continues at coordinate 480,894,255 of NC_047085.1, read as the reverse complement.
ATATAAATTATCCTATGTGAAAGAGGTAGCCAATTGCAGCTATAGGTAGAGGGCGGGGCTTTAGGCGCCTGGACCAATCAAGTCCTAGGATCTTGTGGGTTGGGCAGGGTAGGGGCAAGCCTGCCTCATTTGGGAGACGTGTAGGGCCACCTAGGTTCGCTTAAGGCTATCGCAGGTCTCTTCACATACTTCAAATACTGAGATTTGGTTGTCTCTTCACATACTTGTGAAGCATTATAAGGTAAATGTGGCCATGTATTCAGAAGTTGTGTTTGGGGTTTTGTATTTGTGGGCAGCCAAGAGTCCACCATCATTGGACATTTCTCAAGCCTAGAATAGTGTTAAGTAGCACTATGAAAGGTCACTACTCTCTTCAGTTCTCCATCACCTTCACTATTTGGTTCCCACCTCTTCCACCAGCACTGTTTTAAAATGGAACTTCTTTCCCTATGGATTCCACACTGCTATCTCTGTCATGCAGAATGTTTATTTTGTTTGATTCAATTTCCTCTTTAACTTATAGCACAATCCCTTCCCCTCCCATATGATCTACTCTATCATTGCAATATAATTTGTACCAAGTGTCCCATTGATTTTCCTTCTTCCACCAGGTTTCTAAGATGCCTATTATATCTACCTCATCATTCAATGCTATATACTCTAATTCTCCTGTTTTATTTTTTAGACTTCTAGCATTTGTATACAGACACATCAAATTGTGGTTTTTTTCCTTGTATCTACAGGCATCTTTACTCTGCTTCCCTCTTAAGCACTCTTGGCTTTCTTTCATCATTATTGAAACCTCTCTATTGGGACTCTCTAAATGTTCTGATTCAACAGCATCTTTCAAGGATACTCCACACCGAACCATCTGCTCCTGGGCAACTGTCTGCTTCCCCCACCCCATCTTAGTTTAAAAGCTGCTCTATCGCCTTTTTAAATGTTAGCGCCTGGTTCTATCCTGGTTAAGGTGGAGTCCATACTTTCAGACTAGGCTCCCCCTTTCCTAGAAGGTAGCCCAGTTCCTAACAAATCTAAATCCCTCAACCCTGCACCATCGTCTCAACCACGCATTGAGACTTCGGAGCTCTCCCTGCCTCTTGGGTCCTGCTCGTGGAACGGGGAGTATTTCTGAAAATGCAACACTGGAGGATCTGGATTTCCTCCCCAGCATTATCTAATATCTTATCTAAGTGACGCGTGAGGTTATTTTAAAAGCACTGGTCCTAGTACAGATCCTTGCTGTACTCCACTGTTCACCTTCACCTTCCTCCATTTAATTCTATTCTCGGTTTTCTATCTTTTAACTAGTTCACAATCTACAACAGAACACTGACTTCTATCCCATGTTTTTTTAATAGTGGAACAGTGTGGTGAAACAATCTACCAGGAGAGCTGATGTGATCCCTATAGAGACAGGGAACTTCTCTCCAGGTGCTTGGTTAGGTGTACACATCAAATATCATTTCTTTTTTTTTATTTATACAATTTTATAATATTTACCAAGCATAAACATCTTGTACAGAAAAGTACGATCAAAAGTCAAATTAACTAAAATTTTCCAAAATTGAAAAACACAGTTAACCTTAAAAGTAAAAGTACATAAAGTAAAATAAACTCATTTGATCATACATTAGTCCTCAATAGTGGATCAAGATAATTCAAGAAAATTTATCAAGGAAAGCCATATGTCTACTGCAGTACAAAAGGTCAAACTTCCTTAGGCGCAGCTATTCCTTTCTCAAGACGTTTCATTGAGAGAAAATTTGTCAAATGAGATGGCTCTGTAAAGATATACTTCAGAGAACAGTATCTAACTACACATTTACATGGATATCTCAAAAAGAAAATACCCCCTATTTGGGTCATTCCAGGTTTCAAGATTAGGAATTCTCTTCTTCTTTTTTGAGTCTCTCTAGAAACATCAGGAAATATCTGAATATGATCATTTTTTTACTCTCATGAATAGGGTGAGAATTGATTAAATAAATCCAAGTGATGTGGTTTCAAAAGCAATTCAACTTATTCACATGAAGAAGTTATTTACAAGTCTCATCCACAGGTGCAGAGAAAAATGAAATTGTTTCCTGAGTTAAGATTACACAAGCAGCTAACATGTTATCACCTTACTGGCTGTTCTTTCTTGCTAGTTAAACGGGTGACGGGACTAAAGCGCGCCGGACAATTGCGCGTGGACAAAGATGCTAAGACAAATGCACGCAGGACGTCAGCGCGCCGGATTAAAAGGTAACGTTAAAGCGCTCTGAGGAGAGGTGTGGGGGGGGGAACACCCCCACTTTACTTAGAAGTGTTGCCGCTGCCGTGGGGGGGGGGGGAACAGAGGAAAATGTAATGTTTCACTAAAACTCTGGGCAAAATCACACTTTCCACTTCTAAGTAAAATCAGGGGGTTCCCCCTCACCCCCCCCCCTCGAAGCGCTTTAAAATTACCTTTTAACCCAGCGCGCTGAATTGCTGCGCGAATTTGTCTTAGCGGCTTTGTCCTCGCCCACTTTCGTCTATGAACCATTAAACCAGTCAAACACCTCAGGTTCTTGAGCACATCAAGGGTTACTACAGCTGTTTCCAAGTAGCTGATTTGGACAGGGATCGTCTGGGAACATTCCTTGGCTCTGGGTCAGTGTGGCACCCAGCTGACTGAAAATTATAAATCCCCCTTTTTCATGTAACCTAGAACATTTTCTCTTTCTTATAAACATTTTCTGTATTAAACATCCTTCAGTCGTTGAGAATCCCAAGGCAGCCTTTCATCTTCATTTTTATTGATGATGTGAACAATCCAGTTCAGAAATGTTGGCACCTTTATGTACGACAGGATGGCTAAGCTCTCCAGAGCCAAGGTCACTGCATCAACCAAGCTCTATGTGTGTATTCAGTCTGGCACATCAGTTTGTCAAGGCTGTTTCCTTTCCAAGCATCTATTTTCCCATCTACTGTTATACCAAGCTCAAAGTATTTCTACATGGTACAAGTTATTCTGCTTTTGATGCTTATTAAGGGGGATAGCCGCTTCTTTCAGTATCTGAAGACTGAGCTTGTTATAAGCTATTCAGTGATTCAGGACTGCACGCCCTCTGGTGAATCCTGTTATATACTAGTAAACACACAGCTTGCATTCTCTCTGATCAGAGGCCTTTCAGAGTCAAGAAAATAATGACACGGCTATGGCTTCTTAATCTTAGTTTTGGTGGTAATTTTTCCATTAGGGCATGAGACCTGCAAAAAATTAAAGTGGGAGCACTCTTACCACATGCTACTGAGTAGGCATTAAGTCCCATGTTAAATCTGTGTTATCCAGTATGAAGGAATCTATAAGATGCTACCACTCCCTCTGCTGGATATTCCCTCACAGTGTCCGAGCTACCTTAGATTCCATAACCCATCCCAAGGGGGAAGTGGCACGGGAGGGGTGGAGCCATGCAAGCAGCTGCCAGGAAGTATAAAAGGCAGGGCCAGAGTTGGGATATGAAGGCCTAGGGAAGGAAAAAGTTGATCCCCAGTTACATGTATCTAGGGTTACCAGATCTTCCAAACTGAAAATCTGGACCCATGGCCCCTCCCCAAGCCAATCCCATTCCGGCTGGCCACACCCTGTTCTGCCCCAGCCTCACAAGCAATGAGCAATGTCGGTCGGATACGTCTGGGTTTCCCTACCCTTGTTCATGCTATCACACTATCCAGTTAGCACACACTAATCAGGACATAGTAGCTGGATACTGCTTCCATGCCACACCCCATCCCAAGAAAACCTTTAAAATATAAATAATGTGACTTCTGGGAACATATGCATTTCTTAGCCACTAGGGGCTCTCTGGGGACCCCTCTCCTGACTGGAAAATTGTAGTAATGGAAGAACTAAATTTAGACCCTCTTCTATCAAACTGCGATAGTAGCTTTTAGCGCAGGGAGCCACACTGAATGGCCTGGGCTGCTCCCAAAGCTCATTGACTTCCTATGAGCGTCGGGAGCAGCGCGGCTCCCCGCGCTAAAAACTGCTATCGTAGTTTAATAGAAGAGGGCCTTTTCTGTTGATAATTAATACTTCTTTTGTTATTTCCCCATTATTATTAAAACTGGATCTCTCAATATTGAACACTTGAGCTGAACAAATATGTTTATTTTTTCATTACTTGGGAGTTCTTTCACCAAACTGCAGTAAAAGGTGGCCTCTGTGCACCCTTATGCAGGTCTTTCCCGCACACTGAGGCCATTCTTACCGTAGCAATAAAATGACCAGAAATCCTATTTATGTAATAATGGCCATGCGCTAATTTTCCCATTAGTGCATGAGCCCCTACTGCCACCTGTTTTGTAGGTGTTCAGGGCTCACACGCTGATCGGTTAGCATGAAGAATGTTGCTGCGCTAACAGATTAGTGCAGAATACGCGTACCTCTCTGCCCACCCCCCCCCCAAAAAAAAAAAACTTCTACTACTAAGAAAGAAAATGTATATTTTAGCATGTGGGAAGTGTGTGCAGAATGTAAAATTACTGCAACTGAGTGTGCCCCATGGTAAACACTTTACTGCAGTAAGCTTGAAATTTAGGGCTCCTTTTACAAAGGTGTGCTAGCGTTTTTAGCGCATGCACAAGATTAGCGCGTGCTAGCCGAAAAATTGCCACCTGCTTAAAAGGAGGCGGTAGCAGCTAGCGCGCGCTAAGACCGCGGTCCACTAGCACACCTTTGTAAAAGGAGCCCTTAATTCTGCTATTATCAATTTTGTATCTGTATGAATCAGTTTTTTATGTACAAGATTTGCTTGATTTACACCTCTTGACATTTCATTAAAAAAAAGGAAAAAGAAATTGTTCTTCTCTTTTGCTATAGTATTATGGGATTCTCTTTATTTATTCTATTTTCTATACCGTTCTTCTTGGAACAGTTTACATGAATTTATTCAGGTACTCAAGCATTTTTCCGTGTCTGTCCCGGCAGGTTCACAATCTGTCTAATGTACCTGGGGCAATGGGGGGATTAAATGACTTTGTCCCAAGGTCACAGGGAGCAGCGTGGGTTTGAACCCAGGGCCATTAATCAGAAAAATAAAAGAAAAAATACTGAGACTGAATTTTTTTTTTTTTCTTCGCTACTTCTGCTGCTTTCACTTAAATTCTGGGCGCCTTTTACAAAGCCGTGGTAGCGATTCCCATGTGGCAAATGCGATAAACCCATTCAGTTCCTATGGACTTCGTCACTACCATGGCTTTGTAAAAGGAGTCCTAGACTTGCGAGAAAGAAACATCAAAACAATTTTTTAAAAACAAAGCACACTTTATCCTGCTTATCCGTACAGAAATCACCATACGTGTTTAAATTATATGCAAGGGCCCTCAAAGGAATTTCCTATAGAACAATTAACACAAATTATTTTAAGTCTCATGGGAACGGTTGCAGAAAACATGGATGGTTAATTATTAGCACTTCCTAAATCAACCTTCCTTGGCACAACATGAAGAAAGAAAGCCATAAAGCAAAGGAAGTGCATTGTTGTGCTCTGTCCTGTACAGATCATTTTTGGAGAGGCGTTGGCCCTTAGTGCAAATGAAAGCAGACACACATTGTTCTGTACACTGTTTCAAGAACTTTTTCAATGGCCTTGGATTGCACAGACAGACATTCGCCGGAAGGCCAAGGTGAAACTATAGTCTCGGTAAAACACGCAACACTTTGGTCTTACTGAATCATATCCTATTAAATTCCCTCTCAGCCTGAAGCTGAAAAAGATAGAAAGAGCAATGCGCAATGTGAGCTTAGGGGTGTCAGGTCAAAAGCGCACCGGGACAAAGGCGCGCGCAGACAACTGAGCGCAACACGGAGGCGCGCGCCAAAGAAAATGACTGTTTTAAAGGGCTCCGACAGGGGGTGTGGGGAGGAACCCTGGGACAAAGGCGCGCGCAGACAACTGAGCGCAAAGCGGAGGCGCGCGCCAAAGAAAATGACTGTTTTAAAGGGCTCCGACGGGGGGTGTGGGGAGGAACCCCCCCCCACTTTACTTTATACAGATCATGCCGCGTTGTGGCGGGTTTAGGGGGTTGTAGCCCCCCACATTGTACTGAAAACTTCACTTTTTCCCTAAAAAACAGGGAAACAGTTAAGTTTCCAGTATAATGAGGGCGGTTACAACCCCCCAAACCACCCACAACGCCGCTGCGAACTGTATTAAGTAAAGTGGGGGGTTCCCCCAACAAAACCCCCCCGTCGGAGCCCCTAAAAACTCTTTTTCTTCGGTGCGCGCTTCCGTCTTGCGCTCAGTTGTCGGTGCGCGCCTTTGTCTTTGGCGGTTTTGTCTATGAACCGAGCTTAGGCCCCTTTTTAGAAAGGCGATTACTGCGGTGACCCATGGTAATTGCTCCGATGCCCGTAGGGATTCAATGGGCATTGCAGCGTTTGCTGCGCAGCAGCCACTACCGCGCCTTTGTAAAGGGGGGGGGGTTAGTTTGTAAAAGCAAATTATGGATATTTCCAGAATCCCAATGAATTTTGGTATTTAAAGCATGTATTTATTTTTACTTATTTAATAAATTTATACACCGCCAGGAATCTCAGCGGTTTCCTAAGTAACACACATAAAAATATACACATATTGTTATACAATAACCCAATAAAATCATCATACCCATATCTAATATTAACATATCCTTCTCAATTGCAGTTTTTGTTGAAGGAAAAAGATCTGATGGACATGAAGACTGAGGGATCCTTTTACTAAGCTTTGCGTTACATTTTATTAAAAGACATTTATAAACTGCTTTGTACCAACCTGAGTTCAAAGCGGTTAACAAAAAGATAACTAAATAACCTTCAGGAATTCCATAAGATCTGAATCTAAATTACCCACAATACAAATTTCCTAAATAAAAAAGTCTTTAACAATTTCTGAAACATAGAAAAATTAGGTTCTTGACATAGAGAAAGTGGAAGAGAATTCCGTTTAGATGCTGCCTGATAAGATTGTATAGATTTCATAATATTAGTTTATCTTACAGTTTTAATAGAGGGAAAACCTAATAAAAATAAATAATAATAATAAAAAAATAAAAATTTCTGCCTCCCTATTATTCCCTGAAGCCACTGAAAGTGTGTATATAAATAAAGGGGCAAATCTCCATAGAACAACGTAAAAGCAAAGATGCAAAGTGCCAATAATCAAAACCGTTTTCCTGGACGCCTAATGGGACATTTCTGCTTCTGTTTTGAGGCGTGTTTTGGGCAGGCTTTGGGCGTGCTTAACTTGGATTGAACCTTTCCCAAGATGTCCTGGACGGAACTTAGACATTCGGAGCTAGACATGTTTTCGAAAAATCTAGGTGCCACAAAGGTACCCAAACTGCCCAGATGGCCACTGAATACATTAAGGTATGAATCCCCATGCATTTCCCTACTGCTCAATAACCCTCTCCCACCCCAAAAAAATCTGAATGAAACAGTACATATCTGTCTCTAGAACAGCACCACTTGGTATGGGAAAGTCTAGTAGAGCATCACACAAGTGTCTTGAGTAAGTTGGATGGGTTAGTGAACCATAGAGAGGAGGGCCCAGGCCCATAAGCCACTCTAACCAATACATTTATGGTGGAAAGTGTGAGCCCACCAAAACCGTACTCCACTGCTACATAGGTGCCACCTGCAGCCATGAGCAGGGCAGGATTAATTCGTCGAGGGCCCCTAGGCACACAAGTACACAAGTGACATCAGATAAGAGCGCCAATGCCAACACGGGCAGCCACCTCGCAACAGGGAAGTAAAAAAGGTATGAGGGAAGGCAAGGGGCTTATGTTCCTGTGTTCTTACACGTTATTTCATGTACTTTCCCTCTGTCAAATGGCATCCAAAGGCCTAAGGACTAATTCACCCTATCAGTGGTACTGGGAAGAGTAGTACAGGTAGTAAAGGTAAGTGGCGCCTGAGGCGGTGGTGCCCCTCCCCCGCCTTCCCCACCCCCTGCCACACATGCATCCGTCCCCCCCTCTTCCCTTGTCCCATACATTTTTTACTTCGCCGGCGTGAGCAGCATGCCCACGTCGTTGCCTGCTCCCCTTTGACGTCAAGTCCCAGGCATGGGTCCCGGAAGTGACATCAGATAGAGCGCCAATGCCACCTCGCACCGGGAAAGTAAAAAAGGTATGAGGGAAGGCAAGGGGCACGTGGGAGGGGGGGAGTGGAGAGGAGGAGGGAGTGCCGCACACTTTGCCAGATGGCGCCCGGGGTGGACCGCCCCCCTGCCCTCCTTACTATGTTCTTCCATTATTTTTGTGCCAATTGAATGTGCTTTTACATTTTAGGAAAGGGGTGAAGACTTTGCTGTTTGAGCGCTTTCTTGGGGTAAAGTCTGAGAATGCTTGAATTTTATTCTGCTTGTTATACTGATTTGTGCTTGTTTTATTGACTATGTTTATTGCTGTAATTTTGGGTAATGCTGTTTTTCTTTTATACGAGACTGTAATGTCTTTATTGTGTATATTTTTTTGTTCCTCGCCTAGATTTGTGGATAGGCGGGTTATCAATGATTTTAAATGCATAGAAATAAATTACTACGCAACTGACAGTAAGACCTTTCTGCAGTTGTGGCTGTGGGGGGATCAAAAACAAAAAATTGACCCTAAGAGATCCACAGAGAAGAAAAACCAGAAGAAACCAAAAAACACTGTGGAGTGACAATGTTCCTGAAATGGACTTTATTGAAAATTTCAAAGTTCCAAAAGTATAATTGAGCAATCCACATAGGAAATAAAACAATCCACATAAAAACCTGACGTACCTAGTCCACTGATAGTGTGGGACCCAACACGGTCTTTGTTTTGACCAGATAGTCTTCTTCAGGGGTCCCTGAGAGTCCTATGGTAGTAGATACATGGAGTAACAAGTATGTGGAGAATCGTGGAGAACGCGATGCTTGAAACCAAAGCAATGTGGGGGATAGAAGCAATGAGGACGAGGGAGCTGGCGCTTTCTGCAGCATCTGATCCTCCTCCAACAGTGGCATCATCATTAAACCGTGACCAGCCCATTCTGAAAACAAAACAGGACTCCAAGGTACAGAAGTCCTGAGAAAAATGTACTTGACTGCCCCAAAAGAAATTCATAGGCAGAGAGAGATGCTTTATGAAAACAGATTACTTGAACATTTAAAAAACTTAGAGAGCATGCATGTGAGGAATGCGTGATCATGCCAAAATGCTCTCTCAAAGGACCATTCCACCGTCTACTGATGCCAACTCCTGAAAACACCTGTATTTTTTTTTTTTTTTTATTTCACAGCACTTAGCCACATATGGTCATTTTAAGGACTCTCCAGAGATGGTCATTTTAAGGACTCTATTTGTTTCTCTTCATTGCTTTTAAAACTAATATGCAAGCCCGGCAACAGTGAGGTGTATTTCTCTGTTTTTGTAACCCCATCTGCCTCCACAGGTGCAGATTACAGGAGCTTAGAACACTACAAGTTCTCTACATTTGCTAAACTGAAATTTCTTTATTGTGTCTTCCAAATAACCTAAAAAAAACACGTCAAGCAACTGAAAATGAGGGACAAAGCATATTTTCTCCCACATTCTTCCACAAGTTTTCCGATATAAACCTTGTGCAACCATCTCAAATAGTTGGCATACACTGATGATAATATATAGCTTGTGCCTTTTTTTGGAAGACCAGTCCTAGCTAAAGGTTAGGAAATAACCAGAACACACACAAAATATAAATATGCTTTGATGTGTTTGACTTTTTTTTATCAGCTTCCACGTCACTCATAATCTTAATATACTCCTCAATTCACCACAGTTTTAAACCCTGTCTCCTCTCAGACAGGTTTAAGAACTGAGGTGATAAAAAGAAAACCAAACAAACTGCTGAGTACTGGTAAAATCTATCTCAAACATTCAAACAAACAGTTCAGCAAAAGTTAGGAGCTTTAATCCTTGGCAAAATGGTCTCATAAATTATAGCAATGTGGTTTCAATGCACACTTCACCGTCCTGTTATCAGTCAGTCAGGAAAAAATAAGTAACACCTTTGCCTCAGTGAACTTCACCTTTTTATAGGGAAGAAGTGGAAAGTTCAGGGAACAGAGAACAACCTTAACAAGTTTATTTGATATTCCACCTATTAAATACAAGATTGAAAAGTAATGAGGCTGGTTTTTTTGTATTCAGAATCAGATGACTCCACAGGATCTGAACATTTTTCTTTTTCAAAGTAGCATCCTCCACATTCAATAAATTTTTTGCAGCTTTTCAAAAATGATTCAATGACGCGCAGTAGGAACTGTTTTGCAACATCACTTTTAGCGCTGTGGCTTTGGCGTCTTTCGCTTCTTCTTCTGAAGAGAACTTCCTTCCATGCAGTTGTTTTTTTCAGGGTTGGGGAATGCCCAGAAATCTGCTTGATCTACCAATCGTTAGGGGGGATTTCAATGCATAAGTAGGAAGTACATCTGAAGATGCAGTGGGTGGAAAGCACAAAATCCAAAGGCACAAAAATATCTGTATCCTAAGATCATCAAAGTAAGTTCTTGGTTTGCTGAGAGTGTTTGAAGAATGTGTCTTTAACTCTGTTCTTTAAAGATTGGGGTTTTAAGATCCTGGGAATAGCTGGTTGGAAAGCACGGCATAGAAGAAAGAAAAGAAGCTAGTGATAACTTAATACAGTTTTGCAAAACAAACAAATGTCGCCAGTACACATGGACCTCTCCAAATGGCATGTAGTTAAAATCCAATTGACTACATCTGCATAGGATAGAGATGGAAATCTACAGTTTTGACTGCAAGGACTAAACCAAAAGCTGATTGTGGAAGAGACCACGAGCTTTTGACATGCAAGATCAAGGTGAAACTTCACAAGAAGATCATTAGAGACCTCCCAAAATACAACACTGAAAACATTCCATCAGACTATTGGATAAAACAAAACAACAGGTTTGCCATGCTTGATATAGGAGATAGAGAGCCCGAAGATGGAAAGAAGATTGACTCATTTGAGCTTTGGTGCTGGAGAAAGATTTTAGGCATGCAAAGGACCGCCAGAAGAATTAACAAATTGATTCTGGAAGAGATCAAACCGGCTATGTCACTCGAAGCCCAAATGATGAAGTTATGACTGTCTTATTTTGGTCACACTATCAGAATAGAGAGATCACTGGAGGAGGACATCATGTATGGGAAGATCGAAGGAACAAGATGAAGAGGGTGACCTGCAATCAGATGGCTGGACATGTTGAAAACAATCATGTGGATGATGCTGGAGGACCTTTCCAGACTAGCACAAAACCGATTTCTTTTTAGATCCGCAATTCATCAAGTCATTAAACTCAAGCACGAGTCAAAAGCACCTAACAACACCATCCTATTTTTCAGGATTTCCCTAATGAATTTGCATGAGATCTATTTGCATGCACTGCTTCTGTTGTATGCAAATAGATCTACCGGAGGAAGTGATCAGGCAGAATACGGTACAGGGATTCAAACAGGGATTGGACGGATTCCTGAGGGATAAAGGGATTGTGGGATACTGAGAGAGGTGCTGGGATGTAATACAAGTATAGAAAGCTAACCAGGTAATAAGTATGGAAACCCAACCAAGTCGTGAATGTGCAAGACCGGAGGGTTAGACTTCGATGGGAAGATAGGACTTAAATGGGAAACTAAGGTGGCAAGGGGGCCCCTTCTGGTTATTCAGACAGGTCGTGACCTGTTTGGGCCGCCGCGGGAGCGGACTGCTGGGCGGGATGGACCTGTGGTCTGACCCGGCGGAGGCACTGCTTATGTTCTTATCTCATGCATATTAATTTGGGAAATCCTGAAAACCTGATCTGGCAAGGGCCAAGGTTGGATGCCCCTGCTGTAGAAGAACAAAATGAAACTGTGATAATGAAAACAATACATTTATTTCACCTATGACTAATGTGTATGAGATTCTTGCAACATATTTCATATAACATAACACTCTTGTATACCGCAAACACCTCGCAGTTCTATGCAGTTAATATAAAGAGAACTGTACATTCACAGAAAATTACATAATAACAATGGAAACATTCATTATGTCCACATTATTCCCCCCCCCAAATTGCTTTATATAAGTTTTCAACATTGTCCTATAACGCTCATAAAATACAGATGTTTGTATTATAGTGCCTAGTTTTCTTTCCCAACTAGCAATCTGAAAAGAAAACATCTTTACCACATATTTCAATTTAGAGCAGCTCCTACAGTAGAAAAGATAATAAGAAAAATGTGAAGGGTGCTTCGATATATTGAAAGCAAATTGATTGTCCAATCCATCATCCTCTCCAGATTGGACTATTGCAACTCTATCTACTTAAGCCTAACTAAGAAAAACCTCCACAGACTCCAACGGATTCAGAATGCCGCGGCCAAGCTTATCTTCACTAAAAGTAAATTTGACCATGTCTCCCCGCTCCTGGCCAAGCTCCACTGGCTTCCGATAATCGCCAGGGTCCACTATAAATGCGCCTGTTTAACTTTCAAAATCCTATATGGTATCCTCCCTCCCTTTATCCCTCTTTCTTGGAATTCCTCAAACCCTAATACCACCAGATCCTCCCACAAATTAAAACTATCCTTCCCCTCGCTAAAAGGCATTTCCCACACAGGAAAGCTAGGGACCTCCCTCCACTTCAAAATCACTGAGCTCTGGAACAACCTTACCTCCCCTCTTCGGAACTTGAGCTCTCTCCAAGTTTTCCGCAAACATCTGAAAACCTGGCTTTTCTCAAAAAATGTAAGTCTCCCTCCAACTTAGGAATCAAGGAAACTCTTATATCTTGGCATCCCAAGTCCTCTAAATTTTCTTCACACTTCTACCTCTAACCCTCTGTTGTAGTTCCTTCCTATTTCTCCTACTGTAAACCGTGTCGAGCTCTACGAACGTGGAGATGATGCGGTATACAAACCTAAGGATTAGATTAGATTAGATTAATCAGATAACATGGCAATAGACCATAAAGCACCTTATACCAAAATTAATCAAATTTAAAAACTACCCTGGCCTCTATTGGAAGCTAGCGTAGTTTACGAAAATAAGGAGTAATGTGTTCTTTTTTTTTTTTTTTTTTATAAATCAGTCATACTACAGAGTTCTGAATTAACCGCAGCTTCCGGAAATTCTTTTGTAGACTGTCAAAATAAACCATATTACAGTATCCCAAAACTGATAAAACTAAAGACTGCGTCAATAATTGAAAAGCGTAGTCATGAAAAAAGCCCTTAATGAACATAATTTCCATAGTACAGAGAAACCCTTTTTCATTACAGCATCCATACGCTCGCATAGTAAGATTTCTGTCCAAGAGGACTCCTAATATATGTGGTCCAATGGAGATGCTAACACTGTTTTCATACTATGGAACAATCTGAAACCAGATTATGAACTGTCCAGTAGATCAAAACTTTCCACATAATTTGTTAATTGAAGAGAAACTAGACCTTTCAAAGTTTAGCTGAGGAAGGAATGGAGGCTATAGGCCTATAGTTGGCAACTGAGTTAACCGACCGACTTTATCATTGAGGTTACAATAATATGACCTTTTTTTTTTATATAGGGAAAGAGCCTTGCTCTAACATGTGCTGTGACCAAAGAAAGACTTCTCCTTTAAACTGAATGGAGACCTCTTTATATGATTTTGGCAGACACGGATCCAGAGAACAAAAAGAGTGGGCATATTTGGTAAATAAGTTTTTAAATATAAACCAATCCAGTCGTTCAAAAGTGCTACAACTCAAATCAGCAGGACTTGGTACGCCAGTTGCAAACGTTATACAATCATAAGGCATGACGTCAGTGCAAGTTGCTCTCTAATGTTGGTGGACAGTCATGGGTTGGTAATGTAAAGCTTCTAACATCAATAAGCTGCTCAAGCAGCCAAATTCTTATTTTTTTAAAAAAACCTTATTCCTTACAGAACGAATATTCAGTATGTGCAAGGAATTGGGACATAATCATCTTGTACAACTATGGGCTCCTTTTACAATGCCGTACTAGCGGTTTAACGTGCGTAATAGTGCACGCTAAACCGCCGGCTGCGCTAGCTGCTACCACCTCCTCTTGAGCAGGCGGTAGTTTTTCAGCCAGCGCGAGGGTTAGCGCGTGATGAAAAGTCGCTCAGCTTTGTAAAGGAAGCCCTATATGTGCACATAAAACAGGAGTAATGGTTTGACCACTTTTCCTGTGAAAATTGCAAGGAGTAGGTCTTCTTCCATAATAAAATAAATAAAAAAAACCTACAACCGAACAATTAAGTAATGTCCTAAAAGGCAAAGAAGGGCTCCTCAAGCTTCTAACAGGCCTAGTCAAGTAATGTACAGGAATCAATTCAACAGACCCAACTCATGGCTAAAACAATTACAAAGCAGGTCAGAAACAATAATGACCTTACAATGCACTTAAAAGCATAAACTGAAGCATGCAAAAATACATGCGAAAGTTCAAACAACAATGTATGCAAGCATGTGTGCAAAGGTGCATACAAAGGGGCAGAATATAACCCTTTGGCAAGCCCCTTGGGTGTGACACCTTAGAACTCAATGTCTTTAAAAAAATATCACCTACTGATGTCATCCATGTGTGACTAAAGCACAGGAGCGAGTTTCCTATTTAAGTGGAAATTCTACTAAAACATTGAAAATTTTTAAATTTTAATATTTTTTTTAAATTAAACATTCTAAGAAATTTTACAGCAGAAAATTCCGCCATCCTAGTTTGAAATTGTCTTACCTTCCAGAGTTTTTATTGGCAGCGCTTGCATGTAAAGTGAGGTACCCAAGGTTTGTCTTGATCCTCAGCAGGCATACTGAAATATGCCTTGTAGGCATCACACATCTTAGCATATGTTTCTATGACCACTTTTTCCCTGTTGTCTTGATAAATTGGCCGCATACATAGCAAAATACAGATATTTGCAGCCTCTGGAAGCCATCTAAAACAATGCAGATGTGTTACTACATAGGCAGTTAGAGAACTGACGGTGGGCTTAAGATCTCTATAGCTATACTGGCCAAAATTAGTGCAAAAAAGATAAATTTCAAAATATCAATGACCTGGTCACAGAACCAAAGCTTGAGGGGAATGATAGCCATTTTCTATACTTTTGTGGCATAGGTAATTAAGAAAAAAATATTTATTACCCAGGAACCAAAAAAAAAATAATTTAGTTACATATAGAGGCCATTTTCAAAACACTAAGACATCCCAAAAATATCATAAATCTGTACTTGGACATCCTAATCACCAGGATGTCCAAGTGCCGATTTTCAAAACCATCTTTCTGAATGTTCTGTGAGACGTCCTGGCTGCTGTGCATCTAAAACTAAAGGGGGCGCACTGGAGGCGTGTTCTAGGAGGGCTTGAGACGGGCTTTGGACATGCTTAGACTTAAACATCTTGCAGTCATAATTGAACCTTTGCCAAGATGTCCTGGACAGAACTTACCACCAAAGAGGGAGCCCAAGGAGGCCTCAATGACGAGAACCAAGGCACAACAAAGGAGTCGTGAGGATGAGATGTCAATAATTCAGCCACGGGTGGAAAGTTCACTTTATTGATAGCAGCAAAAAATGTATCCAAACTGACCAGATGAGCACTGGAGGGATTAAGTAATGACTTCCGCACACTCCTCCAGTAGTCACTAAGCCCTTTCTACCCTACAAAGACCTGAATGAAACAGCAGGTGTCTTAAGTAGCCTGCTGGGTGGGCTAGTGAGCCATAGAGAGGAGAACCCAGGCCCATAAGCCATTCTAACCACTACATTTATGGTAGAAAGTTTGACGCCACCCAAACCCTACCCTTTCATAAGAACATAAGCATTGCCTCTGCCGAGTCAGACCATAGGTTCATCATGCCCAGCAGTCCGCTCCCGCGGCGGCCCCGTAGGTCAATGACCTATAAGTGATCTATTACTCTAAAGCATTTTGTACAGTAACCCTCTAATTGTACCCCTCAATCCCCTTTTCCTTCAGGAACTCGTCCAATCCCATTTTGAAACCCAAAATCGTACTGTGCTCTACCACCTCCTCTGGAAGTGCTTTCTAGGTGTCCACCACCCTCTGAGTGAAGAACTTCCTAGCATTAGTTCTGAACCTATCCCTCTTCAATTTGTTTGAGTGTCCTCTAGTTTTTGTTGCCCCTGCCAGTCTGAAGAATCTGTCCCTCTCTACCTTCTCTATACCCTTCATGATCTTGTAAGTTTCTATCATATCCCCTCTAAGTCTCTGCTTTTCCAGGGAAAAGAGCCCCAGCTTCTCCAGCATCTCAGCATATGAAAGGCTTTCCATGCCCTTTATCATTTTTGTTGCTCTTCTCTGGACCCTCTCGAGTATCGCCATATCCTTCTTGAGGTACGGTGACCAGAACTGAAAGCAGTACTCCAGTTGTGGTCGCACCATCGCCCTATACAGTGGGAGGATAATTTCCTTGGTTCTGGTAGTGATACCTTTTTTGATAATGCCCAACATTCTGTTCACCTTTTTTGAGGCTGCTGCGCATTGTGCCGCTGGTTTCATTGTTTTATCCACCAAAACCCCCAAGTCCTTTTCTAGGTTGCCTTCCCCCAATATCATCCCCCCTATCATGTAGTTATACATCGGGTTTCCTTTCCCTATGTGCATGACTTTACATTTTTCTACATTGAAGCTCATCTGCCATTTATTTGCCCACTCACTCAGCTTGTTCAGGTCCCTTTGAAGTTCTTCACATTCCTCAACAGATCTAACCTTACCAGAGAGTTTTGTGTCATCCACAAATTTTATAACTTCGCATTTGGTCCCTATATTGAACAGCAGTGGTCCCAGCACTGACCCTTGTGGGACACCACTCGTGACTCCTTTCCAGTCAGAATAGTGTCCCTTTACTCCTACCCTCTGTTTCCTGTCCGCCAGTCAGTTTCTGATCCATCTATGTATGTCCCCTTCCACCCCGTGGTTCCACAGTTTCCTTAGTAGGTGCTCGTGAGGTACCTTGTCGAAGGCTTTCTGGAAGTCCAGGTATACTATGTCAATTGGGTCACCTTTGTCCAATTGTTCGCTTATTCCCTCAAAGAAGTGCAGTAGGTTCGTTTGGCAAGATCTTCCAGTACAGAAACCATGCTGGCTTGTTCTCATCAGCCTATTTTATTCTATATGTTCATTGATACGGTCCTTGATTAATGATTCGGCCATCTTCCCCGGAACCGAGGTTAAGCTGAACGGTCTATAATTCCCCGGGTCACCTCTGGATCCCCTCTTGAAAATAGGTGTAACATTCACTATCCTCCAGTCTTCCGGGATTACCCCTGTTTTCAAGGATAGGTTGCAAATCTGCTGCAGTAACTCCGCTATTTCGCCTCTAAGTTCTTTTAGTATTCTCGGGTGGATTCCGTCTGGCCCCAGAGATTTATCAGTTTTTAGTCTATCTATCTGTTTAAGTACGTCTTCGAGGCTTACCTCCATGCACGATAATTTATCCTCCTGATCCCCCTTGAAGAATTTTTCCAGTTCCGGCACATTGGATGTGTCCTCTTTTCGTGAAAACTGACGAGAAGAACGTGTTTAATCTGTCTGCCACCTCCTTTTCCTCCTTTACCATTCCCTTCCTGTCACCCTCATCCAGGGGTCCCACCTCTTCCCTCGCCGGTTGTTTTCCTTTGACATATCAAAAGAATGGCTTGAAGTTCCGTGCCTCCTTGGCCAGTCTCTCTTCATACTCTATCTTTGCTTTTCTGACCACGCGGTGACATTCTTTTTGATGCTTCCTGTGCTCTTTCCAATTTTCCTCGGTTTTATCCTTTTTCCACGTCCTGAAAGATTTTTTCTTGTCTCTTTATCACCTTCTTAACTTCATTGGTTAACCATGCTGGGTCTTTTGCTTGATTCTTTCTGCACCCTTTCCTAAATCTGGGTATATACCGATTTTGCGCTGATGATCATCTATATCGGGTCTCCTGAGGCAGAGATCGAAACGGGGCCGCGTTGGGACCCCCAAAGCAATATACAGAGCTAAGTAACCTGTGGTGGCAGTTTACACTGTAACAAAGAGAAGACATTTACTTCACAAAGCAGAAAGACTCTAAAACCTTGTGACCTCCCGAGTTTTTGAATGTGCCCTATGTACTTGTTGAGTTGCTATGACTGAAAGGTGAATTCTTTTTTAGGGAGGTTTAAAAGCCTTCCCTTCAGAGTTTCATCTTTCTGAGCTTTTTTACAAGCTACATAGGGTCACATTCCATTGACTCGTTTATTATTGAAGCCAGTTGCTTTACTATATCCAATACCTTTTCTGGTTTCTTTTTGTTTGATACATTCACCTTGAACCCATTGCTTGGAAATGACATCTGTCATAGCTTTGTTAATTTTGTGTTGGAGGTTTAAGATTTTATTTTTTTAAAAGTTTGCTTTGCTTTTTGTATTTATGCTTTTGTGTTGGTAGCTTTCAGTTCTTGTGTTCTTGCTAGGCGAGAGGAGGGGATAGGAAATGAGTAGAAAGATAGGAGCTTCTAATTCATGGGTTCTTCATCTCTTACCTCTACAAGCCACAGTCATTTGGAGAGGAAACATTTATTGAAGTTTCTCCTACGATCTATCTTCTTGCTGCTTGAATGCTTCCATAAAATCTAATTTTGCCACACTTCCTAACTCTAGTAACAAGACTTCCCCCATTCTAGTTTGTAATACAATTGCCTCGTTTATAAATTATGCTGCTTCCTGTTGCTGAAATCCCCTAGCAGAGGGAGGAAAAGAGACAGAGAGGGACTGGGGGAGAGCAATCACAGGGCAAGGAGCCACAAGGGATACATACAAGAGGGGAGTGGAAGGTTGGAAGAGGAAGGAAGAACAGAGGGTCAAAAGATGCCCACAAGGGAAGGAGGAAAGATGCAGAGGGGGACCTAGGAGAGAGGAGAAAGATGTTCTAATTCAGTCTAGCCAACCATTTTGGGGATTATTCTCAGCTTAAGTAGTATGGATTTCTTTTAATTCAGACATGTATATATTTATTAATTTAATTCCATCCCAATTTTAGGAGTGGATTTTTATTTTTTCAAACTACTAGTGACCACGCTATGCAGTTTTGTATGCTGAATCTAATGTTAACCTGAGAAACTGCTTAAAGTGGGTCATACCTACAACAACTGACAGTTGAAATATGCAGAAATTATCATATTTATCTGAACGTACAAATTGCCTGAGCTACATCTGTGGTCACATAATTGTCTTTAAAATGTCATTTATACAGTTAATTTACACTCACTTTTACAAAAGAATAGTGTGATTTTCTATGGAATTCTATGAGCGTGGGAGATGTTACCGCAGCATCCAGTGCTAAAAACCATGCTACACTTATGTAAAGGGGGGTGTTTTAATGTTATTTAACAAAATCCAGCAAAGAGGCTATATCTTGTTTGCTTCGGTTTCGGCTATCCTACCCTTAATATAATGCTTCCTCCTCTCCTGCTTATATACATTCAATTCAATTCAATTTTTTTTTTTCTATACCGTTCTCCCAGGGGAGCTCAGAACGGTTTACATGCATTTTTTAGGTACTCAAGCAGTTTTCCCTCTCTGTCCCAGTAGGCTCACAATCTATCTAAAGTACCTGGGACAATGGGGGGATTAAGTGACTTGCCCAGGGTCACAGGAAGCAGTGTGGGTTTGAACCCACAACCTTAAGTGCTGAGGCTATTGCTTTAACCTCTGCGCCACTCTAGAAATCAAGCCATTGTGACATCACTGATGAAGTTGGCTCTTAGGCATTGATGGAATGAGGCATTGTGATGTCACAATACCAGCTCTGGTTATCAGAGGCTGAAACCTTTCACACTATTTATTCAGTTTTCTATACTGTTCTCCCAGGGGAACTCGGAACGGTTTACATTAATTTATTTAAGTACTCAAAGCATTTTTCCCCATCTGTCCCAGAAGACTCACAATCTATCAAACACACCTGGGACAATGGGGGGATTAAGTGACTTGCCCAGGGTCACAAGGAGCAGCGTGGGTTTGAACCCACAACCTCAGGGTGCTGAGGCTGTAGCTTTAACCACTGCACCACACCCTCCCATGACCAGCAGCTTCAGTTGTCATTTTTACACACCTTTCTTTGGACTGGTTGTGTGTTAGCCAGTCTGAAACCACCATGGACTTGCTCAGAAAAGCCTTGATCTCGGTTGTTGTCATGGTACAAGTAAGAGGAGGCTCAGAGACTCTGGAGTTCCAGTCAAGTACCTGGGTGAGTGTAGTTGCCTCAGTGTTGATGGGTAGTGTTTTTCTAGGTCTCGCCCTGCTGTCTCCAAGCTGTGCCTTCTCATCTCCTTCACCTCTGATCTTCGATATCTTCTCCACTGCATCTCTTCTCTCCTGTTCCTCTTCACTGGACAACATAGCTTGTAGAACAGACTCGTTGAAACCATACCAAGCAAACCTCACAGTAAGCATGACTGTCTTCCTTACCTCTTCACACTGTTCTTTCAACAGTTGTAGCTAGACGTAAAGTGGCCGAGATCTAGTGTCCAATTGCTATTTATTTTTATATTGAATTGGTTTGGCATGGGTAAAATAAGTTAGATAAATTGATAATAGAGGCACAAAAAGGCATTGATATGCAATGCGAACGCATAAAAATTATTATCAGAGCCCTTAAAACATATTTCAGTAAGTTGTGTATTTTTGCGTAATTTCTTAGAAATTCCAGTGAGGTAAATAATATGTAAAATTTAAAGCTAGTTGTTGGTTTACCACATGAAATTGTACCATTTTTTTTCACTAGTGCTTATTAAAATTAGGACCTCTCTAAAATTGACACACCCTGCCATCCCTAAAGCAAGGCGGTTTACAGCAACAATAAGTTGAATATAAGCAACAGACAATTAAAGCTCTAAAATATTCAAACAACAATATATAGCATGGCATAGTATCATTTTTACATGTTTGATTCGATTCATTTATTGCTTTGTATTCACTAGCATAGCTGGTTTTAAGAAAGGTTTGCACAAATTCCTGGAAGAAAAGTCCATAGTCTGTTTTTAAGACATGGGGGAAGCCTCTGCTTGACCTGGATCGGTAGCATGGAATGTTGCTACTCTCTGGGATTCTAGAATCTTGCTATTTTGGGGGGATTCTGTATGGAATGTTGCTACTCTTTGGGTTTTGGCCAGGTATTAGGGACTTGGATTGGCCACCGTGAGAATGGGCTACTGGGCTTGATGGACCATTGGTCTGACACAATCTGATGAGGACCAGCCAGCATGGCTTCAGCAAAGGAAAATCTTGCTTGATGAACTTGATACACTTCTTCGAGGGAGTTCTGTGCTTGTCCCCAAAGAGCGCAGAACAGGTTACAGGTTAAACATACATAATATCAGTACAAGATGAGGAAAGACTAAAACGGTTAGGGCTCTTCAGCTTGGAAAAGAGACGGCTGAGGGGAGATATGATTGAAGTCTACAAAATCCAGAGTGGAGTAGAATGGGTTCAAGTGGATCGATTTTTCACTCCGTCAAAATTTACAAAGACATCGATGAAGTTACAGGAGGAAATTTTTTTCACTCAGAGAATAGTTAAGCTCTGGAATGCATTGCCAGAGGATGTGGTAAGAGCGGATAGCGTAGCTGGTTTTAAGAAAGGTTTGGACAAGCTCCTGGAGGAAAAGTCCATAGTCTGTTATTGAGAAAGACATGGGGAAGCCACTGCTTGCCCTGTATTGGTAGCATGGAATATTGCTACACCTTAAGTTTTGGCCAGGTACAAGTGACCTGGACTGGCCACCGTGAGAACGGGCTACTGGGCTTGATGGACCATTGGTCTGACCCAGTAAGGCTATTTTTATGTTCTTATAGACAAGGGCGACTCGGTCGACATTGTATATCTGGATTTTCAGAAGGCGTTCGACAAGGTCCCGCATGAACGACTACTTTGAAAAATTGCGAGCCATGGAATCAAGGGTGAAATACGTGGATTAAAAACTGTTGGCGGATAGTAAACAGAGAGTGGGGGTAACTGGACAATATTCAGACTGGAAAAGCGTCACAAGTGGAGTGCCGCAGGGTTCCTCAAGCGAAAGCGGGAGCAGTGGTTTTTCTGCTTGAGAGTTTAACACTTACATATCACACATTTTTGGAGCACTTTGGATTGAGAGCAATACCGACTCTTTCTAATCTGACTCTCACCCCGATTCTTACAAGCTGACTATAATGTTTAAGGCAGGTGGGTGCGATGATGTCTGGTTTCAACATCACTAATGAGCTTTATTGCTGTGTTTTGATGGTGTTTTAAACTGAGCACTCACAATATATAATTCAATTTATATTGATTTAAACAAATTAGTTTTTTATGAAATAGGTTTTTTTTTTAAATTGAATTTGATTATATCATGGTCTTAAGGTGGCCAAACAGGTTGAAAAGTTGACGGCGAAAACTAGAAGGATGCTAGGTTGCATAGGGAGAGGTATGGTTAGTAGGATAAAGGTGGTATTGCTGTCCCTGTATAAGACTTTGGTGAGACCTCATTTAGAATATTGTGTATAATTCTGGAGGCCGCACCTTCAAAAAGATATAAAAAGGATGGAGTCAGTCCAGAGGAAGGCTACTAAAATGGTATGTGGTTTTCATCATAAGGCGTATGGGGACAGACATAAAGATCTCAATCTGTATACTTTGGAGGAAAGGCAGGAGAGGGGAGATATGATAGAGACGTTTAAATACCTATGTAATGTAAATGTGCATGAGTTGAGTCTTTAATTTTAAAGGAAATTGCAATGAGGGCATAGGATGAAGTTAAGAGGTGATAGGCTCCAGAGTAATCTAAGGAAATACTTTTTTTTTTACAGAAAGGGTGGTAGATGCATGGAACAGTCTCTCAGAAGAGGTGGTGGAGACAGAGACTGTGAATTCAAAAGGGCCTGAGATAGGCATGTGGGATCCCTCGGAGAGAGAAAGAGATAATGGTTATTAGATGGGCCATTTGGCCTTTATCTGCCATCATGTTTCTATGTAGTTAACAGACAAGACAAGCTCATAATTAGTGACTGATCTGCTGTAGAGGACATTATTGCATGGATATCCCCTAATTATGACATGTCCTTCAAAGTCCAGGATTTTATTTTGAGATGCCCATAAATATGAAATTAAACCAATAAAACCTGAACAATATTTATGACCTGGCTTAAATCCATTGTGGGCACTTAAGTTTCCCAAAGTCTGCAATCCTTAAGAATGTATGATTGCAATAGGTGAGATAAACTGATGTGTAATGGATACATGTATATATACAATAGCTTATAATGAAACTAACATAAAAACACTGGACACTTATCCATGATCTCTGTTCATTTTAGTTTCAATCAATTTAAAAATCTCTTTACTTAGTGTTATATTTAGTATTAGACAGTATGTTTTATTTGGGATTATTAATATGTTTGAATCAATAAGGCAGTGCCAGTTGCAACCTGCATCGTTTTAACTCAGTTTATCTAAAGACGCTCCACATATTCAAACCCCTAGTGTAAACTGCAATGGAGGAAATGGCTCTTGCCTCTGGCTAGGATTTAACACTTCTGGGCCAATGAAAACAAATAAGCAACACTTGTTAATCTATAGGAAGCATTTTTACAGGGAGCCTGCTGTGAAGAGAGTTGCTCTGGTTTAAGAGGGGCCTTTGAAATGTTCTCAGCCCAACCAACAAAGCTAGGGCAGTCTCCATCAAGGGCTATACACTTAGGCCAGGATTCTCAAAAACCCGCGTTAAAAAGCAACATTATGCTCAGGGCCGGATTTAGATGAAAAGAGGCCCTAGACTATTCCACTTATGAGGCCCTTTCACCTCCCCACCCGGGGCTGAGACCGATTCCCCTCCGGAGCCGGGAAAGGGGGGGGGGGAAAGACGAGCAGCGGGATCCGTTCCGGAGCTGGAGCACGTGTGCAATTCGGATTCCCCACCCCTGGCTGAATTTTGATGAGTTGCTGGCGCAGGCACCGTGAGGAGTGACACAGAAGCAGACCTCACGCCACCAGGACTCACGATATTTCAACAGTGCATGCGCGCTCTAGGATTTTATTATTTATGATATAATCATGAGAATATAAAATAAAGCACGTAATATACATTTTAAAATATGCAAATTAAAACACATGTTAAGAACTTACTTAGAATTCCGCGAAATGAAGATATTGTCACAAAAAAATTTTCAATAGCCTATAAACACTTCACTAAAGTATTGAACCTACTGAACTCAAAAGGCGAGAATCAAATGATCGTGTACGCAATCCTAAAATAAGAATCTTTTCTAATAACATTAACACGTGTTTCATATTATCGAAGTAACATGAATATCCCGAACGTCGGGATATCAATAGGTCTGTTCGTTTGTCTGTTCCAGTCTACACCAATCTGCACTTTATTTATGCAAGAACAAACCAGAGCTTAGTAGCATAAGGCACGTCAATATTTGCCATAACAATCAGTGAACGTATGAACTATACTTTGGTGCAATCTAGTATATACAAACGAACAGACCCAATGAGCTGAACGCATTGATCTTAACCAATACATTTTTATGTTTGTTTATTAGTCATATGCGTAGAATTTCTCCTTATTTTCGGTTCAGTGTTTTAGTGTTCACTGTTTTTAGAATAGTGTAATTTTAATTTTGCTAACAATTTGAATGTAGGCCCCTCTTGATCTTGAGGCCCTAGGCTGAAGCCTAGTTAGCCTATAGGAAAATCCGGCCCTGATTATGCTAACGCAGCCATTTTGATATCGAATCTAAAAACTCGAGACATTCTTTAAAAAATCGCAAATGAGGTTGGCGGACAGCAGCAAAGATTCACTAAATTTGCATGTGCTCAGGAAAAACGCTATCAGCGTCATCAAAACTAAAACAAAATCACAACAGCGGGAGAGATGTCCACACTCTCCTGCTGCACTAAAATCCTCGCCGCGACCTGACTGCCCCCCACCCGGACACTCCATAGGAGGGGCCATAGGCCAGTCAGAGCCTTAGGACCCTTCACGATGCATTTGGGGAGGAGCCTGAGGCTCTGATTGGCCCAGGTTATTTAAGATGCACCGGGGAGGGGAATTCCCATGTTGGATGACGCAGCAGCAGCAGCTGGGAGGAGGGTGTCCACGTCCATCCGGCTCATCTGTTGAGGTAAGGGGGGAGGAGAGCAGTGGAGACAGGGGGGTATGTTAGTGCAGCAGGAGAGAGTAAGTATCGCTCTTGCTGCAAGGGGGGATGTCACTGCCGTTCGGGTGGGGTGAGGTGTTGTGTTTGCCGCCGCTGCAGGGAAGAAGTGTTGTGATGCAGCGGAGAGATCTCTCCCACTGCATCACAACACAGGGGTTTTCTAGCAGTCTCCGACACTGACTGGCACCCCTGGACCAGTTGCTTTCATTTGTCGCCTAAGCTGACGCCGCTTTTTGAAAATGGCTCAGCATTTTTTAAGAATCCACTGGAGGGCTCATTTCAATGTTGAAGAGCCCATTTGCATGTCAGTGTCAGAGACTGTTAGAAACCTCGCTAAAGACAGAACTAATCCCTTTTGATAATCCGCCGCTAAACTGCGTACAGGCTGAACCGCTGGAAAACAGTTTATTGACAGCATTAAACTTTTGAGAATCTGGGACTGAGTCCAGCAATTTTCAATTTTTGTTCCATATTTTTCCGATGGAACGAAAAAAGTGGAAAATCACTGGTCTAAAGTGTACAGTATAGTCATCAAAGGAGATTGCCCTAACTTTGTTGGTTGGGCTGAGAACTTTGCAGCGGCTCCTCATACACAGCAGAATCCATTATGGAGCTGTGCAGAGAAGCTGGGCTAGGTGCTTACTGACTGCTGATTTAGCATTCTTTAATTCACTCCCAGCTTTTCAAAATGTATTAAACATCCCACACCATCTTAAAAAAAAAAAAAAAAGTTATAAAAATCCTCACCTCCAGCAGTGGTATTTTCTCCAATTGAACTTTTGCTCAACCAGGCACCTTGCCACTTTTTCCCTAAATGAAAACAAACTTGTTTTGAAGGGTCAGACCGCTATGCTCTAATGGCATACATGATATATGAATCATGCATTTTCTTTTGACGTTTGAACTATGGTACTAGAAAAGAGGTTAAGTATGTAGATATCAAGAAAACTAAATAATTTGGCACAGTCTCATTTTTTTTTTTAAACTATTAAATATAATAACAACCACCAAGAAAAATTTGGAACATACAAATACAGGTGACTTGGGGAAATAAATTTAGTACAAACTGAATGTGATATCTGTAGTTCAAGTGTATGCAATAATGGCATTCTTGTAAAACTTGGTTATTTTCAAGTAGAGAATGACACGGGGAAAAAATCTGTCCCCGACACTGCCCCGTCACTGGACTACCATCCTCTTCACCACCCCGTCCCCATCGTCCTCTTCATCGCCCCGTCCCCGCAGCATCCACCCTTCCCTCTCGCAACCTCACCGCCCTTCAGCGGCCTGAGAATCTCCCTCCGTTCCCCTTACCTTCGCAGCGTAAAAAAACTTAAGGGAAGGCGCGATCACCGACTGCACGCGCAGCCCCTTCCCTCCCTCCGGCCAAATCTATCTCCCTCCCTCCCCCTTACCTTCGCGGTGCTTTAGAAAAGAAACTGATGCCAGCGAAGCCTGCCTGTGCCGCCATGCAGTCGCGTGTGTGTGGGCGGAAGCTTCTCCTCTGACAATTGTCATTTTATAAACACAAATAAAACAGAGCAAGGTTCAACAAATCCCATCTCCCCTCCCTTTCACAAATATCCCCTTCACTATTGTGAAAACTGAACAAATCAAATTACTACAGAATGCTACATAGAAAAATCAAGCTAACAGAATACTTTAGTCACACATGGCAAGAATAATGTTAGGGGAGTGCAACTAGGGCAACTGCCCCCTGGTCAGAGAGAGAGAGCCCTAAGCCAGCTGGAAGCTAAAGAAGCACAGCCTGGACTTTGCGGTCCCCAGTTATGTCTAATACCAGCTCTAGCAGGATACATATTTCAAATCTGAAATATTCTAATCACAAAATATAAAATAAATTTTTTTTTTTCTTTTTGTTGTCTAGTAATTTTATTCTTCAAATCACATTGGTCTCAGGCTTTGGTTTTAGGTTCCTTCTGTCTTCATCGTAGCATGGCTGGCTCCTGAAGGTAAAATAGGCGCAAGAGGAGCTGGGGAGAAGATGCCGAGTCTGACACGGGCACAATTTTTTTTACCACAGGAGCAAGACTTTTCACCACCAGTCCCCAGTCTTGTCCCCATTCCCGCAGGGCGGTGAAAGGTCTTTTCCCCATTCCTGTGGTAAACCAGTTGCAAATGTCTCCATTCCTGTGGATTTACTGCGGTGACCTGCGGTTTACTGCGGTAAATGGTCCCCGTGTCATTTTCTATTTTCAAGTTTAAGTTGTTCAGACTATGTGCTGGGGAGTGTGTGGAACCGTGGTTAGAGCTACAGCCTTAGCACCCTGAGGTTGTGAGTTCAAATCTCATGATGCTCCTTGTGACCTTAAGCTCACCGGGACAGATAGGGAAAAATGCTTGAATACCTGAATATAAACCACATGGAGGGGCATAATAAAAAATACGTCTAAGTCCATTTTGGGCCTAAGTCGCTAGTCACCCAAAGTCGGACATGTCCAAAGTCCATTCTTGAAAAATACATCCAAAATAATTTTTTTTCAAGAATTGTCTACTTGTACGTCCAGTCATTTGATCATCCAGACTGCTAAGTCGTCTATCTTTATACCCCATTCTCGTCCAAAAATTTTGTCCATGTCAAAACTGCCTAGAACAAGACCTTTTGAATGTGGGAGGGGTCAGCAAAGGGATGGACTGGACACCCAGACATGGCAACAGAGTAGTGGGGCACCTTACAGGGCACTGTTGTGAACTTCACAAAAAGGGTGCTACATAAACATCTCACCACAACTCTCTTATAATTCATGGTGAGCCCCCAAAACCTACTATACCCATCTATCTACCACCCCAACAGCCCTATTGGCTGCAGGTGCCACCTATATGGCAGTACAATAGGGTTTTGGTGGGTGCACGTGTTAGAGTGGCTTATGGGCCTGGGTCCTCCTCTCTATGGTTCACCAGCCCACCCCCCAGACTACTTAAGCCACCTCTGTGCAGATCTACTAGGCTTTCCTATGCCAGGTGCTGATGTTCTGGAGGCAGGTATGTACGTTTCTATTCCGATTTTTATGGCAGTGTGTGTGTGTTGGGGGGAGGGTCAGTGATCGCGGGGGAGTGTGTGACGGTCTGTACTTTGTGTCTGCAGTGGTTATCTGGTCACTTTGGATCCTTTCTGGGCATTTAGACCTGTTTTTAGATCGCCTAAGTCATTACATATAAGTTTCGGTTATACTACAGTACGACTAAGTCTAGGTCAGCCTACATCTCGCCCAAATCCTGCCCTCACCACTCCTCCTAAAACGCCCCTTTCAGCTCTGGGCATATAGCAGCACTGAAAAGGCCTAAGCTGTTTATAGATACGTCTAAAACCCGTTTCAATTATCAGTTCTTGGACGACCTGTCTTTAAGGTCGTCCAAGTGCCGTATTTGGCGGGATTTTAGACGTATTTCTGTTTCGATTATAAGCCCCTTAGGCTATAAGTGGTACATAAATGCTATAAATAATAAGAGTAGTCAAACACTAAAATGCATTTTTCAAATAATGCAATGGTTTAGGTTAGATTCTTACATAATAACATAGGCTCAGATTCTCAAAGCAGTTCAGAGTTTCTAGGCGTCAAAGATTTGAGGTACCTCCCTAGAAAACTGGTGCCAGAATCTCACCTATATAGGCATTTTAGGCCATTGAATGCCTAAGTAGGCCTTTTAAAGTTTTCAAAGAATCAAATAAAGGACAATGTTCTTTAATATTATTAACATTTTTTGTAAAGCTTAATAATGAATTAAATAGACACCAGTAAAATGTTAGCTTTTATGACACCTTAGCTGGATGTGCAATTTGATATCAGCATTTCCTTTTGATATATTTTTTATGTAGCATTTTATTTTATGCTATTAGATACTAGCATTTCCTTCTATTTTACCCTTTATGAAGGTTTCCTTATATTGATTTAATTAGTTTAGACGTATACTTTGTGAGTTTCAAATATGGTTAAGACTTCTAATTGTTATTTCATTAAAAGCTGCAATATGATCTATTTAGTTTACAATTATATTAGATAATACTTTCTACAACTTAGGGTTTTTAAAATTGAATCTAATCTATATATATAAAATCGGATGTATGTATGTATGTGCCGCGATCACGCAAAAACGGCTTGACCGATTTGAACGAAACTTGGTATGCAGATCCCTCACTACCCGGGATGATATGTTCTGGGGGTCTCGCGGCCCACCTGCACATGTGGGCGGAGCTACAAACAGATAATCGGATTTCACCCATTCATGTCAATGGAAAAAATGTAAAGAGCTGCCAACGCAAAAACGGCTTGTCCGATTTGAACGAAACTTGGTATGCCAATCCCTCACTACCTGGGGTGATATGTTCTGGGGGTCTCACGGCCCACCTGCACATGTGGGCGGAGCTACAAACATAAAATCAGATTTCACCCAATCATGTCAATGGAAAAAATTTAAAACAGCTGCCAACGCAAAAACGGCTTGCCCGATTTGAACGAAACTTGGTATGCAGATCCCTCACTACCTGGGGTGATATGTTCTGGGGGTATCGCGGCCAACCTGCACACCTGGGCGGAGCTACAAACAGAAAATCAGATTTCACCCATTCATGTCAATGGAAAAAATGTAAAAACTGCCTCCGCAAAACCGGCTTGCCCGATTTGAACGAAACTTGGTATGCGGATCCCTCACTACCCAGGATGATATGTTCTGGGGGTCTCGCGGCCCAACTTCACACGTTGGCGGAGCTACAAACATAACTTCAGATTTCACCCATTCAAGTCAATGGAAAAAATGTAAAAAGCTGTGGGACCGATTTGAACTAAACTTGGTATGCTGATCCCTCACTACCTGGGGTGATATGTTCTGGGGGTCTCGCGGCCCACCTGCACACATGGGCGGAGCTACAAACAGAAAATCAGATTTCACCCATTCATGTCAATGGAAAAAATGTAAAAAACTGCCATTCTCACAGCAATTCCAACTACCTGGGGTGATATGTTCTGGGGGTCTCGCGGCCCACCTGCACACGTGGGCGGAGCTACAAACAGAACATCAGATTTCACCCATTCATGTCAATGGAAAAAATGTAAAAAGCTGCCATTCTCACTGTGACCAATTTGGACGAAACTTGGTATGCAGATCCCTCACTACCTGGGGTGATATGTTCTGGGGGTCTCGCGGCCCATCTGCACACGTGGGCGGAGCTACAAACAGAAAATCAGATTTCACCCATTCATGTCAATGGAAAAAATGTAAAAAGCTGCCATTCTCACAGTAATTCACAAACGGCTTGACCGATTTGAACGAAACTTGGTATACAGATCCCTCACTACCTGGGATGATATGTTCTGGGGGTCTCGCGGCCCTCCTGCACACGTGGGCGGAGCTACAAACAGAAAATCACATTTCACCCATTCATGTCAATGGAAAAAATGTAAAAAGCTGCCATTCTCACAGTAATTCAAAAACGACTTGACCAATTTGAATGAAACTTGGTATGCAGATCCCTCACTACCTGGGGTGATATGTTCTTGGGGTCTCGCGACCCCCCTGCACACATGGGCGGAGCTACAAACAGAAAATCGGATTTCACCCATTCATGTCAATGGAAAAAATGTAAAAACTGCCTCCGCAAAACCGGCTTGACCGATTTGAACGAACCTTGGTATGCAGATCCCTCACTACCTGGAGTGATATGTTCTGGGGGTCTCGCGGCCCACCTGCACACGTGGGCGGAGCTACAAACATAAAATCAGATTTCACCCATTCATGTCAATGGAAAAAATGTAAAAAGCTGCCATTCTCACAGTAATTCCAACTACCTGGGTTGATATATTCTGGGGGTCTCGCGGCCCACCTGCACACACGTGGGCGGAGCTACAAACAGATATCACCCATTCATGTCAATGGGAAAAAATGTAAAAAGCTGCCATTCTCACAGTAATTCAAAAACGGCTTGACCGATTTGAACGAACCTTGGTATGCAGATCCCTCACTACCTGGGGTGATATGTTCTGGGGGTCTCGCGGCCCACCTGCACACGTGGGCGGAGCTACAAACAGAACATCAGATTTCACCCATTCATGTCAATGGAAAAAATGTAAAAACTGCCTCCGCAAAACCGGCTTGACCGATTTGAACGAACCTTGGTATGCAGATCCCTCACTACCTGGAGTGATATGTTCTGGGGGTCTCGCGGCCCACCTGCACACGTGGGCGGAGCTACAAACATAAAATCAGATTTCACCCATTCATGTCAATGGAAAAAATGTAAAAAGCTGCCATTCTCACAGTAATTCCAACTACCTGGGTTGATATATTCTGGGGGTCTCGCGGCCCACCTGCACACACGTGGGCGGAGCTACAAACAGATATCACCCATTCATGTCAATGGGAAAAAATGTAAAAAGCTGCCATTCTCACAGTAATTCAAAAACGGCTTGACCGATTTTAACGAAACTTGGTTTGCAGATCCCTCACTACCTGGGGTGATATGTTCTGGGGGGTCTCGCGGCCCAAATGCACAAGTGGGCGGAGCTACAAACAGAAAATCAGATTTCACCCATTCATGTCAATGGAAAAAATGTATAAAGCTGCCATTCTCACAGTAATTCAAAAACGGCTTGACCGATTTGAACGAAACTTTGTATGCAGGTCCATCACTACCTGGGCTGATATGTTCTGGGGGTCTCACGGCCCACCTGCACACATGGGCGGAGCTACAAACAGATAAGCAGATATCACCCATTCATGTCAATGGAAAAAATGTAAAAAGCTGCCATTCTCACAGTAATTCAAAAACGGCTTGACCGATTTGAACGAAACTTGGTATGCAGATCCCTCACTACCTGGGGTGATATGTTCTGGGGGTCTCTCGGCCCACAACTCTATGTTGCTTGCTCAAGGGTGGGTTCACCCAACAATTTATATGTTCTTGCTCCTGGAGGTGAAACTAAAAATGTTGTTTATAATCACGTTTTGCGTTAGTTGTATTGTATTCATTTTGTCAAATATTTAACATTATAATTTGAATATTGTACTTTTTATTAAGCTGTAAAACAATAATTTCATTCACCACTATAAAGTATCTTTATTTGAATCCATTTACAGTGTTATTGCTATAATTAAATACCCGTGCAACGCCGGGTCATCAGCTAGTATCTAATATTAAATAATATATCAATTAATGAATTTTTATAACTATTTAATGAATTTGAATCTTCTATATTAAAAAGATGTTTGAAGGGATATTTATTTTTATTAATTTCTTTCTTCCATTTGTGCATCACACATATCTATACATGCTCTTGGCGACATTACAGAGGAAGGGGTTAGAAGAGGGTAGGGAGGACAATGGAGGGCAGGAAGATAGAGGAGGAGAAGAGGATACAAGTGATAAGGTGCCAAATAGATGAGTTTTTAGTTTCTTCTGGAATTTGGTGTGGTTAGGTTCCATCCTGGTCATTTCAGTAAGGTCATTCCAAGTTTTTACGCCTAGAAAGGTGAGCATGGAATGGAAAACATGTTTGTATTGCAGATTGTTTTGTGGGAGATTTATCCATATATTAATTAATTAGATTGGTAATGTAGGGATTTTCACATTTTATATTACTTACTAGCTGATGACCCGGCATTGCACAGGTATTTAATTATAGCAATAACACTGTAAATGGATTCAAATAAAGATACTTTATAGTGGTGAATGAAATTATTGTTTTACAGCTTAATAAAAAGTACAATATTCAAATTATAATGTTAAATATTTGACAAAATGAATACAATACAACTAACGCAAAACGTGATTATAAACAACATTTTTAGTTTCACCTCCAGGAGCAAGAACATATAAATTGTTGGGTGAACCCACCCTTGAGCAAGCAACATAGAGTTGTGGGCCGAGAGACCCCCAGAACATGTCACCTCAGGTAGTGAGGGATCTGCGTACCAAATTTCGTTCAAATCGGTCAAGCCGTTTTTGAATTACTGTGAGAATGGCAGCTTTTTACATTTTTTCCATTGACATGAATGGGTGATATCTGCTTATCTGTTTGTAGCTCCGCCCACGTGTGCAGGTGGGCCGTGAGACCCCCAGAACATATCAGCCCAGGTAGTGATGGACCTGCATACAAAGTTTCGTTCAAATCGGTCAAGCCGTTTTTGAATTACTGTGAGAATGGCAGCTTTTTACATTTTTTTCCATTGACATGAATGGGTGATATCTGCTTATCTGTTTGTAGCTCCGCCCACGTGTGCAGGTGGGCCGTGAGACCCCCAGAACATATCACCCCAGGTAGTGAGGGATCTGCAAACCAAGTTTCGTTAAAATCGGTCAAGCCGTTTTTTAATTACTGTGAGAATGGCAGCTTTTTACATTTTTTCCATTGACATGAATGGGTGAAATCTGATTTTATGTTTGTAGCTCCGCCCACGTGTGCAGGTGGGCCGCGAGACCCCCAGAACTTATCACCCCAGGTAGTGAGGGATCTGCATACCAAGGTTCGTTCAAATCGGTCAAGCCGGTTTTGCGGAGGCAGTTTTTACATTTTTTCCATTGACATGAATGGGTGAAATCTGATGTTCTGTTTGTAGCTCCGCCCACGTGTGCAGGTGGGCCGCGATACCCCCAGAACATATCACCCCAGGTAGTGAGGGATCTGCATACCAAGGTTCGTTCAAATTGGTCAAGCCGGTTTTGCGGAGGCAGTTTTTACATTTTTTCCATTGACATGAATGGGTGAAATCTGATGTTCTGTTTGTAGCTCCGCCCACGTGTGCAGGTGGGCCGCTAGACCCCCAGAACCTATCACCCCAGGTAGTGAGGGATCTGCATACCAAGTTTCGTTCAAATCGGTCAAGCCGTTTGTGAATTACTGTGAGAATGGCAGGTTTTTACATTTTTTCCATTGACATGAATGGGTGAAATCTGATTTTCAGTTTGTAGCTCCGCCCACGTGTGCAGGTGGGCCGCGAGACCCCCAGAACATATCACCCCAGGTAGTGAGGGATCTGCATACCAAGTTTCGTCCAAATTGGTCACAGTGAGAATGGCAGCTTTTTACATTTTTTCCATTGACATGAATGGGTGAAATCTGATTTTCTGTTTGTAGCTCCGCCCACATGTGCAGGTGGGCCGCGAGACCCCCAGAACATATCATCCCAGGTAGCGAGGGATCTGCATACCAAGTTTCGTTCAAATCGGTCACAGTGAGAATGGCAGCTTTTTACATTTTTTCCATTGACATGAATGGGTGAAATCTGATGTTCTGTTTGTAGCTCCGCCCACGTGTGCAGGTGGGCCGCGAGATCCCCAGAACATATCACCCCAGGTAGTTGGAATTACTGTGAGAAT
Source organism: Geotrypetes seraphini (assembly GCF_902459505.1). Classification (NCBI taxonomy): domain Eukaryota; kingdom Metazoa; phylum Chordata; class Amphibia; order Gymnophiona; family Dermophiidae; genus Geotrypetes; species Geotrypetes seraphini. The sequence goes on along the minus strand of NC_047085.1, from coordinate 480,859,739 downwards.
GGCAGTTTTTTTACATTTTTTCCATTGACATGAATGGGTGAAATCTGATTTTCTGTTTGTAGCTCCGCCCATGTGTGCAGGTGGGCTGCGAGACCCCCCAGAACATATCACCCCAGGTAGTGAGGGATCAGCATACCAAGTTTAGTTCAAATCGGTCCCACAGCTTTTTACATTTTTCCCATTGACTTGAATGGGTGAAATCTGAAGTTATGTTTGTAGCTCCGCCCACGTGTGCAGTTGGGCCACGAGACACCCAGAACATATCACCCCAGGTAGTGAGGGATCCGCATACCAAGTTTCGTTCAAATCGGGCAAGCCGGTTTTGCGGAGGCAGTTTTTACATTTTTTCCATTGACATGAATGGGTGAAATCTGATTTTCTGTTTGTAGCTCCGCCCAGGTGTGCAGGTTGGCCGCGATACCCCCAGAACATATCACCCCAGGTAGTGAGGGATCTGCATACCAAGTTTCGTTCAAATCGGGCAAGCCGTTTTTGCGTTGGCAGCTGTTTTACATTTTTTCCATTGACATGAATGGGTGAAATCTGATTTTATGTTTGTAGCTCCGCCCACATGTGCAGGTGGGCCGTGAGACCCCCAGAACATATCACCCCAGGTAGTGAGGGATTGGCATACCAAGTTTCGTTCAAATCGGGCATGCCGGTTTTGCGGAGGCAGTTTTTACATTTTTTCCATTGACATGAATGGGTGAAATCTGATTTTCTGTTTGTAGCTCCGCCCAGGTGTGCAGGTTGGCCGCGATACCCCCAGAACATATCACCCCAGGTAGTGAGGGATCTGCATACCAAGGTTCGTTCAAATCGGGCAAGCCGTTTTTGCGTTGGCAGCTGTTTTACATTTTTTCCATTGACATGAATGGGTGAAATCTGATTTTATGTTTGTAGCTCCGCCCACATGTGCAGGTGGGCCGTGAGACCCCCCAGAACATATCACCCCAGGTAGTGAGGGATCGGCATACCAAGTTTCGTTCAAATCGGGCAAGCCGGTTTTGCGGAGGCAGTTTTTACATTTTTTCCATTGACATGAATGGGTGAAATCTGATTTTCTGTTTGTAGCTCCGCCCAGGTGTGCAGGTTGGCCGCAATACCCCCAGAACATATCACCCCAGGTAGTGAGGGATCTGCATACCAAGGTTCGTTCAAATCGGGCAAGCCGTTTTTGCGTTGGCAGCTGTTTTACATTTTTTCCATTGACATGAATGGGTGAAATCTGATTTTATGTTTGTAGCTCCGCCCACATGTGCAGGTGGGCCGTGAGACCCCCAGAACATATCACCCCAGGTAGTGAGGGATCAGCATACCAAGTTTCGTTCAAATTGGGCAAGCCGTTTTTGCGTTGGCAGCTCTTTACATTTTTTCCATTGACATGAATGGGTGAAATCCGATTATCTGTTTGTAGCTCCGCCCACATGTGCAGGTGGGCCGCGATACCCCCAGAACATATCATCCCGGGTAGTGAGGGATCTGCATACCAAGTTTCGTTCAAATCGGGCAAGCCGTTTTTGCGTGATCACGGCACATACATACATACATCCGATTTTATATATATAGATATATAAGCTCATGTAAACCTTTTCCTTTCTCGTCTTATATTTTAAGTTCTTGTAAACCGTGCCGAGCTCCACTTCCGTGTAGAGGATGCGGTATATAAACTTAAGGTTTAGTTTATCAAGTTTGATTTCTTTTAAAGATTGGTGCATGTACCCATGAAGGCATAACCCCTGATGAAACCACCTCCATCCCATTACTTTCTGGATCCACTCTTCAGCTTGAGTTCTCAAGCAAAGTCCTAGGCATCGTCATAGACTCCTCTCTCTCCTTCAATGATCACCTCAACTCTTTGATAAAAAAATGCTTCTTTTGCCTTCATATGATGAGGAAGGTGAGATCCTGCTTTCATCATTCTCACTTTACCATTCTCGTTCAATCTACTATCCTCTCTAGACTGGATTACTGCAATTCCATCTTTATAAGCCTAACTAAGAAAAACCTCCATAGATTTCAGCTAATTCAGAACGCGGCGGCTAAGCTTATTTTCGCAAAAGGCAAGTTCGATCATGTCTCCCCACTCCTCTCCAAGCTTCACTGGCTCCCAGTATACTCAAGAGTCCTCTTTAAATGTGCCTGCTTAGCCTTCAAGATCCTACATGGCGTCCCTCCTCTCGTTATCCCACTCTTTTGGAATTCCTCAAAACCACACTCCACCAGACCCTCCCAAAAACTGAAACTATCATTCCCCTCTATAAAAGGTATATCCCGCGCAGGAAAACTTGGAACATCTCTCCCCTTTAGAACCACAGAACTCTGGAACAACCTCTCATCCCCACTCAGAAACTCAAGCTCCTTCCAATCCTTCCGCAAACACTTGAAAACTTGGCTCTTTGCAAAAACCTAATCACCTCCCATTCTCCAGTATTCTGTTCCTCTCTTTCCTCTTAGTCCCTCTCCTTTATCTCTTATTGTAGTTCCTTTCCTCTTAACTCTGTAAACCGTACCGAGCTCTGCGCTTGCGGAGATGGCGCGGTATACAAACCTAAGGTTTAGTTTAGTTTAGTGAAACGGTAGGGCAGCCATCGGGCATGAAAGATAAGTGCCTTCCTTTCATAGCACCTTAAGCACTTTATATTTATATTGTCATAGAGCCTGTGAAAAATGAAAAGTTAAAATTAAAGAATTTTTGGGCACACGTCACTTTACCAAGACCGATGATGAACATATCACCCCAGTAAGGGCATGAAAAACCAATCAAGTAGTGCCTTGGGAGTTTCTGGTCTGGTAATTTTTTTTTTTTTAATCTTTATTAATTTTAATAACATACAAAGTGCATACAAAAATAACCAAATAACAGCACTTATTACTAACAATAATAATATAAACATCTTCCCCACCCCATCCCTCCCTCCCAATCCGGATGTGTGTAAAACTCAATAAAATGGAAGGCTTGGACTATTAATTGGTGGATACAAAATTAGCTAAATGGCCCCAAATCTTATTAAAATTTTTACCATAACCCTTTATTTCTGAATTCATACGTTCGTATCGATAACACAAGCATAGGGATTCCCACCAAAAGGTGTGATTCAGTCTATCGCAATTCTTCAAGTTTTTTGAGATCAATCCCAGTCATTATAAGAAGTAATTTATTCTCAGCTGCAGAAAATAGGGACTTGGGTTGCAGTATAGTTCCAAAGAGAACCACATCGTAAGAAATGGACATGGAGGTACCTAATATCTTATTAATTGTAACCCAGATCGACTTCCAGAAACCTAATATTAAGGGGTAAAAGTACATGTGATCCGGCGTCCCTATATCAAGATGACAATGCCAGCATCTATTACATAACATAACATAACTTTATTTTTCTATACTGCCTCAATCAAATCTAGGCAGTTTACACAGAAGAGAGCTGGACACTCAGTGAAATACAAATAGTTAAAAGAAATATAACATGTTTCCTATATATACACAATGTAAAATTTTTGTTATCAATAAAGCTTCGGTTAAGAAATGAATTTATCAAACAACACAGTCTTAATTTCTTTTTGGAATGCGCCATAGGACAGCATGGCTCCACTCAACCAGAATTGTTGCTTACTTGCTTGAAATGCAAGAGTCCTGTCCAAAAAAGATCTGTATCTGGTAATTCAATATTACTTGATATCAGTTTGTTCTCTATTATATGATTAATAGTTTTTTGAACAAATTTCACATTTTCCCGATTTGAGTCGGGTTCTATATTAATACGTTTCAAATATTTAAACATCAGTATCATATCTCTCCTGTCCCTCCTCTCCTCTAGAGTATACATATTCAGGTCTTCCAATCTCTTCCTGTGTCTTTTGGCACAAACTCCATACCATTTTCATTGTTTTTCGCTGGGCCACTTCAAGTATCTTTACATCCTTAGCCAGATATGGCCTCCAAAACTGTACTCCAGGTGGGGCCTTACAGGGGCATCAACACCTCCTTTCTTCTGCTGAACAAGTAGCATACCGGCTGCCTTAGACTTTAGGATGGATCCATAGACAGAAGGTGGCCTTTCTGTATGTCATCCATTAGCTCAATATAGCACAGTTACTTACCGTAACAGATGTTGTCCAGGGAAAGCAGGCAGATATTCTCAACATGTAGGTGATGTCACCAACAGAGCCCCCTAGTGGACGTTTTCGCAAGCAGATTTGCTTGAAGACCTTAAAGCTTGCGATTGGCCCGCGCATGCGCGCGTGCCCCTCCCGCCCAATCTAGGGCATGCGTCTCCTCAGCGTTGTCTCAGATCAGATAGCTAGCAAAGAAGCCAACCACGGGGAGGTGGGTGGGTTGCGAGAATATCTGCCTGCTGTCTCTGGATAACACCTGTTACGGTAACTGTGCTTTATCCCAGGACAAGCAGGCAGCATATTTTCAACATGTGGGAGACCTCCAAGCTAACCAGAATGGGATGGAGGGAGAGTTGGCAATTTAGGAGAACAGATTTTGTAAAACGGACTGGGCAAAATGGCCATCACGCCTGGAGAAAGTATCCAGACAGTAGTGCGAGGTAAACGTATCACTCTGTCCTTGTGGCCTGTGACACAACCCAGCAGGGAGAGACCAGCCTGAGCGTAACAGAAAGAGATAAAAGCGGCTAACCAGTTAGAAATGGACTGCTTAGAAACAGAGTGACCCAAGCGATTTGGATCAAAAGAGAAGAACAGCTGGGGAGCAGAACGATGAGCAGTGTGCTTCAAGTAGAAGGCCAGCGCACGCTTACAATCAAGAGAATGCAGAGCCACCTCTCCAGGGTGAGAATGAGGCTTCAGAAAAAACACAGGAAGAACAATGGATTGGTTGATGTGAAACTCAGAAACAACCTTAGGCAAGAATTTAGGATGGGTACGGAGAACCACCTTATCATGATGGAAGACAGTGAAAGGTAGGTCCGCTACCAAGGTTTGAAGCTCACTGACTCGACGGGCAGAAGTGAGAGCAATCAGAAACACAACCTTCCAGGTAAGATACTTCAAGTGAGCCCGCGCTAGTGGTTCGAACGGGGGTTTCATCAATCGAGCAAGGACCACGTTAAGATCCCAAATCACCAGAGGAGGTTTAAGGGGCGGATGAACGTGGAAAAGGCCTTTCATGAAGCGGGAAACCACAGGATGAACAGAGATAGGCTTCCCCTCAATTGGCTGATGAAAAGCAGCAATGGCACTAAGGTGGACTCGAACCAAAGAGGACTTGAGTCCAGCACCAGACAAGTGTAACAGATAATCCAGGACAGCAGATAAGGAGGCAGACAGCGGCTCCTGCTGTCGAGTAGCACACCAGGAAGAAAATCGGGTCCACTTCTGATGGTAACATTGGCGAGTGGACTCCTTCCGAGACACTTCCAGGACGTCCAGCACGGGCTGAGAGAACTGGAACGAGGGCATCAAGTCTCGAGGAACCAAGCCATTAAGTGCAGAGACTGACGGTTGGGATGAAGTAGAGAACCTTGACTCTGCGTAAGCAGAAAAGGAAAAACAGGCAGAAGAAGAGGCTCCCTGGAACTGAGTTGTAACAGAAGGGAGAACCACGGCCGTCGGGGCCACAGAGGAGCTATCAGAATCATGGTGGCACTCGTGGACTTGAGCCTGACGAGAGTCTTCAGAATCAGAGGGAATGGAGGGAACGCATACAGAAACAGGTTCATCCAGTCCAGCAGGAAAGCATCCGCCTCGAGTCTGAGAGGGGTGTAAACCCTGGAGCAGAAGCGGGGTAACTTGTGATTGAGGGGGGACGCGAACAGATCAACATCTGGAGTTCCCCAATGAGCAAACACCTGATGCAGGGTCACTGCAGAGGCTGTAGAAGATGACTCAAACTGTCCGCAAGACAATTGTGCTGGCTCTGAATGTAGACCGCTCGAAGGAATATGTTGTGGCGAATGGCCCAGTCCCAGAGCTGCATCGCCTCTTGGCACAGGGACAAGGACCCCATGCCCCCTTGTTTGTTGATATAATACATGGCGACCTGGTTGTCCGTGCGGATCTGCACCACTCGGTCGCGAAGCAGGTGACAAAAAGCCTTCAGGGCGAGGAAAATCGCTCGAAGCTCCAGCAGATTGATGTGACAAAGGCGGTCGGCACTGGACCAAAGACCCTGGGTGCGAAGACCATCCAGATGAACCCCCCAAGCATAGGTCGATGAGTCTGTCGTGAGGACCTTCTGCGGAGGGGGGGGGGCATGAAACAGAAAACATCTGGAAAGATTGGAAGAGAGCATCCACTAATGGAGAGACTTCTTCAACAAAGGAGTCACGACAATGAGTCGAGAGACAGGATCTCAATCCTGGTTCCATTAGGACGTAAGAGTCCATTGTGGAATACGGAGGTGAAGTCTGGCAAAAGGAATCACGTGAACCGTAGAGGCCATGTGACCTAGGAGGACCATCAGGAGCCGAGCTGGGGCCGAGGACAGATGGGCCACCCTCTGGCATAAACGAACAAGGGCCTCTAGACGAGGCCAAGGCAGGAAGGAGCGAAGACGAACTGTGTCCGGGACTTCTCCGATGAATTCCAGAGACTGGGACGGACAGAGGTGGGACTTGGGGAAGTTCACCTCGAAGCCGAGACTCTGAAGGAGCAAGATGGTCTGATTCATCGCACCCAGAACTTCGTGGGGCGAGGACGCTTTGATCAACCAGTCGTTGAGGTAGTTAAACACCTGCAGGCCGCGAAGACGCAGGGCCGCAGCTACCACAACTAGACATTTTGTGAAAACCCTCAGAGGCCGCCAGGCCAATGGGAAGAAGGCAATATTGGAGGTGGAGATCCCCCACCCAGAATCTCAGATACCGACAAGAGGCCGAGTGTATCGGAATGTGCATGTGCGCCTCCTTGAGGTCCAGCGAGCACAGCCAGTCTCCTTCGTCCAAGAGGGGGTACAAGGTAGGAAGAGTGAGCATTCTGAACCATACCCTGACCAGAAACTTGTTCAGAGCACGAAGGTCCAGGATCGGACGCAGATCCCCCGTCTTCTTGGGTACCAGAAAGTACGGGGAATAAAATCCGGTATTCCACTGGTCCGGAGGAACCGCCTCAACCAGGCAAATAAGGGCCTGAGCTTCCTGCAGAAGGAGAGGCAGCTGAGACCGGGCAGAAGGAAACTATCTTGGAGGAAGGTCCGGGGGGCACGTGTCTGAAGTGAAGGGAGTACCCCTCCCAGATGATGGAAAGCACCCAACTGTCGGTGGTAAGATTTTCCCACTGGGTATAGAAATGATGGAGACGGCCCCCCAATGGGGAGGGGGGGGAAGGCTACAGGAGTAAGGGAGCCTGAAGGCTCAGACTGGAATTGTCAAAAAGACGGCCCAGGCTTCGCCGGAGCCGGCGGCTGGACCTTAGCTTGTCGCTGCTGTTGTTGTTGCGGCTACTTTGAAGGAGGCTGAGAGAATGCATGAGTAGATTTCTGCGGATATCTCCAGAAAGGAATTTTGTATTGCCGAGCCGGAGGGGTATTCGGCTTAAGTCTCAGAGAGGCGAAGGACCGTTCGTGTTCCGAGAGGCGCTTAGTAGCTGCCTCGATGGAATCATCAAATAGTTCAATACCCACGCAAGGGAGATTGGCAAGACGATCCTGGAGATTCGGATCCTTGTCCACAATCCTGAGCTAAGTGAGGCAACACATGGCGATCGCAAACTCCGTGACCCTCGAGGACAACTCGAAGGCATCATAGGCCGCCTGAAACATATAGAGGCGAAGCTGGGAGAGAGTCTCCTCTAGGAGACGAAACTCCTGACGACGAGAATCCGGCACATCCGCCTGTAACGAGTGGAGGGCTTCCACACAGAACCGGAGATAGGACGTGAAGATAAAGTTATAGCTGAGGACACGGTTTGCCATCATTGAATTTTGATAAAGACAGCGACCAAACTTGTCCATTGTATAGGCTTCCCGACCTAGAGGGACAGCTGCATACACCTTCGATGGGTTGGATTTCTTCAAGGAAGATTCAACCACCAAGGATTGGTGCGAAAGCTGAGAACTTTCAAACCCCCTAACCGGGATCATCCGGTAACGGGACTCCAACTTGGAGGGAATGGCCGTGACTGCATAGGGGGTCTCCAGGTTCCGGAGAAATGTTTGCCGGAGAACCTGGTGCAATGGTAAGCGCAATGCCTCACGGGACGGATGAGTTTCGAGAAGAAGACTCATCCTCCGGAGGAGACTCTGAGCGAGATCTAGGGCAGCCGAGAAAGAGGGAGAAATTTCCCTCGAATAGTAAGCCGTGGCCTCGGAGTCCCGCGAATGGGAGATCGAAGAGGCTCGACTAAAGTGTCTGGGGGGCGTGAGGAACGACCCCGTGCAAGGTGGACAGGGGAGGACCCCGGAGTCCGAGAAATCAGCTGGCGGAGCCTCGGAGAAGACGGGGCAAAGGAAAATTCCTCCACCGGTTTTGAAGAAGACCCCCTAGAGGCTGGCATCTGCCTCGTTGGGGAACGCAAACTAGAGTCCAACTCGAGGAAAAGGGTGTGCCTGGAAGACTTTGCGGTCGGAGACCTGCCCCAAAGGGGCGTAGAAAACCGGAGCTTTTTAGGAGGGGCAAGCCTCGACATAGAAGCAGGTGTAAAGCGGGCCCCTGTCCTGGACCCTCGAAAAGTCACAGGTGACTCAGGTATGAATAATTGCTCGAGGAAACCCAACGAGTCTTGTGGGCATGGCCCCGAGACACCAGCTCAAGCTGGTCAGACCGAGGCTGGGTCGAGACCGAGGTCAGAGGCGTCGAGGTTTGGACCAGTAGGCTCACCACCAAGGAAAGCTGCATGGAAAGTATAGCCTTAAGCATGTCCTCGAACATAGGCACCGAGACCAAGGGCTGTTGGATCGTAGGTGCAGCAGTGCGCTCCTTCGGGGGCGACCTCGAGGAAGAGTATTCCCTACATGAGGAGGCACGCTTAGAATGATGTCTCGAAGACGCCGACGAGGCGGCACTGACATGAGACTCTGAGGCAGGCTTCTTTGCCAGCACACCTGAGGAGGAAAGAGGAGATTTACCCGAGACTGGAGGAGCAGAGGCCGGAGCTTTTGAGGCCGAGGACTTTGAGACCGAGGCACCCAACGAGGGCGTCGAGGCCGAGCTCGAGGCCTATCCTGCAGGATCCATGGGGCCAAAAAGTTGGAGAATCTTGGCCACCCTCCGACGAAGAGCCTGCGGTTGCAAAGTCACACAACGTGGACACGACTCAGCACGGTGCTCCGCACCCAGGCACTCCATACACCAACAATGAGGGTTGGTGATGGAGATAACCCGATTGCACTTAGTACAGTTTTTAAACCCGGAAAGAGGCCGGGACATAAGAAAAAATACGGCCGCTGCCCCGCGAGGCCAGGCGGCCAGAACAAGCCTATTATCAACATGTGGGTGACCTCCAAGCTAACCAGAATGAGATGGTGGGAGAGTTGGCAATTCAAGAGAATAAATTTTGTAGAACTGCCTGGCCAAAATGGCTATCCCATCTGGAAAAAGTATTCAGACAGTAATGAGAGGTGAAGGTATGAACCGAGGACCAAGTGGCAGCCTTGCATATTTCCTCAAAAGGAGTGGATCTGAGGAAAGCTACTGATGCCGCTATGGCTCTAACTTTGTGGGCTGTAACTCGACTCTGTAGATGCAGTCCAGCCTGAGCATAGCAGAAAGAGATGCAAGCAGCTATCCAGCTGGAGATGGTGCGTTTGGAGATTGGATGTCCCAACTTGTTTGGATCGAAGGAGACAAAAAGTTGAGGAACAGATCTGTGTGGTTGAGTGCATTGCAAATAGAAAGCCAAAGCACGCTTACAGTCCAGAGTATGAAGAGCTGATTCTCCAGGATGAGAATGAGGCTTAGGGAAAAACATTGGATTTACAATGGATTGTTTGAGATGAAATTCTGAAACCAGATAGAAACCCACGTTTCAGCCACCATGCTGTGTGGCTTTATTCAGGGTATGCTCTGAAGTCTGCAGTGTGACTTTGTAAATAGGGAACAGGGCAGTCCACCAATTTGAATTTTGGCGGGAAAGTCAGTTGGTCAGAAATTTGAGTTTTGTTGTGAAAGTTCATAGAATAGACTTTGGTGAATTGCCCTGTTCCCAATCAGGTCAGTGAACCCACTATTTACAAGTCACACTGCAGACTTCAGAGCATATCAGGTATATAGCTATCAACTTTGTAATCTCCCTGGGAATGCCCGCCTAGAACTGAAAGGTATTGGCAGGATAGAAGACATCAATGTAATGTAATTTAGGATGAGTACGAAGGACCACCTTGTCATGATGGAATACTTGTGAAAAGTGGGTCTGCTATTAAAGCTTGTAGTTCACTGACTCTGCGAGCAGACGTGAGAGCAATGAGAAAAACCACTATCAGGTGTGTGACCGAGTCTGAAGAGAGTTGCTGGACTCAGTGCCAGTCCTCCTCCAAAACACCCAAACAATCCATACAACAGTGAGTAATTGTATTCCTTATACATTCTAATTTTTGTAAGCACTAAGAGGAAAATTCTATAAAAGGCACCTAACTTAATTAGTATATTGGCTTCAATTATGAGCCTTAATAAGCTCATAATGGAAAAAAAAATTATTAATTGGGTAATATACGCCTATCTTCTTAGGCACGACTTTACATAAGAAAGGTGCCTATCTCCAAAGTAGGCATGTTTAGGCGTGAAGGACTTAGGCACCTGTAATGTAGGTTTTAAAAACTCTGACCTACATTTTAGGTGCCTAAGTTTTAGTCTGACACGATTCTATAATGGGCACCTAAGTGTGATTGACATTAAATAGGTGTCTAACTTTAAGTGCCTATCTTTGTAGGCACCCAATTATAGAATCTGTCCCTAAAAGTCTCATATCTAATTTGCACGTTATGAACATTATTTGCCAGTTGCAAGATAAATAAATATTCTATTTTGCTAACACCGAGTCTGATCTATTTACTAGTCAGTAAACCTATTGTGACTGGGGGAGCCCCTTATTGAAATGTTGACCTGCTGTTCTTTGAATTTTTCTGAGTTCTTTGTCTATGTATGAGTATCTGTGCATACTTTTCTTTACTGGTTCACATTCTGGTTTGTAGCTTGAAAGAGAACTGGGGATGGGGGGTGGTTTGGGGGGGATTGAGGATGGTGGGTCATGTTGTGTTTATTGACAAAGTGAGCTTGTTTTCAATATTTTATGTTTTTTGTATTTCTTTCTTGAGCTCAATAAAATATATTTGACAATAAACCCTGTCCTAGTTTTCCAGTGTCCTGGTTTCCATCAGGATGTGGTTTTCCATCAGGTCATGTAGGAGGCCCTGATAGCCTCACTAAAACACTCACAGGTGAGTTTACCAGATAGCTAGGAAATAGTCTGTCAGTGCCTCAATTAAATAAAAAGGTTACAAGGTACTCTATAAATGGTACTAGAATATGACATGGGGACAAATTTTTCCCCGTCTTCGCGGGAACTCATTTTCCCGTCCCATCCCCGCACATTCTTTTCCTGTCCCTGCCCCATTCCTGGAAGCTCTGTCCTCATCTGTACAAGCCTCAAACACTTTAAAATCATAAATGTTCGAGGCTTATGCGGTTAAGGCAGAGCTTACAGGAATGGGGCAGGAAAAAGGACAGTGAAAAAACTCACGGGGTCAGGATGAGGAAATTGAATTCCTGCAGGGACGGGGACAAATCTGTCCCTGTGTCATTCTCTAGATGGCACACAATGAGGGAGTCATGAGGGCAGGATGTCAAGATCTCAGCCAAGGGTGTATTGTTCGAAAAAGTCACGCATGTGCTTTCGTCTCGTCGTTGAGGCCTGTCCTTGGCTTCCGATTCAGTAAGTTCATTTTCTAGATGGCACATCACAACACCAGTCTAGATTGAGGAAAACGTTTCTGGATGCCTGCAGTATTTGATGGAGGCAATGTGGTCAGGAGAGGACATTCTGGCACATACACTCCCATATTCTATATGAAAACTGAAGTTGCATATGCAAATTTGGCTGCGTAGCCAAATTACGCACACAACTTGTTTAATGAGCCAATCAGCAAGATAATTGGCCACTAACAAGCAATTATCAGCACTAACTGGTACTAATTTAGTGTTAAAATATCAATAAAATGTTAAAGTAAAAAAAAAAATTTACATGCACAGCTTTTTAAGTATATTTTATAAAGTAGTGCATGTAAATTCTAATGCATTGATCTCAAAAGAAGGTAGGCTACAGGCGTTCCTATAAATTACACACACATAGATTAAGCCTGATTTATGCATAATTTAAGCCTGAGCATTTACACCAGGTTTTAACTGGCATAAAGGGTCACGCCTAAACTTTAGTCGTGGGGCTAGTTACTATGCATATTCTATAGTCCATGGTTGACATTAGGTGCAATTTATTGAATAGCGCTAAGCACTTTTTTTTCAGCACCATATAATGAATTTGGCCTGTGGTAGGGATGTACTAAGAGCAGATTTTTGGAAAGGAATGAGTATGGATATCTATGCCCTATCAGGACAAGCTTGTATGCTTATTGCGCCTACTGATACACAGAGTTAATAAAAGTACAGAACATAGTAACATAGTAACATAGTAGATGACGGCAGATAAAGACCCGAACGGTCCATCCAGTCTGCCCAACCCGATTCAATTTAAATTTTTTTTTTTTTTTTTAATTTTTTCTTCTTAGCTATTTCTGGGCAAGAATCCAAAGCTTTACCCGGTACTGTGCTTGGGTTCCAACTGCCAAAATCTCTGTTAAGACTTACTCCAGCCCATCTACACCCTCCCAGCCATTGAAGCCCTCCCCTGCCCATCCTCCACCAAACGGCCATACACAGACACATACCGTGCAAGTCTGCCCAGTAACTGGCCTAGTTCAATGTTTAATATTATTTTCTGATTCTAAATTTTCTGTGTTCATCCCACGCTTCTTTGAACTCAGTCACAGTTTTACTCTCCACCACCTCTCTCGGGAGCACATTCCAGGCATCCACTACCCTCTCCGTAAAGTAGAATTTCCTAACATTGCCCCTGAATCTACCACCCCTCAACCTCAAATTATGTCCTCTGGTTTTACCATTTTCATTTCTCTGGAAAAGATTTTGTTCTACGTTAATACCCTTCAAGTATTTGAACGTCTGAATCATATCTCCCCTGTCTCTCCTTTCCTCTAGGGCGGGGGTCGGCAACCCCAGCCGCATGCGGCTCTTTTCCACCTTTGCTGCGGCTCCGGTAGTGTGTCACGCAGGAATGCAGCTTACAAGTCCGGCGTCGCGGCGGGAAATAGCCATGCTGAGCAGTGAGCTCAGCACACACAGATGAAAGCCTTGCTTGCTGATTGGTCCGGCGGCCCCGCCCCGCCGTGCCGCCGGACCAATCAGCAAGCAAGGCTTTCATCTGTGTAGTGCTGAGCTCACTGCTCAGCATGGCTATTTCCCGCCGCGACGCCAGACTTGTAAGGTGCACGCTGAAAAAGAAATCCTGGCCGGGGTCGGTGTCATGCTCCAGAGATCTACAGCCTTCCTATCTCCCTCTCCCTTCTACCTGCTTCCGGCCACATCCCCTGCTCCGCGGCTCTCTTCGGCAACTCAGCAGCAGCGATCGACACAAGCTTCTGACGTCGGGGCCTACCCTCTGCGAGTCCCGCTTGTTTCAACTTCCTTTTTCCACAAAGGCGGGACTCGTAGAGGGAAGGCCTCGATGTCGGCAGCTTGTCTTGATCACCGCTGCTGACAAGTTGCTGAAGAGAGCCGCGGAGCAGGGGGGTGTTACCAGGTGCAGGTAGAAGGGAGAGGGCCAGATGCAGGACTCGTGGGTGAGGGAGCAGAAGAGAGAAAGAAAGAGAGAGGGGAGGGAAACAAAAGGAAATATTTCATACTGGGCTGGGCCTGAGTGGAGGGAGGGTGGAAAGATTCTAGCTACAGGGTGCAGTAACAAAGGAAAAGGGGGGGAAAGCTGAAAATGGAGATAGTGACACAAAGAAGAGAAAGGGTAAGCAGGACCTACTGAATAAGGATAGAGATACAGAGGGAACATGAAGAGGAGGTGAAATAGAGACATAGAAGTAATACTGAAAAAGTGTGTGTGTGTGTGGGGGGGAGATAAAGACATTGAAAGGGCAAATGGTGAACATGGGGTAAAGACAAGGACAGAGACAAATGAAGATTCTGAAAAAGTGGTGAGATAGGGATATAGGTGAGATGGACACAAAGAAGGGGGATGCTGGAAAATAGGTGGAATGGTAATTCTGACAGACACAGAAGGGAAATGCTGGATCAAGGAGAGATGGGGCTCAGGCTGGATGGAATGAGGAGAAATGCCTTGTTGGCCCGGAACTTCCTCTCCTACATCAGAATTGACGTCAGGGAGCGGAATGCTGGTCAGCGCAACACTTCTGCAGGGAAAGCTTGGGACGGCGGTGGCTTGGGGGCTGTTCCCCGATTGCGGTGGCAGCAAACCGAGTGGCTTGGGGGACGGCACGGAGACAGAAAGAAGGGGGAACAGGGAGACAGAAAGAAAAAGTTGGGGGAGAGAATGAGGTCTGGAGGAGAGGAAACATACAGGAGGCTGAAAGAAAGGAAGAAAGATTGGATGCACAGTCAGAAGAAGAAAGTGCAACCAGAGACTCATGAAATCACCAAATAGCAAAGGTAGGAAAAATGATTTTATTTTCAATTTAGTGATCCTGTATATAGCATTAAGATAAGAAACAATATATGCAGTGTTAGATTTGTTTTATAATGGTTTTGCGGCTCCAAGTTTTTTTTTCTTTTCGAAAACGGGTCCAAGTGGCTCTTTATGTCTTAAAGGTTGCAGACCCCTGCTCTAGGGTATACATATTCAGGGCTTCCAGTCTCTCCTCATACGTCTTCTGGCGCAAACCTCCTATCATTTTTGTCACCTCAAGTCTTCTTACGTCTTTCACCAGATACGGTCTCCAAAACTGAACACAATACTCCAAGTGGGGCCTCACCAATGACCTGTACAGGGGCATCAACACCTTCTTCCTTCTACTGACTACGCCTCTCTTTATACAGCCCAGCATCCTTCTGGCAGCAGCCACTGCCTTGTCACACTGTTTTTTCGCCTTTAGATCTTCGGACACTATCACCCCAAGGTCCCTCTCCCCGTCCGTGCATATCAGCTTCTCTCCTCCCAGCATATACGGTTCCTTCCTATTATTAATCCCCAAATGCATTACTCTGCATTTCTTTGCATTGAATTTTAGTTGCCAGGCATTAGACCATTCCTCTAACTTTTGCAGATCCTTTTTCATATTTTCCACTCCCTCTTCGGTGTCTACTCTGTTACAAATCTTGGTATCATCTGCAAAAAGGCACACTTTTCCTTCTAACCCTTCAACAATGTCACTCACATACATATTGAACAGGATTGGCCCCAGCACCGAACCTTGAGGGACTCCACTAGTCACCTTTCCTTCCTTCGAGCGACTTCCATTAACCACCACCCTCTGGCGTCTGTCCGAAAGCCAGTTTCTGACCCAGTTCACCACTTTGGGTCCTAACTTCAGCCCTTCAAGTTTGTTCAACAGCCTCCTATGAGGAACTGTATCAAAGGCTTTGCTGAAATCCAAGTAAATTACATCTAGCATATGTCCTTGATCCAGCTCTCTGGTCACCCAATCAAAAAATTCAATCAGGTTCGTTTGGCACGATTTACCTTTTGTAAAGCCATGTTGCCTCGGATCCTGTAACCCATTAGATTCAAGGAAGTACACTATCCTTTCTTTTAGCAACACTTCCATTATTTTTCCAACAACTGAAGTGAGGCTCACCGGCCTGTAGTTTCCTGCTTCATCCCTGTGACCATTTTTATGAATAGGGACCACATCCGCTCTCCTCCAATCCCCAGGAATCACTCCCGTCTCCAGAGATTTGTTGAACAAGTCTTTAATAGGACTCGCCAGAACCTCTCTGAGCTCCCTTTGGTGAAATGGGGGCTTATGGTAGTGAGAACTGTTAGAGCAGGGGATTGGAAATAGGTGAATGCCCCATCTTTGTCAGCGTGTAGAAAGAGACTTGAGTTTATTTCTCAGATGGAAAAGTTGACTGATAATTGTCATCTACAACTAAGCAAGGAGGCAGAAGAATGAGCTAAGTTACAACTATATTGATGGGGAGGGGAAAGGTATAAGGGGTTAGGTTTGGCAGAGAGAAGTGGGAAATATTATTCAAAAAATGGCTATAGGATGTGGATGGCAATGTTGTAGCTGGAGATAAATGAAATGCATTACTGGAAATGGTACTGTTGAAAATTATCAGAACACACTAACTGGTAGTTTGCTATTGTTTGTCGGGGCTCTGTTGGATATCAGACGAGTTGAAAATCTGTACCTGAGGCTTTTGAAGCTCAGTTTTTTTTAAAAATTCATTTGCAATTAAGCTCTTTCTAACATTGCAACAAACAATAGCAAACTGCCAGTTAGTGTATTCTGACAATTTTGTATTTAGCAAGTTTACCCCTACTGAGAGTATGTTGTAATTACTGGTGAAAATTGTCTGACGCTGAAAATTAATAGAGATATAAAATTTTAAAAAATAGTGGGTTGAACAATGAATCCAAACACGAATATTAAGTAAATGCTAAAATCTTTATGGCATAAGTACTTTTATTTGCAGACAATGTTCAGTTTCCTTTAACATAATTTGAATAAAAGGCAGAACATATGTGCATTTACTTTTATCAGAATAAATAACAAGTATGCACAGAGAGAAATGGCTTGAGATGGAACAATCTCCAGCCAAATATGAACCCAGGCTCAGATCAATGAACTGCTCTCTACTTGGATAATCAGAGTCAACTTCAATCCAGTCTGAATCAGACTCTAATATTTTAAATCCATAATCAGATTGCTTCAGATTCATAGGAATATTAGCACATTCAAACTATTTGAATTATTTCAAGATAATATTAATCTTGAAATATTTGCAACATTTGTGCAACTATCTTTACCAAACAAGGCAAATATGAAACTAAGTAAAATTGCAAAGGATCAGGATTTATGCTTTGTCAGGTTGCAAATGGCTTGGGTTTATCTAAAAACTGATTTGTGACTCATAGGCATTCTTCTGCATCATCCATCATAGAACTATAGGGAATCTTCTTGTATATACAGTGCTGAATATGAAGTGGAATGCACTCATTTAATGGTATTTCATATTAGCAGATTTGGTCTGTGCAGTCATAGTATAGGTTCAGAGCCATTCCAATCAATGGATGATTCCGTCCATCTAGAAAACATGAAAAAAATTAGCTCAGTTGAAGAATTTGTTTAGTATTAACTTCAATTGACATCTATAACTTAAAACGAAGAATTGTTTGACTGACCAGTATTTTTAGGCAGAATGGTTGGAAATACCATAAAATTTAATGTGATACAATCATTAATAGTCTGCCTTTTCAAAACAGATTACAAGAGATTATATAATAACAGTAGTACAAAAATACTCCAAAATGAAAAATAAATACTTTTGTCAGCATATAAGCAGTATGTTATTACATAGAATATTCAAAATATCCAAAACACAAAATATTTTTTCAACATTCTCTTAGGTGAGAAACTTATGAAATCAAAAAGGCTTTAGACAAGTCTACAATTCATGTAATGTATCTCTTGTTGAATGTTGTTTGGTTTCTTTTATCTGAAGGCTGCACGAAAACGAAGAAATGGATTTGAGATGGGAATTTAGGCATGCACGCTAGGATATGGAAAACTTCCACACTATTTTACAAGAGGCTCTGCCAAAATGGAGAGGCAGATGGAGATCAGATTCTTGGGGGGGACAGGGATGGCAATGAGGAAAAGTCAGCAGTCGGGAACTCTGGGAGGGATCTAGTTGACTTGAAGGAGAGATCAGTGTGATAGAGAAATTAACCTATGAGTTGAGGGGGAAAGCTTCCAAAAGTCAGCCAAATTTGTTACACTATATTTAAATAAATGAGCATGTTTAACTGTTTTGCTTAGAATATTTAGACTGGACTCAATGCTATGCTTATTTTGTTTTCTCTGTGTTGTTGTTAGGTGCCATTGTCTCATGCTTGAATCCTAGTGACTTGATGAATTGTGGATCTAAAAAGAAATTGGTTTTGTGTCAGTCTGGAAAGGTCCTCCAGTGTCATTCCCACGGTTGTTTTCAATGTGTCCAGCCATCTGATAGCAGGTCACCTCTTCGCCTTGGTGGCTGAAATATAAACAACCTGCACTATACAGATAATACAACGTTCATCACCAGAAGCAAAGAAGACATGCGATATCTACTGAGAAATGTCAAAGCAGAAAGTCATAACATGGGATTAGAACTGAACATAAGACAAAGATCATGAACATGGAAAATGATGAAGATTTTGAGCTCTTTTGTACACAAAGATATAACTAGCAGGGAAGAAATACTCTGCAGAATAGCACTTGGTTGCTCTTCAATGAAGGCTCTCGACAAAGTATTCAAAGGTAAAGAGATAACACTCCAAATGAAGATCAGACTTGTCCATGCACTCATTTTCTCAGTGATCAGTTAGGAATGCGAAAGCTGGACACTACAGAAACAAGACAGAAAGAAGATTAACTCATTTGAGCTTTGGTGCTTGAGAAGGATTTTAGGCGTGCCATGGACTGCCAGAAAAACTAAAAAATCAATTCTCTAAGAGTTCAAACCGGCTATATCACTCAAAGCCCAAATGATGAAGTTATGACTGTCTTATTTTGGTCACACCATCAGAACAGAGAGATCACTGGAGAAGGACATCATGTTTGGGAAGATTGAAGCAACCAGGCAAAGAGGGTGACCTGCAATCAGATGGCTGGATACGTTGAAAACAATATTTTCTCTGTAGTCATGGTTATGGATTTGTTTGGGGAGATGGGTAAGCAGGGAAGGGAAAACCAAAATGGCTTTGTACTGATTTTGAAACTCAGATATGGTACACTTTGCAATGGTTACTGAATGACTGTATGACTGTATTTGAATTTGAATGCTATTAATAACCTTTAATAAAAAGTCATTAATGAAAAAGGTTTTTTTTTTAAACCATAATGTTCAGATGAACATCCACAATTAAAGCTGAGTCTAATACTATCCTTACTTGTAAACTAGAATGCTTTGCAAAATTTACTAATCTAAAGCAGACTGGTTGTTTTGGTGTTCGGTTTCAAATAATGAGCAGACATTCAAGAAATGACATACAGAAAGCAATCATCCAACAAATAGCATTCTATAAAGTGTAATAATAATAATAACTTTATTCTTCTATACCGCCACAATCTTGCGACTTCTAGGCGGTTTACAATCAAGAGTGCTGGACATTCAGCGAAATACAATAAGTAGATATTCAGAGGAAATACAGAGATCAGAGACCTCAGGAGGCAATAGTATAGAAAGTGTCTTGGAATGAAATCAATTACAAACTATCATTGGTGTATTAATAACAACAAACCTCAAGGTTATGGAATTTTTGTACCAAATTGATATAAAAACACATTAAACATAATAGGGGCTAAGGTGAACCTTGAGGATTTCTGCATGCACTGTTCCAAGATTTAACCCCTCCTTTACTAATGCTTAGCGTGGGTTTTAGCACCGCAGCGGTGGTAACTGCTCCGACACTCATAACTTTTAGCAAACTGCTCATCTGGACCTGAGATTTGAAAAGTGATTCAGGAGAGAATTTTGTTTATGTCTGAGGTATAGGGCACAACCTGAAAAAGCAAAAAATAAAAATTCTGTTTTGTATCTTGGCTCCTTAACTGACTTCTCTTGGATGTAGGGTTTTGTAAAATGCCACCACAAATACAAGAGAAGAAGCTTCAATATAATCACCACACAAACAAGCTTCTATAGCTTACTAATAAAGTTCTCAGCTAAAAAAAAAACCCCACACTCAAAGTGGAGTGGAGTTTTTTTTTCAGATCCTATGAAAGCGTTTGTGGGTTGCCGCTAAAGCTTGTTGCTAATATGCTGGCAACTGAGTAGCTGAGCTCTTTTTTTCTCCAATTTGAGTGTGTCTTTTTTGGCTGAGAACTTTATTGCTAAGTTATAGAAGCTTGTTTGTGTGGTGTTTTATAAAATCCATGTACACGTGCAAGTTGTGATTCCTATATGTGTAGGTAGCAAAGTTCACTGCCTACATGTCTAAGTGCCACTACTTACATGTTTAAAGTCCCAAGTGATACCCCTATTTTTTAAGAGGTTTTTTGTGGAATGACTATTCCTACTGAACGTGCTGTCAAATACACAATTTTCCATAGTCTTATTTGTAATTTAGAAAAGATTTTGGGTCCGATTCTAGTAACGGCACTGTAAGTTAGGAGTGGTAGATGCCCTAACTTAATTGTTTTAATTGGTGCGGTAATTGACCACATTGCTTAAAACCAATTAAAAAGTCATTATAAAAAAAATGTAGGTGCCACAGGTGCTTACAAAATAGGACGTCATAAACACGTCTACAGAGGCGCCTAAGGTCAATGTAGGTGTGGATTATGCTGGAAATTACCTTAGGCACTTCTGTACCTGCAATTCTTGTCAAACATAAGCACCAGTAATGTAGGCTTGATAAATCTTGGCCTATATTACTGGCACCTACATTGGATGTAATTCATGATTCTGGCAATGGTGCCTACGCATGACTGACACGTGGATGGCACCATTTTTGTAGGTGTCATTTCCAGAACCCATCCGTTGGGTTCAGTGAGCCTTTTGTAAAATACCTTGCAAATTTTGAATTGCCCAACTTGGTCATGTTTAGCACATGCTAATGGACCTGAGTGTGCGATAAATGCTGTATGCCCTATTTTACACTTATGAGTCACATGGCACTTAGCGCATGCTAACATCCATTAGCACATGTTAAGTTTTAATAAAAGGGGCTCTCCTTTTCCAACCTAGATAATATAAAAACTAAGCTTTAAATCTCCCAGTTTGAAATGGAGTATTTTATAGGACTCGGGACAAATATTTTGGGTAAAGAGTCATGGATCTGACATACCGCTTTTCTGTGGTACAAATGGGTTCACAATCCATGGAGGGTTACATGAAAATCCTAAGCAAAACTGATTTTACAATATGAAAGTTTCAAAAATATTAAAGGAATTTTCTTTTAAATTGTTAGAAAATTTCCATAATGAAAGATTAGGTTCTTACCTGGATAACCTTCTTTCTGTTAATCTACTGCAAATTCTGAATGTGTGGTGATCAATCCATTCCTGTGAACTGGACTTTCAGAAGTGAGAATACTTACAGCTTTGAGTACCTCCTATATGGAGGCGGAACCTGGTGCACTTTTCAGTTAAGTCCCAAAGCAATCGATCTCCACTGGAACAGAGGACAAAGGAGGGGAATAAGGATCTCCCCACATACAATAAACAATTCCGTTCTGCTCTTTAACTCAGAAAACAAGAATTAGAACAATTCAACATAACAATCGGAAAAGAACCACAGACAAACAATCTATTGTGTGTACTGGGCACGAATATTAAGGGAGCCAGAGGCTGAGGAATACATTTTCTCATACCGGATTTCACGGCATTTAGCCATCTGGCTGGCAGAAAAACTCCAGACCTGTAACGCAAAAATATCCGAGGCAGAAAGGCAGGCGATATAGGATAGACAGAGGGTGGGCTGTGCAGAATCCATAGTAGATTACCAGAAAGAAGATTAACCAGGTAAGAACCTAATCTTTCATTCTGTTACATCTACTCCAGATTCCTTACATAGAAACATAATGTGGTGATAATAGGGTGGGACAGAAAAGCCTGCCTGCAAGACTGAGGATCCAAAAGTGCCATCCTCCCGAACCACCATATCCACTTTGTAAATTTTGGAAAAAGTATGCAGAGTAGACCAAAAATCTGCCCCACAAAAATCTGCGAGAGGAACTGCCTGAGATTCTGCCTAGGAAGAGGCAACACTCCTTGTCGAGTGTGCCTTGAGAGAGACTGTTTTCTGCAGGTAATGTACGCCATAGAGATGGCCAAGCGAATCCATCTAGCAATAGAGGCCTTAAACGCCAGCTTGCCAAGCCAGGAGTGGCTGGTAAGCATGAACAGAAGGTCAGAAAGACGCAAGTCATTTGTCTTTTCAAGTACTTCTTCAAAACTGTCCTGTTTGGAAGATCCCATTGATTGAAAAGCAAGCAGAACTTCCTAATTGATATGGAAATCTGATCACCTTTGGAAAAAAAAGAGGGCACAGCACAGAGAGTGACACCTTCATCTATGATTCTGAGGAAGGGCTTCCTGCAGGATAGAGCCTGCAGCTCTGAGATTCGCCATGCCAAAACAATTGCCACCAGAAACACAGTCTTAACTGTGAGGTCTAAAAGAGAGGCATCTTTGAGGCGCTCATAAGGAGCTTTAGTGAGGCTCTTTAGAACAGCATTAAGGTTCTAGGTCAGAAAGGGACGCCGCAGTAAAGGGATCAACCGGAGAGCTCCTCGGAGATATCTGGTCACATTAAGATAAGCCATCAGTGAAGACTTGTGATTTTCTGTGAGGAAGCAAGAAAGACTGGCCACCTGCATCTTACGGGAAGCCACTGCCAGGCCTTTTTCCAGGCCTACCTGCAGGAAAGCCAGGATAACTGGAATGGGAGTCTGAAGCAGCTACACCAGTCCTTAGCACAGCATTGCTGAAAAGCCTACCAGGCCTTTGCGCAGGCCACAAGAGGGCTTCTTGGCCTGCAGCAACGTGGCAATAACCACGCTGGAATATCCCTTG
Source organism: Geotrypetes seraphini (assembly GCF_902459505.1). Classification (NCBI taxonomy): domain Eukaryota; kingdom Metazoa; phylum Chordata; class Amphibia; order Gymnophiona; family Dermophiidae; genus Geotrypetes; species Geotrypetes seraphini. The sequence continues at coordinate 480,837,013 of NC_047085.1, read as the reverse complement.
CGAACTAGCACCAAGTGCTCAAGAGCCATGCTATAAGACCAAACTGCTGAGGATTCTTCATGAGTACTGGTCCCCTGACTGAGAAGACCGTGGTGAAGAGGCAGCTAGAAACCTTTGTCCTACTGAAGATGTACCAGGTCCGCATACCAAGGCCGATGAAGGCAATCTGGAGCCACCAGGATCACAAGGCCTCTATGAGTTGCAATCCGGTGGATGACCCGGCCCATTATGGGCCAAGGAGGGAAGACGTAAAGGAAACCAACGTGCAGCTAGGGTTGAACCAAAGCGTCCAACCCCAAGCTTCCTGGTTCTGCTCTTCAACTGAAGAATTGGCTTTTGCGTTCTTGGCCAAAGCTATCAAATCCATCGCTGGTCTGCCCCAATGTTGCACAATTAGATGGAATGCCCTGTGTGACAGCGACCATTTCCCTGGGTCGGTCTAAGATCTGTTGACTGAGAAAGTCAGAATGAACATTCTTCACTCCGGCCACATGGGCAGCAGAAAGAGCCTAAAGGTGTACTTCTGCCCACCGGAAGAGCATCTGCCTACCGGTTAGAGGATGTAAGTTTAAAAAACATCATCAACATCTTCTCACACATCAGGCAGCATTATGGGGTAAAGACCTGGAAGAATTGCTTATGCCTACTACTTATGGGGAATTTAGGAAAAACCTAAAAACATATCTGTTCCTGAAGTATTTAAGTAACTGACCAATACAATCTTAGTCCACAATATCTGATCTCTAGGGCTGTTTATCACTAGCTCTTAACTTTGTTAATTCTACTCAATCTGTAGCATCTTTTAATCATTGTAAACCGCATAGAACTTCACGGTCCTGCGGTATATAAACTTATTATTATTATATGAGCTTCTAGACGCAATGGGGCGCTCCCTGTGATTCCCCTGCCTGTTCATGTACGCCACTGCCATGGCGTTGTTGGAGAATAATCTTACAACTTTTCCCTCTAGGACGTTTTCTAGAGCCTTCGGAGCTAGTTGAATGGCTCCAAGTTCCAAACAATTTATAGACCACTTCTTTTGATGTGGGGTCCACTGGCCCTGAACTGAGCAGTCCCTGCAATGAGCTCCCCAGCCAAAGAGGCTGGCATCAGTCATGAGAGTCATTCAGTTTGAGATCCAGAGAGGCATGCCTTTCGACAAGGATGTATCCTGAAGCCACCAGCATAGGCTGACCCTTGCAGCCCCTGTCCAATGCAGCTGCATTTGAAGAGGATGTCTCTGCGGAGTCCATCAGTATAGAAGGGAGTCCTGAAGAGGATGCATACAAGTCCTGGCCAAGGGGATAACCTCTAGCCCGGCTACCATGGAACCCCAGCACCTGAAGATAATGCCAAGCAGTCGGAGTTTGCATTTCCAGGACAGACAGAATTTGTCTTTTGTATTTCTGTTTGCGTTGCTCAGGAAGAAACAATTGGCTGCAGACCGTGTCAAAGAGAATGCCCAGGTGGCTTTCTGAAATTGACAATCCAGCCCAAATGCTGGAGCAGTTCTACCACCTGACGCACCGCCAACTTGCACTCCTGCCTAGATGGGGCTCTCATTAGCCAGTTGTCCAGATAGGGGTGAAATTTAATACCCATGTGCCAGAGATGAGCTGCAACCACTACCATAACCTTGGTGAACATGCTGAGAAAATCTTCTCCCACTCTCCCAGAAACATCGACAACCACCCCCCCTCCCAATATGCAGGAGTGCTGATTTGCTTGCCCACTGCCGGATCCCAGAGCATTCTGCGAGCCAAGACTGTATAAGCTGACACCATGCTCATGACCCTGATAAGATCAAAGAGAGCATCTGCCACATAATCCAACCCTTCCTTTACAAGATGGGGACAGGCATCCTTCTCCGCAGAGGGAGTCTGGTGTGGCAGACCCACAAAGCAAATGAAGTGGAAGAAGCAGCATTGATTCCCAGAACAAGAGCTTCAAACTGCCTCATAAGAATCATGTCCACCCTGCAGTTATGAGCATCCTTCAGCATAACACTGCCTTTGCTTGGGAGAGCAGTACGCTTGGTGACCTGAACGACTGCCATATCCAACTTCGGCTGGTTAAAGAGCTGCTATAACTCAGGTAACATGGGATAAAGCTTAGCTATGGCCTTAGCAACCTGCAAGGACCCCTCCATGGTCTCCCACTGTTCAGTGACCAGGGCAGTATTGTCCAAATGTGCTGGAAAGAAAGAGGTCTGGTCATTAAAACCACTCATGATCGTGCATCGAGAAATGGAGGGCTGCGCTTTCAGTTTCCATTCTGACACCACATCAGAAATAAAATGGTGGAGAGAGACCGACTTGAAAAGGTGGCGGAAATTCAAGATGGCGTCTTGGTAGCAGGACGTGGCGATTTCAGCTCTTGCCTAACATTGCTTACCAGCTCTCAATATTGCTATGCCTAAAAGAAGGGGTAGAGAGGCGGTAGCCCGACCGTCGGAGCCTACCTTTCCATGGCAGGGAGCCATCACCACTTTCTTTGCGTCTTCGCCTCGGGGCGTTCCTGCTGAGTTGAACGCATGGGAAGCATCGGCATTGGGGAGCGAGACTTCACTCAGTCCCGCGGGACCAGCACCTCCTTCGTAGCCGGGTGAAAGGAGAATGCTGGCTGCAACACAGACAGCGGAAGCTAAGCTGTCTAAGGAGCTCTCGGGCTTGCTGGCTTCTCAGGATTCCCCGGCCAGATCATCTTTACCGCAGGCAGCTACAGTAATTTCAGCAGTCCAGGGGGCACTACCAACTCTTCAATGCCTTGAGAGACCTGCTGAAATCACCTTGGAATCAATTTGGTCTGCACTGGACTCCCTTCACAAGGTATGCCTGGGAATCTTACCACTTGTCCAGATTCAAAATGTTTGAAGAGGATTTAAAAGCCCAAGGGGAAAAGGTTAAATCTTTAGAACAATCGGTTCAAGGAGTTCAGTCTTCTTGTACTTTAATTACTCAGGACAAATTGGTGTTTTTGAGGAAAATGGAGAATTATACTACTAAACAGTTGAATTTAAGACTTTTGAACTTCCCAAAAACATTTACAATGTCCCCAAAATAATTGTTTTATAAATTTTTGAAAGAAGCCTTTAAATACTCTGAAGATGGGCTTCCTCCTCTACATAAAATATACTTTATACCTGTTTCTGTTACAAAATCTTTTTCTTCAGAAGTTGCTCAATCTAATGTGGACCTAAGCCCTATGAATTTATCTAGACCAGGGGTAGGGAACTCCGGTCCTCGAGAGCTGTATTCCAGTTGGGTTTTCAGGATTTCCCCAATGAATATGCAGGAGATCTATTTGCATGCGCTGCTTTCAATGCATATTCATTGGGGAAATCCTGAAAACCCAACTGGAATACGGCTCTCGAGGACCAGAGTTCCCTACCCCTGATCTAGACTATTGGAGACCTCAGAAGAAGTAGTATTTCGATCAACGCTTCTTGTGACATTTGTATTTCTACAAGACAAGGAAGCACTTCTTTGCCTATTTTTTTAGGTTGAAAGAAGTCTCCTTTATGGTTTGCAAGATTTCTATATTCTCAGATGTCTCAAGAACGACACAATCAGGAAGGAAAAGATTCCTGGATTTGAAAGACAAAGTTAAAACTTTGGAGGCAAAATTTCAACTGCGTTAGCCTTATAAATGTATAATTTACTTGGATCAGAATACTTATGTTTTTTATGAACCTTCCCAATTGCAGTTCTTCTTGGAAGGGAAAGGAGTGTCAATGCAGAGTTCCAACTGATCCCAATAACTGGTTGATTTCAAATTGAAGACGACCTACCATTTGATTTTGTAATCTTTAAATTCTTTAATTTTCCATTCCCAATGAATGTGAATTGTTTCTCTCTCTAATGTGGGCTATTCAAAAGTTTGTATGTACTTAATTTGAATGAGTACTGTATTCTATTTTCTTTATATATCATAGTTTGGTTAAACTTTTGTTTGTTCAATAACTATATTTTGCTGAAATAATGATAAATGAATAAATAATTTAAAAAAAGAAAAGAAAAGGCGGTGGATAAGAGGATCATCCTCCTGGTCAGGAGCCAGGGAGGTCTGTTGGCTGCCAGGCCTTAACAAGTAACTGGAGTCACCCAGGATTGATTTAGAATTCTGGGATAAAAGCAGCATGAGGCCAGCTGGTTTACTCGAACAGCAGACACCAGAGGAGAAGACGCTCCCTAGGTCGATGGCTGTACCTCAGTAGACTGTGCCACCTGTCTCGGATGTGTCAGATAGGCTCTTCACATGAGATTCACAAATTCCAGGTAGAAGCCTGGTGGCAGAGGAAATAAATGAAGCCTGCAAGCCCTCCGGCTAGGCTCTCATGGGGTCCCCAGATGTCATGCGCCTCCGCTTCACATCATGGCGAGAAAAAGGACCTGAGTGGTAATTTTTACCCATGTCACAGACCCATAGTAGTTCACCAGCCCTGGAGAACAAGGATGAGGCTAAGCCCGAAGCTCCCGCCCCTCTCTCACGTACATTGTAGTATGCAATACACGGGCACTCTTCCACTGGTAACTCAGTACAAATTTTACATGAATTTGCATCTTCGTCCTCTGAGGAGTCCATCCCAGCTGATTAGGAGCAAAAATGGTTTTTTTTAGACATGCTTTTGAAAAAAAGATAATTTGAATCCAAGATAGCCACTGCCAATAAAATCGCACCAAACAGCCCATGGAGACTTTTTGAAAAATTCAAAAACACAGAAAAAGGGGGTTTTGGAGGTGGGAGACCTGAGCCCTAAGCCCATAAACACTCAAATTTGGGATTTTTTGACCCACCTTGATTTTCCATAGGAATCAATGGGGTTTTACTCAGTTTTCTTATGGTGCCTGCATGCAGCTTCTTCAATGTAGCTGAAAAGATGGAAAGGACTTTTCTGCCTCAGATACTTCCTGAGACTCTCCAAAGCCAAGGAATATTTGGGCTGTAAGATGGACTGAAACCAACCTCCACCCCCCAGGAACCTTAAAGCGCAACGGGGGTTGGATAAATATGCAGCCAGTGCCCTGATATCTTACTCAGGGCGCACACAGCCTGCGCTCAAGCTCAGAAGGCGAGCTGGCTCCCAGGGGAATGGACCCCAAGCCCAGAAGAAACACAGCAGGCTTGCTCTCCAGGTTCACCCAAAGGCTTGCCCTGCAGGCTTGCCCTGCAGTTCGGTTAAGCAGAACTGTAACCTTTCTCAGGCAGAAAATCCCCCATCTCAGGGGAAAGCCTTGATAAAACAAACTTTGGATGAGATAAAGAAAAAAACTAAGCAGAACAGATCAGAAACACCTCTGCACAGCTTGCTTGCAGAAAAGAAATGGAGAGTGCACTGGGCTCCAACTCCATATGGGAGGTGATCAAAGCTGTAAGTATTCTTACTTCTGCAAGTCCAGTTTGCGGGAATGGATTGATCATCACACGTATGGAATCTGGAGTAGATATAACAGAATAATCTATAAGCAATATGACTGACATATAGTACCAGCCTTTTCAACATACTGTCATATCTATTGATAGTTTCTATGGCCTCCTTTATCAGCACCAGTGATTTCAATGGAGCTAGTTGTAAGTTGTTGGGATAATCCGAGGCATCTCTTCAGAACAGTTAGTTGTTTTAATAAAATATAGAATTACCAGCTTAAACTTCTAGAATGAATTTACTTACTTTGTCCTAATGCAGTCCTCAAGAGGAGGAATGAGTGTATTTTCATCATCATCATCAACAATATGGATCTGCATTGTGTCTGGAAAGACAGCTTAAGGTCACAAAATTGTAAAATAAGGGCTCATAATCGAAAGAGAAAAACGTCCAAAAACCGGCCTAAGTCAGCACTTGGATGAACATTGTCAAAATACGTCCAAGTGCCAATAATAAAACCGGGTTTTGGACATATTTCTAAACAACCTAGGCCTTCATAGTGCCGCTGAATGACCATAGTTAAACGGGGCATTTCAGGAGGAGTGTCGAGGGCAGGATTTGGGTGGGATGTAGGCAGGCTTAGACTTAGTCATACTGCATGTATAACCGAAAGTTTTACCGCACAGGATTGATGGAACTTGGACATTGTGACTTAGACCTTTTAAAACATGGTCTAAGTCACAAAAACCCACCTAAAGTGACCAGATAAGCACTGCAAACACATATACAGACCTCCACACACCCATATAAATATTAATCACAACTTGAAAATTGTGCCTCCAGAACATCATCACCTGGCAGCCTGGCATAGGAAAGCCTAGTCGTGCTGCACAGAAGTGTCTTAAGCTGTCTTGGGGTGCGTTAGGGAGCCATGGAGAGAAGGACCCATGCCTATAAGCCCCTATAATCACTGCACTGATATTGAAACATGTGCACTCCCCTATACACCCCCAAAACCCTTTTGTACTGGCATATAAGTGGCTCCAGCAGCCATAAGGGCTATTGGGGTGGTAGATAATTTTATTTTTATATACCACCTAACCAGCAGTTCATAGCGGTTTACACAATAGGTACTCAGCATACAATTTAATAATAACATACATAATAAAATTCTAAATAACTAATACAAGCATTAATACTAATAAATAAGGAAAACGCAATATAAAGTAAAATAAGTATAGAAAAAAAGATTAAAAAGTACATTATAACTACATGATAATATAAAAATCAATAATGTATATTATATTGTTTAAATAAGTGGGTTTTAAGATCTTTTCGAAATTGATAGTAAGTAAGAAATGGAGAAACAAGAAGATTCAAACATGAATTCATTAATCCTGCCTGGAATGCTAAGGTCCTATCTAAAATTTTTTTGTAACGACATGCATTTGCTGAAGGAAAATAAGTGGGTCTAGGGCAGTGGTCTCAAACTCCAACCCTTTGCAGGGCCACATTTTGGATTTGTAGGTACTTGGAGGGCCTCAGAAAAAATAGTTACTGTCTTATTAAAGAAATAACAATTTTGCATGAGGTAAAACTCTTTATAGTTTATAAATCTTTCCTTTTGGCTAAGTCTTAATAATAATATTGTAATTTATAGTTAAAGAGACATATGATCAAAAAACTGTTTTATTTTACTTTTGTGATTATGATACACATACCAAGGGCCTCAAAATAGTACCTGGCGGGCCGCATGTGGCCCCCGGGCCGCGTGTTTGAGACCACTGGTCTAGGGGATTCTGAAGGTGGTTTGGGGGGCTCACCATGACCTATAAGGGAGCTGTAGTGAGATGATGACATGGCACCCTTTTGTGAAGTTCACAGCAGTGCCCTGTAAGGTACCCCACTATTTAGGTGCCATGTCTGGGTGTTCAGTCCATCACTTTGCAGACCCTTCCCACGTCCAACAGGGCTTGTTCTAGGCGTTTTTGACTTGGATGAAAAGTTGGCCGAAAATGTGGTATAAAGATGGACGACTTAGCAGCTTGGACGATCAGATCAGCAGGACATATAGTTATATGATTTTCGAAATGAAAAAAAAAATTTGGATGTATTTTTCGAAAATGTGTCCTAAGCTATTTTTTTACTTTGGACGACTTGCGACTTGGACGAAAACGGACTTAGATGTTCCTTTCGATTATGCTCCTCCACGTATAGCATTTAATAACGTTTTCTTCACACAGTATTTAATCCTTAAGCATAATACAGTTGGCAGTTTAGGACCTAAAATTCAATAAAACCTTTGAATCTGCATAATTTAATAAATGAGTTTAATTTATAATTTAGAAGATCACGTACAGAACAGCTACCAATAAAAATTGTCTGGGTGATATTTTTGGTTATACGGACAGATGATTTCCTAATTAAAATATCTGGAAAAAATAAGGGATAGACTATTATTTGCAATGACATGGGAAATGACAATGATATATCCTAAGTTATCGCATGTCGTTAATTGAAAATAAGCAGAACACCCCCCCCCCCCCACAACATTTGGTTTTCATTTGCCAATAACAGTGTGCACTCTTTGGAAAGAAGGTGCACTGTTACCAAACAAGTTGTACTCTTTAAGAAGATGCCCTCTTTGTAAAGAAGGTGCACTGTTACCAAACAAGTTGTACTCTTTAAGAAGATGCCCTCTTTGTAAAGAGTGCACACTTCTGATGACATTCATCCTGAAATGAAAAAAGAAAACCAGAAAAAAATGAACAATGCAAACTTTCCCTTAAACAACATTGGAAGCAACATGACATGACAATTTTCTGTTCCCCCCATTTCAAGAACAGATCTCTATGTAACAAAAAAACATGAACTACAAATGCTTTTATTTAAATATTTCCTAAATATTTTAAAAAATAGTGTTGATAACTTAGCTGTCATTACCTAATACAGTCCAAAATATATAATAGAGAACAAAGTAGTGTCAATCACTTTAAATCTACCGTATTTTTTGCTCCATAAGACGCATTTTTTTCACCCAAAAGTGGGTGGAAATCTTGGTCCGTCTTATGAAGCAAAGGTACAAATTTTGTTACCCCCATCCCCTACCCCCCCGTAACATTGTAAAACCCGCCCGCCGCACTACCTTTCTATACCCACCCACCCGCTGCCACTGCATCTCCTTTTTAAACCCACCCAACCGCCCGCTGCACCACCTTTCTAAACCCACCCGCTCGCTGCTGCCACACCTCCTTTTTAAACTCGCTGAACCACCTTTTTTTTTTACCCCTCCCCCCCCCGGTCCATCCATCCGTCTGCCGTTGCCGTTCCCCCTTTTTTACCTGGTGGTCCAGCATCCAGCCAGCTCCTCATTTCCCGGCCAGTGGCGAAAAAAATCAGCACGTCGCGAGAACTTACAGCAGCCATTCGGAAAGCAGTGCAGGGCTAAGTGGGAGAGCATAAGCTTGTTCCTGATGGCCGTGCTGATTTCTTTCACCGCTGGTAGGGAAATGAGGAGCCCAGAAGAATGAAGGATGCCGCGGCAGGCAGGAAGGGAGCGAAGCCGACTGATGGCAGAATTTTAAAAGGTATGGGGGGGGGCAGGGCTTGCCTGGAGCTTCCTGGCTGGCTGGCCTGAGGCTGACTGGCCTTTGGCTAGCTTGCCTGGAGCTGGCTGGCTTGGAGCTGGCTGGCTGGTGTGGGGCTGGCTGGCTGTTTTGGGGCTGGCTGGCTGGTTGGCTTGGAGCTGGCTGGCTGGCCTGGGGTTGGCTGGTTGGCCTGGAACTGGCTGGCTGGTTTCGGGCTGGCTGGCTTGGGGCTGGCAGGCTGGTTTCGGGCTGGCGGGCTGGCTTGCGGATGCCTACCATTAGATGTGCCCACCACTAGATGTGCCATGTACCCTGTCCCGGCCTATCACTAGACCACCAGAGGGGGGACAGGGTACAGAGCACACCATTTGGTTCAGAATTTTTTTTTCTTGGTTTTTCTTCCTCTAGAGGTGGGTGCGTCTTATGGTCAGGTACGTCTTATGGAGCGAACAATATGATAATCTAATTTAATCTTCCATTTGTGAGTCGCACAAACCTATACAAGCTCAAAGCGACAGATCAAAGAGGAAGGGGAAAGTAGTAGGTGATGGAGGCCTGGAGAAGCAAGAGGAGGGACCTAGAAGTAGGGGGGTAATATACAGAAACTGAATTAATTGTCTAAAAGGTGGGTCTTCAGGTTTTTTCTGAATGTGGTGTAGTTTGTCTCTTTCCCAATTGCTTCTGGTAGGTCATTCCAAGTTTTTACACCCAGATAAGTTAGCATAGAGTGGAAAATTTGCTTATAGTGGAGGTATTTTATGGATGGCAGGTTTAGTTGGATTCCGTTAAGGATTCTTTTTGATGTCGACCAAACAGTAGAGAATAATTGGATTAGAGGGGCTACTGAGCTTCAGTAAAGAATCTGGTATAGGATGCATGACGTTTTGAAAATTATTCCGGATGATATTGGGAACCAGTCTAAATCTTCAACTAAGACCCACAGGCCACTTCAATTATAATATATGTAATATTAAATATAGCACGTGGCGCAAAGACACTCCTGAGGTGCAATTTGTGCACAATCCTGGCATGAATTTAAGTTAGAAGAACCTAAGGATTCCATGCCAACCAGTTTTGAGGCAAAAATTGTAGTTTTGGAAGTGCAGGAAACTTGAAAAAGAAATTGCTAAAATCCAAGATGGCCACCGTTAAGAAATTTATGCCTAAAAACGCTAATAAAATACACTTACTAAAAATTAAAAAACAGCAAAATTAGGATTTTTCAGGTGGGGAGGGGGGAACACAGAGAAATATGGGTATGTGCTGCAGCCTGCCTCAGCCTTTTACAGTAGCTGGAAATGAGAAGAATCACTGCCTCAAGGTGGAAATGCCTCTTCGATGCTGATCTTCAGCTGCCAGTCAGACATGGAGCCTGACCGTACCCCCACCCTCATGGACTGATGGACATGAATACAGGAGGAGGGGAGGTGAAAATGCAGCCAGCATCCTGCGAGACACCGCTAAGCCTCCTAAGGATGCCGAGCAGCTTGCTCTCAAACCCCTGCTAAACAATAGGTGAGGATTAAACACAGGGCTCCAAAGATACTAGTGCAGACTGGCCAACAGGTATCACAAGGGATCGTCCTGTCAGCTGCAGACCACAGTCTGCTGCTTCTCTACATAGGCAGAGCTGAAGGTGAAAGCTCCGAGCACTGAAAACAGAGAAAATACCAAATAAAATAATAAAAGAGAGAGCAGAACAGAAACACTCCTTCCAGCTCGAGTGCAAAAGGGAAAAACTGCAGGTGGCAGTAGAGCTCACAGTGAAGTAGAAGGGACACGGAAAAAAATTTGGAGTGGATTCCTTATGCATATGGCTTGTGGCCATGGGGAAATAACCCGCTTGTCTAGAATGATGCACCTATTACACTAGAATAGTTATTAGGCTTGATAAATCTTAGCAAGCTCTCCGTAATCTCTTGGATTCTGGCACAAGATAGACAGCATAGATTCTGGGACATCACCCACCTTAACTCTCAGATTTGCCCCTTTTCCTTATACAGAGAGCGTGACAATGTTCTTCAATGCAAGACCCCTGGAGACCTCTAGGGTGGCCCCTATTGGCTTTCTAGGTTTTATTTTCTACTATTCTGCTTCTCTGCATAGACTTGGAACAGAAAGGGGAAAGTGGATGGGGGGGGGGAAGAAAAGCCGCAATCTTGATGGGCAAGTGAGTTCCAAATAGACAAGAGAGAATGCATTTGGACATGCTCCCAACCTTGAGAATACCCTCCCTCCCCTAATGAAGGCTGGCTTGTAGGGATGGGTATCATTGACACACATTGGCAAGCAGTATGGTGGCCCCACATGGGAAGATATTTGGCAGCTCTCCTTTAGCTCATTAGAATCCAAATTGGCCCCAGCTTAAAAATTAATGAAGCCCACTGCTTCAAGGAGTTTTATCTGCAGGTAAACATTCATTTACCTACAGAAATCCCTTTAAAAATTGCCACCATAGGAAGCATTTTAATAAAATGTGCCACCATTTAGATGTCATATTTCCAGTGGTAGAGAGCCTATTCTATATGAAATCTTACAGAACACAAGCGTAAAGTCCTATCAACATGTCAAAATGTAAGCATATACATTTTAGCTCTACAGCTTGCGTAAGTGTTAGCACCTAGATATGACATTTACATATTTTAGCATAAAGTATTCTGAAAGTTGGACACGTAAATGTCAGCCCTATCTATGCCCCTCCTCTAAACACCCTCAAACAATTACGCACTATAGCCATTTTAGTTTCTAATTATAGAATAGTGTTTTAAATGTGGATAGCAGTACTCTATAAATAATTTAAGCATTCGAAAGGTGCTTAAATTTAGGTGACCTGTTCAGTGGTGTAGTAAGGGGGTGAGGGGGGCGGTCTGCCCCGGGTACAGGTACTTGTCCTCCTCTCCACACACACACACACACCCCCTTCCCCGCCTCCCCCCCCACGCCATGCATGCGCACCGCTTCCCTTCCCCCCCGTATCCTCTGTAACGTTCCTGGCACGAGCAACAACCCCCAACCTGCTGTCACGCCAGCTTCTGCTCGTCCTCTGACGTCACTTCCTGAACCTACATCTAGTAGGTGATGTCAGAGGAAGAGCCGACACTGGCGCGACAGCAGATTGAGGTTGGGGGTTGTTGCTCGCTCCAGGAACGTTACAGAGGAACAGGGGAAGGGAAGCGGCAGGGGCGGAGCATGTGGAGGTGGAGAAGGGGGGTGTGGGGGCGCCACCGCCCCCTCTCACCTTCGCTATACCACTGGATCTGTTTTTCAATGAGGAGAATAATGTGCTAAGATATTTGTACTGAAGTGTCCTGAATGCCTAGGGGCACTTAAAGACAAACTGTCTAGCACACGTATTGTCAGACCCGCAGTATCATTAGAAGTCTGCTCAGAATTCATTATTTGGGTGCTGAGCCTATCAGAAGCAATAGAAAACATGTGCCCTGTTATGAAGGGGGAAATCAGAGGTTACATGCCTACTGTTAAGCGTATTTCTTCTTGTTGGTTGGCTAAACCATCATAGTAATATAGATCAAAGTGTCTTTCTATTTTCCAGTCATTCATGAGCTCTTTCCGTAGACAAAAGAGGATGCTGAAGTGACTTTCACTGCACACCACCCAAATTGGATACTTTGGAGTCTTCAGATAAGAACCAACCTAAGAGAGAACAGACAAGAAAAATAATAATTTCACAAAGATGCGTCCTTATTTATCTCTTGGACAACTAGAGGACAATATTGCAAAGCCCACAGAGCAGAATATATTGACCCACTTATCTTTGAATGCATACACAGCCACACTTGCCTGTGGCAGAATGGGCAAATCTGAGTGGGCAAACATAGGCCTAATATTTGTTCAGCTGGCATTACCCAGCTAAATTTAGGTAGTTAGCAATGGCTAAACTCAATAGCTTGCCCCTCCTTTTTTTACCAATATAAATGTGTGTGATTTGTGATTTTTAAGCATACAAATTTACCCCCCACCCCCCTTTTACAAAACTGTAATACGGTTTTTAGCGTTGGAGCAGTTACCACCGCAGCCGACGCTAAAAACTGTGCTACAGTTTTGTAAAAAAAAAAAAGGGGGGGGGAGTTAGCTACTTAAAAGCAGTGGTCCACAACCCAGTCCTAGCACACCCAACCAGTTGGGCTTTCAGGATATCCACAATTAAGCATGCCAATGTCATAGTACATGTGAATGTCCTGAACATTTGACTGGTTGGATGCACCCCAGGTACTGAGTTGAGAACCACTGAGTTAAAGAATCCATAATTTGGCTAAAAAACAATTTTTAGTCAAATGCCACCTTTTAAATATCAAGCCTCCTATAGAATTATTTATGAAGTATCATATCAAAATAAAATGTTCTTATCTCTCATTAACTTATTCTATACTCAGTAGAAATACATATACTGAATCTTAAATATGATAGTATATCAAGCTGCCTTTGAAAACTAATATTAACTGTGAGAACTGAGACATAGAGGTCAGTATGTCTCAATTTTCACCTGTATTTTAAGCCAGATGGATTACAATAGCTGGTGGAATTTGGTGTGTTTATATGTTAAATATGAGAAAATATTTGCAGTTAATGTGGCAAATTGGGAATCTTTACATAAATATGTTGATTAATGTGTGTATTATGATGTTAGATTGTATGATATTATTGCAATGACCTAGGACTAACTCATTGTATTGGTTTTGTTTTATTGTGCTGTATTGTTCTTTAAAACTTTAATAAATTGTTTTATGAAAGAAAAAAAATTTCTACCTGTGTGGTCTGGTCATTTAATTTTTCTAACTATGTTGATTCCAGTCTCTGATTTCTGCCTTCCTCTGCCTTCTCTTAACGTTGTCTTGTCAGGGTTTCCATTTTTTTTCTCTTCTCCTGTCTTCTTCACTTCCTCCATTATATCCATCTCCAGCATTAATCTTTTCCTTTCAATTTCTTCCATTTATTTTTCTGCCTCTGTCCAGATTTCATTATTGCTACCCAGTCTTCAATTTCCTTCTTTTTACTACGTCTCCTAAAGGTCTCCATCTCCTTCCCTCACCCTGGCTCTCCCATTCCCTTTCCTCATATTTCTCATACTTTTATTAATTGTGTCCTCCTCCTCCTTATATCTTCTCTCTATCCTCCTATTCTATCCAGATTCTCTACTCTCTTTTTCCCAACCAGCATCTCCCTTTTTCTCTTTCACCTTCCATCCACTGTTTCCCCCTCTAATTCAATTCAGTGTTGCCCTTTTTCCCTTCCATCCATAATATATCCCCCTCCCCTTTCTCTACTACAGCCATCCAGTACCTCCTGTCTCTCTCTTTGTCACCACAATCTAACATCTCTTTCTTCCCCATTTAACATGCCTTTTTGTCACTCATCCTCCAGCATTACTCTGTCTCCCCCCATTCAGTATCATCTGTCTCTACCCCAATACCCTTGTGTCACTCATTTTTTCTTTCCCCCATCATGCCACGTTATTCTATCTCTCTTTCCCTCATCCTACTAATCTCCCATTCTCTCCCCCTCTTTCTCCTGGTCACTCATGGAAGCCTCTTCCTGGTCCCTTCCTTCTGAAATGCCTGTAGGAATCAGGAGCTCACTTCCCTGCCTGCCACCCATGCTATAGGGTCCTACCCCTATGCATGCTGCTGCCAGCTTCCCACCCTTTCCTGCCAGTCGCTCACTTGCTCACCCTCTCACCGCTGTCACATGCAAACAAAACTAACTTGTGCTGCAGGGCCCTATTGTTGTGCTTGCCTCTGACAGCTTCCTTCCTCCCCCTCATGACGTAATTTCCTATTTCATGGAGGGAAGCCAGTAGTGGCACGCAGTGTTGGGGCCCTGCAGCTTGGTTTAGATTTGTTTGCATGTGGCAGAGGGCAGCAAGTGAGTGACAGGGAGGTAAGTTCACCTCACCAAGCAGTCAGGGGTCCGGGGCATCTGCTCTGTTCACCCCCCCCCCCAGTACTGCACATACATTGCTTATGGTATCTTTGCACAATGTCTTTTACTGAAGCAAACGTTAAGGAATGTGGAGGCTATCCTTTTTGGATGAGGTGGTACAAAGGCATGGGACAAATCCATAGACTAGCAAATGGACTGGAGGTCCTGAAAACCAAACCAAAACCTAGGAACAAGATGATTAGAAAAATGAAGTCACCAGACAAAAAAGGTAGAATCATTTTGTTATTTTCAGTTTAGTGATTGAAAGGGGAGAGTGTGGCGCAGTGGTTAAATCTACAGCTTCAGCACCCTGAGGTTGTAGGTTGAAACCCACGCTGCTCCTTGTGACCCTGGGCAAGCCACTTAATCCCTCCATTGCACCAGGTACATTAGATAGATTGTGATCCCGCTGGGACAGACAGGAAAAAAATTCTTGAGTACCTGAATAAATTCATGTAAAGCGTTCTGAGCTCCCCTGGGAGAACGGTATAGAAAATTGAATAAAATAAATAAAATAAAATAAATATGTCAATTTTGAGAATTTACATCTACTATCTTTATATTTTGCACTGTAAAGACAGAAATGAATTTCTTTCTATTTCTCTGGAGTTATACTGCAGAGTCTGGCATCTTAGGATTTCAGTTTAATTTCTACCTATATTAGTATGTTTAGGGCTCCTTTTACTAAGCTGCAATAGCGTTTTTAGCGCATGTAGAATTTTAGCGCACGCTAAACCCACGCTACGCAGCTAGAACTAACGCCAGCTCAATGCTGGCGTTAGCGTCTAGTGCGTGCGCTAAAACCATTATTGCAGCTTAGTAAAAGGAGCCCTTAGTGTTTGAGGCCAGGTATTCTGGATGGGGACAGATGTTGGCATGCATTGGAAGATATAGGTTGGCTCTTCTTCAGCCCTTTTAAACCCAGAGCAACTCTAATTTAAACATTAGTAAAGACCATTGACTTCAAGTCCACCTGGACAGGAAAATGACATGATTTTTAAATCATTTTGAGCTTAGATTTAGAAAAGGTAAGTGATAACATGTAAAATGCAATACAAATTGAAAAGTGGCAAGAAACAGCTCAAATGGGAATTTTCCCCTAAATCATTCCTTTATAGAACACTAGTATAAAATGCAGGAGAACAAAATAAAAAGTTCATTTTTATTTACATAGGAAATAAGATCTGGGTGAGCAAACAAGAGTTTAGCTTGATTTACTTTTCCCCAAAGATGGAATAGACTTATTCAGAATAGAGGCTATGGGGAGACAAATAAAAGCAGTGTGTTTATCTAGATTAATTAATTGTCATTTGTGGGTGGGTGTGGTGATGGGTTTATCCTCTTTGGTGCGATGCTACAAAAGATAAGCACTTATTGCATGGTGCCTAGCGATGCCTAACACTAAAGTAGGCATGTTTAGGAGTGAAGAAAGACTTAGGCGCTACTAGGCATAATTCTCTAGAGCAGTGTTCTTTAACCACCGGTCGATGGACCATGGTCCACAGAAATTTCCTGCCGGTCCACAGGGCCAGCACATGCATCAGGCCCAAAACAGTGTTCTTCAACCGCCGGTCCACGGTGCGATCGATGCGGCGTTATCTTCGAGCCAGCTCCCTCTTCCTAACTGATTCAGTGCACAAAGCCACAGGCATCCTGCGCCTGAACCGGAAGCCTTCTCTCTGACATTGCAACGTTAGAGGGAAGGCTTCCAGATGAGGCACGGGACGTGCAAGGTGCAATTAGTACTATTATGGGGGCGGGGTCTGGGGTGGAGATTGGGTAGAGATGGGCGGGGTCTGGCCCACGACTTAGCCCCGTGTTCTTCAACCGCCGGTCCACGGTGCGATCGATGTGGTGTTATCTTCGAGCCAGCTCCCTCTTCCTAACTGATTCAGTGCACAAAGCCACGGGCAGTGGCTCCTATGGGCATCCTGCGCCTGAACCGGAAGCCTTCTCTCTGACGTTGGGAAGGCTTCCAGATGAGGCACGGGACGTGCAAGGTGCAATTAGTACTATTATGGGGGTGGGATCTGGGGTGGAGATTGGGTAGAGATGGGCGGGGTCTGGCCCACGACTTAGCCCCGTGTTCTTCAAACGCCTGTACACGTCCCGATGCCGGTCCACATAACAATTCTTTTATTTCTGCCGGTCCATAGGTGTAAAAAGGTTGAAAAAAACTGCTCTAAAGGACTTAGACGCTTATAACTTAGGCCTTTAAAACCCTGGCCTATATTATGGGTGCCTAAGTTTTAAATTAGGTGCCACCAAACATGATTCTGTAATGGGCGTCAAAGTGTGATTGACATACAATAGACGCCTATCTTTTTTAAGCATCAATTACAGAATCTGGCCCTTAGTCTTTACTGAGTACAGAATTCTGGTACCTCAGTGGAGAACACGTCTTGCAGATTGAGACATTTTTTATTGTGTGGTCACAGAATGTATACAAGAATGGTGCTGTACCTGAGCTCTTACAATCACATGAGCCCTTCCTTCAGATTTTCTGATTAGGTTCTTCTTCGCCCTTTCTTCCTTTTCACTCCTTTCTTTGTCTCCTCTCCTCTTCAGGTTTATTTCTGGTTCTCCCGAACCCCCTGGTTCTCCCCCACGGCCCTCTTTGAGATATTTTGTATGTTAATCTTTTGGGTCTCTGGATGGTTCTGTTGAATCTCTCTGTTCACTTGCTCATTGCTATTTTTGTTTCTTACCTGTTTCAACTTTTGTTATTGAAAACTCAATAAAAATATTTGAAATCAGATATATCAACAATGTGATTTGGTTGTTCCTACTCATAAGAAATGACATGAGAACTAGTACTTTTTCATGTGAGACCTGTAGAGTGGAACAAGCTTCCAGTATACAGTACATTAGGCAACAAAAAAATCTGTGTAGTTTTAATGTCATCTTTTTCATAAAATGAAGTATGATGGTTGATGCTTTTCATGCGATTTAGCACTTTTGCTGATTTTTATGTTTAGTTTGTTTTGTTTTTGTTATTGTTTTAATTATGTATGTATTGTTGTAATCTGCCTTGTTTAAAGGCAGACTATAAATAATAAACTACAAACAAGGATTAATATAAAAAAATAGCTCATGTTACACCACCCTTACATAATTTTCATATTGGCCCAATAAAAAATTGCACAACCTGTAACAAATCTCTTTTCTATCCAGCACCCATTGAGAGTCAGGTAGTATAACATAGACTTATCATTTATTTATAAAGGGAAAATGATGTTTTTCTTTACATTCAGAATCACTGTTCCTAAAAACTATGAATATTAAACTATGTTCCAAGAAAATGTTTGAGATATAAATATGGTAATCTGAGCATGGTGTAGTTCTCTCTCGTACTACTATTAATTATTTCTAGAGCACTACCAGATGTACACAGCACTGTACAGAGTCACAAAGGAGATAGTCCCTGTTCGAATGAGCTCACAATCTAATCAACAAAAACAGACAAACAGGATGCTAGGTAAGGGGATACAGTTAGCAAAGATGGTTAAACTGTTGGCTACGGTGGTGAGGGCAGTAGGGAATAGAGTTATGAGTTGAAGGCTATTACAAAAAGGTAAGTTTTTAGACAAATTTTGAACAAGGGAAGGGGTGTGATGCAAGGGCTCACTTAGGGCTAAATTCTCAAAAATTTGCATTAAAAACCGATGGGCCACTGTCACAGCAGTTATTGTAGCAATGTAAAAAAAAAAGCGAGCCATTCTCCAAAAAACGCTCATGGAAATGAGATTGGTGGAGAGTTCGCTAAATTTTAAAAAGCATTTGAAAACATTCTATTTCCAAAAAGCTTTCCTCTGAGAATTGGAAGGGCATAACATTGTGATCATGAGGGCATAATTGGCTTTGCTATCTTGCATGATGTGAATCTTTCCTATTTTTAATGGAGTTGTTTTCTGTTTTTAATTTTGTTTTAAATTATTTTGTAAACTGCTTTAATCTTTTAAATTTAGCTAAGTGGTATATAAAGTGTTCTAATAAACAGACATACTGCGAGATTGCTACTATGAGTCAGTGGCACCATTTTGAACTGTCAGATGATCTCAACCCAGTCCTCAGGGCACATCCTGCCAGTCAGGTTTTCAGGATATCCACAATGACTATGAATGAGATAGATTTGCATGCCAAGAAGGTTGGCTGGCTGGCTGAGTGTGCTCTGAAAACTGGGTTGAGAAGCACTGTTCTAGAATGTCAGTACACTTACTCTAGAAACTAAACAAGTCAAATCACTAAACATCCCTATATAGAATCCCCATTCTAACAGAATACCTTGTCCCAGATAAACACATAGAACGCCATTTTAGATAGGATGTCTAAGTCTGACTTTGGATGTTTCCCGCAAAATGTCCAAAGGTCAGGATGGAAAAAAATCCATTTTCGAAATAGCTAGACATCCAAATGTTTTTTGGTTTTTTTTTAAATCAGGATGCTATAGCCATTTTGAACTGCACTGAGGGCAGTGAGAAGTGGACTGAACGGCATTCATAGGTAAATAATAATGAAAAAGGGGGATAATTAGTATAGAAAAGAGAGTTGATAAGTTTTTACAGGAGTCATATAATATGTGCTATTTTGGATGACAAACTCTGATTTTCAACATATTTCTAATGATGTGTTGGAAACAAGAAAATTTATGGCGAAATTTGTATTTGATGCCTTTGACATCACCTCAAAAGCATCAGCATTATCCATCACCATGAGGAGACAAGCATAAGAACATAAGAATTGCCGCTGCTGGGTCAGACCTGTGGTCCATCATGCCCAGCAGTCCACTCCCGCGGTGGCCCTTAGATCAAAGATCAGTGCCCTAACTGAGACTAGCCCTACCTGCGTACATTCTGGTTCAGCAAGAACTTGTCTAACTTTGTTTTGAATCCCTGGAGGGTGTTTTCCCCTATGACAGACTCCAGAAGAGCGTTCTAATTTTCTACCATTCTCTGGATGAAGAAGAACTTCCTTATGTTCGTACGGAATCTATCCCCTTTCAATTAAGAGTTTCTGATTTGGATGCCAACATCCAAGAGTGCTTGGCCAACATTCCATGTTTGGATGATGAGCTCTTTGGTGACAAGATAGAAAATCACAAGGCATGAGAGGTCCATGACTACTCTCATCCTCAAGGTCTTTCAAATCTCAACCTGCCAAATGATTTCATAATGATAAGCACTCTTCCTAATACCATAAGCGCAGATACATACCATCATCTACCTCTCCTAGAGCTTCTCCTCATAAATGCTCAAAACAAAGGACTCAGAAGCTCCAGTCACAGTCTCAGCAAAAATCACAGCAGTCCTTTTGACTTTCTTCTAGAGAACCTAGCCAGCGTAGTTCAGCCTTCACCACAGACTCTGCCCATTGGGGGTCATCTCACTCACTTTTACCACCACTGGTCCCTCATAACATCAGACCACTGGGTACTACAAATAGTGAGCCAAGGTTACACTCTTCATCTAAAAGGTACACCTCCAAACCGCCTCCCAAAGAGTCTACTTTCAATTCCAATCAGACCACATTTCTTTGCCAAGAGTTCTCAACCCTTCTCCAGCTCAACACAATAGAACACGTTCCTCTGCAGGAGAGGGGCTGAGGGTTCTATTCCAAGTAATTCCTGTGAAGGATTTAGGGGTTTTCTCTCTGTAAGGCTGTCATTTTACCACTGGGCAGCTGAGGGCACTAGCCCAATAGTGGGTAAACTACAGGGTCCAGAATGCACTGAGCTCTGTAGCTGAGCTCAACCCTCATCCAGCAAGTGGTGCTAAACTGCCAGAACAGACATGGGATGGAACTCAGGCAGGAAGAGATTTATATGCTCAGTATGGAATCATTGAGCGAGGTTCCTGAGAGAGTGAGGTCCCCAAAGGAGAGAAGCTTTCCTAGCCGTAGGCGTAAGAGAAGCCCTGGGAAGCAGTGCAGTCTCAAGTGTGTCCTAAGAGAGAGATTCCCTAGCTGTGGCTGCATCCAAGCCCTGGGGAGGACTGGAGTGAGAAAGCTAGCTGAGAACCCATTCAGTCGAACTTCTAGTCCAAGACCTCTGTAAACTGAACCTTTATGTTTAAAGGTGACTGTCCTGTGTTTGGGGTATAGCAGCTGAGCTGAAGCCAGTTGAGACTCTTGAGGAAAAGGGGTTTCTTTTTCCTAAATATTTTTCTGTTTGGACTGCTTAACAAGTGAAATAGAGAACAGTCTTATAGTGCTTTAAACCTGTGAGGAAACAGGATTGTGTGGGAGTTAAGGCTTTCCTCTTTCAGAAACAGTGTCTTTCACTGCATCAGCCCCTGGGAGTGGAACAATCTTCCAGGATACATTCGTCAGCAGCAAAATGTTCAGAACTTTAGGAAACTGCTGAAAAGACATCTGTTCTGTAAAATGAAATATAGGGTCTGAGTTTGGCTGAGGGAGGAGGAGTGATGATTCTTGAGTGGTCACGGAGGAGTTTGATGGTTTGGTTTGTTTTATTTGGTTTAAGGATGTCTGTTATTAAGGCATCTTGTATGACTTATAGAATTTTATATTTTGATGTATGTGTGGGTTTGGCCAGTTTTGGCCTTAAATGATATGATTTTGTTATTAGTATTAGTAGCATTTTGTATTACATGTTATTGTAGATTTTAAATGTAGATGAAATAAATTTTGTTAGTTTTTAGGATATGAATTGAATTAAAGAAATCAATATATTAAATATTTAATTAATTTTATGTTATGGTATTCTTGGTATAGCATTTTAATGAATTGAATAACAGTAATTGACTATATTTACCCTATTTTGTATAGTTGTCAAATTTTGCCAAGAACAAGATATCATGATCCTCATAGCACCTCGGAGGCCACAACAACCATGGTTTCTTCTTCTTCTTCAACTCAATATCCGGGAACCCTTCCTAATTCAAATCTTTCCATCCTTAACACAAAATGAGGGGTCTCTTCTCCATCCAATCGTCATTCATTGACCCTCAGAGTGTGGTTTCTTTCTCTCAGCAGTAGATATATTTGTACCATCTGCAACGGCATCAGATATCACCGAAGCTTCCAGAAAACCTTCAACAAAATGGTGTTACCACTTTAAGTGGACTAGATTCACACTCTGATGTAACCAATACTTGTTACATCCGGACACATGTCCTCTCCCATCAGTCCTGGACTATCTCCTACACCTCTCCGACTCTGGTCTAAAAATCACATCAGTCAGAGTTCATTGTAATGCTATGCTTTTCATACATCTATGGATAAAAAAGTACTAGGTGTCCATCCCTTAATCTCCAGATTCAGGAAGGGCCTATCAGCCCTGATGAAACCTCCCTTTGAGCCAATGGTGTCCTCATCTCTCAGATATCTTACATGGAAAGTGGTATTTTTAATCTGCATCACTTTAACATGCTGAGTCAGTGAGCTGCAAGTGCTTGTCTCAGATCCACCATATACAACGTTCTACCATGATAGGGTAGTTCTCCACATACATCCAAAATTTCTTCCTAAGGTCATCTCAGATTTTCATTTGAACCAGTCCAAGACCACATTCTCATTCTGGTGAATCTGCACTCCACATATTGTGACTGTAAATGTGCTCTTGCTTACTACTCATATAGAACCAAACCTCACAGGTCTTCTATTCAACTGTTCCCAAGAGAACTACCTCTACATGGCTTGCAGACTGTATTACCTTTTGCTATGCTTGGGTTAGGCTGTCACTAGAAGGTCATGTCACAGCACATAAAGTTAGGGCTATGGCAACTTCAGTAGCTCATCTGCATTACACTCCAATTGAAGATATCTGTAAAGCCGTCACTTGGTCCTCAGTTCATACCTTTACATCACACTACTGGCTGGAGAGCCATTCTAGACCGAGAGAGTCGATTCAACCAAACAGTTCTAAAAAATGTATTCTCAACTTAAAAGCAAACTACCTTCCAATCCTTTTGTTTCCAGCTAGGAAGTCCCACATGAGAATACACTGCCTGCTTGTCCTAGGACAAAGCACAGTTACTTACCAGTAACAGATGTTGTCTGAGGACAGCAGGCAGATATTCTTGCAACACTCCCATCTTCCTTATTTGGCTTCTTAACTTTTTTACTGAACTGACAGTCCCATGAGCCATCAGGCTGGAAGGCACCGCTGCATGCGCAATACTGGCAGTCTCGACACCTGCAAAAAGTTTAAAGTGACAGTACTCTTTTGCACTGTTCATACCAGATTCCTTGGATGACGTCACCCACATGTGAGAACATCTGCCTGCTGTCCTCGGATAATACCTTACAGCTAAGTAACTCTGCTATTCAGCTGGTGGCGCTCAGGCCCTGATTCTATATCGTTCACCTAACTTAATTGGTCAACAGACTTAATTGGTGCCATTCCTGGCACTCAACACCTCAAAATCGGCTTTAATTGGATTTAATTGAAAGTTGGGCATCTAAGTGCCTATACTAAAAGTGGGCATTAGGGAACATGCTTTCAAGTTAGACGCCTCTTTGTGAATTAGGTGCCGTTAGGCTCTGATATCAGCGCCTAACTTTAAGCAAAGAAATCCCTGGCATAAATTGGGAACACCTAAACATAAGGATGCTGATTGATGCTAAGTGTGATTCTATAATGGGCACCTATGTTTTAAACAATCGGTGCTAATACTGGTGCCTAACTTTAGGTGGACTTTATAGAATCAGGGCCTCAGTGTTTTGCTGACTGCTGTTGGTGTTATGCCCAAAAATTTACTGCTAGACCATGTCTGGGCTCAGGCATTGAATTTCTGGATTTATAGAACTGACTAAACTATAAATAGGACTGACTTTTATACAATTCAATTATCTTGGCTGGTTAAATGCTGAATATCAGCACTTAATTGGTCAAGTGCTGACTAGAGAGTTGCACGGGGACAGCAATCCCACCCATCCCTGCCCATCTCCGCCAGATTCCTCTCAGTCCCCATCCATCCCCGTCAGGATCCTCTCCGTCCACACCCATCCCCGCAAGGAATTACCTCCATCCCCTCCCATCCCCATAAAAAGCAGCAATTACTTCTGACAGGATCATCAATTCCACAGTTTCTTTTGTGTTTGCGTTGCTGTTTTCCTTGTGGAATCTCTTTGGTGGAACCCTTTTTTGGTTTTCTGTTCAGGTATTTCACTTATAAACCCCCTCTTTTACTAAGGCTGACGTGTCCATTATATTATATGGACGAACCCTGCTTCCAAAGCCTTCCATCCCTGTGGGAGTCCCGTTGGCTAGAGGGGGGGTCCCTGTGGGAGTTCCGTGGGCCAGAGAGGGGTCCCCGTGGGAGTCCCGTGGGCCAGAGGGGGGATTTCCGCGGGGCCCCCCGCAGGATTCCCGCGATCCCCGTTCAGACCTCTAGTGCTGACTTCACCCTCTAGTGATGACTTCAGACCTCTAGTGCTGGAACGCCCTTAAAATTTCCGGTTTTGAGTTTGGCACTAACCAGACATTTGCAGTGGCTTTAACTAGTTTCACTAACCAGTGCTTCTGAAAATTAACAGTTACCCCTGGAGACATTTCTAGCCAGTTAAATTGCTTTGAATATTGACCTCACATAATAAATTAAAATTAATTAATAAAAAAGTTGGGCAGACTATAATGGGCCTTATGGTGATCATCTGTTTCTCTGAGGTACCAGATTGTGCTATGGTAATTAAATCATCTATCATTTAAACAAGCTGAGATGATTTGTGATAAATTATGTTAGTTATCACTGTCATTACTATATCAGGCAGAGAGACAAGGGGTCTTAATGAAACAAAGGCTGTCCTGAAAAATACAGTTGCACATTGTTTCCTTATAAATCTTCTAATCATTTTTTTATTAAATGTAATCTTTATTATCCTCATAGGAATGAGGATTTACTTAAAGTAGTACACATTGATGTTCTTGTGTTCCCAAAATATTAGTAATCCCATAAAGTCCTATTTCTTTTTAGGCTTTCCAATTTATGAAATATTAGAAAGAATGATGTAAAAGGGTCTGAACAAGCTGTTGAAGGAAATAATCTTTTAAGTCAATCTCCACTCCACATAGCTATCCCAAACACATATACCACCACACATCCTCTTCTCTCACACACCTGAGCCCCCTGTGCACACACCTCCACAGCATTTATATGCCTAATCATATGCTTTGGATTCAGTAGCGCCTCTCTTTCCACATATCAACTTTTCCACGTATTTATCACCATAGGACTCAAAGGGACTCCTGAGGAAGACATTTTGTCGAAATGCGGACCGTGTTGGGTCCTGCGCCACCAGGGGACTAGGCCCTATAGGTGTTTATGTGGATTATTTTATTTTCATGTGGAATGTTACATTGTGCATTTGGAACTTTGAGTCTTTCATTAAAATCCATTTCAGGATCGTCGTACCATAGTGTTTTTTTGATTAATCATATTTACTCCCATACACATATTACTCCATACAAGCAACGCCCATGCAAATCTCATATATGTTCCGACATGCACCTCCTATTCATACTTCATACACAAACAAGCCCTCCCTGTAGACACACACACACATACAGTGCTTATCTTCTATCAAAAAGATGCCAGTATTTATAAGCAGGGTCATTCTTAAGGGACAGAATGACTATTGAGGGAGAAACAGAGATACATCTCTTCCCCATTGGGCAAAATAGCATAATTACTTATCTATAACAGGTGTTATCTGAGGACAGCAGACAGATAGTCTCACATGTGGGTGATGTTATCCTTGGAGCCCAGTGCGAACAGTGTTAAATGTACTGTCACTTAAAATATTTTGAAACTCTTGAGACTGCCCGTACCATGCATGTGCCGGTGCCTTCCCGCCCAACGGCAGCTCACGGGACCATCAGTTCAGTAAAAAAGCTAAGAAGACAACTAGGGAAGGTGGGAGGGTTGTTAGAATATCTGTCTGCTGTCCTTGGATAACACCTGTTGCGGGTAAGTAACTGTGCTTTATCCTGGGAGAAGTAGGCAGTATATTCTCACTTGTGGGACTTTCTAGCAACCAGGGTTATACTTATGATCCTGGTGAAACCAAAAGGGCTGCAGGGAAATTGGAATTTAAATGGAGAATAAATTCTGTAGAACTGCTTAGCAGAACCGACTATCCTGTCTGGAATGATTCTTCAAAATATTAGTAGGATGTGAATGTATGAACTGAGGACCAGGTGACTGCTTTACAGATGTCCTCAACAGGAGCAGAATGTAGGTGAGCTACTTTAGTTGCCATCCAGCATCAGCCGAGCCTGAGAAAATAGCAAAAGGATTGCATATCCAGGATGGGTGAGAAGGAGATGGGTTATATACTTAACAAGTCACAGGGATGAAGCAGGAAACTACAGGCCGATGAGCCTCACTTCGGTTGTTGGAAAAATAATGGAAGTGTTGCTGAAAGAAAGGATAGTGTACTTCCTTGAATGTAATGGGTTACATGATCCGAGGCAACATGGCTTTACAAAAGGTAAATCATGCCAAACGAACCTGATTGAATTTTTTGATTGGGTGACCTGACAGCTGGATCAAGGACATATGCTAGATGTAATTTACTTAGAATTCAACAAAGTCTTTGATACGGTTCCTCTTAGGAGGCTCTTGAAGAAACTTGATGGGCTTAAGTTAGGACCCAAAGTGGTGAACTGGGTTAGAAACTGGCTGTCGGACAGATGCCAGAGTGTGGTGGTTAATGGAAGTCGCTTGGAGGAAGGACAGGTGGGTAGTGGAGTCCCTCAGGGTTCGGTGCTGGGACTGATCCTGTTCATTGCTGAAGGGTTAGAAGGAAAAGTGTGCCTTTTTGCAGATGATACCAAGATTTGTAACAAAGTAGACACGGAAGAGGGAGTGGAAAATATGAAAAAGGATCTGCAAAAGTTAGAGGAATTGTCTAATGCCTGACAACTAACATTCAATGCAAAGAAATGCAGAGTAATGCATTTGGGGATTAATAATCGGAAGGAACTGTATATGCTGGGAGATGAGAAGCTGATATGCACAGACGGGGAGAGAGACCTTGGGGTGATAAGTGTCAGAAGATCTAAAGGTGAAAAAACAGTATGACAAGGTGGTGGCTGCTGCCAGAAAGATGTTGGGTTTATAAAGACAAGCATAGCCAGTAGAAGGAAGAAGGTGTTGATGCCCCACTTGGAGTATTATGTTCAATTTTGGAGACCGCATCTGATGAAGGATGTAATAAGACTTGAAGCGGTCCAGAGGAGGGTGATGAAAATGATAGGAGGCTTGCGCCAGAAGTCGTTTGAGGAGAGACTGGAAGCTCTGAATATGTATACCCTAGAGCAGTGATGGCTAACCTTTTTGAGCCCGAGTGCCCAAACTGCCGCACAAAACCAAAGAATTTCCTCAAAGTGCCAGCACGTCAATTAAACCTTAATAACAAGATTTTAGTAACTAAAAACTCTTTATAAAGTTGCCTGAATTATGTAACATCATTTTTAAAGGTTGGAATCTTTGTATTGTCAGAGAATCAATTTGATTCACAATCCTTTGGTTTTCATTTCAATTTATTGGCAATTTATAATGTTTTAATGATTTCATTCAATTTAATGAATTTAGGAAGAATTTGATTCAGTTACACAATATA
The DNA here is from genome assembly GCF_902459505.1 of Geotrypetes seraphini. Lineage (NCBI taxonomy): Eukaryota > Metazoa > Chordata > Amphibia > Gymnophiona > Dermophiidae > Geotrypetes > Geotrypetes seraphini. The sequence continues at coordinate 480,809,536 of NC_047085.1, read as the reverse complement.
TTTTAAATGTATTCACATAACATGTCAAATGTATCCTGAGTAAAAAAAAAAGATAAACTTCTTAAAACTGTTAACTGTGTCAAGACTCGGTGTGTATTCCCAAAGAGTCTATACATGTTTTTTTGTAAAATTTACAATCAAATTAGAAAATAGTTAAATCATTACATTTCTAATAATATGATGTAAAGAAAACAAAAGAGCTTTCAATTAAACCAACCGTTTTTATTGGAAATTCCAGATTGGAATACAACAGGGCCATGTAAAGTCCCTTTTTTAAATAACATCTTTAAATAATATTTAAATAACTTAGAAAGTGTCTTAACTGCAAACTGAAAACACTGCTTCATGTAAACATATGCATTGGGCAAGCTCTGAAAAAAAATTAATGTGATTTTTGTTGTTGCATGCATGCTGATAACTTGTCAATCCTTGGCTCATAGTGCGTTAATTTCAGAGCAACACATGCAGCACTCATGTCATCCGTTAATCTGTTTCTAGCATCAGATTTTATATGATTCAAAGCCGAAAACAGCTGCTCACAAGCATAGGATGACCCAAACAAAGTAAGAAGCGCAATCCCAAGTGCTTTCATGGACTTAAAATTGTCTGGCAGAGAATTCCACGCTTTTAGGATTTCATTTTCAGAACTGCTAGCAGTGATTTCATTTGTCACCCTTTCACACTCAATACGTTCAAGAGCCGCAAGCAGGTCATTGAATTTACTTTTCCAGATAGAGCTTTCTTGAAATTCCAGTAGCTCCATTTCCAAATTTTGAATATCCAACCACTGTAAGCAGGAAAGATCAAGATCTTCAAATGTGGACTTTTCTGGGGAAGTTATAAATGAAAGGGTTGTCTCCATCTTACGGAACTGAGAAAATCTTTTACTAAAATTCTCCTTTGCTTCGGCTACAATGGTGGAATATGCTTTGTGGATTTCCTGGTGTTTTTTATGACTGTCCACAAATGTTGTAGAATTATCCAAATGTATTTTTAGGTTGGGAAAATATTTTAGCTGTCCACTCTCAAGGTCTTTTTCAAAAACATGCAATTTTCTCTCAAAAGCTTTGATGTCACTAAACATGCTTTCTGCTGTTTTTCCCATGCCTTGTAATTTTTTGTTTAGTACATTAAAGTGGTTAGTAAAATCTGTAAAGAACATGAGGTTGGTAAGCCAGGCCATGTTGGTGAGTTGAGGATAGACTTCCCCCTTTTCGTTCATAAATAGCCTAACTTCTTCCAAGCAGGCCACAAATCTCTCTAACACTCGTCCTCTGCTCAGCCACCGGACATTATTGTACATCAGTAAAGTGTTATATTGTGCCTGAACCTCATCAAGAAGGGCTTGAAATTGTCGAAAATTAAGAGCACGCGCCATGATGAAGTTCACCATTTTTGTTACATCTTTGAGGACATCGTCAAGTTTTTTGCTGCTTTCTTTGGCGCAGAGAGCCTCTTGATGTATTATGCAGTGAAATTGAATCTGTGGATGTTTTGCTTCCTTAGCAAAGAAATGAATGAATCCTGATGTTGTCCCCACCATGCTAGGTGCTCCATCGCTAGTAACTGAAACTACTTTTTCTGGACTTATGTCTAGTGATGAAAAAGCCTCCATCACAGCATTGTGGATATCTATCCCTTGTGTTCTTCCAGGCAAAGACAGCAGTTTTACCAGCTCTTCTCTCATGATGTCACCAGTAGCATAACGCAAAATGAGCGCTAGTCTTGCATGGTTAGTAATATCTGTACTTTCATCCAAGCACATGGAGTAGAAGGGTGCTTTTTGTAAGTCGCAAGTAAGCTGTTGACTAACATCAGCAGCCATTCGCAGAACCCTATCTTTTGCAGTATTTCTGCTTAGCGGCATCTCAGAGATGCGCTGCACAATTTTATCCTTGTTTTGGAAATCATGGAAGAGTGAATTACTCCCAGCCAAAATTGCCTTTTTGATAAAATCTCCATCAGAGAGGGGCTTACCATGTTTTGCCATGCACAGTGAAATTTGAAAGCTGGCAACTGTAAGATGATTAGTTTTTGAAAGATAGTTGCTAAAACTAAGAGACTGGGAGTGATATTTCTTTAATTTTCCTACAAGGAACTCTTTTCTTTGAGCTAAACCAAGTTCAGCAACACTGTTATGGTTGGTCTCAAAGTGACGTTTGACACTTGATGTGCGAGACACAACACTTTCATTACACATAATACACAATGCTTTCCCACTGCATTCAATCACTCCATATGTACTCTGTCCAGGCCTCTTGGGATGGTCTTCCACTATCTGTTTTTGCTTTTTTTGCTGTACTCATTTTCTTTGTTCAAGACTTCAAGTCTACAAAAAGATAAAATTTGTATAATAAAAAAAATCTAATGAAGTGCTGTATACAAATCCGTCCCCATAAAAAAATATGTGATTGGGGAATTTTACTAATTGTAGACATCCGTTTTGGTCAAAAAATATACTGTCCGGGTGAAAACCGGACTTGTGCAACCTGAGTGTATGGGAAAAGGACTTTTATTTTTCATTATTGGAGCCTTTGTTATTTTATTATGATGTTTACAAAAGCACTGTGAAGGGCCACATATACACTTTACTGTTTTTTGCTATATTGAGTTTTCCATAAGGTACAGCGCAGAGGATTAGTGTGTTGGTTGTTCACAGAGAGCCCAGCCCTCCTCTCAGCTTACTGAACTTCTCTATGCAATCATCATAAGCAGCTTTTTTATTTCATCGAATTTAGCATGTCCCCCATGGAAGATACAGAGGTTTTTACAGAGGAGCACATTATTAGACACATTAACTTCCCCCCATATCCTCACCTCTCTAGCATGGGAGCACTAGGAACTGTTCCTGATTACAGATGTCACATGTGGAGTCACACTACAGCCTCACTGAGTTCCTGTGACAGACTCAGTATGAAGCTTCTCTTCCTCCCCCCACTTCCCCCTCACACACTGCCTGGCTCATAGGATACTAAGGGGAAGACAGGCAGGCTAAACATCCACTCACAGGACTGCAGCCAGCACAGGAGGATGGGCTGCGGCCCACCGGGACAATGCCCGGTCCTCCCAATGGCCAGTTCGGCCCTGTTGCCAGGTGAGCTGCAAAGCAGACACCGGCACCCTCGCCTCCCGCCGCACCGCATATCTTAATTGTGGACTAGAGAGTTGCGCGGGGACAGAAATCCCACCCGTCCCCACCCGTCCCCGCCAAAGTCTCACCCGTCCCCACCCATCCCCGTGAGGAATCCCACCCGTCCCCGTGAGGAATCCCTCCGTCCCCACCCGTCCCCGCGAGGAATGTCCTTCGTCCCCGCCCGTCCCCGTGAGGCATCCCCTCCATTCCCGCCCGTCCCTATAAACTTCAGAAATAGTTATTTCATTTAATTATGCTACTGAATTAAAGGCTCTGGTAGAAACCCATTTACAAATAAGCAAAAAGACTTTATTAATTTGGAAATATTAATTGGGAAGAATACACACTTTGTAAACGGGTTTCTACCAGAGCCTCTTTTGTTTATAAATTTTTATCAACACAACTAATATACTACTTTATCCTGAAGCAAGAAAAAAAGAAATAGAATTCTTTTCCTACCTTTGTTGCCTGGTTTCTGCTTTCCTCATGTTCTCATTCAGTTCCTTCCATCCACTGTCTCTCTTCCTTCTGCGTCTTCCATTTGCTCTGTTACTGTGCCTCTCTCTTTCTCCCCCCTTCCAAATTGGTCTGGCACCCATCTTCTTCCCTCCACTCCCCCCATAGTCTGGCATCTCTGTCTTCTTCCCTGCCAGCGTCTTCTCCCCACTCTCTCTTCCCCATTTCCTTTCAGCGTCCTCCTCCCCCCCATCTTCCTCATGTCCTGTCAGCGTCCTTCTCCACCCCCCCGTCTTCCCCATGGCCTTTCAGCATCCTTCTCCACCCCACCCCCCATCTTCCCCATGTCCTTTCAGCGTCCTTCTCCACCCCTTTGTCTTCCCCATGTGCTTTCAGCGTCCTTCTCCCCCCCCCATCTTCCCTATGTCCTGTCAGCGTCCTTCTCCCCTTCTGTCTTCCACAAATGCTTTCAGTGTCCTTCCCCCCCACCCCGTCTTCCCCATGGCCTTTCAGCGTCCTTCTTCACCCCTTTGTCTTCCCCAGTGCTTTCAGCGTCCTTCTCCCCCCTCCTTCTCTCCCGCCCCGGGTGCAGCACAGCCGGCCAGGTCCCCTTACTTTTGTGGTGCTTCCGCGACCGACAGACCGACAACAGCCCCGGTCTGACAAACCTCCCTGCCCTTAACAGCGAATCTAAATTTCCTTCTTACAGCTGCTGTAAGAAGGTAATTTAGATTCGCGGTTAAGGGCAGGGAGGTTTGTCGGACCAGGGCTGTTGTCGGTCGGTCGGGTTAGCTCCACAAAAGTAAGGGGACCTGGCCGGCTGTGCTGCACACGGGACGGGGCGGGGTGGGGCGGACCGCCCCCTCCCTTGGTAGCCACTCGAGCCGCGAGGCTACTCCTCCTTACCTACCCTGCCTGCAGTACAGAGCCGAACGGAAGACTTCCCGACGTCAGCGCTGATCTCGGAGGGAGGGAGGGCTTTGTTTAAGCCCTCCCTCCCCTCCGACGTCAGCGCTGACGTCGGGAAGACTTACGTTCGGCTCTGTGCTGCAAGCAGAGCAGGTAGGAGAAAAGCCGCGTGACTTAGTACATCCAGCCCGCAGGAACCCCGCGACCCTAGGAGGCGTCCCCACGGGATCCCCGCGACCCGTGCAGCTCTCTATTGCGGACCTTCCCGCGTGCCAGCTGCAAGGCCTTCGCGTGCCACAGCTGGCACGCGTGCCATAGGTTCGCCATCGCTGCCCTAGAGGAAAGGAGGGAAAGGGGAGATATGATTCAGATGTTCAAATACTTGATGGGTATTAACATAGAACAAAATCTTTTCCAGAAAAAAGGAAAATGGTAAAACCAGAGGACATAATTTGAGGTTATGGGGTGGTAGATTCAAAAGCAAAATAAGGAAATTCTTCTTTATAGAAAGGGTGGTGGATGCCTGGAATGCGCTCCCGAGAGAGGTGGTGGAGAGGAAAATGGTGACTGAGTTCAAAGAAGCGTGGGATGAACACAGAGGATCTAGAATCAGAAAATAATATTCAATATTGAACTAAGTCCAGTACTGGGCAGACTTGCATGGTCTGTGTCTGTATATGGCCATTTGGGGGAGGATGGGCTGGAGAGGACTTCAATGGCTGGGAGGGTGTAGATGGGCTGGAGTAGGTTTTGATGGAGATTTCGGCAGTTGGAACCCAAGCACAGTACCGGGTAGAGCTTTGGATTCTTGCCCAGAAATAGCTAAGAAGAAAAAATTAAAAAAAAATTAAATTTAATCAGGTTGGGTAGACTGGATGGACCATTCGGGTCTTTATCTGCCATCATCTACTATGTTACTATGTTAAGTGTTATCTGGGATTTTAATTTCATATATAATTTAAAGCATTTCTTTTTGTTCTCAAACTAGAGGGGGAGGGAGGGGATAATTATTTTGTATTAATTTCTGATTGATTGTAAGTGCTATCTCTGATGATAACTGTATGTATAATTTGAAAGCACTGTTCCAGATCTGAAAATCAATAAAGTTTATTAAAAAAAAAAAAAGAAAGAAAAAAAGAAAGAAAGAGTCCATCAGCCAAAGTGAGAGGGTTCTCTTGGTGACAGGAACTCTGAATCTGTTTGGATTGAATGAAATGAATAGTTAAGTGAATGTTCTATGATGTTTGGTGCAATCCATATAATATGCAAGATCATGTTTACAGTCCGATGTATAGAGTGCTACTTCACCAGGATGAGAAAGTGGTCTTGGAAAGAAGGCAGGAAGAACTATGGATTCAGATGAAATGCTGAGATAACTTTTGGGAGGAACTTGGGATGTGTGTAAAGAACCACTGTCATGGTAGAAAGTTGTATAAGGTGGATCTGACACAAGTACTTGAAGCTCACTGACTCGGCATGCCAATGTGATACAGAGGAGAAATGCCACTTTCCAAATTAGAAACTTGAGAGATGATGTTGAAAGTGGTTCAAATGGTGGTTTTATCGGAGAGGAAAGGATAACATTAAGATCCCAAGAAGCTGAAGGAGGCTCAATTGGTGTTTTTGTATGAAAAAGGCCTTTAATGAATCTGGAAACTAAGTGATGTACAGATAATGGCTTTTTATCTAGAAGTGAATGAAAAGCTGTAAAAGCACTGAGAGGAACTTTGACTGAAGTAGTTTTGAGACCAGAGTTGGAAAGGTGTAGAAGATAGTACAGAACCGATGGGAGAGAATAAGTGATTGGATCTAACAAGTTGAGATTACACCAGACTGTGAAGCGAGTCCACTTAAAGCAAAAAAACCATTGTGTAGAAGGTTTTCTAGAAGTTTCAATGATGGCTGATACTGGTGCAGTGTGTGTGTAAGCATAGGCAGCGGAATGCTTTGTGTTTGGGGGGGGGGGGGGTCCACAGGCTCCGCCCCTGCCTTCCATAATAGTACTAATTGTAATATCATTTTTTTCCATTCATGTTTCATCTACACACACAATATAATCTTATTAACAATACATAATGGTTAACCACAAAATTAAACTATACAAAGCACATTGTATGTATGCTTCTCAACATTCATTCCTACTAAAACACAGATAACTCTCATGCAAATAAGGGACCACAAACTAAAAGTATTAATATATATATATAAACGAAACCCTAAGATTCAACACTCCACATGCAGTACAACCCCAGAGAAATAGAAACAAATGAATTTCTTCCTGAACAGTGCAAAATATAGATAGCAGATGCAAATTCCCAAAATTAGCACAATTCAATCACTAAATTGAAAATAAAATCATTTCCCCTACCTTTGTTGTGTGGTGATTTTGATTTTCAAACTATCTTTCCCAGTCTCTGGCTGCTCTTCCTTCTGTCTGTGCTTTTAACTGCAGGGCCACCTTATCCATTTGCTGTTTTTCTCTCCTTCACTTTCTGCCATATATCCATTTTTAGAATTAACATTCAACTTTCTTCTCAAAATGTACTTTTCAATGCCTTCCCTTGCCATCTATCCATATGTATCATCTCCTCCCTCTTTCTTCTCCCCTACTCTTATCTATCCATAAGAAGCATTTCTTCTTATTTATTCCCTGCTGCACCCATTGCTGTGCACCATCTCCTCCCTTTGTCTCCCCTTTCCCTCCATCCCTAAGCAGCATTTCATCCCTCTCCCATGGTCAGATATCTCTGTCTTCCCCCTTCCAAACCCCCTCCCCTCATATGGTCTGGCATCTTTCTCCTCTCATTCCCTCCCTCTTCCTGAGGTCTAACATCTCTCTCTCCCCTCCTTCCCTTTCATTCTGTGGTCTGGCATCTCTCTCTCCTTCCCATTCCAGTGGTCGGACATCTCTCCATTCTTTGAGTCATCTCTCTTCCCTCCCAGTGTAACATTTCTCCCTTTATCACCTCCACCACTATCATGTCCAACAATTCTTCCTCTTTCTTCCTTTCTCCATATACATCATCTCTCTTTCCCTCTCACGTCACACACCTATGTCCTTCCCAACTCTCTCCCATTATGTGCAGTATCTGTCTTCACAACTGCCTGCACCCAGCCTCTTCCCTCCCCCCTCTGTCAGGCTCTGCACCCAGCCCCCTTCCCAGCTCTGCACCCAGCTCCCTTCCCTCACTCCCCCTTCTCTCAACCCCCCCCCCCCCGGTCAGGCTTTGCACCCAGCCTCCTTCCCTTCCTCCCTGTCAAATTCTGCATGCAGCCCCCCTCCCCTCCCTGTCAGACTCTGCAGTCAGCCTCCTTTCCTCCCCCTTGTCAAACTCCCCTCCCCTCCTGTCAGACTCTGCACCCAGCCCCATTCCCTCTCCCCGTCAGGCACTGCACCCAGCCCCCTCCCCTCCCTGTTGACTCTGCACCCAGCCCCCCTTCCCTCCGTCAGATTCTGCAGCCAGCCTCTTCCCCTTCCCCCTCTCAGACTCCCCTCCTGTCAGACTCTGCACCCATCCCTCCTCCCCTCCCTCCCTCCTCTATCTCTCTCTTTTTCCTTCCTCCAGTCCCCAAAAAAGAAAAAAAAAACCCTGGGTGCTTCCTCTCCCTGTAACCTGTCTGCTGTCCCTTGTTTCCCTGATTCGGTGGTTGTCAATAAAGAGAAACTGCGGCACTCCACTGGTGATGCTTTTCTAGTAAGAGTATTGTCCATTTACTCCCACTCTCTGTTTCCTATCTGACAGCCAGTTTTTAATCCCTGAATGGCATAATTTAAAAAGTCTGTATAGTCTGCCAGGCCTATGTTTCCAGGTAGATTTTCAAGGACATCAGGCCACTAAGTGGTACAAATTATTATCTGAATATTTAGAGAAAAAAATCTAAAATCTATAACAAGCTTAAGAGACATTTGGAGTATAGAAACAAAGCAGAATATTTCTGCTACGCAATGGTCACGGATTTGGACTTGGAGAATCAGATGTACAGCATCAGCATCTATGAGACAAACGGGTTTTTTTGTTTTACAGAATATTTTGGACTCCTGTTTGTTTGCAAAAATTAGATAAAATCTAATAGATGCTGGCACTGTCAATTTGAAGTAGGGACAATGAATCATCTTATTTTATTGCCCGTTGATACTCAACTGTTGAAAGTCAATTTGAGGCAAAATTAATTTATTAGGGGTATTAGGTGTCTATTCCATTGTCGTATGACATGGTTTTATTTGGGACATTGTTGAAACTTAATAGTCCAATTGACAAATATAAAAATAGGTTTATTATTATTATGACAAAGATGGCCATGCAATTAATAACTAGAAATTGGAAAAATTGGAATAGGTTGAACTTTTCTTTTTGGTGGGAAACACTGTTTATATTATAGACTAGTCTTTAAGCCCATTACATTAACGGGTGCTAGAATAGATGTGTGTGTCTATCTTTCTTTCTTTCTCTCTCCTTGGCCGCTGTCTGTCTGTCTTTCCGTCTCTCTCTTTCCTCGGCTGTCCACCACCACCTCTTGCCTGCTCCCCCTGTCCAGCAGTAGCCCTTCTCCCTTCCTTTTACCTCCCCCGTGTACAGCAGCACCCCATCCCTGCTCCTCCTGTCCAGCAGTAGCCCTTCTACCTTCCTTTTAACTCCCCCCTGTCCAGCAGCACCTCTTCACTGCTCCCCCTGTCCAGCAGCACCTCTTCCCTGCTCCCCCTGTCCATCAATACCTGTCCAGAAGCACCCCTTTCACTGCTCCCCCTGTCCAACAGCAGCCCTTTTCCCTTCCTTTTACCTCCCCCCCTGTCCAGCAGCACCCCTCCCTGCTCCTCCTGTCCAGTAGTACCCCCTTCTCCTTTCCCTGCTCCCCCTGTCCAGCATCCGCTAGCCTGGGCAGCCTCGGGGCTTTTGCTAGGCTGGCCCACCTCGCATTAGTGAAGTTGGCCGGCCTAGCAAATGCTCCACGGCTGTAAGATGAAATCGTGGCTGCTGCATTTGCTGGCCCGGGGGGGGGTACAAAGAGGTGTCCCGGCAGTGGCAGCGCAGGAAGTCAGCCGGCATTGGATAGCGGGGCAGAAGGCAGGCAGTGCATATGCGCGCTTAGGGTTTTATTATAGAGGATATGAAAGGATGCTAGCGGAACAATCTGGGAACAGTAAGATTTTTAAAGTTATTTGGAGTCCATTGGAGTCATATGTTAAACAACGGAATGATTAAAAACTTTAGTTAACAGATACACACATCCAGGTAGGGAGGGATGGGAAGGTTGGGGTGGGGGGAAGGGATGGGTAATTTGTTACAGTTAATTTGCAAGTATGTAAGTGCTGTTCTTTGGTATTTTTGAATGTATAATTGTTGCACTTTGTGTAAGCTGAAAAAAATAAATAAAGATTATAAAAAAAACCAAACACACATTTCAAACAGTCTCCTCTCACACTTCTCAACAAATTCCCCCAAATATACATGGTCAGGCCCATCCACTCTCTCCTCACACAAGCACATGCAATTACGCACAATACTGACATACTCTACACACAACTCTAAGTCTCAAAAACTAATACCGCCCCCTAATAAACAACCCAAAAATATGCTTCTGATCATTCAGGCCCTCCCCTGCACAAACACTAAGGGCTCCTTTTACTAATCTGCGGTAGAATTTTTAGCGTGCGCTGCAGATTAGCACGCGTTAACCCCCACGCTACGCAGGGAAACTACTGCCAGCTCAAGGGAGGCATTAGTGTCTAGCGCAGCTTAGTAAAAGGAGCCCTAAGAGATATTTCAGATTCATCATTATTAATATATTTATCACTAGTTGCTGCTATCTAGCCATCCATTTCAGAAATAAACTCCCTGACTGTAAATCCAAATGACCTTGGGATCAGGCATACATTTTTTTATATCATCCAGTTTCACACTGAACAGCTGCCCATAGTCATTTGTGTCTGACTCCGTATTACTTCTGGGTACTTTTTTTTTTTACTTAGGTTTTAAAGGGTGGGAAAGAAAATTTCAGTCTTACACCGAAAATCCTGTTTTATCACAGTAATTTTGAAAAGCATTTTCATATTTATAACTTATGAATGGATATTTACATTTTTGTCATCATATTCTACCTGCGACTCCTCTCTACTGCCTCAATATTACATGACCCCAATGATATCAAACTGTCTTCACAGATGAGCCTACTGAAAGTACTAAAGAACAGAACGTGTTATCCAATTTGGTTGCTACATCAACCCTATAAAACTTTGTGAAAGTATGGAAGGAGAACCATGTGGGCACTCTACAAATTTCTTCAAGGGAAACTGTTCTGAACTCCACCTAGGAGGATGCTACGCTCCTAGTGGAATGTGCCTTTAAGGAAACTGGAGGTTGCTTTCCATTTCTGATATATGCCAAAGAAATGGCCGTGTGAATCCATCTAGAAATGGTCACTTTAAAAGGCGGCCTGCCCTGGCGGCTAATACCTGCCAGCACAAAGAGATGATCTGACAGTCATAATTCATTCATCACTTGCAGATAACAAGCAACAACACTGCGAACATCCAGCACCTTCAAAACGAGGGCGTGAAAGCAGGCCACTGTACTTCTTGGTTAATGTGAAAACTTGAGGCTTTTGGCAAGAAGGAGAGGCCTTGTCCCCACAGTAAAGTACTGTATCTGCCGTGAGCTGGCTTCCTGCCCACCCCTCCCAGTCAGCAGCCCTCCTCACGATCACACGTCCAGCAGCCCCCTTCGAGATTGCAGGTACAGCAGCAGTTCCCCCCAGCAGCTCCCTTCTCTATCATGGGTCCAACAGCCTCCCACCCTCACGATGGGGGGGGGGCAAAAACAAAACAACAAACCTGCGACTCTCCTGGGTCCGCCCCTTTGTACTTCCCGGGATGGTTCTACACCAGCCTGTTAGAAGCTTCCTGCACTCGGGGCTGCTCCAACCGGAACCTTCTTCCCGCCAAGTCCCTCCTTATGATGTAACTTCTGGCTGGAGGGACTCAGCGGCAAGAAGGTTCCAGTCGGAGCAGCCCTGAGTGCAGGAAGCTTCTAACAGGCTGGTAGGCCCTCCCCGGGAGGTGCGAAGGAGCCAACTCGGGAGAGTTGCTGGTTGTTTTACTTGTTATTTTTGACGCCCACCATTGGGAGCGAGGGAGGGAGGGTAATAGGGTGGGGGGCTGTGGGACCCACGATAGGGAGGGGGTTGCTGAACTCAGGAGGTGGGGGGGTTGCTGCTCCACACGTGAAGGGGGGAGGGAGTTGCTTGAGCTATTGGACCGGCTGGAGCTGAAGGGAAGGGAGACAGTTGCTGTATCTGGTTAGGGGATTGGGGGGAAGGGAAACAAGTGCTGGGCCCATGTGGAGGGTTGTGTGTAGCTGGAGGGAAGGGAGAAGTGCCAGACCAACACCTGGATGCTAAAGGGAGGGGGATAGAGGTGTTGGACCCATGGGAAGGGGGCTAGAGGGAAGGGAATGAGGTTCAGGACCTGCAGGGAGGAACAGAGTGAAGGAAAGGGAAAGAGAAAAGCTGAACCAAGGGGATAAAGGAAAAGTGAGTGAAATATTGAAAATAGCGGAGGGAGGGAGGAAAGAGAATGTGTGAGAGACATGTTGGTGTAAGGGAGTAAGAGAGGGGAGAAGCTGGACACAGGGAGATATACAAAAAGAGGGGAGATGGTGGGCATGGATGGGAGCATAAAAACAGGGACAAAAAGGGGAATGCTGTATCTGCCTGGGGGTGGTATATGGACACAGAGGGGTAATGCTAGACATGGAAGGGTATATGGACATAGAGAGAAGATGGCTAGACATGGAAGAGAATAAGAACGCAGAAGGAAGATGCTAGACAGGGGGGACATATGGATATAGAGGACTGATACTCTAAACAGGAGGAGGGGATCATAGAATAGTGAGTTGATGAAGGCAGGGAAATGGGCACAAGGGAAATACTAGAAAGGGAAGTATTGGCGAGAGAGAAGGGAGATGCTTGCTGAACATGGGGGGGGGGGGGGGGAGAAACATATACAGAGATGGAAGATGAATGGTGAGCATGGAGAAAGAAGACCTGGCAAATGGTCAGGAAACTCTGGCAAGTGAGTTAAGAGTAGACAGAAATAGAAATCAGAGCCTAAGACTAATGTGATGTGAAGAATAAAATGACCAGACAAAAAAAAAGGTAGAAAAAAATTATTTTCTATTTTGTGATTAGAATATCAGATTTGAAATATGTGTCCTGCTAGAGCTGATGTTAGACATAACTGGGGACTGCAAAGCCCAGGCTGTACTTCATTAGCTTTCAGCTGGCTTAGGGCTCTCTGACCAGGGGAGTAGTTGCCCTAGTTGCACTCCCCTAACACTAATCTTGCCATGTGTGATTGTAGTATTCTGTTAGCTTGATTTTTCTATGTAGCATGATGTAGTAATTTGACTTCAGTTTTCTTGATAGTGGAGGGGATATTTGTGAAGGGGAGGGGGGAGACAGGGGTTTTGTTGATCCTTGCTCTATATTATTTGTGCTAATAAAATGACAATGGTACAGAATATTGTTTCTTTTTATACTTTAATAAAATAAATTCAGTATAAATCTATTCGAGGCTTCTATGGATGGGATCAGATAGTTTACGGGGATGGGTGGGCGCGGTGACCGAGCTCATGGGGATGGGGCAGGGACTGGGACCGAGCTAGCGGGTATGGGGACTGAACTCATGGGGACGGGGACGGGGACAAATTTTTTCCCCATGTCATTCTCTGTTCCAAAGCAATTGATCTTCACTGGAATAGAATAGAAAGAAGGAGGGGTATGGGGAACTTCCTCACAGACATCATACATTTCTGCTCTGCTCAGCAACTTAGAAAACAAAGAACAATTTTCAACAGGAATTTATAACATAACAGCAACAGTGAACCAACCTGCTATGTACAACAAGCACTAACATCAAAGGAGCCAGAGGCTAAACAATTCACTTACTTGTACAGGATTTCTTTACGCTTAGTCATCTGGCTGACAGGAGAAGAACTCCAGGCCTGGAGTCTAGAAATATCCAAGGCAGAAAGCAGGCGAAATAGGATATACTCAAATAGGACTCCTCAGCTTTAGAAAAGCTGTAAAAACATACCTCTTCATCTAAACCCCTGCTTTTGACTGATGGACTACAAAGAAATGTATATTGATACCAGAACCAGTATATGTCACATACTGAAAACTTGTATTGTAAAACTAACCTGTAAATGATCAGTGTGTCAAATTAGGAAAAACTTGTACTGAAAACCTTACATTGTAAGAATAACTATGGGAAATTGCAACCAGTAAACTGTATATTATGTATATTAATATTAGACCCTAGTATGTAACAAGTTAGGATAAAAACTTGTATCACAAACTTGTACTGAAATTATGTATGTTTAACCCGTAACCCGGACTGAGCTCTTTGGGGACAATGGGATAGAAAACAAATTAAATAAATAAATATACTGAGGGTGGGCTGTATGGACTCCTATGAAGATTAACAGAAAAAAATATTATCCAGGTGAAGAACATAATCCTCTCATACCAAAGCAATGGCTGATGTCTAGGGTGAGACAGAGGAGCCTGCCCACGAGATTGAGGACCCAAAGGCGGTGTCCTCTCGAGCTGCCACATCCACTCTATAAAACCTCATGAAGATGTAAAGAGTAATCAGGTAGCTACTCTTTAAATCTCTGTAGGAGGAAATGCTCAAGACTCTGCCTATGAAGATGTGACACTCCTGGTCGAGTGCGCCTTAAAAGAAATTGGCGGCTGCTTGCCACAAGCGATGCATGCCGACGAAATGGCCATGCGAATTCATCTGGCTATAGAGGCCCTGTCTGAAGTTTCCAAGTTTCCAAGTTTATTGGTTTTTAATATCCCGACCATCAAACAATTGTCTGGCCGGTTTACAATAAAATTATTAAAAAAAAAGCATTAAAAGTAGCAGTATGTGCAAAAAGATGTCTTAAGTTAAACATAAATGACAAAGACTTGACGAACTGGAGTGTGAGGGCAGTAACAGCGGAAGGGGAAAAAGTTACATTGTATAGATGAAAAGGAGAGAGTGGGGGGGAGGATTGAACAAAAGGGAGGGGAACATTAAGATAATGGAAGTTTGCTGACCGAAGGAAGAGAGAGGAGATGCTTTTAGGTTTGATTAAAAGCATCTCGAAATAAGAAAGTCTTTAGATTGATCTTGAATTTGACTAGTTGTTGTTCGTCGCGGAGGTATTGTGGGAGTGAGTTCCATAAGGTAGGGGCTGTTATAGCGAAGTTTGTTTTGCGTGTATAATAAAAATCTTTAAGAGATGGAATATAGAGAAGTTTTTGGTCTGATGATCTTAATGTACGAGTGGAACTTTGAGGAATAAGAAGTTTATCGAGGAATGTAGGTTGATGTAAGAGTTTGATTTTGAAAGTAAGTAGAATAATTTTGTAAGTGATACGATAAGAAATTGGAAGCCAGTGGGCTTCCTTTAAGAGAGGAGTGACATGATCGTATTTGGTTTTTTTGTAGATAAGTTTTATTGCGGTATTTTGTATCAGTTGAAGGCGTCGTAATTCTTTTTGTGGAAGGCCATTGAGGAGCGAGTTGCAGTAGTCTAAGTGAGAAATTACTAAAGAGTGGGTTAATATAGTAATAGAGTCAGTATTTAGAATGGATATTAATGATCTGATGATGCGAAGTTTATAGAAGCAGACTTTTACTACGGAGCTAATATGTTCGTGAAAAGAGAGATCTCTATCAATGATAACGCCAAGTAGTTTAATTTTAGTTTCCATGTGTAGTGGGACAGATTTGATAGAGATAGTTCCTGGTAATGATTCAGATTTTTTGATCGGGAGTAGTAGCCCACAAGATTTGTCAATGTTAAGTGAAAGTTTATTTGTGTATAGCCATTCGTTTATGTTATCCAGTTTATTATTTATGTCTTTTATGTCAGAGGTGTTAGTGATATTAATAGGGTGAAGAAGTTGAATATCGTCTGCATAGGCAAAAATGGTGAATCCTATCGATTGGGCTAATGTAAGGAGAGGAGAAAGGAATACATTGAATAATAATGGTGATAATATTGAACCTTGTGGCACTCCGAAAGTTTGAAATATAGTTGAAGAAATTTCGTTTTTTACCCAGACTTTAGAGCTGCGTTTCTGAAAGTAAGATAAGAACCAGGAAAGTGCTGAATCTGAAATGCGGCAATCTTTTAATCTTGAGATAAGAAGAGAATGATCAATAGTGTCAAAAGCTGAGGAGAGGTCTAGAGAAATTAGGATGACAGATTTTTGGTGTTCATGGTAGTATTGTATGGTTGAAATAAGGCCAAGTAAAGATAGTTCTGTGGAATGTGAAGAGCGAAAGCCTGTTTGACAAGGGTGTAATGCATGAGTTTTTTCGAGAAAGTCGGTTAATTGGGAGTGAATGATTTTTTCCGTAATTTTGGAGAGTAAGGGAAGATTAGCGATAGGGCGATAGTTTTTAGGGAGAGAAGGATCTGAGTTGTATTGTTTAAGTTTTGGGAAGACGAGTGCAGATTTCCAAGTGTTGGGTACTGTGCTTTCTGAAAGAGATTTTGAAATCATTTCCCAGATGAAAGGGCCGAAGAAGGAATAGAATTTTTTAAGTAAGAATGGGTGAATGCTCTCTAAGAGATTATTAGGAGAGTTTAAAGATTGTATTGTAAGAAAAAGTTGTGATAGTGAGGGCATCTTGAAATGACTGAGAGAGCTAAAAGAAAGTTGGGTAGGAGGGTTGATAGTTTGAGTGGGGGGGGGTAAGTATAGATGTTCCGAGATGAGATCTAATGTCTTTAATTTTTGTATCAAAAAATAGAGATAGTTCGTCTGCAGAAGGAGAAGTTAAAGTATGAGAGTTTTGTTTTTTATTTTTGGAATATTTTGAAAGAGAATGGGCGATATTGAAAAGAATAGAAGAGTTACGAGTAGAGGAGATAAGTTTTGAATAATATTCTTTTTTTGTTTGTTGAATAGTAGTTTTGTAGTGAATAGCTTTTTCTTTGAATTGAATAAGATGAATATTAAGGTGTGTTTTTCGCCATTTATTTTCAGATGAACGAAGTTGTCGGCGGAGAAGAATTAGTTTGTCATTATACCATGGTTGGTGTCTCTTTGAGGATATGATGGCTGGTTAGCAAAAACAGATGGTCTGAAAGGCGAAATTCATTGGTCTTTTCCAGGTAGTGTAGTAAAACTCTTCGCACATCCAGTTTCTGTAAAATCCTATTCTGCTTACCTGAGCCTGAGGGTTGAAAGGCAGGCAGACGAACCTCTTGGTTGATGTGGAAATCTAATACAACCTTTGGAAGGAAGGAAGGAACAGTATGGAGAGCTAAGCCAGCCTCCATGATCCTGAAAAAGGGCTCTCTGCAGGAGAGAGAGATTGCAATTCTGACATTCATCTTGCTGAGACGATTGCCATCAGGAACACAGTCTTCACTGTAAGATCCAAGATGGATGTTTCCTGCAGTGGCTCACATGGAGCTTTTGTGATACCTTTGAGAACAATGTTAAGATTCCAAGACAGAAAGGGTTGAATGAGTGGAGGCTGCACACCTCTTAAGAATTTGGTCACATCCCGTCCCTATTGTTCTTCCTTTAAATGTTCTTCTTTTCTTTTATAATTGTATTTCATACCCTTTATGTTACATTTCCCGTTTAGTCAAATTATCCTAGTTTTAGTTTTATCTGTGTTGTATTTTTTAATCCCCGATATATTTTATTGCAATTCGCTTAGAAGTGTAGAGAAGTGATTTTATCAAATTTTATTAAAACTTAAACTTGAACCTTACCTCCTTGTGCCTGGAAGCATGAGAAGCCTGCCACTTACACCTTGAGTAAGGTGACCATTTATTTTTTCCATCAAACGGGGATATCTATTAATTCTCAGTCCCGCCCCCAATCCCACCCTAGCCCCGCCCCCAATCCCACCCCCAATTTCTTCCATTCATTTTTCATGTACACATATCTTCATATTAATTCATAATGGTAACATTAAAATTAAAAAAAAACTACAAAGCACACTATACGCAAAGAAAATGTTAATTATTATTTATATTTGGGGGTTTCAAAGATGTCAAGGCAAATGACTTTAAAATATGCAATGTCACCTCAGTAACTATAGAAAAATAGATAAATATAGTGCAAAATATAGACAGCAGATATAAATTCTCAAAACTGACACATTTTGATAACTAAATTGAAAATAAAATCATTTTTCCTACCTTTGCTGTCTGGTGATTTCATAAGTCTCTTGTTGCGTTTCCTTCTGACTGTGCATCCTTTCTTTCATTTCTTTCTTTCTGCACTCAAGACCCAACAATGGTCTCTTTCTAATCCTTCCCTCCCTCCTTCCTATGTCCTTACTGCCCCTTCCTGTGTCCTTAGTGCCCCCAGTACTTCCTTCCTATGTCCTTAGTGCCCTTTCCTATATCCTTAGTGTCCTCGGTTCCTCCTTCCTATGTCCCCATCACTGCCTTCCAGTCTTTGTCTCCACCCCCTCCCCTATGCTCTGGCATCTCCCTCTTCTCCTTTCCTTCCTTCCTTCCCACTCCACCCCATGGTCTGGCATCTCTATCTGCTTCCGATCTCTCTCCTCTCCTTCCATCTCCCCCTCCCACTCCATTATCTGGCATCTCTTCTTCCTTTCTCCTGGTCTGGCATCTGTCTCCTCCCCCTCCCCCCATATACCCTGACATCTCTCCCCACTCCATGGTCTGGTAGTTCCTTTCCTTTCCCTCCCTCCCATGCTCTTGGCATCTCTTTCCTCTCCTCTCCTCTCCCTTCCCTGGTCTTCCTTTTTCCCTCTGTCTTCCCAGTTGGGTGCAGCAGCAGCACTTCTCTTCCCCTCTCCCCTCCCCAATTGGGTGCAGTAGCAGCTTTTCTCTTCCCCTCTCCCCTCCTCCCTTGGGTGCAGCAGCAGCAGCTTTTCTATTCCCCCCTTCCCCCCTTGGGTGCAGCAGCAGCAGCTTTTCTATTCCCCCCTCCCCCCCTTGGGTGCAGCAGCATCATTTCTCTTCTCACCCCTCCCATCGGCAGAGCCACAAGCTTCCCTCCATCGCTGACCTATCTTCCATAGGTCAGCGATGGAGGGAAGCTTATAACTTGCTGCTCTTCCTTGCTTTGGGCCTTCCTCGTTGCCGGGTCCTGCCTTCGCGGAAACAGAAAGTAGGCAGGAGTCAGACCCGGCAGCGAGGAAGGCCCGAATCAAGTTGTACGCTTCCCTCTGTTTTCTTGCTTAGCTTCCCTCCGTCGCTGCCTGTAGTGAACTCCTGCTCCAAGGCTCTAACGTGTGCGTGCCGGCTTCCCTTCTCTTCTCTTCCACCTGGGACGTAACTTACGGTTTCGGAGGGAAGAGAAGGGAAGCCAGCATGCACACTTTAGAGCCCAGAGTGTGGGTTCAGTTTGCATGCTGAAGTCAGCTCGGGAAGGAGCATCGGCGGTAACAGCAGGATTAGCCAGGCGCGGAGAACACTACAGGGGTTTGGCAGTGGACCGACCGTCCCCTTGTCCCCGCGTACAGCTTCGGGACGCTGTCCCTGAAAACGGGACATTTTGGAGTCCCGAAGCAGTGGCTCGGGACAACGGGATGGTCGGTCCAATAACGGGACTGTCCAGTTGAAAACGGGACGTATGGTCACCGTAACCTTGAGGGAAGCCACTGCAAGCCCTTTTCCAGATCAGCCTGTAGAAAGGCAAGGATATCCAGAATGGGAAGCCTTAGCATAGCCTGCCATTGTGGAGAGCTTTTTAGCTCAAAGTGGAGACTTTTTTGAAAAAATAAAAACACTGAAATAGGGGTTTTGGAGGTGGGCGACCTGAACCCTGACCACAGAAACCTTCAAAAATGAATTTTGACACCCCCCCCGATTTCCCATAGGGCTGTACCTACAATTCTGTAAAGGTGCCTGCCTGTTAGCTTTCTTTGCAGTTTGAAGGAAAGGAAAGGACTTTCTGCCTCAGAACTTCATAGAAACAACTCCAAACGAGGAAATCTTCGGGCAGCCAGTTGGACTGACCCCAACCAAGACCTCCACCCCCCCCACAACCTTGGAGCACGATGGGTGGGTGAGGACAAATACACAGGGCAAATACCCCGAGGATTGTTACACAGGGAGCCTGCAGCCTGCACTCAAGCCTCTGAAAAATTGAGAAGGCAAGCTGGCTCCCAGGAGAATGGATCTCAAGCCCTGAATTGGTACATAGCAGGCTGGCTCCACAGGTCCACCTGAAAGTTTGCCCTGCGAGCCCTGTGCGTAGAAGGAAAAACTGAAGGGGCACTCCACTCCACCAGGAATGAGGGAGGTGCTGAAAGCTGTGATTGACACATGTCCACAAAGCCAGTTCATGGCAATGGATTGATCACCTAATGTACGAACTCCTGTGTAGATGTAACAGAACTCTTCTTATGCAAGGACAATCTGCTTTAAGACAAGGGGTAGTACATGGTTGCTATGTTGCTTCCAAATTCTCTCTAAAATCATGCTAAGAAGTGGGTTTTCCATGGTATTAAATACAACAGCTACATCCTTATTTTAAATATGACTTTACGGCCAATTCAAATAATTTAGCAGACACATATGTACTAATTAAAAATGAATGTGATACACTGTGCCATAGTCTAATGGTTAACCAATACATACCTGACATATATCGTAGTGTTCAAAGCGAGATAAAAAGCCGATATCATTGCGAACAGAAATGCCTTTTAAAAGTGTGGCAGACCCATTTTCAGAACTGAGCTCTACTGTATCATTGAACACGTTAGACACAGCTTTACCAGTCAGAAGAAGATTTACAAGTTCCTGTTGATATTAAAAAAGATTAATTCTTTTTTACATCAGTCTTACAGACTAAAGAGGAAATTAGTTCTAAACAGTTTTACAAAAAAATATCAAGAATATACTGAATATATTACATATACAGGTCTTAAGTTCACCGGGATCCTCTTTCTAATGTTTGATCTTGTTCATATGTGGTTTAATTATTCTTGGCACTTCCCTCAATGTAGATCAGTTACAAATTCTTTTTTTTTTTCCTTTATTTTGGGTATTTTTTTATAGTACTTGATTTCTGTTTCCTTGATTTACTTTTTTATTGTGAAATTTCTGTAAATTTCAAATTTAAAAAAAGTTATACATGCAATTGCTAATGAAATCAAGTTATCAAATACTTTGTTTTGCTTGAATAATGCCGATTCCTAAGCTAGCTATCTCCCAACTATACTTTGATAAATATCTTGTTAAGAGATTGTTAAGAGCAACAAGTGTGGTAAGCATCTCAATGGCCACAAATTTGGTCTTGAAGGATGAGATGTACATTGTCTGCATCTATGAGACAAACTTGGTTTTTTCTTCTGCATAGAGCGTTTTGGACCCCAGTTAGACTACAAAAGTTAAATAGTTCAAAGTCTAATAGATGTTGGCACTTTAATCTTGAAGTAGGGACTTTAGATCATCTTTTGTTTTATTGTCCCTTTATCTTAGCCTTTTGGAACTCAATTTGGGATCAAGTAAATTGTTTATTGGAAAAGCATGTGGCATTATCTTATGATACAGTACTATTTGGTATGTCTATGAGGAAAAAGAGCCAACTATCATCACATAACAATAAACTTTTATTGATATTGACAGGAGTCGCCATTCAGCATATCACAAGAAATTGGAAAAATTACAGTAGACTCAATTACAATTTCTGGTGGAACTCATTATGTCACATATATAAAATGGAAAGAGCAATAGCTATACAACAAGGAAGACATTTAATAAAATTAAATAAGACATTTAATAAAATTTGGGAGCCATTAACTTCTTATTGTAATGAGTAAACACCATTTTCTGTTGTAATATACACCGTCTAATGATTGGGGGGGAGGGAGGTATATTTTACATTTTTCTGATTGGGGAAATAATAGAGGAACAATGGGAGGGTGGTAATTTTATGTATTGTAAGATAAATCAGAAAGATTGTCAAGTGATGTGTTTAATTGTATTGTTTTATTGTTTGTGCACTTGATGTAAGATTGAAAACGAATAAAGAATAAAAAATTAAAAACAAAGTGTGGTAAGTTATTATTTATTCGTTCATTTGTTCTAGTTTTTAGCCTGTCCTCCCAATGATGCCCAGAATGGGTCGAACTACATTCATATCAATTCCACAGATATATTTAAAATCATAAAACAAAAGACAGCCTAAAAATTACAATGCCTAAAAGTACTGAAATTAAAATAAGTAAGTTTTTGCAGTCTTCCAAAATCCCAATAAATCATTAATCGACCTCACATGGGGAGGAACCAGATTCCACAGAGTTAGCATTTGTCCAAATTGTCAGCTGACAGTTTAGTAAATTTATAAAGAGTTCATAAGGCCCTACGTGTAATAAAATACAGGTTTTGTATTAATAAATTTGATAATGATATTAAAGAGATTTCTCCCAGAATTAAGCTCGACTATGAGTTTCTAATTGCTCTTCTGCATCTTGTTCCCAGACTCTCTGTGGTCATGCATCCCCTTGGCTCAACCTTGCCTTAACAGATTACACAAATGGGAAGTTGTTGGGGATAGACTATCTTTTCCTTTAGACTTAAGGTATAAAGGAATATGACCCCTAGTGGTAGCACTTTTAAACTACTGCTAGGGATCATAGGCACCATTTTGAAACCCAACACCACCAAACTAGGGATTGCTCCTATGTGACTACACTAAACACCAAGGAACTTTGAAAGTAGGCCCAGTGGGACTCCCAATTTTTGTTGGGGGGGTTGTATAGGGAGAACTAGCGGTAGTTTTGAAGTATTAACCAGGCAGTGCCCTTATATGGAAACCTGACCTCTAGCAGTAGTACCATGAAAACACAGCTAGAGCTGGAAGCAGCCATTTTAACTCGGCTACCAGGGGCAGGATCGAGAGGGGATCGCTCCTGCCCAGGATACTTCCACTGGACCACCAGGGATACAGGTAGACCCAGAGGGGGCTGTTTGGGGGGAGGGGGCGGGACAGGAGGACTGAATTGGTGAGAGGAATCAGGGGAAAATTTAACATGGACTTATGCAGGTCTCAGCTGATATTTAGTCGGGACCCACATAACTATCTTAAGCAGGTTCAGATTGAATATAGGTTGTGGCCTGCAAAAGTTTGGACATCCAGCAACAATTCTTTCAGCCAGTTTTCACACGTGGCTCAACATGAATATCCGGATCTAACTTAGACAATAATGGTCAGCATTTTAAAACGTGCTGACTACAGCCAGATGAATATTGACCAGTGTGTAAGTAAGTGAGGAGTCTGAAAATTTCCCATTTTGAGTCTTTAATGGTCCTGTAAATCAGAATTCAGCAAACAAAAAGCACTTCTAAAATAGAAGAATACCTACCTGAGTACAGTATCCATGACTTCCAATCAAGTAGTTAGTAGGCTCATCAAAATCCTTACGTACTCTGGAAAAAAGTTTCAGAAACTTTAAAACTTCCAATTTGCATACTTGGAAGCACAAAGAAATAAACAGAATAAACTATGTTTGATTACATTTTGTAGTCACTGCTAGGGATAAATTAATATCTACTGATACATTTCTATTTTAAAGCTCTGTTTAAAAAATACTGACTTGATCACCAATTATAAAGGCTATGAATACATATTAACAATAAAGGGCACCCAAAACTAAATACATTTTTTAAATGAGCATTACTACTAGTGAACATATCATTCACCACAGGCCAGCATAGATTTACACATTTGAAATATCTGAATAAAGCTATCATATCCCTCTCTCCTCTATACATATTTAAAGGTTAATTAAACTTCTGTCTATGAAGTCCAATTTTACATAGGTAGTCTACAAAGAAAAAGAGAAAAATCAAGTCAGGGTGTTCAGCATTTGCAGAGTATTTTACAGAAGTCATGCGGAATACAGTCCCTTTGGTAAAACTCCTATAAGGCTGCAGGAACTACATCTGTAGTTCGGAGCACATCAGCAGCAGAGGCCATTTTATAAAACAACATATAGTCATAAAAAAAAAAGACACATCACTCAGGGTTCTAAATATGTGAGTGGAAATTTCACAACCTGTGAGGCCCTTTTACCAAATAGCACTAAAAAGTAGCCTTTAAAACACCCTTATGCAGTCATTCTGTCCAGTAAGGCCATTTTTACCAATGGGTAAAATGGCTCATTTTCCTCTTTTTCATATTAATAGTCATGCACTAATTTTTCCTTCAGTAGAAACACAGAAAAATGAAGGCAGATAAAGACCATATGGTCTATCTAGTCCAGCGGTCTCAAACACGCGGCCCGCGGGCCGCATGTGGCTCTCCAGGTGCTATTTTGCGGCCCACGGTCTGGATGCGATGATCAACTGTAAAGCGGCGGCGGTTCCTCGCGCATTTCTCTTCCCCCTTCCCTTGTGGAGCAGCAGCGTGTCTGGCCGGCTCAAGTCGATCGATCCGTACAAAGCCGCGGATGGCGGCTCCTTGCGCTATCCACTCCTGCATCGGAAGCCTCTCTGACGTCACAACATCAGAGAGGCTTCTGACGCAGGCGTGGATCTCGCAAGGAGACGCCACCCGCGGCTTTGAACGAACGATCGATTGGGAGCCGGCCAGACACGCTGCTGCTACACAAGGAAGGGAACCGAAGGGGAGGGGAAAGAGAAATGCTCTGCTGCATATGGAAAAGAGGACCCTAGGGAAATGCTGCTGCTGCTGCACAGGGAAAGGGAGAGGGAGGGAAGGGGGAAGAGAAATGCCTCTCCTGCACAGGAAAGGGGGGGAGGGAAATGCTGCTTCTGCTGCTGCTGCATAGGGAAAGGGGGAGGAAGGGAAGGGGAAGAGAAATGCCTCTCCTGCACAGGAAAGTGGGAAGGGAAATGCTGCTTTTGTTGCTGCTGCACCCAATTGGGGAAAGAGAGGGAAGGAAGGAGAAGGAAGACAAGGGAGAGGAGAGGAACAAGAGATGCCAAGTTCATGGGAGGGAGGGAAGGAAGGAAAGGAGATATCAGACCATAGAGGGGGAGGGAGAGATGCCAGGGCAAGGGGTGAGGGAAGGAGACAGATGCAAGACCAGGGAAAAGGAAAGAAGGAGGGAGGGAGAAAAGGAAGGAAAGAGATGTCAGACCATTGAAATAGGGATGGAAGAAGAGAGAGATAGAAGGAAAGGTAAGACATGGAAACGTAGATTTTGAAAAGAAAGCAGAAAAATTGAATATTAAGTTAATGCCAAAGATGGATGCAAGGCAGAAAGTGAAGACGGAGAAAAAAACAGTCAAAGGACAAGAAGGCCCTGGAAACATAGTTAAAAGCACAGAAAAATAAAGTCACCAGCCAACAAAGGTAGGGAAAATGATTTTATTTTCAATATAGTGATTGAAATGTGTTAGTTTTGAGAAACAAAAGATATTAAACTTTAAACGTGAGGGCTGCAGAAAAAATAGAGTACTTGGAGGGCTGCAGAAAAAATAGTTAATTTCTTATTAAAGAAATGACAATTTTGCATAAGGTAAAACTCTATAGTTTATATATCTTTCCTTTTAACTGTTAAAGGAAAGTTTCATTAACTATAAAGAATTTTACCTCATGCAAAATTGTCATTTCTTTAATAAGACATTAACTATTTTTTCTGCGGCCCTCCAAGTACCTACAAATCCAAAATGTGGCCCCGCAAAGGGTTTGAGTTTGAGACCACTGATCTAGTCTGTCCAACCATTTACTATCCCCTCTTCTGCCTTTGAGATTCAACATACTTGTCCCAAGCTTTCTTGAATTCAGATACAATTTTTGCCTCCACCACCCTCAACCAGGAGGCTGCACCAAACATTCACCACCCTTTCCATGAAAAAGTATTTTCTGAAGTTACTTCTGAATCTAAGCTTCACCCCCCACCTTCATCCTAAGCCTCACCCCCATTCCACAGTTTTCTTTCAATTCAAAAAGACTTGCCTCATGTACATTTATGCCACATAGATATTGAAATGTCTCTATCATATCTCCCCTCTCTCGTCTTTCTTCCAAAGTATACATATTAAGATCTTTAAATCTATCCCCGTACACCTCATGATAAAGAGCACCAACATGGAATTTCAAATATTTCCTGTGGGCTGGAAAAATGGGAATATAAAGGTATGCCTCCATCAGGTCTAAGGAGGCTAGGAATTCCCCTGGTTCCACTGCCACAATTACTGACCGGACTGTCTCCATGCGGAAGCGCGGTACTTTGAGGGCTGCATTTACAGACTTGAAGTTCAGAATCGGTCTCCCTTTTCTGGGCACTAAGAAGTATATGCAGTATCTGCCAGAGCCCAATTCTCCATCAGGGACTGGTTCTATGGCATATGGCATGAATATCTAGCAGCCTTTGCACTGTTGCTCGGACCCTGGTCTCCTTGTCTGGCCATCCGGCTGGAGAATCTACAAACAGATCTGGGAGAGGGCGATAGAACTCGATCTTGTGACTTCCCAAATAAGATCTACAACCCAGCAGTCCAAGGAAATTTGCTCCCATGCCCTCCAGAATGCCGACAGCCACCCACCCACCAATGTGCGGGAGTGATGCTGCTGCCCTGGCATCATTGTCTTCTTGGACGCAGGGCTGACGTGAGATTCTGAGGGTTGCTGGCTTTTAGAGCTGCCAAATCTCTGTCTGGAACCCTGATAAGATCTCTGAGCAGAGGTACCTGTGTAATACTTATGAGAATGGCATGAGGAACGAAAATTGCATCTGCCTCCCCCGGCAGGTCAGCGAGGTCTGCTGTCAGGGAGAAGAATGGCGATCTCACACTGGCCATGAGATCATCTAAGCCCTTACCAAATAGAATCTGCCCTTTAAAGGGCAGACTGTTTAAGGTGGCCTTGGAGACTGAATCACTCACACATTGACTGATCCAGAACATCCTGTGGGTAGAAATGACTGTACAATTCAATAAAGACCCAATTTGGTTGATTGGACAGCCACCTTGTCTTTCTCCTGTTTGTGTTACATAAAGAGCATCCACCATAATCTACTCCTAGGGGAATGGTCCCTGAGCTTCCACACTGCACCAAGCAGGCTGGCTCAACAGGTGCACCTGGGCAGAGCTACCCCAAATTGGGGACCTTTAGGCACCAAATCCTCTCAAAATGGATAAAAAAAATTACACGAAAATAATAAAAAACAAACAGAGCAGATCAGAACACACCTTCGCAGTTTGCTTGCAGAAGGAAAAACTGAAGACAACATTATACTTCACTGGTGAAGGAGGAGCTGAAAGATGTGAATGACATCCTTCTGCAACAGTTCACAACCAGAGGATATTCACCTATAGTAATTTTTGGACACTCTTGTATATCCCATGTACT
This sequence comes from Geotrypetes seraphini, assembly GCF_902459505.1. Taxonomy (NCBI): domain Eukaryota; kingdom Metazoa; phylum Chordata; class Amphibia; order Gymnophiona; family Dermophiidae; genus Geotrypetes; species Geotrypetes seraphini. The sequence continues at coordinate 480,782,712 of NC_047085.1, read as the reverse complement.
ATGTTCCCTGTATATTCCTCGCATATTCCTTGTATATTCCTTATATCATACTCCTTGTATACTTCTTGTATATTTCCTTGTATATTCCTACTGATGGCATTTTAAACTCCTGTTTAACTTCAACGACTTGTACACTCCAAAAAATTGTAAATTCCAAGGCTATTTTCGTGTGTAATCTTATTAATCTGTGTGTAAAATTTCGTATGCAATCTTATTAACTGCTGTGAACGGCCTAGAACTTTCTGGGTATGGCGGTATACAAAATAAAGTTATTATTATTATTATTATATGTTTATGTAACAGAATAGCCTATAGTACCTAAAAACCAAATGCTGGTATTCAACTGGCCCTGCCCTTACCTCAACCAGCTAGTATAATTTTCACAGTACTCCTAAGGTATATGGAGATCTACAGTAGTTGTATGCATTCACTCCATTGTTTGAAAATTTATATCATGCATATTTATCAGGAGTAGACTGCAAACTTGACTGGTTTGGGGGAAGGGTGGTAGCTCAAGAACCAATTCCAGCACTACATAAACACTTCTGCTATATGAAAAAAGATCAAAGCAAAAACATATAAAACCTTACAACACTTACAAAATGGGGGGAACACTACTAGGGGTCAGTAACCTGGAGAGAGACCTGGGAGTGATGGTAGACGCAACAATGAAAGCATCGGCGCAGTGCGCCACGGCCTCAAGGAAAGCAAACAATGTTGGGTATCATTAAGAAGGGTATCACGACCAGGACGAGGGAAGTCATCATGCCGCTGTATCGTGCAATGGTGCGGCCGCACTTGGAGTACTGTGTCCAGTACTGGTCGCCGTACCTCAAGAAGGACATGGCGGTACTTGAGGGAGTACAGAGAAGAGCAACTAAACTGATAAAGGGAATGGAAAATCTCTCATATACCGACAGATTAAAGCAGCTAGGACTTTTCTCCCTGGAAAAGCGGAGACTTAGAGGAGACATGATAGAAACCTTCAAGATCCTGAAGGGCATAGAAAAAGTAGACAGGGACAGATTTTTCAAATTATGGGGCAACACAAGTACAAGGGGGCACTCGGCGAAATTGAAAGGGGACAGGTTTAGAACAAACGCTAGGAAGTTCTTTTTCACTCAGAGGGTGGTGGATACATGGAACGCGCTTCCGGAGGCTGTGGTAGACAGGAACACATTAAATGGTTTCAAAGAAGGTTTGGATAGATTCCTAGAAGAAAAAGGGATTGAGGGGTATAGATAGATATAGACCACTACTCAGGCAATGGGCTTGATGGGCCGCCGCGGGAGCGGACTGCTGAACAGGATGGACCTATGGTCTGCCTCAGCGGAGGCAACTTCTTATGTTCTTGGACTTTTCTATTTGCAGCATTCATCAGCCCATCAGATCAGAATCATTTTTCCATTGTCCCAAATAGTTCATGCTGAATATGATATATTTATTTTACTTTTCAATCAACTCATTGCTGCCAGACATATTTCCTAAGATTTTTTAATCCTGGACCTAAGCTGAAACTAGAATTGTATATTACATAAGATTTTCATAATTGAATACTATTTGTAGACACTTTCATTTAAAGGATATGTGAGGGAGTATATAGAACACTGCCCCTCACTCTTCAGAAAAGTTCCTCAGGTAGTACGGGCCATCTTAAAACTCCTAGTCCTGCCCAGAAAGGAAGTAAGATGGGAAGGGAAGACCCAAAAGGACATAGACAAGGAATTATAAAAGGCAGGGCCAGAGTGGGATTAAGAAGGAACAGGGAAGGAAGAAGTGATCCCCAGTATTCCTTGATTACGTACAATACATCTAGCTACAATTCTTGGCTGAGGTAAGCTAACCATTTATATTGAATTCTTGGGAGCCCATCTTGAGGTTTGGCTGGGGCAAACTTTGTAACTAAAAAGAGAAACACTTTACAGACTTTATTTGGGGCATGACAGCCACAGGCCACAGCCAGTGACGGGCCCTGCCAGCCAAAGGCCATCTCAAGACCTTTTCCTCTGAATTAAGAAACTGTCTCTTTTTGTTCCTGACCCTGTACAGCAGGGGTCTCAAAGTCCCTCCTTGAGGGCCGCAATCCAATCGGGTTTTCAGGATTTCCCCAATGAATATGCATGAGATCTATGTGCATGCACTGCTTTCAATGCATATTCATTGGAGAAATCCAGAAAACCCGACTGGACTGCGGTCCTCAAGGAGGGACTTTGAGATTCCTGCTGTACAGTAACAGGCCTTAGGTTTTTTGAGTTAATAAAGTGCTTACTTTAACTTTTCATAATCTTGTCCGGCTGTGTCATTGAAGGCCCACCCTCATCCTTCACTCACGGTACCACAGAGTAAAAGAGATTTGCCCCATCAAAACAGGTTAAGCCCAGATTTTAGAACACTTCAGTAAAAGGACCCCTTAAGTATTTTATAAGACAGAGTCCAATCAAATTAAAACCAAAAGGATTCAGAAGATTTTGTGGAAAGCATTTGTGATGATGGCATGCAAGTGCATTCTTTTGAATTGGAAAGTAGTACCATCAATCTTCCAATGACAGATACAAATGAAATCTTTGTTAACCATGGAAAATTTGGCAGCATATCTCAAAAGAGTGGAAAAATTTTCAATCCATTTGGGAGACTCATTAAATACACTTTCTGCTAACACACATAATTGTTAAATAAGCAAATACTGTACTGTTGATTCTTTAATTCTTATAGCAGTTATGCTTGTGGCTGTTCCTTTGAATTTTTAACTAGCTGTTTGGACAGGGAAGGGGGTGTTATTGGGTAATATATCTGAATATTTTCCTTGTTTTAGCTATATGACTGTGTTATGATATTTTGTATTTGTCACTGCATGTACGAAACACACACACACTGATCATGGAATGTTGTGCTATTGTTTCAGTTACGTTAATAAAATAAACAAAGTATAAAAAATACAAAGGGCAATCAATTTACACAAAATGGTGTATGCTCTGAGAATAGTAAAACAAACATATATTGAAGGATTTATTATAGTATATTTAGATAGCGCTGAGTAACTTACATAGTGATTTATGGCTTGCAACTGCATACTGCTTCCTCATCAGTAGAAGTAATTCAGAATGCAGATGTGTTGCTCCTTGAAGATGTGGGATACAGATCTCAATTCCCATAGAGTTTGCACCTAAAGATGACTTTAACACTTCCTCCTATTGTTCTGTTTCTTTGTCCCAAAGCGCCTAGCTGACGCATATTCCAAAGTAAATTCACTTTAGACAGAGTCATGGGACTTCCAAGTGGCAAATATTTCTTATAAATAAAGAGGCCAAACTCCAGAGATCATTATTGTTCTATGTGAAACTTCTATAAGGATTATTTTTAATGAGGACTATTTTAATAGATTTGGTTCAGGAATTCCTCCTCCTTTGGTTTTTGAGCTATAGCATGAGTTCATAGATTTGTGGCCCAGTTAGTATGGGCTTTGTCTCAATCAGTATCATCTAAAAATCCAAATCAACCTTAGAGTGCAGGAGTGGCCCAATGGTTAGAGCCAGGGATACCAAGATTTAAATTCTGATGGTACTCCTAGAGGAGCATTTACGATAGGATGTCTAAATCCAACTTTGGAGTGGACATTTCCTGCAAGATGTCCAAAAGTCAGGGAGGGGAAACGTCCATTTTTGAAACCGCTAGATGTCCAAATATTTTGGCGGGAGAATGATCTATTTGGATGTCTTGGTCATCAGGACATCCAACCTTATGATGCCTAACTTTTTTCACCATTTTCAACCACAAAAATGTCCATGTTCAAACTATCCAAATCCAGACCATTTGGACATGGGAGGGGCTAGCATTGTAATGGATTGGCCACACAGACATGCCAACAGAGCAGTGGGCACCTTATAGGGCACTGCTGTGAACTTCATATAAAGGGTGCTAGATGTACATCTCACCATAAACCCCTTATAATTTATTATGAGCCCTCCCAAACTCCCATAAAACCTACTAAACCCACATGTCTACCACCCCAATACCTTTACGGCTGCAGGTGGCACATATATGCCCCTACTAGTGACTTTGGACAAGTCAATTTACCCTCCAATGACTCAGTTACACATATTTGACAACCACAGACATTATTACTTGACCATATCATAACTTACAATAGACAAAAAAAATTGCATCAAACAAATGTTAGAAAACAATGAGATGGCAATCAGCTCATTATTATAGAAAATGAATAATGGAAGATTAGGCTTATACCTTCAATATTCTTTCTGTATATTACTTGTTGGGAGTTACAATCAGTGGACATATGGGTAGATTTTTTTTGTACCCATTCTGGAAGTTGCAAATCTTGTAAAGTCTTGCTGTATTTGCACATTTTGCTTGCTTGTTGAAATTTATGGAATGTATCTACCTATATCAGGCTACAGAAGAAAATTAAAGAATAAAAAGTAACAAGTAAAAAAGTGAAAATAAAAAGAAGATGAAATATGTTGCAGAAATTGATTAAAATATTATATCATATGCTATGACTGGACGGTGAGCTCCGCGAGGGGGGCAATTGCTCCCCATTAGAGCTTCATATCTCTGAGCGTATGAAGAGTAATATCAATCAATAACTGATTTCATATTGATTATTTGAAAACGATAGGAGAGAGGTTGTGTGTTACTTGCAAAGATGGATGTATGGCAGAAAGTGAAGGAGAGAAAAACAGCAAATGGATAAGGCTGCCCTGGATACACAGTTAAGAGCACAGACAGAAGGAAGTGCAGCCAGAGACTGGGAAAGATGGTTTGAAAAACAAAATCATCAAACAACAAAAGTAGGGGAAATGATTTTATTTTCAATTTAGTGATTGAATTGTGTCAATTTTGAGAATTTACATCTGCTATCTATATTTTGAACTGTTTAGGAAGAAATGCATTTGTTTCTATTTCTCTGGGGTTGTTCTGCATGCAGAGTCTTAAATCTTAGGGTTTCGTTTGTATATATTAGTACTTTTTAGTTTGTGGTCCAGTATTTGCATAGGAGTTATCTGTGTTCTGGTAGGAATGAATGTTGAGAAGCATATAGTGTGCTTTGTGTAGTTTAATTTTGTGGTTAACCATTATGTGTTGTTAATAAGATTATATTGTGTATATATATGAAAAATGAATGGAAAAAATAGTATTATAATTAGTACTATTATAGGGACGGGGTCTGAGGCAGAGCTTTCTGGGCCCCCTAAACAAAAAAGCGTTCCGCTGCCTATGCCTAGAATGACTATTTGAATAAAGTTGGGATTAAGTATAGTAACATTTATAAGGTGAAAATAACCAGGTGAATCGACGGAATGGTGTCTAGGGTGAGGAAAGATCTAAACTTCTAAGTATCTTAATAAAAAATTTGGCCGTTGACTTAGCCTGTGTTTTAGATTTTGGCCCCTGGCTTACAGATTCCAACTTCCTCTGTAAACAGTTTTATGACAAAAATACTATAGTTCTTTTCCAGGCTTCTAAAATCACTTCGGTTTCCAAAGACCTATTGATCAGGTGCTACAGTAATCCAGCAAGAAACCTCTCTGTGCTCTCTTAAGATAGTGGGATGCATTCATCTTGACCAGGTGTTAGCAACGTTTTTAAAACAAAGAGCCATTTTATCCTAAATGTTTGACTTAAGATTTACAAAGAGCTGCAAAGGGTAGAAAAGGGGGTTTGAGATACAATTTTTAATGCAATATAGGTACAGTCAAACCTTGGTTTGTGAGCATAGTTCGTTCCCGAAGCATGCTTGTAATCCAAAGCACTCGTATATCAAAGCGAATTTCCCCATAGGAAATAATGGAAACTCAGATTTGTTCCACAACCCAAAAACTATAACATAAAATACATGCAATGTACTGTATAAAGTAAAACAAATAACCTGAAGAAACGAGCCCCAGCCCAAAGGATTCTGCTCCACCCAGCACCTGGCCTGGAAGACAGACCTCAGTCCCAGTACTGCCCCAAGAAGGAGAGGGTCCAGCATAGGGGTATGGGAGGACAAATGAAGGCCAGGGAGATGGCCCCTAAGTGGGCCCTTACTACCCTGACACAAAAAGGGGAAAAGCCAGAGGGACCTGAGGACTGCACTTGCTCCACACCAGCTCAAGGAGCCCCAGTAAACCTGCCCTGGAGGAGGCCCCACCCACATCCATGTTGGGGTTAGAACTGGCAATAGGCCCTGCCACAGCAAGGCTACCGCCGGCCTGTCCTGCCTGATCAGTCATGGGAATTCTGATAATATTGCCATCCAACTCAGCTGTGGGAACCACCCTAGAATGCAATTGCTTCCCCGCCACCTTGCTGCTCCTTCTCCCCCCGACGTCCGCTCACTCGATCACCAGTGCAGAAAGAGCAGCAGAGTTTGATCTGCACAGCAGTAATGACAGAGCCACCCCCGGACCTGGACCCACCTAATCTGATGTACCATCTTATTCGAAAGAGTTGCCGGCCTGAAAGGAAATCAATGGCACTTTGATCACCAAAGTCTACATTGAGGACCCACCCGACGCCATGCTTGCCACTGCTATAAAAACCTGCATAAGATGTGCGCTTATATTGTGTGTGTCTGTCGCGCTCATCGACGTTGTGCGTGACACATGCGTATACGCTTATTTAGCGAGACAAGGCTCATTTAGCGAGTTGAAAATTAATAAAATGTTTTGCTCGTCTTGCAAAACACTCACAAACCGCGTTACTCACTAGCCAAGGTTTGACTGTATACAGTTTATGCATTTAACACAAAAACAAAACCCTTATGTCCATTTCTCCCTCTCTCAATCCTCCTACAATATATTTCCTTCCCCCAACCCCAATCCCATTCACAAATATTATGCTCTTTCTTGCTTCAATGGGTCAATGGCGATTCTTATAGCTGCCTACTGCTAATCCGGAAGCTTCTCCTCTTCCATGTCCCACCCAGGCAGAAACAGGAAGTTCTGACAGAGGTAGAACACAGCAGAAGAGAGGCTTCCGGGTTTGTGGCGGCAGAGGAGAGGCTTCCGGGTTTGTGGCTGTAGGAATCGCTGCCATTAACTCGAAGTAAAAGATGTGCAGAAGATACAGTGACTGCGGGAGCTCAATGCAGGGGGTAAAATAATTGGCAAGAGCGACGATGGCTCCACGAATGAGTTGAATGCATCTATCATTCTGAGAAGAGCCACAGCCATATGGTCAAAGAGCCACATGTGGCTCTTAAACCTTGGGTTGTGGACCCCAGATCTAGACCCATGGATCGATTCATTTTCAGTTTTATCATTCCACACAAAACCCCTCTTTTATAAATGATGCTGTATTCTTCTCATTTCCGTATTTTTCACTGCATAAGACGTACCTAACCTTAAGACCCACCCTAGATTTAGAGGAGGAAACCAAGAAAAAACCCCATTCTGAACCAAATTCTCCCTGCCAGGCTCTGCACCCTATCCCCCCTCCTTGCCAGGCTCTGCACCCTGTCCCCCCCCCTCCCCTCTGGTGGTAGGTCGGGACAGGGCATAGAACAAGCAGGCCTAGTGGCAGGCAGGCAGGCCCCATACTCCCCACATGCCCCTCAGTACCTTTTTTAATCATACCCCCGTACCTTTTTTTTTTCTTTTCAAAGTTTATTTTTAGATAGAAAAAAAAAGTAAAACATAAAAAAAGTATTTGGAAATCATAAAACGAGCTGGAAAATTAAGAGGAAATGGAGGTTCCTGAGGGAAACAATGGGGATGGGGGGGGGGGCTTGTTAATACAGCTGAACTCTGGGGCTCCAGGAAAGCAGAGCCTTTGAATGGGACCAAAATGGGCAGAAAGGCTAGAAGATTTCCTTGAAAGCACTTGGTTTAGCCCAAATGAAAATCTTATGATGGTTAACAGTTTGAAAACAAAAGCAGATCACATTATGAAACAAGGACAAGGTTAACTAAGGATATTCTCCAAGAAGCAGACTTCTTTTAAGCTAATGCTGTGCATATTGGTCCTGGAGAAAAGTGGATTCCTTGAAGGTTGTGACACCTGTTATTGAAGCAGTCTGTAAAACTCCTGCATGGCAATGTCTTAGGAAACTTTGTATGTGGGTCCAATAAAAGGTGTCACACACATGCAAAAAAATCCAGGCTTGGTCTTCATGAAGTAATAAGGATAAGTCCTGGGAGAAAAAGTGGTGTGGGGACCTCAAGACATTGTATTTACATCTGGCCTGGTGGTGGTAGCTGTTAAATCAAAAGTGGTTCAGGATCTCTCTCAGTCTAATCCAAGAAGTCTCAGTACCTGGCTGCCCCAGTACATCATCTCCACCCACCCAGGTACAATTACCATTATTTAATCCCAACCTCTTTCTTCCTAAGATATAGCACAGTTTATTAGAACTGGCATTAAAGGACTCCAACAACCTCCTCCTCTCTGACCACAGCTTCCAGCACCTGGCAGCTGCTTAAATTACAGGAGATGAGAAAGAGATGTGAGGAGGAGCTATTTGTATGTCACTGTACTCATCAAAAGTACAATGCAATCAATCTTTAAAGAATCACTTTACCCAGAGAAAGCCTGCTCTCTAACAGTACTTTCACCTTCCACAAGCAGAAAGCCACCTATAAACAAAGATGATCATCCTCACAACTCCTCAATGTCCATGGCTCAGCCCCAGCTGTCTATCATATCTACCTTTTCAATCATACCCCCACTGTACCTTTAAAATACAGTAAAAAACCCTGTACCTTTTTAAATTCTTCCCTCCCTCCCCAGCACCTTTTTAAACAGCGCTGCCGGACCACCTTTGTAAAACAACCCCCCCCCCCCCGCTGCCGCAGGACCATCTTTTTAAACCCCCCCCCCCGGGCCGCTGTCGTACCTTTTTCAAGCAGCCTGGTGGTCTAGCGCATATCCCTCCCTCAATGGCTCCGCACTACTTCAGGGCAGCAGGCGCACGAGTCAGGAGCGCGGTAGTCAGGACCAAGCTTTACACGCTCCCGCTTGGGCCTGTGCCGCTTTTCGAATGGCTCCTGGCAGTTCTCGCGAGTCTCGTGAGAACTGCCATCAGCCAGTTGGAAAGCGGCGCAAGCCCAAGCGGGAGCATGTAGAGCTTGGTCCTGACCGCCGCACTCCTGATTTCTCATGTCCCATAAGGACCAAAAATAACTGCAGTCAGTCCCTACATTTTAAACCACTTTCTTTGAAAAATTATATTTATTTGTTTAAATTGGAAGAAAAGTCCGCTTTAAAAAAGTACCACATTTTAAAGTAAAAAGATATTGTATTTGATTCCATCATGTACAGTGCATGTAAAACAAGACTTGGTCAACTACGAGGCATTATTTTCCCTACTTCTTTTCAAGAGATAAATGCAAATACTTTCATTTGGAATGCTTTCCTGTGCCAAAATGCTAGTGGTTGTTAATTTTAACAGCAGTTCTATAACTACCGTCTAAACAGTGCCATTAAAACTTCATCTATTTTGTTAAAAAAACAATGTGTAGGAATTCCCTCTGTTTAGTTTGGGTTTTTTTTTAAATATCACACAATTTTAAGCTGACTTACACGCATACTCTTTGCTTGCTTGAAAAGTGTAAAATAGAACAGTACTGACTATGCATTCGATATTCAATTGTGTGAAATGGAAACTTTAATGCAATTTGGAGCTTATTTACTAAGTTGTGTTAGCTATTAATGAAGCAATTAACACGTTAATGCATAGGTAACACAAAACAGAGTGGAGAACGCACCATATCATTAATACAGAAATAGTAACTGCATGTTAACTGCTAATGCAGTAGATAGCATTGGTAGTAGAGGTCTGCACAGGAACGGGGATCGCAGGAATCCCGTGGGTTCCCCTCTGGCCCACAGGACTCCCACGGGGACGCTCCCCTGGCCCACGGGGATGAAAACAGGCCTACCTAAATTCTGGCGATGCAGGCATGCAGCTTAAGTACAAGTCCGGCGTCGCGGCAGAAACAGCCATGCTGAGCAGTGAGCTCAGCATGTACACAACTGAAAGCCTTGCTTGCTGATTGGTCCGGCAGCACGGCGGGGCGGGATCAGCAAGCAAGGCTCTCAGCTGTGTACGTGCTGAGCTCACTGCTCAGCATGGCTATTTCCGCCGCGACGCCGGAGCTTGTATTTAAGCTGCATGCCTGCATCGCCAGAATTTAGGTAGGCCTGTTTTCATCCCCGTGGTGCCCCAGGTCCCCTTACTCTGGGGCACCAGCCCTCCCTCATACAAAGGCCGGGAATGAAGAGTTGGTTCCGTTCTCGGTAGGGGATGCCTCGGTAGGCTGGATTGCGTCACGGCACTGGCTCACTGCTCAGCCACTGGGAACCCAGATTCGGTCCTGTTCTGGATGGAGGACACTTGTGGGGTGGGGAGGGGAGGGGGGCTTGTTTGTGCCATCGTGCAGGCTTACCACTCTGCCGGCAAAAGCACAGTCTGTCCCATTCTAGGGGGAGAAAACCTAGCAGGGACCTGGCTGCCCCACAATACTGGCTTCTAGAAAGCACAATGGACTAGGGAGGGGTCTAGCAGTGTGTGGCACCATTTGGACCCATGTAGACTTGCACGGTCATTCTGATGCTGACCTGAGGTCCCTTTCCATCCAGCATCTGCCCCTCCCCCTCTTTCCATCCAGCATCTGATCTGTCTCCTCTCTTCCTTTCTGCCCCCTCTGTCATCCCATCCATCATCCACCCTTCTTTCTCCCCCTTCCATCCAGCATCTACCCATCTTTCCCCCCTTTCAGCCCAGCATCTGCTTCATTTCTCTTTCTCCCCCTTCTACTCAGTGTCTGCCCCATCTTTCTCTTTCCTCCCTTCCATCCGTATCCTCCCCCTCTCCTCCTTTCCATTCAATGTCTTCCTCCCCTCTCCTTTTCTTTACATCCATCATCTGTCTTTTTCTCTCTCCCCAGGCATTCCAGCTTGTCTTATCTTTCCCCTTTCATCCAGTGTGTCTGATCCCTCCCCCTTTCTATCTACAGTCTGTCTCCTCTCACCTCCTATATCCAGTATCTACCCCCTCCCACCTGACACCTCAGCTGCCGCCAGACTGATGCAAAGCCTTCCCTCCGATGTCAGCTCTGACTTCGGGGGAAGACTTCTGGGTCGGCTACATATGGCGTGCTGCAGGCTGCCTCCAACTCCTGCTGTTATCTGGATTCGAATGAAGTGGTGGAAGGGAGTGCATTTTTGGACACAGAAGTCATGAACTGGGGAGAGAGGAAGGGAGGGAAAGAGATGCTGAGGTGGAGGAGGGAATAGAAAGGGAGAATTGTGTGTGGGTGTGTCAGTGAGCAGGAGAGATGGTTGTGTACACACGGCAAATGGAAGAAAGAGGAGAATTTTTGGTCGTAGGGAGGGAGGTACAGAATATGATAGGGAAGAAAAAGATGAGAGTGAGAAATGTGGCAAGGGAACAATGGAACAGATTGAAAAGGATGCAAGAGGGAGGAATGTTGGACAGTGGTGAAGGGAATGGAGAGAGAGATGTGGCATGGTGTTGGAGAGGGGTGATAGAAGGAGAAATGTTGGGCATGGGGCTGGTGGGCAGGCACGAAAGATGAGAAAGAGATAAATGTTGGACCATGGTAGGGGGAACCAATGGACAGCAACAGAAAAATTTACAGAAGATGGGAAAGCGGAAAAAAGAAACTGGGACTAACTTTATGGAAAAATAAGTCTCCAGACAACAAAGGTAAAAAACAGAATTTATTGACTAAAATATGTTAGCTGTGGGAAATGTATATAGCAGATGTCTTTGTATTGTGTTCAAAAGAAAAGGAAATGCATTTCTGGTTTTATTTTTACAGTGTTGAAGTACTTACTGACCCTTGCTGTGACTGGTGGGGATCCCCAAGCACCGCCAGCAGAGGACCTCCTCTAGAGACGGCCAGAACTCCCCTCCACCAAGCACAGCAGTTGCTGGCAACATCCATGAGCCACTGAGGTGCCAGCATCTGTGACTCAGGGACGCTACTGCTGCCTGCCAAGCTTGGCAAAATAGACCCCCGGCCAACTGCAAAGGAAGTCCTCAGCTGACAACTTGGGGGTTCTCATCAGCTGAGTATTTATATTTTATATTTACATTAGAGGTTCTGGTAGAAACCCATTTATAAAGTATGTATTCTTACCAATTAATATTTCCAAATTAATAAAGTCTCTTTGCTTATTTGTAAATGGGTCTCTACCAGAGCCTTTAATTCAGTAGCATAATTAAATAAAATAACTATTTCTGAAGTTTATAGGGACGGGTGGGGATGGAGGGGATTCCTTGCGGGGATGGGTGGAGACGGAGGGGATTCCTCGCGGGGACGGGTGGGGACGGAGGGATTCCTCGCGGGGACGGGTGGGATTTCTGTCCCCGTGCAACTCTCTAATTGGTAGTTGATGCCGCCTGAATAGATGTAGCTAATTGCACCAAATTATTTGAAATATAATTGAAATATGGTAAAAAAACAAAACTGAATTAAGAACATCATTGATGTCACTAAGGAGGGGTATATGAGTGAGCAACACTAATGACGCTTGGCTGTTGGCATGTGGCTTTTGGGGCATGCTCCTTGTGAGCCCCTTAAAGTCACGAGAAAATGCCAATCTGGTGTGTAATATATTATGTCTTTTGTTGTGCTCTATTAGAAGATATTTTGTACGTACCGGTAAGTAGACTAACACACACATTTAATATGGGGAAAGAAAAAATGCGTCCCCAATATTCAGTCTTCCTCTCCTAAAATTCTAGGATCTATGGATAAACATGTTTGGGAAGCTGAGTTTATGTAGTGCCTCAACCTTGAAAACAGGACCCTCCTTAAATCCAGGAGGGAATATTACTCCTCCCCACCCATTGGTCACCAAACTTGGGCCCAAATTGGAACTCCTTGGTGAAGTTAGCATGAGATTCTTGTCGAAGGGACCAATTCTGCATGACGACTCATCTTTGGGTTCATATTCAAAAATTACCTGTTCCACTGTCTGTGAAATTTCCCGATTCTCTCATCTAACCAGTAGAAAGTGTAAAACCTGATATGTCTTTAATGGACATTTGGAATGTCGTTACTTATATTGAAGGCATTTTGAGAGGGACTGTTCCCCAGTTGTATGACTTCTCCAAGGTTAACAGTTGAGAAATTAGATGAAATTGATAGGAAAATTGTCAAAGTGGAAAATAATGTTACTGCATTGGAATCTCAAGTTAAGACTCAATGCAACTGGAATATCCTCTATTAAGAATCTGGTGCTTCATAGGCATTTGAAATTTATGGAAAATACTTATCGATCTAGGAATTTAAGATTGCTAAATCTTGCTGTTACATCCTTTCCCTAGAGTATTTCTCTCAGATACTAAAGTTTTCTAATGCTAGCAGTGGCGTACCTAGGGTATGTGGCACCCGGGGCCCATCATTTTTTGACACCCCCCCTCCCCCCTCATGTAAAATTTTTTTTTTTTTTTTTTTTGCAATAACCATGAAATGGAATAAATGGTCAGAATAGAAACAGGCAGTGAAAATTTTCTTTTTTTTTTTTTTTTTCCAAAGTATTTTTATTGAGAATGGCAAAAGGTCCAGACAAGCAACCATGGTCTGTACAGAAACTTATACATTATCAAAAAGAACACAGAATGAGAGTAACAGCAACAACAAGCATGAACAAGCCTCTCCCAAGAGAAAATTGCCAATGAGAGGCATAGCAATACACAACAAAAGGCCAAAACTTGGGGCAAGCAAACAAATCCCACCCCAGAACCCACAAGAATAATAAGCCGGACTAGACCCTCAGCCATATTTTATAATGAAAAAAACCCCCACAAGCAACAACACCCAGACCGCTCACCAGACACACCAATCCGCACAACAAGCACCCAAGAAACACCCAGCCACCACCCAGACAAAACTACCAGACACACCTACCCCACCAAGCCCAGACCCAACCCCCCCTCCCCAGAGAGTGCAAGCGCAAAGTGGACCGTGAAAAGGGCAGCTGCAGAAGTGGAAAGCCCCAGATAAGTAGGTTAGCTAAAGAAAGCCCACAGATAGAAGAAATCAGGATAACAGAAGTTCCAACAAATGCTCCCACAGAAAATTTTCTTTTATTGAACCTCATTTATGTAACCATTATTCCAAACATAACATAACATAAATTATGTCTGAATTGTCATGACATCAGAAGTACATATGGAGTAGTTGCAGGTGATGCTTGGGACAGTTCTGATTATGTTAGTTTGGTTTTATGTGTTTTTTTAATAGAAGGGTTTTTATTTCTTTTTTTAAGGTTTTGTAGTTTGTGGTCGAGGTCAATAGGTTGTAGAGTTGGGGGTCAAGTGTTGCAGCTCGAATGGCTAGGAGGTTGTCGAACAGTTTTTTTCTTTTGACGTTTTTGGTTGGAGGGTGTGTGAATGGTGCGTGAGTTCTCCTATGTCTGTTTGAAGTGGATTGAATTATTTAGCTGAAGAAATTAGTTACCCCCCCCCCATTCCACACACATTAATTCTCTTCCATTTTTGTTCCCATTATAAAAAAACACTAATAAGTTCCCAGGAAAAAAATACATTAAAATAAGAAGTGAAAACAAAGGCCCCTACAGATGAGAACATAACATAAGAATAGCCTAACTGGGTCACACCAATGGTCCATCATGCCCAGTAGCCCATTCTCATGGTAGCCAATAGTGCTGCCCGATTCAGAGAAAAATATTTCATTCGATCCGATTCACCCTGTTGAATCGATTTTTCGATTAGATTCACTGTTAATGACACCGCTTTTTAAGTTTAAACAAAGTATAACAATAAATTTCACAACAACAATAAATTTCACAAAGTACTTAAAAAAAAAAAAATCACATTTTTCCATTAAAGCAGTTCTGGAGACATTTGCTTGAACAGTCTTTTTTCCCAGTCCATAAGCAAGCAATATGAAAAAGATTTCCTTAATTATCTACTCAAACATTTTTGCTATTTACTTTCATTGTACCTATACTATTATTCAGTAGAAAAAATGGACTTAACTGTGCAGGAAATGAATCTCCTCATACACCCACCATATAGTGCAAAAATGTGCAAAGGTCTGTTTTTTTCTTTCGATCACTACATAGCCTAATGCCACACAAGCAGCGCTGTTACAAACATATTCTGAAGCTCAATGCTAAGGTTGACAAAGTTTCCTTCCTTGGACCAGAAGGAGATACTGACAAACCACTGGAAGAGATTCTAAAACAACTACCCAGAAATAACACCCAAAGACCCACTCAGTGTGTGAACCAGTTGAGTGGAGTGGACTAACTGGGGGTGGAAATGGGCCCAGAGTTTGCTCAGCAGAATTTCCCAGACTACCTCTTCCTCTCAACACACTGACATGCTACCACCACCACCAACACTAGGAACACCTCACCGAGTATGCCAGCAATGCTTATAAACTTTATAAAACACATTATTATATTTTCTTATAAAGCATATATTTTAACTGAACTCAGCCTTGCCATTCACAAAAATAGAAAAGTTCCCATTTCAAGCTGTCTCATGTACACTTTTCAAATCTAACATATTGTAATCACAAAACAGAAAATAAAATTATTTTTTCTACCTTTTGTTCTCTGATCAATATTCAAATCTTGTTGGTCCCAGGCTCTTGTTGTCTTGCTTGCCAGGGTCTCCTTTCTCCGTGCTAACCATCCGTCTGCCATCTCTGTTCTCCCCTTCCGTTTCCCTTCCCTCTCCCGGAGATCTGGCATCTTTCCTTTTTTTTGTCTCCATCCACAGATTCACCTTTTCTCAACTCCCCACCACCCCAGGATCCACCATCTCTCCCTTTCTGTTCCCAACTATCCTCCTATCCAGTATCTCTATCCCCCCTCCACACCATCCCCTGTTTCCAAGTTCTCTCCCTTTCTGTTCCTTCCCTCCCTAAATCCCATTATGCACCATCTCTCTCCCACTCCTCTGTTTTTAGACCCATTATTTGACCC
This sequence comes from Geotrypetes seraphini, assembly GCF_902459505.1. Classification (NCBI taxonomy): domain Eukaryota; kingdom Metazoa; phylum Chordata; class Amphibia; order Gymnophiona; family Dermophiidae; genus Geotrypetes; species Geotrypetes seraphini. Next base: position 480,766,779 of record NC_047085.1, on the reverse strand, counting down.
ATTATTTCTAACCCCCAAAGTCTGGCATATGCATGTATCTTTGAACCCCCCCTTCCCTCTCTCCCTCTGTGTACTTTTACACCAGGACCCCCCTCCCCCGAAGGTCTGTCCCCCCTCCGAAGGGCTACACCCCACCCCTGAAGACCTGCACCCCCCGAAGGACTTTACCTCCCACCCGAAGGTCTGTCCCCCTCTGAAGGCCTAAACCCCACCCCTGAAGGACTGCACCCCCCCCCCCGAAGGCCTGCACTCCCTTGAAGGTCTGCACCCCCCCGAAGGCCTGTCCCCCCCTTGAAGGCCTGTCCCACCCCCTTGTAGGCCTGTCCCCCCTTTAAGGCCTGCCTGCCTGCCTTTCCCCCCCTTGAAGGCCTGTCTCCCCCTTGAAGGCCTGCACCCCCCTTGAAGGCCTGCACCCCCCCTTGAAGGCCTGCACCCCCTCTTGAAGGCCTGTCCCCCCCCTTGTAGGCCTGTCCCCCCCCTTGTAGGCCTGTCCCCCCCCCTTGTAGGCCTGTCCCCCCCCTTGAAGGCCTGCCTGCCTTTCCCCCCTTGAAGGCCTGCACCCCCCTTGAAGGCCTGCACCCCCCCTTGAAGGCCTGCACCCCCCCTTGAAGGCCTGCCTGCCTTTCCCCCCTTGAAGGCCTGCACCCCCTTGAAGGTCTGCACCCCCCCAAAGGCCTACACCCCCCCCCGAAGGTCTGCACCCCCCTGAAGGCCTGCCTGCCCCCCTTGAAGGCCTGCACCCCTTGAATGTCTGCACCCCCCCCCCCCCGAAGGCCTGTCCCCCCTTGAAGGCCTGCCTGCCTGCCTGTCACCCCCCTCCCCCTTGAAAGCCTGCTTGCCTGCCCGCCCGCCCCACCCTGAAGGCCTGATGCCCCGACCCACCCCGAAGGACCGCTCGCCCCCCTGGCCTCCCCGCACCACCTATGAACAGCCGCAGCAGGATCGCGAAGTCAGCGTCGGGTACCAGCCCTAAGGGGGTGTTCCCGGCCTTGCCGTTCAGTCCCCCGCCACCCCCGAAGGACCGCTCGCCCCCCTGGCCTCCCCGCACCACCTATGAACAGCCGCAGCAGGATCGCGAAGTCAGCGTCAGCGATCCCTGCTGCTTCCTGCGCCACGGTCCCGCCCCTCCTCTGACGTCAGAGGAGGGGCGGGATCGCGTCGTAGGAAGCAGCGCAGGGATGCTGACGCTGACTTCGCGATCCTGCTGCGGCTGTTCATAGGTGGTGCGGGGAGGCCAGGGGGGCGAGCGGTCCTTCGGGGGTGGCGGGGGACTGAACGGCAAGGCCGGGAACACCCCCTTAGGGCTGGTACCCGGGGCGGCCCGCCCCCCCCGCCCCCCCCTAGGTACGCCACTGAATGCTAGTGAAATTGGTTCCTCAACATTATATTATCTGTGTAGGAATATCCTGAAACTGATGGAACGGAGGGAAACCTAGATGTTTTAGAAAGAGTTGAGAGCAGTGATCTCACAGCCTTCTTGGAAACTTCGCAAGACAGTTTTTCTAATAGGGCAACCCTTCTGGTTTCATTTATTTCTGAAAAGGATAAAAATTATGTCGTAGAAGTACCTTTTTGTGGTCAAAAACTTCAGCTTTTCCCAGATGTGGTACATTCAACTCAGCTGAGACATAAAGCCTTCTTGGCACTTAAACCACAGGTGATTTTAATAGGGTTCTACTTTCTTGTTACGATTCCCCTGTAGATGTTTACCTATTCTGGGAACTGTTTGGGCTCCTTTTACTAAGGTGCGTTAGCGTTTTTAGGGCATGCACAAGATTGACTTTTCAATTGTTATTTTGCTTGTTTCTGATTTTCTGTAATCATGAAACAATTTAAAAATTTTAAAAAGAGTTCATATTTACCATGTAAGGAGTTGATTCACTAGTGTGCGCTAAGGCCCTACTGAAGCCTAAGTTAATTGAAGAATGCCGTTAGAAATGGCAAAAAACAGTAGGATTGGAGCGCCTATTAGCACCTAAATAAAAGGCATCGGAGTTGTGCCTAAGTAGGCACTTTCGGCCACCAAAAGTCAAAGTAGTCGTAGCCAATGCCGGAAAACCATGACTTACATTTCTGGCGCCTATCTTTGCCAGGGGATCTCGACAATAGTGTTGTCCAGAAAAATCTAAAGTTTGAGAAACTTTACTAATTGAAGTTTTTCCCATTAATTTGTATGTGCTTGATCACAAAATATTTTTGTATAATTTTTAGACCCATCCTGGGGTCACTCAAAGCCAATGAATAGAAGCACCACCAAAATCTATGTTTTCCCTTAAAATGGCTGATAATTTTGCACTAAACAAGTGATAAAGCTATAGGAACATAACATAGTAGATGACGGCCTGCCTTTCTTCCAGGATTCACTAAGCCTATAGATCTGATCCGATCAGTGAGTGAACCGATCCAATCCGTGGCCATGGGGCTTATTCACGAAGCGTCCTCTTGCAAATGAGGGTGATCGGAATCACGCCCCCAACCGACCGCACGGATCATTCTCCAGCAATCCCGACGCATGCGCAGACCATCTTCTTTGCTTGTAGATGGTCTGCGCATGCATTGGCCCACTGTGCCCGGCAGAGCTGGAAACTTTTTTTTACATTATTTTTTTGGCAATTGTTCACACATTTTTACTTTGCAAGCCTGCGGTTTTAACCCGCTTTAAATCCGCTGGTTAAAACCACGGGCTTGCACTGCGGGGAAGGGCAGGAGAATCAGGGCAGAGAGCAGGACGGTGAGTCGGGGCAGAGAGAAGGGCAGCAAGAGTGGAGAATCAGGGCAGAGAGCAGGGTGGCAGAGAGAAGGCAGTCGGAAATGACCTGAGCGACTGGTCCTCAGCAGTCACTTTTTTTTTTGAATGGCTAGCCCAGTCGGTGTACCTCATTTTTTTAGTGAATCGCTTCCTGCCTACATTTGCATGCCATTCCCCCTCATTTGCATGTGCATATCAGATCGGAGGTTGATCGGCACAAAGGTTAGTGAATCGGGTCGGGGAATAATCGGGATGCAAAGTGGTTGGGATACAATCGTTGTTCTTAGTGAATCTAGCCCATAGTCAGATCTTTAAGTCTGTCCTCGTATACTTTATGATGAAGACCGCTTACCCTTTTAATAGCTATCCCTCTGGACCGACTCCATCCTATCTATATCTTTCTGAAGGTGGACTTATACTGAGCCACTATCACCACCTTTCCCTACTGGCCTTTTATCTCCCTATGCACCAAAGTATCCTGGCTTTTCGTCATCACATTTCTATCTGTTTGGTTAACTTAAGATCATCAGATATGATCACCTCCAAGTCCCGCTCTTCTTTCGTACAAAGTAATACTTCACCCTGTATACTGTAGCTTGGGTTTTTGCACCCCAATGTAAAACCATGCTGCCTTGGGTCCTGTAATCCACTGGGTTCCAGAGCACTATTCTCTATTTTAAGAAGCGTTTTCATTAATTTACTCACCACAGAGGCCAAATTGACCCGCCTATATTTTGTTTTTGTGTAAAGGGACCACATCCATGCTTCTTCAGTCTTCTAGGACCACTCCAAACTCTATAGAAGCATCGAAAAGGTCAGACAGCAAAACCTTTTCTAAATTCCATCAGTACCCTGGGATGTAGCTACTCATTAATACAGTGTCCTGAAAATCAGAAGTTTATCACACATCCATTCCTATTAGCATTTATTTTCTGCAGTCCTACTCCGGCCTTCCATATTTGACCATAGAACTGAAATATTTATTAAGCAATTTTGTTTTATCCTCAACTTCTACCTATTGCTCCCCTTCACCCTTAAGTCTCACAATGTCACGTTTGCACTGCCACCTATCACCAACATAACAAAAAAATGCCTTGTCCCCCGATTTTACCTTATTGGTTATTTTTTCTTCTATTTCTTCCAATTAAGATTCTGTGCAACATTGTGCTCTTCTCTCTGAACTCACAGAACTATGTGAAATATGTAAACAAAGGTCAATCACAAATGTTTGCAGCAGCAATAAAATGGCAGAATTTCCAGTAAGGGTAGGTCACACTATTTTATCTTGAGAAACATAAGATGATTAGAATGCCTTTACTAAATGGGGTTCTAATCTAATCTAATCCTTCATTTGATATACCTTATCATCCCTGCAAAAGAGAGCTCAGTGTGGTTTACATTATGACTTTGCATAGTATATGTAACTGACTAAATCATTTGGTTAGTATTTTCACACAATTTGCCTTCTGCCTATTTTCTGTACGCAACAGATCAGTGCACATTAGTGCAATCTTGTAGCAAATGGTGCATACTGTTATTGCTGCAATCAGATAACAAGTAGAAAAAGCATGTAGAGCATGGATCACAGAATTGTTTCCAACCCCTACGTGTGCGTGTGCCTCTGCACGTAGATAGATATACATAAGATGAGAAAAAAAAATAATCCCCTACTGTTGAGGGTTTTGGGGGTTTTTTTTGCAGCTTTCTCAGCAACCGATTTGAATTTTAATGTGAAATTTCACATACTTATTTAGTGATCACAATTACATATTACGATTAAACAACACATAATTATCTTAAGCTATGTTGATGTTACTAACATTTTAGCATTACTACCTTAGAATTTTTGCACATTAAAAATGCTCGAGCTAAAACACAGTAAAATAACGCCATTCAAGTGATACGACAATATGTCAGAATTTCGGAGTCTCTGTAAATATACACAGGGCCAGATTCTGTAACTCAGTGGTTCTCAACCCTATCCTGGAGGACCACCAGCCAGTCAGGTTTTCAGGATAGCCCTAATGACTATGCTTGCAGCAGATTTGCATGCCTCTCACCTCCATTATATGCAAATCTCTCTCATTAATATTCATTAGGGTTATCCCAAAATCCCGACTGGCTGGTGGTCCTCCAGGACAGGGTTGGGAACCACTGCTGTAAACGGCACCTGAATCAGCAGCTGCCTACAAAACTGCTTGTCAATCATGCTTAGGCGCCGTTTAAAGAATCACTTCCAATGGCGCCTACAAGAAAACATAGGATTTTACTGACCTACATTGCAGATGCCTAAGTTCTTAAGTGAATCGCACCTAACTGCACCTTAAGTTCCACTCCACTCCTAACCACACCCACTTAGGCGTAAGGCGCCATTAAGAATCCTGCTGTAGATGTGATAGCAGCATCTACTTGTTTTAACAAGCTTTTAATTGGTTTTAAATGGCATGGTCAATTACTGCACCAATTAAAACAATTAAGTTAGGCAGTGGTAAGGCACCTATCACCACCTAACGTATGATGTCGTTTATAGAATATGGCCCAAAGGGCCTGATTTAACTATGCGTCCTGATTTTAGGCGGTGGTAAGTGTCCTACTGCCATCTGGTTGTCAATCAGCACATATGTTTAAAATAAAAAAACAAAAAAAAACGCAGGCAAGGAAAGACACCCACATTGTAAGTGTCTGTCATGGGTCTAGGTAGATATGTAGGGACACTTAAACATGCCCAAGGTGGTTTCGCCCGGAAGTGGCCTTAGACGTGTTTAAGTGTCCCTATGCGTCTCTGTAGGCGAGGGACAGATGCCTGAAATGTAGGCCTACAAAATGCTGGCCTACATTTCCCAACAGTAAAAGTTGACGTCCAGCCATCTGAGCTGATCGTGGCAGGGAAATTTCCCCCCTGATTAGCTGAGCTAGCAGGATCCCCCCCTCCCCCGAAACCACAGCTTTAGGGAGTCCTGTCAGGTCAGCTGATTGGGGGAAAATTCCCCTGCTGCGATCAGCTGAGCCGGCTGCAGCAGAGGACCTCCCAACACACACCCCCAAGATCAGCAGGAGAGATGCCTACTCCCTCCTGCCTTTCATCCCCAGCACTCCTCCCCTCTCCCAAAATCAGTAAAAGAGATGCCCACTCCCTTCTGCTGCCAGGCCCCCTCAAATCCTCAACATCCCAACCCTACACCTCTCGAACCACCAATACACCACCTCGATACCCCCTCTCCAAAATAGAGGGCCTTCTCCTTCCCAGTGCATCCTGAGATGCACCACAGAGGGGCCAAAGGCCCTGATTAGCCCAGATACCTAAGGCCTCTCCCATAGGATGGGATGCACTCCCACAGGCCTAAGGCTCAGATTGGCCCAAATACCTAAGGCCAAATCCCAAATGAAGTATAATGAAACAGAAATCTCCATTTAAATATACTCGTCAAAAAGAAAGCTGCTCATTCTGAAAAGTTCAGTTTTTAGAAAATCAACCAATAGGAACAAATTGCTGCATTATAAAAACCATCATATTCATTGTTTAAAAGAAAACCAATCAATAAGCCAATTTTTGAAATTGAGAAGACTATGCATTATACAAACTGAATGAGAAACAAAAGCACACGACGTATAATAGATATAAGGAAAAAAGTATCCAGATAAATGCATCACTAAGATATATCACAACTAAGGGCTCCTTTTACGAAAGTGTGCTAGCGTTTTTAGCGCACGCACACGATTAGTGTGTGCTATAGTGCGCGCTACCTGAAAACTACCGCCTGCTTAAAAGGAGGCAGTAGCGGCTAGCGTGCACTAAAACTGCTAGCACACCTTTGTAAAAGGAGCCCTAAGACTATTAATAGAGCACATTTGTAAGGAAAGGCTTATACACTTCAGTTTTCATATTTAGTTTCCGACCTTAAGATCATTAAAAAAAAAACCCACAAGCATATTGTCCAGAATGTGGATGATTTTCAGGGCAAAAGGTTGTTGATAGCACTCACAAGGGGATAGAATTAATTGACCTCTTCAGTTCTACCATAGAGGAGGAGAGATTTAACAGCTACTGGATATTTTTAAATGTGGAAATTGTATATCTTGCAAACAAATGATAAAAGACAAATTTTCACCCATTAGCTCTTTAATTACTATATTGCAGTTTTTTCTACTAATAAGATGTATACAAATTCTTTGTCCTTGTAACTTTCCCCCTCTTCTACAAAGCTCTATGGGCTTCGGGGCTGTTAGCGTGCGGCAGCTGCTAGCACGGCTTTGTAGAAGAGGGGGTTAGTTTATAATTGTGAAAACAAGTGTAAAACTATAGAAACATTTGGCTGAACACAAATGTTTAAAAAAAAAATGAATGCAAGCCTTTAGTAGCATATTGCCAAATTGTAGGTCATATTTTCAAAAATCAAAAAGTTTGTGTGTCATGTCTTTTGTCTATATCCTGCATAAAGGAAATATTGATTGCCATCTGTTGCAAGAACAAAAATTGTTTTTTGATCTGAACACTGTAAAACTTTTTGATATAAACCAGGAGATTGATCATACTGCTTTTCTATGAAATTTGTGGGGGCGACATTGTGATTTGAAGTATGTGCTGTTGGTTTTTTGTCTTTTATGTTATATATGAAGATCTACTCTTTACCACTCTAGTAAATCAATCGTTCTCCCATTGTAACCCCCGTTTATAAATCTTTTGTAAGCCGCCTTGAACCGCAAGGTAATGGCGGAATAGAAATCCTTAATGTAATGTAATGTAATATGCCATGCCTTATATATATTTTATTTATATTTATTATTTTATACATTTTATATTTTTTTTATACACATTCATATTTTTTATATCAATTTTGTGGTTAAGCATTTGTGAGTGGTCTCTTTCCTTGTTCGAGCTCCATATACACCTGTAATTCTTGTTATATCTCTCTGTATGTGCATACATGAACGCTCTACTCCTTGCCCACCCATTTGCATTTTTGTGACATGTTACATATGTGCGCAATTATGGATTAGGGCTTAGGTGCCATGCTTCCCTGCCACACAGGCATTGTACACTCACATAAATAAGTGCTAGTACGAGTGTTGTACATTAATGTGTGGATGGGGTATGTAACTGCAAGCAGCCAGTTATAGAATTGTCCATCACAGAACTATAAAGCTAGTTCAAATATTTAAAGCATGTAGATTTCAGACTGTCTGCACTGGGAAAAAATCTGTGGGCACATTTAACTGCAGACTTTCCACTATATGCTTTCTCTCCTCCACACCTCATTCCCTCCCCCAACTTTTTCTTCCTCTCTCCCTGACCTTTCTTTCTTTTTTTCTGTTTCTCTTCTTTCCTTCTGTTTCCCTGCCTGCCCCCTTTCTATCTTTCTCCCTGCCGTTCCCCAAGCCACTGCCACTGCCATCGGGGAACAGGACCCACCAATGGATAACAGGCCCCAAAGCCGACGCCGACGCATGCTCTCCCTGACGTCAATTCTGCAATCGGAGAGGAAGTTCCGCCCAGCCAGGCAGCGATTGGCTGGCCCGAACTTCCTCTCCGACTGCAGAATTGACGTCGAGGAGAAGAAGACTTATCGGCTCGATAGATTAGATCGCCAAGACAAAGTGAGTCCTGGGTGATTGACTCACTTTGCCTTGGCGAGCTACTGGCGCCCCTGCCTTAGAACACTGCCTAGGACCCTGGGGGAGCCCGGGCCCCCTGTCAGCTCCGGGCCCCTGAATGCAGGACTGGTAGTACTGCCCTGATGGCGGCCCTGCGGCACACCAGGCAAGTGTGCCGCGGAACAGCGGTTGAAAAACACTGATATAAACGGCATGATGATGTACGGGGCAGGATTTATTTAGATCTCAATCTAAAGTGCTTGTCACTTCAATAAATACTTGCCCGGAGCCATTGGTCAACCCAAAGGTTCATACAGGCTCGTACTGAATAGTGTCTTCAGTTTGATTGATTTTCTTGATTTTTTTTAAATTTCCTTACATATCTTGTTTGTAGGATTTAGCTGGTGGTGCATTCTCTCATACCATTGTTGGTTCAGATTTATTTGGCGGGGATTGTATTTTTACAGTACCAGTTTTTAGTGCGCATATATGGTTGGGCAGACTGGATGGACCATTCAGGTCTTTATCTTCCATCATTTACTATATTACTATGATACTATAAAGCTTTCCACTTGAAGCATACCAAATTAAGTAAGTTGAACATACTCACAATTCGATGGTTCTTGAAAAGATGGCAGACAATGTAAGAAGGATGCACCCAAAAGGACCAGCTTCAAACTGCAAAAATAACCACTGCTTACTTCTGCGTTCATTTGAACTTTACATTTACCGCAACTGGAAGGGTACTGTGGCACTGACACGTTCAGTTTACATGAACTATGATGTGTAGTTAGAGCCAAAAGGTAGATTATCAACAATGACATAAGGAACATAGGAGATTAAAGTACCAACAAGAAATCCCAGAATTTACAAAGGATAAAAACAAAGGCAAGTGATCCTTGATTACATAACAAAGTATAGCGCAATATTTTTGGTTATCATTTGTAAGGAAATAAGATATCTGATCATGAGTGTATAGCTATAAAGAACAAAGCAAATGCAATTTATTTTGAAAGAAACTGCATTGCACTCTTTATGACAAATTAATGTGATACTATATCAGTGTTTCTTACCTGAAGCATACCTAGTCATTTGGGTTTTCAGGATTACAACAATGAATATGCGTGAGATAGATCTAAAAACAGCAAAGACCCATGCTATGTAAATGTCTCATGCATATTTGGTGATCCTGAAATCTGAACTAGCAAGGTGTATGTCTAGGAGAGGTTTAAAAAGCACTGATTTAAGGCACAGTATAACAGTGATTCATGATGCTAACCTACTAAGGCCTCTCTAATAATATAGGAAAATATAGGCCACATTTGTATATTAGATTAACCAGCCATGTGTTAAATTTAATAAAATTACCATTTTTTTATTTATATTTACAGCCTGATTCAGTATTTTTTCCATATGCCCAGAATTGGAGAGATACTTGTATGAATCAGGCTCTTAATCCATTTTGTGACATACACATAGCAAAATATTCAAAACCTAATCATATTTGCCTTAAAGCACAGGTGTCAAAGTCGGTCCTCGAGGGCCAGAATCCAGTCGGGTTTTCAGGATTTCCCCAATGAATCTGCAGCATATTCATTGGGGAAATCCAGAAAACCCGACTGGATTCCGGCCCTCGAGGAGGGACTTTGACACCCCTGCCTTAAAGTGATATTTTATTTTATAAAATAGATGATGTTTTAATATCTAATATTTTTACAAAAGAACAACAAACTCAAGTGAGGATGCTAATACATAATCAACTCAATAACAAAAAAAAACATCCAATATTATTCACAGCACTATGTACTAAAAATTGGAAAAAAGACCTCAAGGTGTAATAGGAGTTGAAAAAACAATCTCTCCACATAGACTTTCCTGCTTCAATATTACACAAATTTTGAAGCAGGGAGACACATCCTCACTCTAAAAAACTCCAAAGGGCAACTATCTACGAAAGGCAATTGATCATATAAAGTGCATAATCCAAAGTCTCATAAAGTGTCTATAGCGCAGCTTTCCACATTAAATTTTGACAAATGCTCGAAAAAAACCATGCCTACTTATCTTTTTAAAGTATCCTAGTGCTGGACTTGTTTTGAAGCAGAAAAAAAATCGCCAAAATGAAGCCAATGCTTAATATAGAAAAGTGGTCAAACTAGAACTGCAGCGTCTTCTTCAAATGCCCATTTCCAACAGGGCCCCGTTTCGTTATCCGCTTCTTCAGGGAAATGCCGAACAGTCACAACCCCGCTTCACCTTCTGTGGCTCTCACGCTCCCATGAGCCACTTCCCGGTTCTAAGGTTTTCTAAGCGGTTTTACAATCAGGTACTCAAGCATTTTCCCTATCTGTCCTGGTGGGCTCACAATCTATCTAACGTACCTGGGGCTATGGAGGATTAAATGACTTGCCCAGGGTCACAAGGAGCAGCGCAGGGTTTGAACCCACAACCCCAGGGTGCTGAGGCTGTAGCTTCAACCACCGCGCCACACAGTGAGATAGTGGAGGAGTGAAGGAAAGGGGTGGCAAGCTGTGAGTAGACACAGTAAAAAGAGGGAAACTGAGGGCTGAATAGTAAGAAAGAATTTAATTTAGATAGAGGAAGAAAATAGAGAAGGAAGACCAGAGAAGAAAAGGAAAGGAGGAAAGGAAAGGGGAGAGAGATGCCAAAGAACGGGGAAGGACACAGAGATATCACATCCGAGTGAAGGAAATGAAAAGAGACATGCTAAAAAAAAACCACAGGGGGGGGAGGGAAGAAGAGATGGAAGGAGAGAGATGCCAGACTATGGAGGGAACAGAGGGAAGGTGATGGATGCCAGACCGAGGGGGGGGGGGGAGGGGGCAGGAGCAGAGATGGCAGAGGGAGACAAATATTTTCTGGAAGGGGCAGACAGTGCATGGAAGGAAGAGAATGATGAGAAGATGAGGAAAGCAGAAACCAGACAACAAAGGTAGAAATAAATTTCTATTTGTTTTATTTATTTATTTTTGCTTTAGGATAAGGTATTATTGTAGCTGAGTTGATAATTGTTTATTAATAGAAAATTGAAATGATGATACTGTTTATTGAACTAATTTTAATACATTTTTTACAAATTCAGAGACCATAACTCCTTTCCTCAGGTCAGGACAGGGATACTGTAACAGCAGTATAGTTTACTGATCTGAAGAAAGAGGTTTTAACCTCTGAAAGCTAAGAAAGAAATGTATTAGTCCAATAAAATGATGGGCACTAAATTTTCTTCCCGCTATGCCCCATGCCTCCTACCCAAATGCAAAATATAAATTGGTGGGCTTCTCAAAGCCCTGCCAGCTGAAGATCTCTTCCTCTAGGAAGGAAGGGGAGTTTTGTTCAGAGGTTACAGAAAAGAAAAACTGTACACTGGCACTGGTATGGTAATCTTTGATTTTGAATTTTAAAATAAAAAAATAAAGTGGAAATAAAGAAGTAAATACATGGGGGCAGGGCATGGTGTGGTGGGGCGGGGCAGTGGGGCCCAGTATACTTGTGTGCCTAAGGGCCCTCGACGAATTAATCTTGCCCTGTATAGAAGTTCCAGGCAAGGAAAGAACTGAAAGTTAGGTGATACTTTGCTTTGTGAATAAGTGTAAATATATTTATGTTTTGTTACAAGTCTAGCAGTGATAATTAAACAAACGTTAGCAAATGTATTGATAAGACAGTTCTTGTAGTTAAAGTATAACTTTTACACAACTGTTGTTGGTTTATAAAAGACAAATTCTTCCTATCCATCTAATTTTGGCTTTCAGTTTCTATGGATTTGTACCAAATGTCAAAAAGAACTTTAACACAAAAAATTCTAGATTATACTTTTCCGTACCTGATGAATGCACTGCTGAAGGAAAACAGTCATATCTTCAAAATTAGTGAACGTGTGCAGCAGCAGCTGAAAGAAGACATTCCAAATGAATTGTAGAAAATCCTACCATAAGCTAGAACCAAAAACGTTACCACAGTTCTGTTGTGAAACGTAGACATCACTACATCAGTCAAGCTTCTCTGGATGTCAGCTCAACATATGCTATCCAAAACTAGCTGAGAACGTGTTCAAATAAATAAATAATGGAAATAATATCCCTTTTTGACCCAATGAAACAAAGCACAATGCCAGACTATTTACTATGGGCTCCTTTTACTAAGGTGCGCTACCGTTTTTAGCGCGTGATTTAAAGGAGCCCTATGACTTTTTCCCTTGAGATGTTCTCAGTCTTGCCCCAGAAGACATTTCACTATCAAGCTGCTGAGAAGAATCAGCAGTCAATACTGTCGGTTCTAAGTGGGCAACAAGGAGCAAAGGTACACTGCTACAGATGACAGAAGGACTGAAGAGTGCTAGCTTTGTGCCATTGATCACAGCAGGAGCACAGGCCAAATGGAAATCGTCTATCTTGGGAATCACATGCATACTTGACAGAAAAGGTGGTGTGAAAGAGAACCAGAAAGTTTTACTATGCAAGGATGATGAAGAGAAGAAGAAAGAAAAAATAATATAAGTCACTATATGGGTTCTAGTATTCCTTCTATACTGTACAAGTAGCCAAGGGAGTAGACTGGCGGAATCAGAAAAACTACAAGTAGAGGTTTGCAGTGGCAGGCTATCACATTTAGGACTATACTTACTAAAAGCTCTGTAGCTGCTCATTTTTTAAGCTTTTTCTTTACCAATTTCCTCATTTTATCATAGTTGCCCTTTTGAAAGAAAATAATGCTAATGCAGTCGATTTGATTAGTGTTTTTATTCCAATTATTAATTCAAATTTGATCACGTTACAATCAATTACCCCTGCTCTAGCAAGCGTGTTTGTGGCAGATTTTACATAGAAAGACCGTGGAGGGGCATAATCAAAAGGGATGTCTAAGTCCGTTTACGTCCATCTCGCAAATCGTCCAAAGTTAAAAAGAGCCTAAGACACATTTTCGAAAGATACGTCCAACTTTTTTTTCTTTCAAAAATCGTCTAATTATATGTCCTGCCGATCTGATCGCCCAAGCCACTAAATCGTCCATCTTTATACCACATTTCCGTCCAACTTTCTGTCCAAGTCCAAAACACCTAGAGCAAGCCCTGTTGGACGTGGGAGGGGTCTGCAAAGTGATGGACTGCACACCCAGACATGCCACCTAAATAGTGGGGTACCTTACAGGGCAGCACTGTGAACTTCACAAAAAGGATGCCATGGCTTCTCCTCACTACAGCTCCTTTATAGGTGACGGTGAGCCCCCCAAACCACCTCCAGAATCCCCTGGACCACCCCAATAGCCCATATGGCTGCAGGAGCCACTTATATGCCAGTAAAAAAAGGGTTTTGGGGGTGTATAGGGCAGTGCACATGTTTCAGTATCAATGCAGTGATTACAGGGGCTTATGGGCATGGGTCCTCCTCTCTATGGGTCCCTAACCCACCCCCAAGACAACTTAAGCTGCTTCTGTGATGGACGACTAGGCTTTCCTATGCCAGGCGGCCAGGTGATGGTGGTCTGGAGGCTGAAATTTAAAGTTGTGAATAAAATTTTTATGGGGGTGGGAGGGGCGTTGGTGATCACTGGGGTAGTGTGTGGGGATCTGTGTTATGTGTTTGCAGTGCTTATCTGGTGAGTTTAGGTGGGTTTTTGTGACTTAGTCCATGTTTTACATGGTCTAAGTCACAACGTCCAAGTTTTGTCTAGGCTCTGTTGTTAAACTTTCGGTTATACATGCTGTATGACTAAGTCTAAGCCAGCCCACATCCCGCCCAACTCTCGCCCTCGACACGCCTCCCGAAACGCCCCGTTTAGCTTTGGACGTTGAGCGGCACTATGAAGGCCTAGGTCGTTTTAAAATACGTCCAAAACCCGGTTTTATTATCGGTGCTTGGACGTTTTTGAGAAATGTTTGTCCAAATGCCGACTTAGGCCGGTTTTTGGACGTTTTTCTCTTTCGATTATGAGCCCCATATGGTTTATCCAGTCTGCCCATCCATACCATCTACTATTCCTTCTGCTCACTTAGAAATCCTATGTACTTGTCCCAAGCTGTCTTGAATTGAGATGTCTTCGTCTCTACCACCTCCATGGTTTCTCCACGCTTTCCATGAAGCAGTATTTCCTTAGGTTACTCCAGAGTCTATCCCCTTTTACCTTCATCCTATGCCCCCTCATTCCAGAGCTTTCTTTCAACTGAAAGAGATCACTTCCTTGTGAGTTTATGCTAAGGAGCTATTTAAATGTCTCTATCATCTACTCAATCCTGTTTATATTTTTTTGAAGGTGCGGTCTTCTCTTTAAAGATGTATCTATTCGTCAAAATTTTTGTGTGTTTGTGCTGGTATGGCACATACACATTTATGATATTTTTGTTTTATGGAAAGGTTTTAAATAGTGAGTTAAATGAATTACTACCATCCCACAATTAAATTTGATGATACCACTACCGCATTCCTGAACACGAGAATTGATTGCCAGAATTGACAAATAATACTACCAGTTTATGAGAAACCTACAGAAATACTATTTTGCACTATGACAGTATGCATCCTATAGATGTGAAATCTAGCCTACCTCATTGCTCACATTTTGCATTATTGCAGGGTACATTTTTCTTTATTGTATGGGTTTTATTTTGTTAGCGTAAAAGTTGTCAGTCAAAATTTATTCTAGACAGATGCTAAAGGATGTTTGTAACAGATCATTTTATTATTATTTTGAGTTATATTACAAGATATAGCTAAACCAGCTAAAAAGGATTCTTTATTGAAATATACCATCATGTCTTATTAGGAAAAATTGGAGAATACTAACCACTCATTTTTATCTTGCATTTAAGCAATTATGATAAGAGTATTGAAATAAGGTCATAGCAAACATGGCCACTGTTTGATTTCTTCTGAGGCCCAAGGCATCCCACAATTGTAGACTTTCAAACAGAATGACTGTTGCCTTGAAAATATGCAACTAACTTTCAATCTTCCAGTGTGATTTATCTAGTGTACTATACTTGCAAGCTATGCCATGTGAGACACATGGATCTCTTTGCTGAAAACGGTTGAGCCATATGGACTTAACTAACATGTTGAATGGAATTATTTTAATTAAATTTTGATATTGGATAGATTACATTTTTTTTGTTTCAGGAGCTCCTGTTTGCTGATTGGTGGTTTTGAATGATGGCATCTAGTATAAAGGGAACCATCTTGGAAATAGCTTGTCTCGGTATGATGTGAACGTGTTCCTCTTTTTGTAACCTGAAGCAAAACAAGGAGCCCTTGCAGGAAGTTTCAAAATTATGCATTAATATGAGATAGTGGCACATATCTGCTCTATTTTATTACTGTATAGTTGCAATTTTGATCATTATTATACATAAAGACACATAACTGAAGACTGGCTGGCAAGCTCTGGGCTCCTTTTACTAAGCTGCAATAGTGTTTTTAGCGCACGCAGGATTTCAGCGCACGCTAAACCCGTGCTACGTGGCTAGAACTTACACCAGCTCAATGCTGGTGTTAAGGTCTAGCGTGCGGGGCAATTCAGCACGCGCTAAAACCGCTATCGCAGCTTAGTAAAAGGAGCCCTTTGTGTTTTGAGTTTTCTGACTTTCGGCAAAGAACCATTTCTGGATTTTGCTTTGGAAATTTTAAACAGAGTTTTTTTACCAATTTAATGTTTTAGTTATGGGTCCTTTTCTCCACCTATTGTGATCGCAGGACCAATAATTGTATAGGTTCAGTGGAATTTAAACCCTAAACAGATTTTTTTTTTTTCTAAAAAAGGAGGGCGGAGTTGAACGCTGAGATCCTGTACTTTAAACTTTTGAATTATTTTATAAAGTTTTTGTTTATGACTGATTAGCTGTAGGACTAAAACAAAAACATTGAGAGTAGAGAGAAAACCACCCCAAATTAACACTAAACCTTTTCACACCACCAAAATGTCATCAGACAAAAGGGTACTAGAAAAAAAGACCTCAGTACAAAAAAAAACCCAAAGAGGCAGGTCCATGTAATAGTTCAGGAAGTGGACCTCTCAAAACATCATCAGTTCTCAAAATTACTCCATTCCACCTAAAGTGCAATATTCAAATATATTTTTTACAGGTATACTATTCAAAAATAGGCTAAAATGCGTATCTTATATAAAAGTACCTCTTATCTTCAAAAAGAAATCCACTAGATATTGTGTTATATCAAATGAGAGCTCAGTGCTGCTGATACAGTTCAAGTTCCAGCTCGGAGTCACTTCTAAATACACCAATGATATTACTGAGGACAACTTATAAATTGAAATAGTAGTTTAGCTTTTACTTAGGTTTGAGGCTTTTTTTTTATTAATAATTGCTTTTTGGCCTCTGATGGAACACCCATTGACTAATAATTAGTAACAATTACTATTATTTTGCGGTGCTTATTAGTTATCCCACTAGGCCATTTGAAGGATCTGCCCCCGCCCCCCCCCCCACCCAAGAGAATAAACTGACAATTCTTATACGATAAGGGTTCATCACATAAAGGTCCAAATCTCCCACTAGTTGCATAAAATTCACTTTAACAGCACAGAAACATCCTCCAGATCATTTCCTTCTATCCCAACGATGCCTTCCAATCCTCTGCCTCCACTGCCTTTTCACTGGCCAAATACCACAGAGTAGGGCTGCTAGATTTCCTATTTTTTTTTTAAAAAAAGAGGACATCTGGCCCCGTCCTGTTCAGCTGCAGCCTCACCACATTCTGTCTCCCAGCCCTGCTACCACATGAACCTCCTGCCTCCTTCCCTGAGGTCTGCGCTTGCATATGATATCATCATGTTGACATCTGCGCACGTGCAGAGGGCCTCTAGATGCGGCCTCGAGCTCAGAGACTTCCAAAACCTGGACAAACTGCCGGGTTTTGAAAATCCCTCCGGGCACCTGGACAGTCCTCTAAAAAGAGGACATGTCCGGGCTTTCCCAGACATCTGGTAACCCTACCACAGAGAATTTTCAAAAGCAAAACCAATTTAGAAGAGAAACATCCAGCTCATAACATCCAAAACAGATGTCCATCTTACATTTATTTTCCAAACATCCAACATATGAACAGAAAAAAAGAAGACAAGGACATCTGTCTGGCATTATTCTTAGAAGAATGGCAACATAGACATCCCTGCTAGTTACACTGGAGGCAGACAGGACACACACACACTCACGTGGGTGAGGGAAGACTAGAAAACTTAAGATAGAATGTTTTGAGTAAGAGAAATATCTAGGCATATTACCACTGGATATTAGGGTAACATTCTGCTAACTTGTGAAAAAAAGCCAGACAGTTGGCTATCCTAACCTCTTCAGTACAGAAGTGCAAAGTCACCCAGAGATTTTGAAACAGTTCTAGATTTCTTACCTCCCAATTCTCGTGCATTACAAAACTTGCAGCAAAGATTTCAATGGATAGGATCAGGGAGTACAAATCCCACACTTCTTTGGGATGTAAGTTCAAAACCTGGACTGGCTAAAAAGTCTCTAGCCTGGAACTGGACAATTTGGCATTTCAGCAAGTTCCATGCATGTCTCACAAGGTCCCCAAAACATGTGGGCACACAGTATGCACAAAGTTCGCCAATGTCTTAATTTGTTCCTGCCGATGGCAACAGATGTTTCTTAGCAACCAACAAGAAAATCGTCTGATATTTGACATTGTCATTCATTTTATTGTGAAAAAACTAAGAAAATAAAATAAAAGGGTAGAGAAATATTACTACTGCTACAGGTACTACTTATTTCTATGGCGCTGCTAGACGTGCACAGCTCTGTACATTAAAACATTCAAAAGACAGTCCCTACTCAGTAGAGCTTACAATTCAGTCAAACAGAACAAGTAGGGAGGGAGTTTCTCAGGCATGGGTGTTTTACAAGCACGTGAACATAAGAACATAAGATATGCCGCTGCTGGGTCAGACCAATGATCCATTGCGTCCAGCAGTCCGTTCACGCGGGGGTTAGAAGTTAAAAGCAACCTTGAAAAAGTGGGCTTTTAGCCTAGATTTGAATATTGTCACAAATGGAGCTTGATGTACTGACTCAGGCACTCTGTTCCAGGCGTATGATGTAGCAAAAGAGAAGGAATGTAGACTGGAGTTGGCACTAGAGGAAAAGGGTATAGATAAGAGAGACTTGCCCGATGAATGGAGTTCCCGGGAAGTAAGGTAACCAGATATCCGGGAAAACCCGGTTATGTCCTCTTTTTAGAGGACTGTCTGGGTGCCCGGATGGATTTCCAAAACCTGGCAGTTTATCCAGGTTTTGGAAGGCCCCGAGCTCAGGGCCACATCTGGAGAGGCACCGAGCATGTGTGGAAATGACACATCACATGCATGCACGCAGGCGTGTGACATCCCGCTGCATTTGCACCTGCTCAGACTCAGGGAAGAAGAGACGAGGTTTGTATGGGAGTGGGGCTGGAGATGGAACGGGGCAGGGCTGAGGGTAGAACAGGATGGAACTGGAGGTGGAATGGAGCGGGCCACGTGTCCTCTGTTTTGCATGAACCAATCTGGTAACCCTTCCGGGGAGGAGTATAAGGAGAGATAAGACAGATTAACTTTGTGTGTCCATCTATGGGGGTCTGTATGTATGGATGTAAATTCTGTTTTGTGCATGTATGAGGTAGCAAGTTTGAAGGGGAGGGATTAAATTGCACCATGTAGAGCAGTGGTCTCAAACTCGCGGCCCAGGGGCCACATGTGGCTCTCCAGGTACTATTTTGAGGCCCTCAGTATGTTTATCATAATCACAAAAGTAAAATGAAACAGTTTCTTGATCATATGTCTCTTTAGCTATAAATTACAATATTATTATTAAGACTTAGCCAAAAAGAAAGATTTATAAACTATAGAGTTCTACCTCATGCAAAATTGTCATTTCTTTAATAAGACATTAACTCTTTTTTTCTGAGGCCCTCCAAGTACCTACAAATCCAAAATGTGGCCCTGCAAAGGGTTTGAGTTTGAGACCACTGATGTAGAGGTAGTTGTGGGGGAATAGTTTTTGAGGTGGGACATTTGAGAGGAATAGTTTTTGGAGTGTTGTGTCAGCTGGGTGTAAATTAGTCTGTAGGGTTTTTGAGGGGTGGGCACGACAGTTTGCAAACTTGTAGGGCAGTTGGCAGTAGTTTTGAAGAGGAACAGTTTATAAGAGAGTTTTATGGATGGGAGCAGGTTAAGTAGGGTATACAGTTGCAGGGGATTAGTTTAGGTTTGGGGGGCAGTATTCAGAGGTATGGAAGTCAGAAAGTGTAGTTTTCAGGTGTGAGAGCCATTGTAGGGGAAGCTTTCAGGGTCATGAGGCAGTTGCAGGGGGTAGATATTGGAAATTGGACAGGTTGAAGGCTCGTACGACAAAGTAGTTTTTGGTCTCTTGAGGCAGTTGGAGGTGTAGGATGTTTGAAAGTAGGGCATTCCACCTTTTATAAACTGCCTTGCCCTATTTCTTTGCTACAGAAGTTGGAACGGGGAAAAAGTTTGTCCCTGTCTCCACCCCGTCCCTGTGAGCTCGTCCCCATCCCGTCCTCACAAGCTTAGTCCTCATCCCGTCCCCGCAAACTATCTGATCCCATCCGCACAAACCATCTCCCTTCTGTGTTCCTATTTTCCCCATTTCTAATATCTCCCCTCTTTATCTGTATACTCCCTCCTGTGTCCGGCATTGCCCACCCTGTGTCAATATACCATCCCCATGTATCTCCCCTTTATGTCTCTGTCCCTATGCCTCAATGCACATAATTTCCCCTCTGTTTTTGTTACCTTCCTGTGTCCAGATTTCCCCTCTCTTCCTCTTCCACACCAATGTATCTCTCTCCTCTCCAACCTCATCTAGCTTCTTTCCCTCTTTCTCCCCCAGCTTCCAGCATCTGGCTCATCTACCTGTCCTTCTGCCCATTCTCTTTCCTACTTCTCAGCCACTTTGCTTTGGTGTCCTTCCCCCCCCCAAACTCTATGGGAAACTAATATATTTTTTAAAAAAAAGGTTCATTTCAGCTGGATCCTCTGTCCCCAGCAGCAGCCCGCCACGGTCCATGCATCTCCCTCCTTCCCTTGCCTTTACCTTCGCTGACGATTTTCCTCTTAACAGCCGGAGCATTTCCTGAAGTCACGTGCGGCTGGCTGGCTGCCTGAAACTTCTCCTCTGCTCTGACGCAACTTCCTGTTTCCAGTTGCGTTAGAGGAGAAGTTTCAGGCAGCCAGCCAGCCGCATGTGACTTCAGGAAATGCTCCGGCTGCTTGTTAAGAAGAAAATCACCAGCAAAGGTAAAGGCAAGGGAGGGAGGGAGATGCTCGGACTGCGCGATCGGATTTTAAAGTATTTTGTGTGCGTTCCCTCAATTAACTGCGGGGACAAGGCCTTTTACCACTCCACGGGGCGGTGAATGGCCTTGTCCCTGTAGCGACTAGGGTTTTTTCATCTCCATTTCAGCGGGTTACCCGCGGCTAGCCACGGATAACAGTCACCATGTCATTCTCTAGTTGGAACTCCATTTCACATAGAACTGTATAGAAATGCATTTGGGGGTGAGGGCTTATTCATCTGGAAACACTAGTCTGATCTGGCCCATTTTCAAACTTAGAGCTCCTTTTACTAAGCTGCGTTAGGGCATTAATGCATGGAATAGCGCGCGCTACAATGCTGCATGCACTCGATGCTAACACCAGCATTGAGCTGGCGTTAGTTCTAGCCGCATAGCGCAAGGTTAGCGCGCACTAATCTGCTGCCCTTAGTATTTATTTATTTTTAAAATTTCTTCTCTGCTTAATGCCTAAGAACATAAGAATCGCCTCTGCTGAGTCAGACCACAGGTCCATCATGCCCAGCAGTCCGCTCCCACGGCGGCCCCCTAGGTCAATGACCTGTAAGTGATCTATTACTCTAAAGCATTTGTACTGTATAGTACTCCTCTAATTATACCCTTCCATCCCCTTTTCCTTCAGGAATTTGTCCAGTCCCATTTTGAAACCCAAAATCGTGCTCTGCTTTACGACCTCCTCCGGAAGTTCATTCCAGGTGTCCACCACCCTCTGAGTGAAGAAGAACTTCCTGGCATTTGTTCTGAATCTGTCTCTCTTCAATTTTTACGAATGCCCTCTAGTTTTGTTGCCCCTGCCAGTCTGAAGAATCTGTCCCTCTCTACCTTTCATGATCTTGTAAGTTTCTATCATATCCCCTCTAAGCCTCCGCTTCTCCAGGGAAAAGAGCCCCAGCCTGTCTAGTCTCTCAGCACACGAAAGGTTCTCCATGCCCTTTATCATTTTTGTTGCTTTTCTCTGGTCCCTCTCCAGTATCGCCATATCCTTCTTAAGGTACGGCGACCAGTATTGAACGCAGTACTCCAGATGAGGTCGCACCATCGCCCTATACAGCGGGAGGATAACCTCCTTGCTTCTGGTAGCAATACCTTTCTTGATACATAATCATGTATAAACAGACATAGTCAATAATGGCATTTTCCTACCAAATCCTCTCAACTCATCACACTTCTACTAAGACTGGCATATAACTAATAAAAATTTAGATATAACAGATTATCAAATCTAAAATACCACTACCTAATAAAAAGCTTTCACAAACAAATATGGTTTTAGTTGTTTTCTAAAGGACATCTTATCTTTGCATAATCTCAAATATCCTGGTAAGGAATTCCATTTCAGAGGACCCGCCACAGAAATGGCTGCTATTTGTGTTATTTTGTAATGGATTTCACCAAGTCGATAACCTCATGGCAGACTCTGATCTTAACAATCTAGAAGATATATGTATAATATGTTTTTTAACTGTTTTTTTCCCTTATGCCAAGTTTCATTCCATTTTTCTCTGTTACAGAAGCAGGGAATTCTTTCTCCCATAGCAATGGTAAGGATCATTTTTGAAAGGGCTTTTTTCTCTGGAACCCCCCCAGTTCAATATGGCCCATTTTCAAACTCTTTAGGGCAGATTCTATAAATGGGTGTTCTGATTTTAGGCAGTGGTAGGCATCCTATCACTGTCTAGCAACCAATCAGAATGCAAATTTAAAAACAAACAAACCCAAGGCAGAACCCTTACACTGAAGGCATTTGTCACGGTTGAGGGAGAGGAGTCGGGACACAAGCTTGCCCAAGGCTGGGCATGGATGTGGTTTCGCTCGGAAGTGGCCTTCGGCAAGCTTAAGCAGCCCTAGGCATCTCCCTAAGGCTGCGGCAGATGCCTGAAATGCTGGCCTATATTTCAAATAGTTGCAGCTGCTGAGCTGATCATGGCAAGGGAATCCCCTTCTGCGATTAGCTAAGCGGTTGTGGCAGCCCTCCCCCCCATGAATTCTCCCAGCAAGAGGGATGCCTACTCCCTCCTGCAGGAACCTCTGACTCCCCCCTCTCCACCAAAAAATTTCCAGGCACTTTCTGCCTTCATCCTCCCGGAAATTCCCCCCCCCCCAAAAAAAAAAAAAAAAAAAGCAGTGACCCACTTTACCAAACCTATGGGCTCTCCAGTACCCTAAGATCCTCCAACACCTCCTAAACCACCACCCCACCCCTGTACCTCTGTAGTTGAATGTCCAGCTGAAGGGATGCTTATACCCTACGCCGGAAGACCCACCACTCCAAAATGGCAGGCCTTCCCCTTTCTGATTGACTCAAATGCCTAAGGTCCCTCCTATAGGGTGAACAGCCTTCTTATCAATAATCTTAGCTCCCAGCACAGTAAAGTTTAACTCAGTGGAAAATATGTTTCCACTTATGGCATGATACATTACACATCGTATGCAACAGAATAAAAATGCAAGTTTGTAATTCAGAATAGATAGACATTTTAAAGGATCACAAAATACATGGAGATTTGTACTTGAACTGGTATAATGCATACCGTTTCTGAGATTCCATCAGCTTTGTACTTTCCTGCAGGACAGAACTGCTTCCTCCCTGAACACCTGAAAAGGGATTGAAGGAGAAAGTGACATAAAAGTAAAGGAATAATAAATAAAAATATATCCTCCTACTCTAGACTCTCAGGACAAAGTCAAAAGTGATCTCTAAACCTCAAAAGAAAACCGGATGAGCCTCTCAATGAATGTGCATCAATTCAGAAATGCCAAGACAGATTCTTTAAAAATAAAATAAACTCATTTCATACACAATAAACAGAAATTCAGAGTCATATCCAAACTTAAACATCCCTTCAGGAAACAATATTTAAAGGGAAAAAAATGGAATCTAACTCTTCCTTAGACCACAATACTTAATGAGAGAGAGAAATAGAAATTAAAGGGAAAAAATTATAACAATACTATTCAAAGCAAAGGCTAATATACGACTAACAACCCTTGGTCTTCACATTTAGGAGCTTCTACCCTCACCACTGATTAACCCTTAAGGTCCCAAAAAGATCTTACATGATCAGGAATAAAGAAAACATATTTTAAACCCAAATATTTAACAATGCATTTACAGGGGTAGGCCAACATAAAAGTAGCACCCAACCCCTTCATTTCATCTCTCATAGCAAGAAACTGTCTTTGTCTATCCTGTGTAGTTTTAGTTACATGAGGATATAACTATAAGCATTGACCACAAAAAGAGTTCCAGAATTTCTGAAGAACAATTTCATAATAGCATTGAGGTCTTGTTCAAAGATGAAATTAACCATCAAGATAAGATAGCTTTCTCCTTGACATCCGAAAAATAATTTTCCAAAACCGCTGAAAGATTTTGTAGCTCGTGTTCAGTAACCAGTTTCTCACCGAAAGGTATATCATTAAGTGTGGAATTCTTTTTAGAGAAAGGTAGATAGTATGCTTTATTTATTGGTGGCAGCCCCCACTCCTGATCGGATCAGGCAGGAGGGAGCCCAACCCCTCCTGTCCTGGCGACCCCCCTACACCCACTAAAATCCCAGGCCCTCCTGACAACGATGCACCCCCCCAATGCATGCAACGATGCACCCCCCCAATGCCCCAACGATGCACCCTCCCTGAACCCCCCCATCCGCCGACCCCGTGACCCTCCTTTACCTAAAAGAAGTTGGCCGGACAGACAGATCCCAAGCCCGTCCGCCCGGCAGGCCTGCCATCTGCCAAATGGCAAACCTTAGGGTCTGATTGGGCCAGGCTCCAAAGGCCCCGCCCACAGGAGGGGCCTTAGGCACCTGGGCCAACCGGAATTGTTCCAGTTGCCTTAGGTCTCTCCTGTGGGAAGGGCTTTAGGTACATGAGAATTTCGGAGAGAGCAGGAGCCAAAAGGCCTTGAGCATGCACAGATAATCAAGGCCCAGCAGAGATCACCGGCAGGCTCTTTCGACACCAGCATGTCCTGTGGGTTGGTGCTGCGTGCCAGTGCCCGATCGTGGTAAGGGTTTGGGCGAGCGGATAGGCAATGCTGGTTCTCGGGAGTAGGGGCTCGCATATCCAGTCAATGCTTGGTGTGCGAGGCAAGATTTGTGAGTGTTTTGCTCGTCTTGCAAAACACTCGCAAACTGCGTTACTCGTAAACCGAGGTTTCACTGTATATTCAATGATATACACCTCTCCATTGGTGCTGCCTTACTGAGTTCAAAAGCAATAAATTCAGCTGTTTACACTAAAATGAGTGCCTTGTAAAGTAGTATCTCCTGGATTCAGTAATTTGTGTACAGCAGCCAGAAAAACTTCAAAAGAAAAAGCTTTAGATTCTCCCTGTGGACAAGCCTCATTATTAACCATCATCCAGGAGCTACTGTATTTAAAACTTAATTGCAATGGGTGGGGAGTGGCAATTTAATAATAAATTGATCAGGTGGTTATTTCAACTTAATTTTTAAATAAGAGCATCATTAATAAAACTGTGAAAGGGGCAATTGTGATATGACAAAAGACCCTTTTTCTCTCTTTAGTATAAAAAATAATCAGAGTTCAGTAAAGTTCCTCTGCCTTTTCATAACAGGAAATGACGTGCGTGCTTGCTGATCTTGACATTACAATGCACTTTGTCTTAGAATGTGCTCTGTGGATTGTGTTTTAACCTTCACAATCTTTCATCGTGTGGACAAAATAGCTTATGATATTAAAGTAGCCAAACGTGTAATTGCAGAAGCTGTGATTAAGAAGTAAGTGACCATCTTACATGGACAAAACAATTGAAGGGCTTGTTTCCAAAACCCGCTACATTCTAAAAGTGATTTGGAAATAAGCCCTTCAATTGCAGTAAGAAATGATCAACCTGAATTTTACATAAAACACAAAGCAAACAAGAAAATGCTTCACTTACAGTGCCACAACTGCACTGCTCCTGTCACCTGCACGCCACAAAATATCTGCAATAGCCATGAGAAGACATTTTGTCCTCTGGGCACACGAAGGCTGCAAACACCTGCTGAAATATATAAGTCAACATGACAAATTTAGATTCAGACAAATCAAAAATAGCCAAAAATTTCCACTGCAGAGTGGCAGAAACCAGTATGATGCTTGCTGATCCATGTCACAGTTTACACATGAAGACTAGTGGTCAAGAATTTTTTTTTATGGTGATCATTGTTCAGTGTGTGTTTCGCAAAAAAAAAGAAGAGAAGAGAGGAAGACACTTTGCAGAAAAAGTGAACCAGAAAAAAAGATCAAGGGTGACCTATTAGCACTAGGCTATCATAAAAAAAGCTCAGGTTAGAGATATCAGATATCTAGTTCTTGGCAAAAACAAAAAATCCAAAACAAAAAACCCTTCTGTGACTCCCTTCATAAATGTACAGATTAATAAATAAAAACTGGGCAATATTGTCCAATAATAAATTATTACTAATTTTGACAGGAGTTGCCATTCAGCATATTACTAGGAACTGGAAAGATTATACAAGACTCAATTATACCTTTTGGTGGAATTCTGTATGTCATATATACAAGATGGAAAGAGTCATTGCTTTACAAAATGGAAATTATGCTAATTTTAAAAAGATTCCGGTCCATTGATTGTATATTCAAATGATTAGACACCTTTATCTATTTGAAACATTATAATAAATAAGGGGTATAGTAGATGTTTTGCAGGAATTCATTGTTGATGTGGGGAGGGATGGGAGGGGGGGTGGAATTTTTATAATACTTAAAGAATATTGGTTAGGATTTACAAGTGATTCTGTATATTATTCATTATAACATTGTATACTTGTTGAAGAATTGAAAATGAATAAAGATTAAAAACAAAACAAAACTGGGCAATATTCAGCCTGTGGCATTCAGCATTTTTAAAACTGCTGATAGCCAGAGGCTGAATTAGACAGAGCCAGCTCAAGAGACTGTGCCCTCCCCCGATCTGGTATCTCTCTCCTCCTCCCCCCACCCCAACTTGTGATCCAGAGTCTCCCTCTCTCTCTGGACCAGGTGAGGCACTGGCTCAGGGCACTAATGATAAAGGTTGCCAAAATCTCAGTCCGGTATCTAGAAGTTTGAACGTAGACTGGACCGTGGACTGGAATTTTGTTGCCCTTTATCACTGGCACCCTGGACCAAGGCTTCACTGTATTCTTAGATTGAGCCGGCCCTGGATATCCGAATCTTCAGTGCTGGCTGATATTCTGAATATCAACAGAAGCCACACGTCTCCATCTACAGGCTTTCCTGACACTAGATGGACAGAGCTGCAGCAGTTAGATGGGATATTCAACAGCACTGCCCAAGTAAGGAGGGTAGTTATTAAGATGTGGTAAAATCTGGACTTTAACCACTGCAGGAGTGACTGACCTTGCAAGCAGTGTTATTCATACTGCCTGAGAGCAGCCACAGCCTGATGATCCTGAGCCACATCTTAAAGGGGCCAGCCAATAATAACTGAACTGCCTCTTCCTGCAAAGCCCCCTGAGCCAACATAGAGTGGTGGGCGAGGCTTTGGTCACCTTGTCGGGCAGACTGGATAAACCATGAGGGTTTTTTTCTGCTATCATTTACTATGTTACATGCTCCTCTTCCGATGCCTCTCTCAGCATATACTAACCCCAGGGCCTCCGTATCCACATATGACCTAAAGATCCCCTCTGATAAGAACATAAGAGTAGCCCATTCTCACAGTGGCCAATCCAGGTCCCTAGTACCTGGCCAAAACCCAAAGAGTAGCAACATTCCATGCTACTGATCCAGGGCAAGCAGTGGCTTCCCCTGTGTCTTCTCAATAACAGACTATAGACTTTTCCT
Source organism: Geotrypetes seraphini (assembly GCF_902459505.1). NCBI lineage: Eukaryota > Metazoa > Chordata > Amphibia > Gymnophiona > Dermophiidae > Geotrypetes > Geotrypetes seraphini. The sequence goes on along the minus strand of NC_047085.1, from coordinate 480,739,284 downwards.
CCAGGAAATTGTCCAAACCTTTCTTAAAACCAGCTACGCTATCCACTCTTACCACAACTCTGGCAATGCGTTCCAGAGCTTAACTATTCTCTGAGTGAAAAAATATTTCCTCCTATTTGTTTTAAAAGTATTTCCCTATAACTTAATCAAGTGTTCTCTAGTGAAAAATCGATCCACTTGTACCCGTTCTACTCCACTCAGGATTTTGTAGACTTCAATCATATCTCCCCTCAGCCGTCTCTTTTCTAAGCTGAAGAGCCCTAACCTTTATAGCCCCACCCCCCAATTCCTTTCCTTTCTTGAAAAAACTAGTGAGGATTCAGTGCAGATGGGGCATCATTCCTGCCAGTGTTAGGTTCAAAATGGAACCAGCAATATCTTGTGATTCTACTGCTAGGGGTCAAGGTGTCATATATAAGGGCATTTTGAAGCCAGTGCCAGCAAGGCAACTGGGAAACACTATTGCCTCTTCCCACTAGACTCCAAGGATTATTCAAGGTAGATCCAGTAGGAGGGCTTCTGGTTTACAGGTTAAGCCTTCTTTTTCCTATCCTCCTCCCTGAAAATCTGGTCATCCCTCGCTCCCTCCTTCAGTCAGTCCATCATCTCTCTCCACCCTATCCCCAGGCCCAATTTCTCTTTCCTGTCTCCACATTTTGCTCCCTGCTGATTCAGCATTACTCCCTCACAGTGCTGTAAATGTTACGTGGATTGCCAGCAGGAGCTGCATGAAGACAGCCTTTGGTCAGCCCTTGGGTCTTCCCTCTGTTACAATTTCCTGGAACATGATAAATGACATTAATGACTAAATTAAGGAAATAATGCACAAATTTGGGTGCAAAAAAAAGCGTGCTCAGAGTTAGGCACTGTTTATAGAATATTGCATAGCATCGGGATCTCTACCCAACTTTGAGCACGAGGACTTACACTAACTGAAACCTGGTGTAAATCCCCGCACTTAAGTTAGACGTGGTTCCCCTGAATTCCATTAACACCATGCATCTTTAGTGAATGTCCCTGAGCTGACCATGTCCCTCCCATGGAGATGCCCTCCTTTCAGCTGCATGCTAAAATATTTATGCCTAGCAAGATGCGCATAGATCAAAATTGTTGCCAAGTAGCGCCAGTAATTGATTGCTAGCACCTAATTATTGGCATTACCAGGCTTGTTACTCAATTAAATTGCCTGTGCAATTTTAAGCACCATTTATAAAATTTGAGGGTAAACATTTACAGGAGAACAGGGAAGAAAAGAGAGAGCAAGAGTAATTGCCAGATCCATGGGGAGGGGAATGCAGAGAGGGAATAGACAGAATACAGAATGAGCCTGGGGGGAGAGGGAGTGATGCTGGACTGAGGAGAGGGCGGAAGAGCTGAAGCAAGTTGGCTCAGCACACCATAATCCCCTGAGCTAGTCCTGCTCTTCTACTTGCTTACACCCCTTTGAATATTTAGCACACAAAATATAGGGTAGATTGTCTTAGTATAGGTACAGATCTAGACTACAATTATGACGGGCAGTATAAAAAGATTAGGTTCTTACCTTGCATATATCTTTTCTAGTAGATTGGTGTGTCATTCTGGACAGATGGGTAATCCCCCCCCCCTGCTCACAAGCCATGCAGAAGGAATCCATTCCAGCTTTTCAACACCACCTCTTTCACCAGAGGGTTCTGCTGCCCACTTCAGTTTATACCAAAGCAGGCGATAGCCTATATATAGAAACACATGCGAATGAGGGGTACGAGGAAAACTCCCCAAACTACAACTCCGTTCTGCTCCGTTCTGTGCAGATCACTCATCCAAAATGGCTCTCGAGGCTATGATGGGAACTCACGGCAGCCATTTTGGATCAGTGATCTACATGGGGCAAAAGCATAGGAAGATCGCTCCTGCCCTGAAAGACCGCTAGACCACCAGGTAAGGTCAGGGGAGGTCCGGGAGGTGGGGTGATTCTGGTTTTAGGAAATTGTGAATTATCGAAATCACAAGTCCTAAAACTGTGAATCAGGAGGGGCAAGTATAGTTTATGTTGTTAACTCCTCTTTAGTTTTTAGATATTTAGGTTTAGAAAGGTTAAATTCCTTTTAAGTCTTCTGTCTCTGATGTTGCTTTTTCAGTTGAATATGGGCATTTGGCTTCTGACTACACTGTGATCAGACCAGCAATCTGCCCCTCTTTTAGCAAGAATGACCCTCTGTCTGACAATAGTAAAGTTTAGATGAAACTCAGTAAAATCAAAAAGATTGATTTGCTGTAGTCTAGATCAGTGTTCTTCAACCACCGGTCCATAGACCGGTGCTGGTCCACAGAAATTTCCTGCTGGTCCGCAGGGTCAGCACATGCATCGGGCTCGAGACAGTGTTCTTCAGCCGCCAGTCAGCAGTGCGATCGATGCGGCCTTATCTTTGGGCCGGCTCCCTCTTTCTCACTGCTGCGTTGTACAAAGCCGCAGGCAGTGGCTCCTACGCCTGAACCGGAAGCCTTCTCTCTGACATCAGAGGGAAGGCTTCCAGATGAAGCATGGGATGTGCAAGGAGCTGCTGCCCGCAGCTTTGTGCACTGCAGCAGTGAGGAAGAGGAAACCAGCTTGAAGATAATACTGGGGGTGGCATAAAACGGCCAGGCAGGAGCAGGCCAGAAAGTAAAGCACAGCATGGAGGGAGGGAGACAACAAAAGGTAGGGGGAATGATTTTATTTTTTAATTTAGTGATTGAATAATCAATTTTGAGAATTTACATCTGCTGTCTGTATTTTACACTTTTCAGGAAGAAATGCATTTGTTTCTTTTTCTCTGGGGGTTGTACTGCATGCAGAGTCTTGCATCTTAGGGTTTGTTTGTATATATTAGTACTTTTAGTTTTTGGTCCCGTATTTGCATGGAGTTATCTGTTTTCTGGTAGGAATGAATGTTGAGAAGCATTCAGTGTGCTTTGTGTAGTTTAATTTTGTGGCTAACCATTGTGTTGTTAATAAGATTATATTATGTGTGTGTATATATATGAAAAATGAATGGAAAAAATGGTGTTACAATTAGTACTATTATGGGGCGGGGTCTGGGGTGGAGATGGATGGGGTCTGGCCCACGACTTAGCCCAGTGCTCTTCAACTGCTGGTCCACAAAATAATTATTTTATTTCCGCCGGTCCATAGGTGTCAAAAGGTTGAAGAACACTGGTCTAGATGATGTCATTATTTGGAATGGATATATTTTTATACTTGTTTGGCTGTGTAGAGCAGTTTTGAATTTGGGCCTGTGCACACATGCAGTCAGACATAATTGTAAAAGGTGCAACAAAATCTATTAACTCAGTAACCTGAATCCTGTTACATTACAGGGTCAGGTGAAGGAAAATAGTTTCTTAATTCAAAGGCAAAACTCTTGAGATGGGTCTGTGGATACAGGACTCAAGACACAGTCCGTGGTTTGTGATTGCCATGCCCCAAACACAGTCTTGCAACAGTCTTTCTCCAGTCAGGTAACACAGTCTGGTTCTAGCTAGACCCCAGAACAAGACTCGCAAGTGTTCAGCAAAAGAAGTTGGCTTACCTCAGCCAAGAAGAGTATCTAGTGGTTGCAGTCAAGGGATATACTGGAGGGCGCTGCTTCCTTCCACTCCCTAAGACTCCTTAACCCAGCTCTGGCCCTGGCTCTTATACTTTCTGGTAGCTGCTTTCCTGAGTCCACCCATCCCATGTCACTTCCTCCTAAGGAGGAGCTACATATGTTAAAGTGGCACTCACACTTTGAAGGAGTATTCACCAGGGGGAGTGGTAGCACAGAAACATGAACATGATGGCAGATAAATGCCGAATGGTGCATCCAGTCTGCCCTTCTACAATATCCGCTATCTCCCTAAGTGATCCCACGTGCCTGTCCCATGCTATCTTGAATTCTGATACAGTCTTCATTGCCCCCACCTCCATTGGGAGATTATTCTACCACCCTTTCTGTAAAGAAGTATTTTCTTACATTACTCCTGAGCCTATCATCTCTTAACTTCATCCTATGCCCTCTCCTTCCATAGTTTTCCTTCATTTGAAAAAGATTCACCTGTACATTAACACCATGGAGATATTTAAACATCTCTATTATATCCCCCATCTCCAGTATCCTATAGACTCCTTTACAGTATGCTGTTAGTGATTGCAAGTTGTGTTCTGTGCATTTGGACAGAAGCATTAGGCCTGTAGTGTTGGCTCAGCCAATGCCATGATGTTCCACCCTTCAACTCCAGGAAGCTACATCACACCCATAGGTGCCAGCTCTGTGGGTGTTGTGGGTGCTTCAGCATCCCCAGTATTGAGAGAACGCCCTTTCACTGTGCCCCACGAGGAACAGTTTGTTTTGAGTTAGCACCTCCAATAATTTTGAAAAACTGGCTCCTATGCCTTGAAGTATCAATTTATCATTATGAGGAACATCTTTTATGGCTTTTTTGTTTTCCTAACTTTACCTAGATAGCGGACTGAATATCACCGCTAACCAAGTAACTAGAAACTTCACCCAGGCTTTGTTCCCAGAATTCCCCACCACAGTGCTGGGGCAGTCAAATAATTTCCAGCATCTGAAAGTCCATGAGTGGCCCTGGTGAGCAGCACTAATCCAGATAGGAGCTGTTCCTATCTGTTTTTGTTTTATAAATCTTTATTCATTTTCTTATGTTACAACAAGTGTTTCAAATAAACTTATTAGAAACTTGAATATACACACTTGATTACCTTACATATTAATATTAATTTTAACATTTCATTAGAAAATTAATATTATATATAGTTATAATATTATGCAAGATATCTAAATCAATATACTTCTTATTTAATATAATAATCCCACACCCCTCCCTCCCTCCCAAACAATAATATATAAAATCAACTTTATTGAGAATTCATTCAATTATTGGTATAGTATATAATAATCAGAAATAAAATCCCACCCCAATCCCCTCTAATCAAAAATCTTATCATGGGAAAATTTTTTATCATTCTTTACAGAAATCAGTTAGCTGTTCCTATCTGGATAAGTGCCTCTGAATATTACACTCAAAATATAAATGTTTTATACTGCATGAGGTTCTGTTAGAGCTTATTTATCACAAAAATAACTTTTCTATAAAACTTACCTACTATCAGTACATTCTTCAAACAGAAGCTTTTGCAGGAAACAGCCTTGAACTACTGCCAAAACTCCGCAAGGACCACCCTAAAATAAATAATGTGAAATGATTGGACAAACAAGCTGGCATAGAATACTAGGTGCAAGTTCAAAGAGACTCCACCAACTTGAAATACAGCCACTTTTAAAAGCCTTCACATTTTTGTCTATGCGAGAGTGATCTGGCTTATAATATTTTTATCTTCTTTTTGAATTCATTTAAATCCTAATTACCCTGATTTTGCCTTATCTGTCTTGTCAGGAAAGATTTACCAATTCTCTCTTCATGCTGCTGGAAGCATACCAACTTGCAGTAATTTACGGGGATATGGTCTATCGGTCAAGGCAATGAGATAAGAGAACTCTTAAGACATGTTACCCTAAAGTAATTGACTTTACTGTATTAGTTACTATATGACTGCATCAGGCTTCCAAGAAGGTATTTGAGTAACCTCAACAAAGCAATAATGGTACTTTGGGCTTCCAAGAGATTAGGTGATGTGGTTAGGCAGATCATGGTTAAAATCCAAACATTAACAAACATGGGGAGGCTAGATCTCAAGGGCTCCTTTTACAAAGGTGCGCTAGCGTTTTTAGCACACGCACCGGATTAGCACGCACCAAAAAACTACCGCCTGCTCAAGAGGAAGCGGTAGTGGCTAGCACGCTATTCCGCCTGTTAAGGCCCTAACGCACCTTTGTAAAAGGAGCCCATAGTAAATGATGACAAAAAAAGACCCTCATGGTTCATCCAGTCTGCCCAACAAAGTAGCCAGTCATGCCTGCCACTCTGTGCAGGCCCTATTCACCCATGTTTAAGTGCGGGTTGTGAAGTCAGCACCATGCATACCATTTAGGCTTCCAAACATAATGGGGATGATACGCGGTTATAACCAAGACTCCAAGTATCGCTGACAGTATTCAACTCACCAGTCAAGATGCCTTATCCCAACCTCCCCCTAAGCTGCACAGCACTCCAACTTGCAATTTTTGACAAAAAATGATCTAACACACTGGAGTTTTCAAAAATTCACCTTTATCTCGCCATTCGCAGGACACAGACTGTAGAAGTTTGTCCAACATCAGCTTCTGTTCCCCCATCTGTACATGTATGCTACTAATATTTATTTGAATGCAAACTACTGTCACCCTTGGTGGCGAGAGATGAGAGATCAAATAGTATAAACATTTTTCAACAGTAGCTTCACAATGTTTAATGGCTTTGGGAACCATTATGGTAATAAACCATGGAAAAAGGCATGTGTCTTGGATTAAGTGTTGCTAAGAATAAAAGTAAACGATGACAAGGCCTGAAATGGTCTACCAGTGGAAGTAGTGAAGGCAGCACATGAAACCGCATATTATAAACCGCTTAGATTAACTGTGGTTGTATTGGGGGGTATATCAAATAAATCGAAACTTAAAACACATTTTTGGCATCTTTGGGATAGATATGAAGGTGGTAGAAAATGGGTTGAAAGATCAGCTAAAACACTTTGAGAGTGAGAGAGAGTGGGAAAACCACTGTTAGGACGCAAGTGGAAATCTATCTAGGTGATATTAAGCCTGCAGCAAGCAGTCTTTAGAAAAGCTGAATCAAGGCATTATTGTCCTTTCACCAGAAAAATATGAGTCCTTGGTTACTGCCATCATCAGGATTTCCACAATCTGTTTTTCTTTGAATTCATTGTGTTTATGAATATAAAAATATATATTTATGTATTTTATATTAACATCTGTGCAATTTTATACGTATTTATGTTTCTTCATGTTTTAGCTTTCCACACACAGAGCCCCAAACATGGTTTCATTTTTTAATTATATAAATGTTATTTTTTATTGCCATATTTTCTTTTTATTATTTTGTCCCATTATAAGTATTTTTATTGATACTGGGTACTTTGGATGTTTATATTTTGCTTTTTCAACTTTTAGTGATTCAATGACATCATACAATATAGCTGCCGTTTTTGTGCAATTTCTTGACCATTTGATAACACTTTTGTTTAAAAATTGCATTTTTAAGGTTGCCATCAGTCAAGGATTGTAGTGCTATAATCAGCTTTTAACTTTATAATTCTCAGAAATGTATTTGTTTCAATTTTAAATTGCTCCGACACTCATTGGAATTCTATGAGTGTCAAAGTGGCTTAGTAAAAGTATGTGTGTGTGTGGGGGGGGGGGGGGGTAACTAGCTGCTGTTTGAGCATGTCAGTTTCTTTACTGGCTTTTCTGAGCATAAAAATTATGCCAGTTTGAAAGAAGATACTCTGATTTGTAAGTACAGTTTTTATCTTCTTTATCCTGTTTTTATGTTCCCAAATTGTGCCCGGTATTCAGTTATTTATTTTCACAGTGAATAAGAATTGAGTGTTGCATTCCTGTTTTTAGGCTTTGAGGATTGAAAGTGCTAAATGGAAGGGGTTGTGTTTGTCTATCCCCTGCAAGTACTGTATATACTCAAATATAAACCGGGATTTGGGGGCCAAAAAATTGTTCCAAAAATGAGGGTCCCGGTTTATATTCGGGCCAGTGCTCAGCACCCACCCAATCCCCTCCCAGACTTATTGCAGACATCTGCCAGGCCACCAGGCTCTGCACCCTGTCCCCCCTATCTGCCCATCTTATCTCCTCTGCTGCTGGAATCCCTGGTGGTCCAGAGGTGTAGCGGGCAGGAGCAAGCTTCCCACGCTCCTGCCCCACAGCTAACCTAGTTGGCAGGTCGCTGCTGTGAGTTCTGGCATCAGCCGCTGAGAGGTACCGAGCAGGAGCACGCTTTGGCGCCTCTGCTGCTCAGCACTGAGCGGCTTCTTGAATGGCTCCTACGAATTCTTGCTGAGCGGCTTACTGAATGGATCCTGCGAATTCTCGCAAGAATTTGTAGGAGCCATTCAGGAAGCTGCTCAGTGCTGAGCAGCAGCGGCAGTGCCAAAAAGCGCTCCTGCTCGGTACCGCTCAGCTGGAATTCATGGCAACAGACTGACCGTGTTAGCAGCGGGACAGGAGCGCGGAAAGCTCACTCTTACCCGCTACACCTCTGGATCATCAGGGATTCCAGCGGCAGAGGAAGTACAATGGATAGGGCAGGGAGGGGGGAAAGGGTGGCGAGCCTGTGAGGGAGGGAGGGAGGGAGGGAAGTGGGCTGGGTGCAGAGCCTGGCAAGGAGGGAGGGAAGGGGGCTGTGTGCAGTGCCTGGCAGGGAGGAGGCTGGGTGCAGAGCCTGACAGAGGATGGAGGGAAGGGGGCTGAATGCAGTGCCTGGAAGGGCAGGGCACTTGAATATTAAGCCACCCAACTTATATTCAAATCAACCATTTTTCCTCCTTTCCTCCAAGGTCCCTCTCCCAATCCGTGCATATCAGCCTCTCACTTCCCAGTATATATAGTTCCTTCCGATTATTAATCCCCTAATGCATTATGAGCGTTCATTGGCTCATTACTCAATGAAATCATGCACACAAATTGGGCATGTGCACAAATTTTGAGTACCATATAGAGAATTTGGGAAAAGTGTGCAAGTAAAATGTAAAATGTACCCATGGATTTGGCCCAATTCATAATCATAGAATCATTTCAGAATCATATATGCAGTTTAAAAATAAATGCTTTATCTTTTGATCACAACAAATGGCACTGCTAAGACTGATGTAAGTCAACCTATGAAGTAATTTTGCTTTGCTCATCTTAAAATACCCTAAGGAATCTTAAAAGAAATGAATACAGGCAGGAAAGAAATGAACTGTTTATAGTTCACTAGGAATTGCTGTTTACCTTTTTTTGTACAATTCCGTATTTTAGCTGAGGTCTGTCACTAAATGTAAAACTTTGCATCTTCCATTCCCCATTGAAGCAACGAAGGCTTGAACCAAACAGAAGAGTTTTCATATCCTTAAAAATACACAAAACAATTTTATAGTTCTTGAAAGCAAATGGATCAAACATAACATAACAATCAGCTTGTATACATTACATTACATTAGTGACTTCTATTCCGCCTGTACCTTGCAGTTCTAGGCAGATTAAAAAAGATCTAACTGGACATTTCCAAAAAATACTATCATGTCCCAGGACCATGAAGTTCTATGCGGTTAACAAAAGATTATAGTAATGTATACAATTTGCATGCACAATCTGAGTAATGAACTAATTAGTGCCAATAATTGGGCACTAATTAGTTCATTTTTCTAGATGCTTTTCTAAAAAGAAGTGCATGTAAATTCTTATGCATGGATCGGAGAAGGGGGTATGGCTATATGAGGGGCATAGGCATTGTGGTTAGAGCTAAAGCTTTAACACCCTGAGGTTATGGGTTCAAACCCTGCGCTGCTTCTGTGACCCTGGGCAAGTCCTGTGACCCTGGGCAGGTACATTATATAGATTGTGAGTTCACCAGGACAGATAGGGAAAATGCTTGAATTACCTGTACGTAAACCACTTTGAGTGTGGTTGTAAAACTACAAAAAGGTGATATACAAGTCCCTTATCCCTTTCCCTGATGTCATAATGCTTCATTCCATCAATGCCTAAGAGCCAACCTTATAAGTGATGGCACAATGGCTTCATTGTTCTATCCTTGGCTCACTTCTGATATTGTATTGGAGGAGAGTATGGCTAGTGGTTAGAGCTACAGTTTCAGCACCCTGAGGTTGTGGGTTCAAACCCTGTGTTGCTCCCTGGGACCCTGGGCAAGTCACTTAAGGGCAAAATCTATATGAAGCAACCAAAAGTTAGGTGCCTAATTAGGCACTGTTCAGCGCGATTCAAGTAAAATTGGGTGCTGTTTAATGAATCACGCTGAGCGGAACCTATTTTGGAGGCGCCCCAGAAATAGGCCAGCTCTAGGCACAATCAAAAGTTAGGCTCCTAGTTGAGCGCATAAGCACACTTAAGAGCGGTGATTCTGTAAGAAGACACCTAACATGTAGCCACGCCCACGCCTAACGTGCATAGCGCGTATTTTATTGAAGGCCGCCTAAATTTTTAGAGGTGCCTTGTTACAGAATCGCGCTTTCTTGATAGGCGCCTAGGTTTCAATCATTGCTGATTAAAAAGCTTAATTGAGCTTGTTATTCAATTTAGATAGGCGCCTATCTAGTTGGGTGCCTCCAAAATAGGTGCCTAACTTTAGGCGCTGGTTACAGAATTTGGCCTTAATCCTCCATTGCCCCAGGTACATTAGATAGACTGTGAGCCCACTTGGACAGAGGCTTGAAGTACCTGTATGTAAACTGCTTTGAGTGTGGTTTTATAACTACAAAAAGGTGGTATACAAATCCCAATCCCTTTCTCTTCCCCTAATTTTGGCACGAGGTTTCAACTGATTTAGGCGTGAATCCTGGTGCTTTTCTACAAGTGGTACCTAACTTTAAACTAAACTAAACTAAACTAAACCTTAAGCTTATATATTGCATCTTCTTTATAAGGATAGAGCTCGGCACAGTTTACAAGAGTACACCAACATATAATTGTGCCCCTACACTATTATTTATTTATTTGTTTTATATTAGGATCATCAGAGGTTTCCAAGGTGAGCCTCATAAGTTTAGGTTTATTTATGTTTATTAAAAAATTGTAACCGCACTTCGATTTTTCAACAGCATAGTGTACATAATATATAAAAACAAAAAAACGCCTTTTAAAATAGGAAAGCAAAGACAAAGCAAAAATAAATAATTTTTTAAAAAATTTAAGTCTTGTTTAAATAGTTGCCAAAAAGAAACAGGATCCTAAGTCACTGATCATCTCATAAAAATGCTAAACCAAAAAGGTGTGTCTTTAACCATTGATCTGAATTTTACATAGGATAACTCAGAACAAATAATGACTGGAAGGGAATTCCACAGTTGAGGAACTGCTGCCAAAAAGGCAGACTTCTGAATAGATGCTAGAAGTACCAAATGAACAGCAGGTAAGGCAAGTTGGTGAGCAGTCAATGAATCTAAACAACGAGAAGGCTTATAGGGAACTAATAATTTCCCTAAATAGTCTGGTGGACCTGATTGTAATCGCGCTTTCTTGATAGGCATAAGATGAAATTTTACAGGAAGCAAATGATATTCCTTCAATTAATCCAAAACACTGCCATAAAAGTCATAACTAATTCCAAAAAATACAATCATGTCACCTCTCACTTAAAAAAAGCTCATTGGCTCCCAATTCCCCATAGAATAACTTATAAAATAGACATCTTCACATTCTAAACTCTACAATCCAATGAACCCACTTTCATTGATAGAATCCTTATCCCCTATGATCCTCCCACAGCTCTGAGATCCACCTCTCAACATCTTCTCCACGTCCCCTCCTTAAAAATTTTCAGCACTCGTTCAACCACCTCTTTCTTGGTTACAGACCCCTCACTCTGGAACTCTCTACTAAATACCCTGAGGGTAGAACAAAACTTAGACAAATTCAAAGGAGGACTAAAGTGTTTCCTTTTTAAAGACTCCTTTGAGTAATATCATCTTCCTTTTACCTCATACTTTTCTTACACTCTCTCTACTTCCAGCCTCCTTATCAAAGAGGACCTTCTCCCTCTCCCTGCTCGTGTTTCTTCCCTCTATATTTTTGCTTTTCCTCCAAATATTGTATTTCACTAAAACTTACCTTTTCTTTTTATTTTAAGTCCTTAATTTGTCCTGTCTATATGTCCTTGTATATCTCTCCTTTGTTTTTAATATTGTAAAACACTTAGAATTCATGATAGGTGTTTCAACAAATTTTAATAAAACTTGGATCTTCGAGCATTAACAAGGACTCTGATAGCAGTATTTTGGATAGTTTGCAGTTTCTTAATCAAAACTGATGGCAATTCAACATAAACAATGTTTCAATAGTCTAATTTGGAAGTGACTAGAGCGCTGCCTTTGACACTATCGACCACCACCTCCTCTTATCCAGACTCTGTGACCTCGGAATCAAGGACTCTGCCCTCCAGTGGTTCACCTCCTTCCTTCACCAAAGAACCCAAACAGTCCTACTAGGGCCACACAAATCTGACCCCAAACCTATCAAATACGGTGTTCCCCAAGGCGCCCTTCTATCCCCCCTCCTATTTAACCTCTACATCAGACCTGTCATTGATATAGCCCAGAAGTGCAACATTAAAATCCACTCCTACGCCGATGACATCCAGCTACTCCTCCCACTAGGCGAAAACCGATCATCCCAAATCGCCAACCTCCAACTCTGCCTTTCTGACATGAAAACCTGGATGACAAACAACAAACTACAGCTGAACGCCTCCAAGACCGAACTCTTATGGATCAAGAAAAAAAGTATCAAATACACACGCCCAAACACTATCATGGGATTCCACCTCACTAACAGCGGCAGATCAGGTACGCAGCCTAGGAATAACATTAGATGGCCACCTGTCCCTGTCCATCCACATATCTCAAGTAGTTTCCACCTCCTACTACCTCCGCCAACTAAGAAGGATCAAACCCTACATCTCCAAAACAGACCTAGCCCAACTCCTCTACACCTATGTTCTCTCCAGGATAGATTACTGCAACTCCCTATTTAATGGAGAGGCCAGCGTGTACAAAATGCAGCAATCGCCTCCTACACAACCTCAACTATCACGACCCCCATCTCCCCAGCCCTCCACACAGAGCAATGGTTCCCGATCAACAAATGCTGCGCATTCAAGGCCCTGGTAAGAACATAAGAACATAAGCAGTGCTTCTACTGGGTCATACCAGAGGTCCATCACGCCAAGCAGTCCGCTCACGCGGCGGCCCATCAGGTCCAGGACCTGTATAGTAATCCTTTATCTATACCAAGGATAGGGAACGCCGGTCCTCAAGAGCCGTATTCCAGTCGGGTTTTCAGGATTTCCCCAATGAATATGCATGAGATCTATTTGCACGCACTGCTTTCAATGCATATTCATTGGGGAAATCCTGAAAACCTGACTGGAATATGGCTCTCGAGGACCAGAGTTCCCCACCCCTGATCTATACCCTTCTATCCCCTTTTCCTTCAGGAAATTATCTAATCCCTTCTTGAACCCCCAAACCGTACTCTGTCCTATCACACCCTCTGGACACGTATTCCAGGTGTCCACCACCCTTTGGGTGAAGAATAATTTCCTAGCATTGGTTCTGAATCTGTTCCCTTTTAATTTTTCCAAATGCCCTCTCGTTCTTGTAGCTTTCGAGGTTCATTAGTTTTTATTGAATATTATAAGAAATTTACAGAAAGCAGTTCAAACACACAAAATCTGAATAAGACACAATGGTGTAGAAAAAGTCTATGTCTACAATCATTTACATACAACCAGATTAATAAAAAGAATCCAGGGTATTTGTAACTGCTAATAGAAGATATATGAAAGGCAGAAAAGCAGGGAAAGTGAAATAAGAGAGAGGGAAAGAAAGAGGGAGAAAAAGAAAAAGAGAGAGATAGATAGATAGAGAGGCAGAAGTGTCTACTGGTTAGAATGAACATATGAATCTAAGAATGACCAAGGTGATTTATTTCGCATCATGTTTCTGGAGAGTCGAGAAATCATGTTTTTCTCATATGCATAAGATTCAAATTTGTGATACATGCTCAGAGAGTTCCACCAAAAGGTGTAGTCAAGTAGCGAGGATGATTTCCAATTTTTTAGAATATGCATAAGAGCTGTTACAAACATGGCATCAATGAGTTTAGGTGGGCAGTTTGTTTGTGCGAAACAAGGGTGTTGAGAACGAAGAATTACAATGTCCATGGAAATCTCTTCTGAACACTTAGTAATAGATTTTATAGTGTCCCAAATACGAATCCAGAAGGAGTGAACTATAGTGCAATGAAAAAGCATGTGATCAAGAGTTCCAGACTCTTTCAAACAATTCCAGCAGTTGGAGTCTTGTTTTAGCTTCGCTTTCCACATGCGAAATGGGGTCCATACTGCATTCCACATAACGAAGAACATTGATTGCGAGACTCTGGAAGATAGAAGAGGACGGTTTGTAGAGGACCAGAAAAGTTCCCAATCTATATCAGAAAGCGTAGTCTGCTCTTGTAGATTTCGAACATTTGAAGAATCTGTCCCTCTCCACTTTCTCCTTGCCCTTCATGGTAATAGCTCATAAAAGAATCTACGCAACCACCCCAGCCTACATAGGATCCAAGTTAAGTCTGTACACCCCCATCTGCCTCCTCTGCTCTGAAACGGAAAACGCCTATGCATCCCACCAGGAAGGTCTCTCCTGTCAGAAACTGCCCACAAACTCTCCTAAAGCCACTTCATCCCCAACTCTGGAACCAACTCCCCCCGCAAATCAGATTACAGAACTCATTGATGACCTTCTGGAAATTGGTGAAGACCCCTCTCTTCAACTAAAATTCTAACTGCAATCAACCCCCCCTTAAATTACCCCTTCCTTTCTGCTCTCTCTTCTCCATTCTTCTTAACTTGTACTAAGTTGCTATATAGTCATTGTACTGTTCAAATGTATTCCACTGTGAATGTTGGCTTGTAACCCGTTCTGAGCTACTGGGGACGGGATAGAAATTGAATTAAATAAATAAATGAGAGACTCACAGCTCGAGGTCTCGATGTAAGAACAAATAGAATGAATCTTTCGTAAAGAACAGAAACAAGATTTCACAACTGATGAAATTTGTAAGTGAAATGTGAGTGCGACACCTAAATACTTCAAGTGATTTGAAAGCTTTATGGGTTGAGTACCCAAAAGAGGTGATGAAGATGGTATTTGTGATGAACTAGTGACACACATCCCAACTGTTTTCTGTGGATTCAAGACTAATTTATTATCATTTAACCAATTACTAATCATATTGATACAAGAACATAAGAACATAAGAATTGCCACTGCTGAGTCAGACCAGTGGTCCATCACGCGGCCCTCTGTTCTAAGACCAGCACCCTAACTGAGACTAGCCCTACCAGCACACGTTCTTGTTCAGCAGAAAGTTGTCTAACTTTGTCTTGAATCCTTGGAGGGTGTTTTCCCCTATAACAGCCTCTGGAAGAGTGTTCCAGCTTTCTACCACTCTCTGGGTGAAGAAGAACTTCCTTACGTTTGTACGGAATCTATCCCCTTTCAACTTTAGAGAGTGCCCTCTTGTTCTCCCTACCTTGGAGAGGGTGAACAACCTGTCCTTATCTACTAAGTCCATCCCCTTCAGTACCTTGAATGTTTCGATCATGTCCCCTCTCAATCTCCTCTGTTCGAGGGAGAAGAGGCCCAGTTTTTTCTAATCTTTTGTTGTACGGCAGCTCCTCCAGCCCCTTAACCATCTTAGTCGCTCTTCTCTGGACCCTTTCGAGTAGTACCGTGTCCTTCTTCATGTACGGCGACCAGTGCTAGACGCAGTACTCCAGGTGAGAGCGTACCATGGCCCGGTACAGCAGCATGATAACCTTCTCTGATCTGTTCGTGATCCCCTTCTTTATCATTCCTAGCATTCTGATTGCCCTTTTTGCTGCCGCCATACATTGTGTGGACGGCTTCATCGACTTGTCGATCAGAACTCCCAAGTCCCTTTCCTGGGAGGTCTCTCCAAGTACCGCCCGGACATTCGTGCATGAGATTTTTGTTACCGACATGCATCACTTTACACTTATCCACATTAAACCTCATCTGCCATGTCGATGCTCATTCCTCAAACTTGATTATGTCACGTTGCAGATCTTCGCAATCCCCCTGCATCTTTACTACTCTGAATAACTTTGTGTCATCCGCAAATTTAATCACCTCGCTCGTCGTACCTATGTCCCGATCATTTATAAAGATGTTAAAGAGCACGGGTCCAAGCACCGAGCCCTGCGGCACCCCACTGGTGATGCTCTTCCAGTCCGAGTATTATCCATTTAACCCCACTCTCTGTTTCCTATGCTCCAGCCAGTTTTTAATCCACGTATTTCAATTCCATGGCTTGCAATTTTCTGAAGTAGTCGTTCATGCGGAACCTTGATGAACACCTTCTGAAAATCCAGATATACAATGCGACCAGATCGCCCTTGTCTATCTGTCTGTTTACTCCCTCAAAGAAGTGCAGCAAGTTTGTCAAACACGATCTGTCTTTGCTAAAACTGTGCTGACTGGTCCTTATCAGCCCATGTCCGTCAAGGTGATCAATGATGCTGTCCTTTATCAGTGACTCTACCATCTTTCCCGGTACCGAGGTCAGATTGTAAAGTAGCTAAATCTGGATTAGCAATTGGTTGTGGGAAAATCAGTAAGGTGTCATCTGCATAAAAAGAACTTAATTAGATGTTCCTGACTCAAAAAGATATTAAACAACAAAGGCAAAAGTATAGAGCCTTGAGGTACACCACAGGGAAGACTACTGGTTGATGAACAAATAGAAGAAAAAGAAACTTTAAAAGTTCTCTCTGTGAGAAATGATTTAAACCACTCCAATACTTCTCCGGATATTCCAAAATACTCCAGCCGACTTATAAGAAGAGAAGAGAATGGCTAACAAGATCAAAGGTTGCTGAAAGATTCAAAGATACTAATATTACTGCCTTACCCTGGTCAAAGGCAGTATAACAATCATTAAGCATAGATGCTAAGATTGTTTCAGTGGAATGAAATCTTCTGAAGCCAGATTGGGATGGATGCAGCATAAAAGAAGATTAAACGGGAAACTTGGGAAAAAAACAATCTTTTTGAGAAAATTAGAAATGAAAGGTAAGTTAGAAACTGGGCGAAAGAGTCTAATGTAGGAAGAGTCATGTAGGATTTTTCAGAATAGGATGAACAATTGCTGTTTTCCATTCTGGAGGGATGACTCCAGATTTCAAGCTAGTAATAATCATATTTAACAACAGTGGAGACAAACCATGCTTATGTTCAAGGATCCAAGATGAAGAAAGAGGATCAAGTAAGTAGGTTGTCTTCCTCATTGAATTCACAGTCTGTTCTAAAGAAGTTAAAGAACGAAGTATGAATTTTGACCAAGTAGATGAAATATGAAATGAAACATTGTCAGAAATTGAGCCATCATCTTTCCTCAGAGATTCTAATGGCGTTGAGCTAGGGAAAATTCCTCTCAATATTGAGATTTTAGTTGAAAAACAATCTGCTAAATTCTGAGCTGACAAAGTGGAATCAGTAGAAAAAGAAAGATTTAGAATTAGATAATCTATTTAAAATCATAAACAGCTTCTTGGGGCAATTGGTAGCATGCTTTTTCTTAGCAGTTTAATAATTTCGTCTAACTGTTTTTAAGTGAGTACAATACGCAGAATATAACAAGCGAAAATTCTGAAGATCAAAAGCAGTTTGAGACTTACACCATTTACGTTCCAACATTTGTAGTCGTTTAAAGAATCAGCAATCTTTATTAAACCAAGGTTTATTCCGTGAATTAAAATAAACTCTCCTAAAAGGAATTTTTTTCCACTATTGGTGATTCTAGAGAATGATTCCATGTTTGAGACTATAATTCCAGAGAGAGTGACAAGAAATCTGGAGGAAAATTAGTAAACAGAGGGGACAGAGAGGCACGTGAATGCATATCAGTGATACCCAATCCTTCCTGCCGGCACCCCCCACAACATCCCCAGAAGAGATGCCCATTCCCTCCTGCTGGCAGCCCCCCCCCGAACACATGACCCCCCAACTCCCTAAAGTCCACCCAGATTTTCCCCCGGTACCTTTATCTGCAAGGCTGGCCCGAGTAATGCCTTCTCCCTCTGGCCAGCAGGTCCACCTCTTCAGAATGGCAGGCCTTCCCCTTCCAGGTGCATCCTGTGAGATGCACTGGGGAGGGGCCTAAGGCCCTGATTGGCCCAGGCGGCTAAGGCCCCTCCCATAAGAAGGGCTTTAGGCACCTGGGCCAACCGGAGTCAGACCTCCTTCCCAGTGCATTCTGGGATACACTGGGAATGACCTAAGACTTCAATTGGTAGATACCTAAAGCAATCCCCATATAGAACACCTGTGCGTGATTCTCAAAAGCCGCTTAGGCGGCTGCTGAGACTAGGCGTCCTATACAGAATCAGACCCTATTTGACTAACTTGAAATACCATTTAGAGAATAGCACTTAGCCAAGACAGTATTTATTAGACATGTCCTCTCCCAAAATACATTGCAAAGAGATTAATTATTCTAGGCTTTTGTGAAAAACTTTTATGAGCTGTCCTTCCTTAAAGCTGACAAGTTAAGACTGTACGGAGTAATTTTATGAAACTGTGTTTTCATATGTAAAGACTGTTTAACACATGAAAAAGCCTTTTGTAAAACTAAGCAGGGAGGGAGGGGAAGAGTGTGGCGCAGTGGTCAAAGTTATAGCCTCAGCCCCCTGAGGTTGTGGGTTCAAACCCATGCTGCTCTTTGTGACGCTGGGCAAGTCACTTAACTCCCCCATTGCCCCAGGTACATTAGATAGATTGTGAGCCCACCGGGACAGACAGGGAAGAAAAGTTTTGAGTACCTGAATAAATTCATGTAAACCATTCTGAGCTCCCTAGGGAGAACGGTATAGAAAATTGAATGAATGAATGGTATATGCACACATAAGTATGACAAAATGGCATATATTTAAAAGCACTCTTCCGCCAACCATCCAGCATAAATCTGGCATGATATATAGTAGTGGAACAGCGAGAGGAATCCATCCCTACTGATTTTAACCAAAAACGAGGGGTTTTGAGGTAGATAGAGGCTTTAAAAAAAAGAGAAAATCCAAGATGGCCATTGCAGCAGTGATTTTGTGCCAAAACAGCCAGGGAAGGGGTTTTTACAGGTATGGGACCCTGTCTCTGGCCCTAATGTTGCTACTATTTGGATTTTTGCCAGGTACTAATGACCTGGAATGGCCACCGTGAAGGCCACCGTGAAGACGGACTACTGGAATATATGGACCATTGGTCTGACCCAGTAAGGCTATTCTTATAAGCTTAACCCTCAAATTCAACAAATTTAGACACACACACACACCCTCCCCACTCCCTCTATTTTTCCCCATAGACTACAATGGGCTGTACTGGCATGACATCCACATTTTGACATGTATTGCGGACAAAGGAAGAGCCAATACATATACAATACTTGGTTTAAAGATCAGTTAGCACAGGGGTAGGGAACTCCGGTGCTCGAGAGCCGTATTCCAGTCAGATTTTCAGGATTTCCCCAATGACTATGCATTGAAAGCAGTGCATGCAAATAGATCTCATGCATGTTCATTGGGGAAATCCTGAAAACCCGACTGGAATACGGCTCTCGAGGACCGGAGTTCCCTACCCCTGAGTTAGCAGGTACATTGCCCACCGGGACAGACAGGGAAAAATGCTTGAGTACCTGAACAAAATCATGCAAACCGTTCCGAGCTCTCCTGGGAGAACGGTATAGAACATTGAATGAATAAATACAGTTATTAATGCCCATTAGCCATAATCAACTTTTTATTCCTTTTGGTTGCTTTTTTTCAGCTTAATATTTTGTTTTGTGGATGAAGGTAAAATGCATTATTTAATTAAACCATGTGTCAGCAAATTTGTTCCTCCTTGCTGGCTCTATTTTCTGGTACTCTTCTTTACATATACAATGTTTGTACACATAATTGGTTTTATTTATGGTAGGACCCCTGATGAAGGCACATGTTGCAATGCAGGCGTGTCATGTCAATCAATAAAGCTTTTATCTACAGTGTGACTGCTAGATCTTGCTACACCTCTCCCTGGCCACCTCTGCTCCTCTCTGGTCTCAGTCTTATGGAACAATCATACTGGTTTTTTAACATCGCGTGCAATATCTATATTCTTTTTTTTTTTTTTTAAATAGTATAAACTGTACTTACTATTGCCAAAGATAAATCAATTGGCGTCACTGCTACTTGAATTTTGCTTGTTGGTGCAGGAACTAGGATTTTTTGAAATTCTTCAGCCATCATGTCCATCTCAAAATCATCTATGAAAATAAGCTTTGCTATAGTGAGACTAACTACAGCATATTTTAGTTAGTGAACATCAAGTTTAGCAGAGATATAATATTCAGTTACTGAGAGTATCAAATATTTAATTCAAGAGGATAATTTTATACCAGCAGAAAACAAGGCGGTGATGATCTGCAAATATTCAAGTGGGTGCAGACTAGAATATACCAGAAAGTAAAAGTTGTAGAAAATTTATTAAAACATAAGAGATTTAAAAACTTAGGGGCACATTCCGTAAAGGACATCTAAAAATTAGGCGTTGTGTAGATGTCCAGGAGCAGAATGCTGAGCGTGATTCTATAATTCATAGATACACTATAGAGAATCGTGCTCAGCAGTGCTAAGCAAATCTAAGCGTGTCTATGTTGTTAGACGTCCTTTGTAGAATCGCCTTTTAGGCGTTACATAGATGTCCTAATAACATCTATACCCTTATTGTGTGTTAGCATTATGACATCATTAGAATGGAGATTTTATGCTGTTTTTTTCCATTAAAAATTGCATGCAGTAAAATGCTGGCACCACTATTATATTTATTTATATACTACTTATATCCTATGTGGTATTTACGTTTGGCTCCTTTATCACATTTCTCTTCTGTTCCGGTTGCCCAGGGTCACAAGGAGCAGTGGGGGATTTGAACCAACAACATCAGGGTGCTAAGGCTGTAGCTCTAACCACTGCACCACACACACTCAAATAGCAAACTGCATGTCAATTCCAAAGCCAAGCTTATATCCTCTTGATTTACAAGCAGTCATTTCTCTAGGATAAACATCAAACATGTACCTTCAACACTTGTCCAATTCCTCTTTTGGCCTCTATGTTCCTCAATCAAAACATACGGAAAAAAAATATATATATATATTGCATACTAAATTCTCTATTTTTTGGTGGAAAGAGGACTTCTTGCAAAAGTAGGTCTACTTTTGAGCGCGAGTTGGGTGCTAAATAGGTTCAAGTTAGGTGGATGCAACTTAGGAGTCACTTAGGCGTACTTGAGGCATCCACATATATGTGACCAGGGCTTCTATTTTTGGGGGTATAGAGGACTTCAATTTGATATTAAGGTCAAAAGATGTTTAATAATGCATTACTTAAGCAAAGCACATGCAAATATATACAGTAGTACCTTGGTTTACGAGCATAATTCGTTCCAGAAGCATGCTCGTGAACCAAAATACTCGTATATCAAAGCGAGTTTCCCCATAGGAACTAAGGGAAACTTGCTTGATACGTTCCAACCCACCCCCACCCCCCGAGGCCAGCGGTGCTGCTCTACCCCCCCGAGAACCGGCATTGCTGCCCCCACTCACAAAGGCCCCCCCGTGTGACCCGCCATCCCCACCCCCCGCGATCCGGCACCCCCCCATGATCCAGCATCCCCCCTGCTTGGAGAGAGCGTGAACTCGAAGGCCTTGAGCATGCGCAGATGCTCAATGCCCAGCAAACAAGAAGACGCAGATCTTCGGGCACCGGCACCGGCATGTCCTGTGCATTGGTGCTGGTGCTGGTGGCGCCGATTTTGTGAATGTTTTGCTTGTCTTGCAAAACACTCGCGGTACCTTGGATTACGAGCATAATCCGTTCCAGGAGCATGCTCGTAATCCAAAATGCTCGTATATCAAAGCAAGTTTCCCCATAGGAAGTAAGGGAAACTTGCTTTGATATGTTCCCACCCTCCACCTTTCCCCCCCCCCCCGAGGCCAGCAGCGCTGCTCCCCCCCCCCCCCGAGAACCGACATTGCTCCCCCCGAAGGCCCCCCTCGCGAACCGGCACCCTCCCCCCCGCAATCCGGCACCCCCCCACCGCCATCGGGCACCCCCCCGCCGCGACCTGAGATCCCCCAACCCACCCGAACCCTCTTCTTACTTCCAGTGTAGCCTCCACATCGGCATCGGCACCAGCATGTCCAGTGCCCGAAAATCTGCACATGCTCAAGGCCCGGCACAGGAAGCAGATTTTCGGGCACAGGACATGCTGATGCCGGTGCCGATGCAGAGGCTACACTGGAAGTAAGAAGAGGGTTCGGATAGGTTGGGGGATCTCAGGCTGCGGCAGGGGGGTGCCTGATGGCGGCGGGGGGTGCCTGATCACGGTGGGGGAAGGTGCTGGTTCGCGGGGGGGCGCTCGTACAGCGAGGCAAGCTCGGTTTACAAGGCACCAAGTTTGCGAATGTTTTGCTCGTCTTGCAAAACACTCGCAAACCGGTGCACTCGTAAACCAAGGTACCACTGTATATTAAACTAAACTAAAACTTAACTTTATATACCGGGTCTTCAACCAAAGGAAGCTCGATGCGGTTAACAATAAATTAAAAAAATAAAGTAAACTGAAATACAAGAGAGTTGGGGCTCCTATACTAAGCTGCGCTAGAAGTTTTTGTCATGCGCGCTACACACTAACGCCTCCATAGAGCTGGCATTAATATTTTTTGTATAGCACAGGGTTAGCGCGTGCTAAAAACGCTAGCATAGCTTAGTAAAAGGAGCCCTTAGTTTTCAAAATGTTTAGCGAATAAAAAAGTTTTCTGTTGGCTAAGTTATTGGCATTACGCTTGGCTAAGGCTCTCCCTTATATTCTAGGCATGCACCAAACCTGATTTGTTGCTCACAGGCATTCCTCACATAACACTAGATTGGCTCTTCATATGTTGACATTTACACAATCCATGGAGGATCCTGCCTTTTCTTTATCTTTGGATGTGGAGAAGGCATTTAATCGTGTAGAAAGCACAGTTACTTACCGTAACAGGTGTTATCCAGGGACAGCAGGCAGATATTCTTGACTGATGGGTGACGGCACCGACGGAGCCCCGGTACGGACACTTTTAGAGTGATTGCACTCTAAGAACTTGGAAAGTTCTGGATACCGCACCGCGCATGCGCGAGTGCCTTCCCGCCCGACCCCGGCGCGCGGTCCCTCAGTTAGTATAAGCCAGCTAAGAAGCCAACCCGGGGAGGTGGGTGGGACGCAAGAATATCTGCCTGCTGTCCCTGGATAACACCTGTTACGGTAAGTAACTGTGCTTTATCCCAGGACAAGCAGGCAGCTATTCTTGACTGATGGGTGACCTCCAAGCTAACAAACAAGAGGGATGGTGGGAAGGTTGGCCATTAGGCAAACAAATTTTGCAAAACAGATTGGTCGAAGTGACCATCCCGTCTGGAGAATGTATCCAGACAATAATGTGATGTAAAAGTGTGAACTGAGGACCAAGTAGCAGCTTTGCAGATTTCCTCAATAGGCGTGGAGCGGAGGAAAGCTACAGATGCTGCCATAGCTCTAATTCTATGGGCCGTGACAGAACCTTCCAGTGCCAGTCCGGATTGAGAATAGCAGAATGAAATGCACGCTGCTAGCCAATTAGATAGCGTACGTTTAGAAACAGGGCGTCCCAACTTATTAGGATCAAAAGATAAGAAAAGTTGGGGCGAAGATCTGTGGGGTTTAGTACGGTCTAAATAGTAAGCTAAAGCCCTCTTACAGTCCAAAGTATGAAGAGCCTGTTCACCAGAGTGAGAGTGAGGTCTTGGAAAGAAAACAGGCAGTACAATAGATTGGTTGAGATGGAATTCAGAGACAACCTTTGGGAGAAACTTTGGATGTGTACGCATAACCACCTTATCGTGGTGAAAGACTGTAAAAGGTGGGTCAGAAACCAGTGCATGGAGCTCACTGACCCTCCTGGCAGAGGTGATAGCAATGAGGAAAAGTACCTTCCAAGTGAGAAACTTGAAAGCGGCAGTAGCTAAGGGTTCAAAAGGAGGCTTCATCAAAGCAGAGAGAACCACATTAAGATCCCAGACCACAGGAGGTGCTTTAAGAGGTGGTTTTACATTAAAAAGACCTCGCATGAATCTAGAGACCAGGGGATGAGCTGAAAGGAGTTTTCCATGGATGGGCTCATGAAATGCAGCAATAGCACTGAGATGGACTCTGATGGAGGTAGTTTTGAGACCAGAGTTAGACAAAGAAAGTAGATAGTCCAATAGGGTCTCCACTGCAAGGGACGTGGGATCATGATGATGAAGAAGACACCAGGAAGAAAACCGTGTCCACTTCTGATGGTAACATTGCAGAGTAGCTGGTTTCCTGGAAGCATCCAGAATAGAACGAACGGGCTGAGACAGAAGAGAATCCTGTGAAGTCAGCCCGAGAGATACCAAGCTGTCAGGTGCAGAGACTGGAGGTTGGGATGTAGAAGAGTCTCCTGTTGTTGCGTAAGCAGAGAAGGAAACAGTGGAAGCAGAAAAGGTTCCCTGGAACTGAGTTGAAGTAGAAGGGAGAACCAATGCTGTCTGGGCCACCGTGGGGCAATCAGAATCATGGTGGCTCCTTCCCTCTTGAGCTTGAACAATGTTCGTAACATGAGAGGCAGAGGAGGAAAGGCATACAGGAACAGATTGGACCAATCGAGGAGAAATGCATCCGCTGCCAGACGGTGAGGAGTGTATAGTCTGGAGCAGAAGAGAGGCAGCTGGTAATTTTGAGGAGCTGCGAAAAGGTCGATCTGAGGAGTGCCCCACTGAGCAAAGATGGACTGTAGAGTTAAGGGATCGAGTGTCCACTCGTGAGGTTGGAGAATTCTGCTCAGCTTGTCCGCTAAGTAATTCTGCTCTCCCTGAATGTAAATCGCTTTCAGAAAGAGATGGTGATCTGTGGCCCAAGTCCAAATCTTCTGGGCTTCCTGGCACAAGAGGCGAGAGCCTGTCCCACCCTGTTTGTTGATGTAGTACATGGCCACTTGATTGTCTGTGCACAACAGAAGGACCTGAGGATAGAGAAGATGTTGGAAAGCCTTGAGGGCATAAAACATCGCTCTGAGTTCTAGGAAATTGATGTGATGTCTCATTTCCTGCACTGTCCAAAGACCTTGAGTTTGGAATTCGTTCAAATGAGCTCCCCAGGCATAAGGGGAGGCATCTGTGGTGATGATCAGTTGATGAGGAGGTAGATGGAATAGAAGACCTCTGGAGAGATTTGAGGATATCAACCACCATTGTAGAGACTGACGAAGAGATGATGTCACAGATATGTGCCGTGAGCAAGGATCCGTCGCTTGTGACCACTGGGTAGCAAGGGTCCACTGAGGAATGCGCAGGTGAAGACGTGCGAGGGGGGTGACATGGACTGTGGATGCCATGTGACCCAAGAGTATCATCATTTGTTTGGCAGAGATGGAACGTTGTGGAAGTACCTGCTGACACAGAGATTGGAGAGTTTGAAGACGGTTGGACGGTAGGAATGCTCTCATGAGGACTGTGTCCAGCACCGCTCCAATGAATTGAAGTCGTTGAGTGGGGAGGAGATGAGATTTGGGAAAATTGATCTCGAACCCCAGAAGCTGTAAGAACAAGATGGTTTGATTGGTGGCCAGGAGAACTGTTTGAGATGAATTGGCCTTTATCAACCAATCGTCCAGGTAAGGAAACACCTGAAGGTGATGGGAGCGTAGGTAAGCAGCTACCACAATTAGACACTTGGTGAATACTCGTGGAGATGAGGCAAGACCGAAGGGGAGAACTTTGTACTGGTAATGACAGTTGTTGATCATGAAGCGGAGGTATTGCCTGGAGGCTAGATGGATTGGAATATGAGTGTATGCCTCTTTGAGGTCGAGGGAACATAGCCAGTCGTCTTGATTGAGAAGAGGGTAAAGAGTGGCCAGAGAGAGCATCTTGAATTTTTCCTTGACCAAACATTTGTTGAGATCTCGAAGATCTAAGATGGGTCTGAGATCTCCTGTCTTCTTTGGAACCAGAAAATAACGGGAGTAAAACCCCTGCCCCTTCTGGTCCAGAGGAACCTCTTCGATAGCGTTTAGAAGAAGAAGAGATTGAACCTCTTGAATAAGGAGAGAAGCCTGGGGAGTGTTCAAAGCAGACTCTCTTGGCAGACTTTGAGATGGAAGTGTTTGGAAGTTGAGAGAGTAGCCGTGGCGGATGATGTTGAGAACCCATTGATCGGATGTTATGTTCTCCCAACGGCTGAGATAATAAGTGAGACGGCCTCCAATGGGTAGGGGAAGTTGAACTGATGGAGGCATAATGGCTATGTTCTGGAGAAACACGTCAAAAGGGTTGAGTAGACTTTTGAGGTGGAGGAGGTTTCACCTGTTGTTGCTGATTTTGCCTAGGTGGTTGACGTTGTTGTTGTTGTCGCTGACGCCTAGGTTGTTGGGAATGCTGAGGTAAAGGCCGAGCAGCATATCGGCGTTGGTATGCCGATTGTTGGCGAAACGGTCTAGCAGGGGGAGTCTTCTTTTTGTTCTTTAAAAGAGTATCCCATCTGGTTTCATGAGCAGACAGTTTTTGTGTTGTTGAATCCATGGATTCTCCAAACAGCTCATCCCCCAGACAAGGAGCATTTGCTAGACGGTCTTGGTGGTTCACCTCTAGCTCTGAGACCCTGAGCCATGCCAACCTGCGCATAGCCACTGACATAGCCGTGGCTCTAGAAGTCAATTCGAAGGTGTCATAAATTGATCTGACAAGAAATTTCCTCAACTGAAGGAGAGAGGAAGCACAGGAATGAAAAGAAGGTTTTTTACGATCAGGAAGGAATTGTTCAAATGAAGACAACTGCTGGACCAAATGCTTTAAATAAAAAGAAAAATGAAAAGCATAGTTTCCTGATCTATTGGCCAACATGGCATTTTGATAAAGCCGTTTGCCAAATTTGTCCATAGATTTCCCTTCTCTGCCAGGAGGGACTGAAGCATACACATTAGCCCCCGCTGATTTCTTTAATGTAGACTCTACCAAAAGAGATTCATGTGGGAGCTGGGGTTTGTCAAACCCAGGAATGGGGATTACCCTGTATAGAGAGTCCAGCTTACGAGGAGCTCCTGGTACAGTCAGGGGAGTTTCAAGGTTTTTATAAAACGTCTCTCGTAAAATATCATGGAGAGGAAGTTTAAGGAATTCCCTTGGAGGCTGGTCAAAATCCAGAGCATCAAGGAATGCTTTGGACTTCTTGGATTCAGCCTCCAAGGGAATTGACAGGGATTCACACATCTCCTTCAAAAAGGAGGTAAAAGAGGTGGAATCCTGTTTAGAAGGAGGGTCTGTTACCAGGTGTTCCTCCTCATCGGAAGAGCATTCTCCTTCAGATAGGAAGGGCTCTTCTGAATCTCCCCACAAATCAGGGTCTCTAACCTGAGAGCCATGGTGTCGAGACTCAGGTGTGGAGGGGTCTACGTGTCGGGTTTTATGTGTAGATTTGCCCGATCTCATAGAAACGGTATCAGGCGATGCAACCTGATGTATCGGTACCGAGGTCTGTACCGCCTGGTGCTGAGACCTAGGTTCAGGAGCTAGAACCGGCATCGATGACGATGTGGTAAGTGCCGGTACCGATAAAGTGGATGCCGATAAGAGAGGGCGTTCCTCTATCGGTACCGGAGGCTCCGACCGAACTGGAACTGGAAGGTTCGGGGTCAAGAGAGCAGGAAACAGCTTTTGAAGTTGATCCTTAAGCTGCACCTGCAGAACGGCAGCGATGCGCTCGTCCAAGGATGGCACCGGCACCGCTTTTTTCTTCTGCGGTGCCTTGGGTGCCGCTCGACACTCCGACGAAGAGCCCGATGTCGAGGGACTAACTTCGATCGGAGCGGAGCGCTTCCGTGGGCGCCTCGAGGTCGGCAGGATTGGGCTCACTGCTGTAGAGACCGGAGGACGCTCCAACGGGGAAGGCTTCTTAGCCGGCTTACCTGTGGGATGCGATACCGGCGTCGAATCACGCGGTGTCGACGAAGTCGGAGCCGACTGGGATGGAACAGATGTCGGTGCCGGAGTTGCGGAGTCGGACATCTCGGCACCGAAAAGGATCCGCTGCTGGATTTGGCGGTTTTTGAGGGTCCTCTTTTTTAAAGTTGCACAGCGGGAGCAAGTAGATGCTCGATGGTCAGGACCAAGACACTGCAGACACCAGTTATGGGGGTCTGTCAGTGAAATTGGTCTAGCGCACCGCTGGCACTTTTTAAAACCGGGCTGAGGGGGCATGAACGGGAAAACAGCCTCTGCCAAATCGAAAGCCGAGGCTTCGATCGTGGCAACAGGCCCCGCCGGGCCGAATCGAAAAAGAGGAGAAAAAACTATTATAATTTTTTTTTTTTTTTTTTTAAAGAGAAAAGAAATAAAGAAAACTTTATTGTAAAAAGGGGGGTTTACGCGAGCGGGAAGGCGTGAAAAAATCTCTTCAACGGCCGTTGAAGTGAACGCGTCTTCTTAGCTCCGCGGAAACTAGAAAACTGAGGGACCGCGCGCCGGGGTCGGGCGGGAAGGCACTCGCGCATGCGCGGTGCGGTATCCAGAACTTTCCAAGTTCTTAGAGTGCAATCACTCTAAAAGTGTCCGTACCGGGGCTCCGTCGGTGCCGTCACCCATCAGTCAAGAATAGCTGCCTGCTTGTCCTGGGATAATGGACTTTTATGTACCAAGCAATGGATTGGTTTGGGGTGGGTTATGGATTCATACAAATGATCAAAGCTTTGTATAGCTGCCCTTTGGCCAGATTGTATATAAATAATTCTTTTTCGGACAGTTTTCGTCTGAAGAGGGGAGTTAGGCAGGGGTGTCCCTTATCTCCTCTGTTGTTTGATATTGTATTGGAATCCTTACTATTGGCTATTCAACAGGCAGAGGGGATTCAGGGTATCCCTTATGCTATTCAGGAATATAAAGTTTCTGCATATGCAGATGATATTTTGCTTTATTTGAGGAATCCTGAATCTACTAATCCACATTTATTGAACTTGATTGAAAGATTTGGAAAATTTTCAGGATATAAAATAAATTGGAATAAATCAGAAATCCTTCCGCTTAATATACATTCTCAAAAAGGATTGTTTGATCATTTCCCTTTTCTTTGGAAAGAAGAGGGTATAAAATATTTATGAATATGGATTTATAAGACACTGGAAGAAACAATGAAAATAAATGAAAAATCTTTATTGTTAAAGGTAACAGAAATGTGTGAGCAATGGAATCCATTACATTTATCTTGGTGGGGGAGAATTCAAACAGTGAAAATGATGATTTTGCCTGTGGTATGTTACCAAATGGAAATGTTACCTATTTATTTTCAAAATTCTTTTTACAAGAAATTGAATAGTATTCTTATCAAATTTGTTTGGATGGGCAAAACTGCTAGAATAGCTTTAGTATCTTTACAAAAACCAATTGTGGAGGGAGTGGTAAATTTTCCAAATTTCTATAGGTATCATCAGGCCTATATTCTGTGTCAGGGTATGTACTGACTTCATGGAACATTATCCAGACTGGTTAATTTTGGAATAGAAAATTATGTCCCCAATGCGTCTGTCTCATGTATTGGGCATTAAACTACCGAGTTATGCTAAGGATAATAACATTATTTTGGATACTTGGAAGACCCTGAGATGTATAAATAAATTAACTGAAATTCCTATAGAACAGTCTATGTGTCAATCCCTATGGCTGAACTCCAAGATACAAAAAGGCGGGTCTAAAATTGCCTGGAAAGATTGGATGCAAGTAGGCATAAGAACATTGGAGGATGTTGTTTCAAATGGAAAGTTGCTGGATTTTTCACGGTTGCAACAATCTTTTGGTATTTCAAAATTTCAATTTTATAAATGGTTGCAACTGAAGCAGGCTATTCAGAAAGGGTTCCCCGAGTGGCGTAATTTGAGAAATTTTTATAGCCTGAAATTCCTCTGTTTTCAGGCAGACATGTTAGGACATCAAGCCGCCAAGTGGTATAAATTAATATCTGAACTTATGAATAAGAAACCCAAAAATGCTTTTAGAGACATTTGGAGCATCGAGATTAAGCAGCATATTTCTGCATCTCGATGGCCATGTATTTGCTTTTGGAGGATAAAGTGTACAGCGTCAGCATCTATGAAACAAACTTGGTTCTTTTTGTTACATCGTTCTTTTTGGACCCCAATTAGATTGAATAAGTTAGATAATTCTAGATCTAATAGATGCTGGCACTGTCAACCTAGACATAAGAACATTAAATCATTTATTGTTTTATTGGCCTAAAATAATGATTTTTTAGAGATCAATCTTGGGACATAATAATATTTTAGATTCTGAGATTCCTTTAACTTATAAAATAGTAATTTGTGGTACTGTTTTGCATATCAAAAATCCTCTAGATAAACAAAAAAGACGTCTCTTTTTAATTGTGACAAGTACAGCTATACAACTGATTACAAGAAATTGGAAAAACTGGGATTGTCTCAACTTTACAATCTATGTTTAATCTATAAATATGAGAAAAGGAACGCTGTTCTATTAGGAAATAATAAAAACTTTAAATTAATTTGGGGCCCATTGACGTCCTTTGTAGAATCACAATAGTTATGTTTTTGTTGTTAGATAAAATGCACATCCAGGGAGGGGGGTGGGGATGGGAGGTATACAAGGTTTTTATTGATTATTTTTATGGATGAAAATAGGGGGGGAAGAGTGGTAAATTTTTGTGGTTTGATAAATAAGTCTGAATGGTTATATATATGTAATTTCTGTTTACAATATATATAGTATATTTCTGAAGATATGGAAAAATTTATAGTTATTTCAATGATAAAGATTAGATTGGGTGAGGGTATTAATATGTATGAATCTTATAAAACTTAAGTGATGCCTAAAGTGTAAATGTTTAATTTTGTTCTGTTTTCACTTATTGAATGTGTTGAAAATGAATAAAGAATTTTTTTTTTTTTTTAAACAAGTTTATGGAAGAGTTGGAAGTAATTGGGACACCTCAAAATTAGGGGAAGTTCATTCCATAATTGAGGAAATTTAACACTAGAGAGCTGCTAAAATTCTTAACTCCTTGAATGCCTTTCCTAGAAGGAAGAGAATGTTTAAATCGATGAATGCCTCTCGCATATGAAAATCTATAAACATTCCATAGCAGAGGAACAAGAGGAGCATACTAAACCTTCTATTTGGAGGGGGGTATAGAGGACTCTTTCATAAAAGAAAAATATGTTTAATAAAGCATTACTCAAGCAAAGCACATGAAATATATACAATGCTCCCCTGAGATTTGTGGGGGTTCCGTTCAAGGAACCCCCGCGAATCTCGAAAAACCGTGAATACGGTTTTTCATGGGGGAACCTGAAGAGGGCAGCGGGAGAGGGTAGCAGGACATCAGCCAGAGCGCCCCGAATACAGGAAAGCACTCTGTCACAATCCGTCCCCAGTGGCTCCGCTCATTCCAGAGCTGCCGGTGGCTAAACCTTATCCAGCCACTCAGCGAGCTAACCACGGGGATAGGATTGTGACTAGTCCCAGGAAAAAAGGTACATTTCCCTTTAACTGGAAGCAGGC
The DNA here is from genome assembly GCF_902459505.1 of Geotrypetes seraphini. NCBI lineage: Eukaryota > Metazoa > Chordata > Amphibia > Gymnophiona > Dermophiidae > Geotrypetes > Geotrypetes seraphini. Next base: position 480,707,892 of record NC_047085.1, on the reverse strand, counting down.
TGAACTGCAGGGAGTAGAGGAAGGAGAGCAGAACAGCTCAGAAGAGCCTGAGAGGGACCTCCCTCCTCCTGTTCACTCCCAGCTGAGGCCCATGGTGAGAAATGTAAAACAAGCTAAGCAATCAAGGCAGGTAACTCCTCCCCCTCAGAGAGCAGGGTGTGTTCGTTTGAACAATATAGAGGCTGCTCTGAGGAGAGGAAAGTTAGTTGGCCCTGAGCCAGCTCAGGGAAGGGTCTCTCCTGACTATATTCCTGACTGTGAGGATGTGACTATGATGGAAACTGACACTGACCTTGTTGCCAACCAGCCAGCCCCACCTGAACCCATGGAATGGGTAGAGAGCCTTGGACTGCCTGAAGATACGCTCATGCAATAAAGATAAGTGGCAGGTCTGAAGGTTTGGAGCCTTTCTCTGTTTATTAGAACACTGTTGTGCAGTTGTGCTGTGTGTGAGAAAGTGCAGGGACTTGTGCTGAGAAAAAAAAAAACGTTTTTTTTTATTGTTGTTTTGTAACTCAAGTGGCCTGAATTGGGGATGCATTTCTGTGACTGTGAGGGAAGTAAATGTCATAACTTTTGGGGAGAATTCACTTAAGATCCAGGTCGGGATAGTGGGGCCATTATTGGCATTCTGATACTTCAGAAAAGTAATAAGTGAATTCCTTTACTCCCCTCCCCCACCAACAGTTTCTCTGTTGGATTCAGCCCAGCTTTAAACTTGCTGAGCTTAGAGGCCCAGAACTTGAGTGAGAGGGTGTAAGGTTGCTTTATCTTCCCTAAGGTAAAGACAAGCCCACTACAGTTCTGTTTGCTATTTTTGGATGTAAATGATACTTACCTTAATTGCCTGATTGAAGGTAGCAGTGGCAACCCATTCCAGTGGGTCCACTCCAGACTTTATTTTTGGTTATCTGTGTGCAGCATTCTATTTGGACTTTGGGGTTTTTTTTTTATGAATGCTTAAGGGAGACGTTGCTCCCAACTTCGTTTCAAGGAATAAAGGGACTTTGAACAAGTGAACTGATTTGTTTATTTTTGCTATTTTGCTTCCTGACAAGAAAAGATATTCCAGCAGGACTTCCTTCCTTCATCGGAAGCACGTCGGAGTTGCGCTCGGGTGAGCAGAGGCCGGGTTACGGCAAATACAGGTACCGGCCCTGTCACAACTCGTGGTTTACTCCGACCACCTCTTCCTGCACGAAGTCGGGCCTTATCCAATCAGGAGCTGCATGTCAAAGCAGTCTTCCTGCATGAAGTCTGGCCTTGGATAAGGCCAGACTTCATGCAGAAAGAGGCAGTCCGAGCGAACCGCGAATGATTTCCTGCACTCGGGGTGCTCTGGCTGCTCTCCTGCTACCCTCTCCCGCTGCCCTCTCCTTGTTGGCGGTTGGCGGTCCAAAAATACCGCGAATGACCGGGACCGCGAACCACCGACCGTGGACAACCGGGGGAACACTGTATAATATACTAAACTTCATTCCCAAAAGGCTAAGAAAATAAGAAGAGAATCCTTACTCACAATAGCTGTGGTTCAAAGCAAGTGGACATATCTGATGCACAATCTTTACATCATTGTGACATCATCAATATGTACCTAGATGGCAGAATGTCACTAAAAAATAATAGGAATGTGTGCTGGGATTTGAACCCACCACCTTGGGAAGATGGAAGAAGTGCCTTTAACTACTGAGCCACATGAGATTTCTTTTAGGCAGGGGTTCCTGCATTGTGAGATGATATCTTAAGAGATCATAGCCATCTCAGGGGAAAAAGGTAAGTTTTCCTCTGCATCCTAGAAACGATAAGAGTGCAAATGTAAATAGAAAAGTCCACAACCCATACTTTCTTATGAGACCAAAAAGAAGCTGTTAAGGTACTGGGTGGTGGGTTGTGTGGCTTGAGCTCATGACCTGTGGAAGATGAAAGTGCTTTTAACCACTGAGCAACAGGAGCTTTCATTTAGGCAGGGGTTCCTATTATTTTTTTGTGACATTTTGCCATCTAGGTGCATATTGATGATGTCACAATGATGTCAAGATTGTATATCAGACATGTCCACTTGCTCTGAACCACAGCTGTTGTGAGTAGGGATTTTCTTCTTATTTTCTTAGCCTTTTGGGAATGAGGTTTAGTATGCTACATATATTTCATGTGCTTTCCTTGAGTAATGAATTATAAAATATCTTTTTCTTTTATTTTTTGTGTCAAGGTTTATTTATTAAAGTTTTCAATTTACAAGACACGGATATAAACAGGCATAAGTAACAAGTAGAGAAAGATATGCACAAAATCAAGCAGGATATCTTTAAAGATATATATCTAATCGATGATTATGCATCTACATAACAGTAACAGTAATATAAACATATCCTTTATATAACAAGAAAATATCCCAACTAAACAAGCAAGCATGAATCTAAAAGAAGAAGGGAAAGTAAGGAGGAAGAAGTGAGTAACTCATGTAGAAATAGATTGTAAATAAGATTTCAATAAGGACCATTTCTTCTGAAAGAGAGTGAATCTGTTAGTAGATTTAGCTAAATAAGCTTCAGTTCTAAAGGTGAGACAAACTAAATTCCACCATTGTGAATGAGAAGCTTTCGCTAGATCCTTCCAGTGAGAGAGGAGAACCTTTAGGGCCAATGAGAGGAGAATGTCAAAAAGAAAATGGTCCGCTTCAGAGATTTTGGAGGAGAGAGCAAATGATTTCAACAGCAGCATTTGAAATGTTAAAGGAATATTAATGCGAAAGAGGGCACTAATGGTTTCCCAAACCGTGGTCCAATATGCGTTTATTGAGGGACAGGCAAATAGAAGATGTTTCAATGAGCCAATTTGTGTTAAGCAGGTCCAGCAGTTTTTGGAGTAAGTTGGATTAATTTTATGAGATTTTAGAGGAGTCCATGTCACTCTGTGGAGTAGGAAGACCATAGATTGGAGATTCGATGCTGATCTTGATGTATGGAAGGTGGAGTGAAAAATATGGGACCAAGCCTCTTCCGGGATCGACATCCCAAGGTCTGTTTCCCACTTAGTTAGTAATGGGGTCATAGAAGAGGGAAGAATCGATTTGAGAAGTTTGTAAAAGTGGGAAGCGGTATGCCCCAAGGCTAAAAATTGTCGGGAAAGGGTATATAAGGAGGGAGGAGAATTGGAAACACTTGGAAGGAGGCTAGATTTTTTGAGCGAGGATCTAAGTTGCAGCCATCTGTAAAACTGAGATGATTCCAGCGAGAAGGAATCCATCAGTTCATTGAAGGTAAGAAGGGACCCATCTGGATGTTTGAGGGAGCCTATATCCCAAATATCGTGAGCATACCAAGAGGGCCAAGAGAGGGATTTTTTATCAATCAGAAGGAGTTTGTTGAACCATAAGGGACTTAATATGGATTTATTCCAAGGAATATCGAGTTATGTGTCTAATTCGGAGAGGATTTTATGAGTGGTGGACATAATGGGATTTTTGGCGAGATTAGGAAAGTTCTTTGTGCCCATCAATCTGAGTAGGGGAAATGGACTCATAAGAGACGTTTCCAGTCGCAACCAATTGGGCATATCTGACGAGGGAGAAGAAGAGAACCATTCCGCACCTTGCCTCAGTATGAAAGCTCGGTGATAGAGTTTAAGGTCAGGGAAATTAACACCGCCTAGTTCGGTAGGAGTTTTCAGTTTTGGGAGGGAAATCCTATGGGGTTTGTTATTCCAGAGAAAGCGAAGCATTTTTGACTCCAATACTTTGTATAAGGAAGGAGGAAAAAGAAGGGGAAACATGTTGAAAATGTAAGTGAGTTTAGGAACCACCATCATCTTGATGGTGTCTAAGCGACCCCACCAAGAAAGATGTAGAGGGGACCATGATGCTAAGGCAGAAATCTGAGTTAGAAGCTTGGAAGATATCAGTTGAATGGTTGAACGGAGGTCTCTGTCAAATTGTAATCCTAAATACTTTATACTATTCTTAACCCAAGTAAAAGGCTGAGAAGAAATGGTGAAAGGGAGACAGGAGTCATTGAGAGGCATGAACTCGGTTTTGTCCCAGTTAATTTTATATCCAGAAAGAGAGAAGGAAGAGATTAGTTGCATTAATGAAGACACTGACGTTTTTGGATCTGAGAGATATAACAATACATCATCCGCATAGACGGAGATTTTAAATTCAATGTCAGCAACGGATATGCCCCTGATGTCTGGTGATTGCCTAATAGCTACCAGGAGAGGCTCAAGAGCCAGGTTGAACAATAATGGGGACATGGGACAACCTTGGCGAGTACCTCTATGCAGTGTGAATGAGGAAGAGGCCTTATCATTAACTATCAGTTTAGCTGAGGGGGCCCTGTATAGAAGGGAAATCATATGAATGAACATAGGAGGAAAACCAAATTTAGATAGGACATCAAAGAGATATCTCCACTCCACCCTATCAAACGCCTTCTCGGCATCTAAGGATACAAGAACAGCGGGGTTAGCATCCGATAGAGTGGAGTGGAGTACATGACATAAAAGTCTGGTGTTGTCGGCTCCATAGCGACCTTTCATGAAACCAACTTGGTCTCTATGGATCAGACAAGATATAACCTTTTCCAAACGGAACACCAAAATTTTTGCAAAGATTTTATAGTCCATGTTTAATAGAGAAATAGGACGATAGTTTTGAACTAGCTGAGGGTCTCTGTTCGGTTTTGGGAGGACAACGATGTTCGCTTCAAGGAAGCGGCTTGGACCACATGGAGATGACAATAAACCTTGGAAGTATGATGTTAGATGAGGTGCCAGATCAGATGAAAATGATTTGAAGAATTCAGATGATAATCCATCGGGCCCAGGTGCTTTAGCAGATGGTAAAGAGGAAATGGCTTGAAGAACCTCAACTGGAGTAATTGGTTGCTGCAAGGAATGTTGTTGAAACACCGTAAGGTGGGGTAGATCGATCGATTGAAGAAAGTCCATGGTGGAACCAGTGGATGAGGAGATTTCTGAAGAGTAGAGATTATTGTAAAAAGAACGGAAATCCTCTAGTATATCTTTAGTTGTGGTGTGGAGTTGACCAGTAGAGGATTTAATATGTGTGATCCAATTTTTGGAGCGTTTGCCTTTAAGATAAGTAGCAAGCAGATGTCCAGATTTGTTGGCGGAAGAATAGTAGGTAGCAGAACTACGAAATATGGAAGCAGAGGCAAGTGAACTGAAGATTTCATTATATTGGAATTTCAGACATTGTAGTTTCTTGTATAGGAGAGGGTCAGGGTGAAGATATAGTTGTGATTCATATATATGAATGTCCGATTCAAGCTGTTGCAAAGTGGATTTCCTTTTTTTAAGTTGAAAAGCAGAGTAACTAATTATCTCTCCTCTGAGCCAGGCTTTGTAGGATTCCCACACAATAGAGAAGTCCGAAACCGAAGTGATGTTGTTGGCAAAGAAGGCTTGTGATTCGATTTAATGTGAGAAACAAAAGCTTCATCGTGAAGAAGAAAGTTGTTCATTCGCCACTGTCGTGAAGAGGAGGAAGAAGACCAGTTGAATGTACAGGAGACAGCCGCATGATCTGATATAGTAATGTCATGAATTCCTGAAGAGGAGACAAGATTTACAATGTCTTTGGAGCCTAAAATATAGTCAATCCTGGAGTATGATTGGTGGGGAGCCGAGTAAAAAGTGTAGTCTTTGGTGGTGGGGTGCAGGATCCTCCAAAGATCAGACCACCCATAGAGATCCATCATTTTAACAACTGTGGAGCGAACTCCAAGTTTGGCTGGTCGGCAGTGTGACAAACCCAGCACCAGCACTAGCCCAGTCCCTGATAGGATTAAGTGCAGAAGAATGGACCAGATTGATTCTGGCGCTCAACTTGAGGCTGACCTCCCTTGCCCCTATAATCAAAGTGATAGTGAGCTGGAACAGAGGCAGGCAGGTTGGCAACAGCAGCTTCCGGGCTTTAGAACAGCTAAAGAAGCCACAAGGAAAGTAGCTGCAGTTGAAAAACCCAGGCAGAGGAAAACTGCTGTAGAGCCAAAACCCATCCCCCGCTACAGGCTGAAGGGGATTGGCTCTGGTCTGTTTAAAAGCAGGCAGAGACAAACAGGAGGAGGAGGAGCGAGTGACGAGGGCGAGTCACTCCCACAGCCCAAGGCAGGAGAGGAGCTGTGGAACAGGGCAGGAGAGGAGAACGTGCTGGATTATCCCATGCAGGATTTGGAGGAAGGCTTAACCCCTTCAAACTATCCAGTGCCAGACCAGGTAGAAGGCATGGAGATAGAAATAGCTGGCCCTAGGGTAGAAGGCCAGTTAGAAGGTATGGAATTCTGAATGAAAGAATGCAGCAACAGGGAAACTGTTTGTGCTTTGTGTTTTCTTTTTGCATATCGTTTTTTTTCTCTCTCTGCTGCCCAAGTTAAACCTGAAGAAGGGGATATATATATTGAGCTGTATAAGCATAGGAAGTTGGAGAATAATACTTGCCTGAAGTCTGAATCAAGTTATGCATTCAAAGACAAGTTTGTGAACCAGATGCAGGCTGAACTGTTTAAAGTGCTGTTGGAACTGTAGGAAAGTTACTGTGACTCCTGTTGCAGGGAGCTAATTAGATTAACCGTCTCAGCTGTGTGATTTGTGCCTGCACGTAGGAGCTGAGAGAAAAGCTGTACTGCTAACAGAGTGTGCTGTGACGATTTTTGCCTACTGAGTTCTTGTCTGCTTGAAAATGTACTGTAAGTTTGATTTTTGCCAATTTACTATTTTTGTTCAATGACCTGCAAAGTGATATTGTTTTGCTGTTGCATATCTTTTGACCTGGAGGTCAGAATAAACCACTTATGTTTTCCTAAAGAACTCGTTTGCTTGGTGATATAGTGAAACCTTGTACTTCCCCTATATCTCGAGGGGCCTAGACCGTTGTCCGGGGCCGCCTAAAAATCCTGGAGGTACCCCTAGTTAAAGGGGACGCGCCCGAAGCAGTGTGTTTGTCACACGCCAGCCCTGGACTGCAAGGGGGTTTGTGACAGTTTGGTATCAGGAGTGCGGTCTGTTACCTCTTCAGGTGAAGATTGAGGAGTGCAAAGGTGGAAAATTTTTTTTTTTTATTTTTATCTCTACTATTGTTTGGTTCATCGGAACCAGGATTATAAATGCTGGTGAATGAAAGCGGCTTGAACATTCCAAGGATATCGGTTCCAGCGTCCGGAGTTTGGCGGCTGCAGGAAGAGTGGATAGCAGACCGGGGGTCAAGGCCATCGTCCTGAGCTGGCGAGGAACAAAAGGGGGACCAATAGGTCTCTGAAGAAGGGTGGTGCACCCTGTAATGAGCACGCAGGCGATGATGCATCAGTACCTCTGGTAAGCATATACAACAGAGGGGCTGGTAAAGATAGTTTCGGGGAGAAAGAACTGTGTGGTATCGCACTTGGAGTGTGTGTTTTTTCATTTTTTTTTTACAGAGTCAGCATGGAGCCGGCGGCGTTAGCAGTGGTTGCGGGAGAACGTCAGAGGCAGAATGAGGACTTAAAGAAGGTCCTGGAGACTAGCCACGGACTATGGCAAGCAAGCCAGGAGGCTAGTCAACGTCATCACAGTGTCTTTATGCGAGCCATGGAGCAGCAGTCTCGATTAATGGCGCAGCTATTGAAGCCTACGACTGGTGGACAGATGCATATACCGGTATTGGGGACTGGGGGTAATCTACCTGTGGTAGGGCAAAACTCTCTAGGTTTATTGAATTTGAACAAAATAACACCACAGGATGCCCCAGATGATTTTTTAAACTCTTTTGAGAGGGTTGCTGCTGCAGCAGGTTGGCCTCCAGAGCAGTGGGCGGTTCGCCTTCTGCCATGTTTGGCTGGCGAGACCCTTGCGGCTTTTCAGACCATTGCTGCGGATCAGGCCAGTAGTTACCCAGCTGTGAAAGCACATATCCTAGATTTTCTGGGATATACAAGAGAGTATTACAGGCAAACCTTTCGTGCTCTCCAGTTAAAGGTAAAAGAGAGACCTAAGGCACTGTTACAACGCCTAACGAAAGCTGCGGAGAGATGGTTACAGCCTTTCTTGGCAGACCCACGAGCTATGTTTGCTGAGTTAGTCAGGGAACAATTCCTAGAGGCTCTGCCCCAGAACATAAAGGGGTGGATCCAGAAGCAGGGATGCCAGGATCTGACACAGTCACTATCTGTGGCAGAAGCCTATCTGGATGCCCAGGGACTTCCCGAGAAACCAGGCCCAAGTTATAGACCCCAGACACAGTTCCAGAGGGACACTACACTTCAGGCTCCTACTATTAATAACATACCACCCAGGAACCCTCAGAAGCGAGTACAGAAACCCTTTAACCCTGCTCCCATCGTTTGCTTCAGGTGTGGGGGAAAAGGTCACCGACAGGGGGAGTGTGTTGAAAGAAAAGGTTTTACGGTACCCTGTGACCTGGAAAAGGGTAAGATTACACCAGGGGGGAGATATCTGGTGGTGGTATCAATAGGGGGCAAAGACATGGAGGCCTTACTTGATACAGGGGCGGACCAGTCAATGTTAGCCCACCGGTGCTGGAACACAGTATTCCCTAGGGAAAAGGGGCATGATTTTGTAGGGAGAGTAAGAATCAAGTGTATCCATGGGGATAGTAAACAATACCCATTGAGACCTACCACAGTTAGGTATAAAGATAGAGTGTATCAAACTTCCTTTGCGTTAGTGCCAGAGGCACCATATGATGTTATACTGGGGAAGGATTGGAAAGGGTTCCCGGTAGCATTACAGGAAAAACAGTGTCTAGTTAACACAAGAGCACAGGGATCCTCTAACCATGAACCTGAAGGGACATTAGGCAGGATATTTCCTTTTGCAGGAGAAGCCTTTCAGGAATATGAACAAAGGCAGGGGCGTAGGACACGGGCCCAGAACAAAAGACAACAGCAAGGGAGAAGTAGAGCCATGAAGCGGGCAGGGGAAACCAGGGAAGTCCCGTGGCTCCCCAAGGATGTTATGGATGCTTTTCCTACATTTCGGGAGGAGCAGAAAACCGATCCAACCCTGGGAGAAGAATGGCAGAGAATAGGAAAGGGGTGTATAGAGGGTAAACGCTGGATCGAGAAACAGGGCTTGCTGTATAAAGAAGGCCCGGGTGACCTAGAAGGGGAAATGGTACAACAATTATTGATTCCCCAAGGGTTTAGAAGACTGATACTTAGGTTAGCCCATGATCACCCGTTATCGGGTCATAAAGGCACAGAAGCCACTATTAAACAGATAGAAAGACGGTTTTTTTGGCCGGGATTAAGGCAGGCTGTGATAAATTTTTGTCAGTCCTGTTCCACGTGCCAAAAACTGTCTTTGGCGAAACCGGCCAGAGCACCCCTCATTCCTGTACCGGTGGTAGAGGAACCATTACGGCGGTTGGCCATGGATATTGTGGGACCATTGGAGAAAACACCTAGGGGATATAATTTCATGTTGGTAGTAATGGACGTAGCCACACGGTTCCCTTGGGCTTTTCCATTAAAGAAGGCCACATCTACCAGTATTATGAAAGAACTGTTAGGGTTGTTTTGTGTGGTAGGATTTCCCCGGGAGATTCTTACAGACCAGGGTAGCAGATTTTTATCTAGTGAAATGAGGTTGTTTTATGAGGGATTTGGCATCCGTCATATTAAAACGTCTGCCTACCACCCTCAAGCTAATGGTATGGTGGAACGTTTTAATCAGACAATTAAGCAAATGCTGAAAAAGGGCATAGAAGGAGATTCTAAGAACTGGGATATGTTTATTCCTTTTGCACTCTTTGCAGCGCGAGAGAAGGTGCAGGATTCTCGGGGACTTAGTCCGTACGAACTATTGTTTGGGAGACCACCTAGGGGGGTGCTGGATATGTTGAAAGAGAAGTGGGTGTTTCCCGAGGACTTGGGGAGTAACGTAATAACATATTTAGCTCAGCTTAAGGATAGGTTACGGAGGTCCCTGGAACTCGGAAGAGGGAATTTGGAGTGGAGTCAAAGACAGCAAAAAACTTATTATGACAGAAGGGCAAAGGAACGGGAATTACAGATAGGTGATCGAGTCCTTATATTAATACCCACAGACACTCACAAATTCTTTGCACAATGGAAGGGCCCAGCCACCATTGTGGAAAGGATAGGGGAGGTGGACTATCGGGTCAAGGATGATAAGGGGAGACTGCAGACCTATCATGTCAACCTATTGAAACCATGGAAAGATCGGGAGGTGTTGGCTTTGGTAGCACAACAAGGGCAGGAAGATGACCTAGGACCTCAGGTTACGGACTTCAAGGCTGAGGGGGAAGTGAATGTAGGAACTGCCCTCACACAAGTACAGGTCCATCAGGTGAAGGAAGTAGTCCGACAGTTTGGGGATGTGTTCTCTTCTGTGCCAGGGAAAACGGGGGTAGTATCCCATGATATTATAACAGTACCAGGGAAGGTGGTACGGGTACGCCCCTATAGGCTGTCAGAGGAAAAGAAAGCTCTGGTAGAGGAGTTGGTACAAGAGATGCTAACTTTAGGGGTTATAGAGACCTCGCAAAGCCCATGGTGTAGCCCCATTGTTATTGTGCCTAAAGCTGATGGGACACCACGTTTTTGTATTGACTTTCGCCAGGTAAACGAGGTGTCGCAGTTTGATGCATTCCCAATGCCAAGGGTGGATGAATTACTGGATAGATTAGGATCAGCCCAGTTTTTAACTACCATTGACCTTACAAAAGGCTACTGGCAAATACCACTGACCGAATCGGCTAAACCTAAAACAGCGTTCAGCACGCCACGGGGCCTATTTCAATTTAGGCGCATGCCATTTGGCTTACATGGGGCGGCGGCTACATGCCAGCGCCTAGTCCGCGAGGTGCTACGGGATCACCATGGGTACGCGGACGCTTACATCGACGACATAGTGATCCATTCAGGTACATGGGAACAGCATGTGCAACACCTTAAAGCTGTCCTGGAAGCTGAGGGGGGCCGGTCTCACAATAAATCCAAAAAAATGTTTCATTGGTCAACAAGAGGTAAAGTACTTGGGATATATTGTGGGAAAGGGGCAGATAAAGCCTATAGTGGATAAGGTGCAATGCATTCGGGGATACCCGGCTCCTAACAACAAAAAACAACTCAGGGCTTTCTTAGGACTGGTAGGATACTACAGGAGGTTTATCCCTCACTTTTCGTCCCAGGCAGGACCCTTGACTGACATGTTGAAGAAAGGGAAACCAGAGACACTGGGTTGGGACAATATGAGTAGGCAGGCTTTTCAAAGATTAAGGGCTAGTTTGTGTGAAAGGCCCGTGCTCAAAGCTATTGATTTTGACCTACCATTGATTTTACAAACTGATGCCTCAGGCACAGGCTTAGGAGCAGTCCTAAGTCAAGAAAGCCAAGGGTTAGAACATCCCATTCTGTACTTGAGTCGGAAGCTCCATCCTAATGAACAAAATTATGCAACGGTGGAACAGGAATGCCTAGCGGTAAAATGGGCTGTTCAGACTCTTGAGCATTATTTACAGGACAGGGAGTTTACGCCAGTGACTGACCACGCAGCCTTGAAATGGTTAAATACCATGCGGAACAATAACGCTAGACTTACACGATGGTATTTAGCCCTTCAGGTGTTGAAATTTAAGGTGGTGCATCGGTCAGGTAAACTTAACACCAATGTAGATATTCTGTCACGTATGCCTGAGAATATAGGGACTCCTCCGGGTACAAGTGAGGGTCATCCTTTAAGGGTGGGGGAATGTGACAAACCCAGCACCAGCACTAGCCCAGTCCCTGATAGGATTAAGTGCAGAAGAATGGACCAGATTGATTCTGGCGCTCAACTTGAGGCTGACCTCCCTTGCCCCTATAATCAAAGTGATAGTGAGCTGGAACAGAGGCAGGCAGGTTGGCAACAGCAGCTTCCGGGCTTTAGAACAGCTAAAGAAGCCACAAGGAAAGTAGCTGCAGTTGAAAAACCCAGGCAGAGGAAAACTGCTGTAGAGCCAAAACCCATCCCCCGCTACAGGCTGAAGGGGATTGGCTCTGGTCTGTTTAAAAGCAGGCAGAGACAAACAGGAGGAGGAGGAGCGAGTGACGAGGGCGAGTCACTCCCACAGCCCAAGGCAGGAGAGGAGCTGTGGAACAGGGCAGGAGAGGAGAACGTGCTGGATTATCCCATGCAGGATTTGGAGGAAGGCTTAACCCCTTCAAACTATCCAGTGCCAGACCAGGTAGAAGGCATGGAGATAGAAATAGCTGGCCCTAGGGTAGAAGGCCAGTTAGAAGGTATGGAATTCTGAATGAAAGAATGCAGCAACAGGGAAACTGTTTGTGCTTTGTGTTTTCTTTTTGCATATCGTTTTTTTTCTCTCTCTGCTGCCCAAGTTAAACCTGAAGAAGGGGATATATATATTGAGCTGTATAAGCATAGGAAGTTGGAGAATAATACTTGCCTGAAGTCTGAATCAAGTTATGCATTCAAAGACAAGTTTGTGAACCAGATGCAGGCTGAACTGTTTAAAGTGCTGTTGGAACTGTAGGAAAGTTACTGTGACTCCCGTTGCAGGGAGCTAATCAGCTGTGTGATTTGTGCCTGCACGTAGGAGCTGAGAGAAAAGCTGTACTGCTAACAGAGTGTGCTGTGACGATTTTTGCCTACTGAGTTCTTGTCTGCTTGAAAATGTACTGTAAGTTTGATTTTTGCCAATTTACTATTTTTGTTCAATGACCTGCAAAGTGATATTGTTTTGCTGTTGCATATCTTTTGACCTGGAGGTCAGAATAAACCACTTATGTTTTCCTAAAGAACTCGTTTGCTTGGTGATATAGTGAAACCTTGTACTTCCCCTATATCTCAAGGGGCCTAGACCGTTGTCTGGGGCCGCCTAAAAATCCTGGAGGTACCCCTAGTTAAAGGGGACGCGCCCGAAGCAGTGTGTTTGTCACACGCCAGCCCTGGACTGCAAGGGGGTTTGTGACAGCAGGTGGAAGATCGATCTATAAAAGGATCAATTGGGAAATTGAAATCCCCTGCAAAGATGGTATTCGACATTAATGAGGAGTTGCAAACTGTCTGTAAGGACTGAAAGAAAGAGGGATCATCCTTATTGGGTGCGTAGATATTGAAAAGAGTCAAAGGTTGGCCTGCAATTGAACCTTCAATGAGGGACCAGCGGCCTTGAGGGTCAGAGATGTGAGAGGTGAGCTGAAAGTTGAGTGACTTCTTCACTAAAGTGATGACTCCGTTTTTCTTATTGTGAGCAGGAGCAGCAAAACAGTGTTGGACCCAACCTCCATTTAGCTTCAGTGCTTCTTCCGAAGACAGGTGGGTTTCTTGTAGCAAGCAAATGTCAGCGCCTAGGTGCTTGAAGTAGTGCAGGATCTTTTTCCTCTTGATTGGGTTGTTAATTCCTTTAACATTAAGTGAGACAAGATGTAGCTTAACCATAAGAGGGATCAAGAAGTGATGAAAACCAGATGAATGCGAAAGTTATGAGGTGCATCAAAAAAGGTACAAAAAGTGAACGATCACTCCATTGATTCAAAATGAAAAGTAAACAGAAAAAAGAAGTAACGGATTCATACTTGCAACAGTCTGGATTAGTAAGAGAAGTAAAGAACCGAAGATGGGATCGCATGTTGGCAAGAGGAGCTCAGCAAAATTCTCCATTGCTCATCTCGCTATTAACAAGAAGGTTGAAAGTCAGTTACAGCCCTCTGGAATGGTGGAAAAAATGAGAGATAGTGACAATAATTTAGGTCATTACTCCCACATGCTCATCCAGGTATTTTTGGAGATCTTCTGGGCTATCAAAGCTTTTGGTTACATTATGATATGTAACTCTCATTCGGGCCGGATAAAATAACCCGTATTGTGCCCCAATACTTTTGAGCTGAGGGCGCATAGACAGGAAGGCCTTCCGTTTCTGCGCTGTGAGTTTAGATACATCAGGAGCAAAGAAAATACGTTTGCCTTCAATAGAGAGACCGGAGGCAGATTTCGCTGCTTGTAGTATTTGAATAGTTTGTGGATAGCGCAGAAGTTTCATAACTATGGGCCTTGGAGGCTTAGAGGGTGAAGGAGGGCCCGAGGGGACCCTGTGGGCCCGTTCTATCTCAAGTGGAGGAGTGAATTGGAGATGCAGTTTTTCAGGAATAAAAGCATGCAGGAATGTTATCATGTCTTTCCCTTCCAAAGATTCAGGTAAACCGATTAGGCGTATATTAGAGCGGCGCATCCGGTTGGAAATATCTTCCAGATCATTTTGCAGGGTATTTAATTTTTTGAGATCTCGCTGAACTGCCAAGAATTGAGAGTCATGTGCTGACAGGCGCTCTTCAGCGAGATCAATACGGGCATTATGCTGTTTTAATTGTACTAGAATAGTACTCATTTCATTTTTAATGTCAGCTGTAGCAGCAAGATTTTCTTGCATTAGGGATCCTGTGATATGGAGGAACTTGTCTCCGTGGCGCCAGCGTGGGAGGCCTTGGCGGGTGATGGTGGCTCGTGCTTGGATCTTTTTGAAGCCGAGTGTGACACGGCGGAGCCCGCAGAAGAAGCGGCGTCCTGCTTGTTGGCTTTCGCGGACATTCCGGCGGCTGCGAGAGCTGGTTAGGGTGTTGAGAGTGTGTACGGGAGGGCTGTAAAAATGATCGGCGAGCGAGGCTGCAACGGAGAAAAGTCGCTAAGCGGCCATCTTGAAAGCAGGCACGCGACGCCCCCCCATCTTTTTCTTTTATTATCAATGAGGAGTCCTCTTTATCCCCAAAATAGGTTTAGTATACAATATATTTTTTTTGCATGTGCTTTGCTTAAGTAATGCATTATTAAACATCTTTTGACCTTAATATCAAAATGGAGTCCTCTATACCCAAAAAATAAAGCCCCATTCACCTATATGCGGATGCTTCCAGCATGCCTAAGTGACGCCTAAGTCATGTCCATCTAACTTGCACCCAACTCACACTCAAAAGTAGAACTGCTTTTGCAACACCTACATTTTAGGCATTAGGTAGACACGTTAGCATGCTGAGTGGCATGCGATTCTGTAAATGGTCATCTATTTCAAAGCCACATCCATATCTATCCCATTAGGCGCAGCTTTTTCCGATGGACGTCCACAAAATTGTGGACGCCTATTTTGTGAATCGCATCCAGCCTTTGGACATCTAACTTTCAATTACTGCTTGGAAAAGTCGTTAACTGGGTTCATTATTCACTTTATATGGACGCTAAGTCGAAGAACACCCACATTGTGGATGCCTAAAGTTAGACATCCTTTACAGAATCTGCCCATTAGTGCCTGTGAGGAAATTTGTTCTACAACAAATCTCAGATTATTTCAAGTGCCTGGGTCTGCTGGGGTATATTTGTGTAAATGAAGTCTATATCCATCATCTGAGGGTGATATAACCTGAAAATGACAGACCATCAAGGATGCTGATAATGTATGAAGAATCACCTATGTAGGATGGAATAGAGAAAACCAAGGGTTTTAAAAATGAGTCCATAGAGAGGTTCTAAAATTGACCCAATAACACACAATATTGGCCTTCCTAGTGGGATCCCAGTGGGATCTTGGGTAAAATGTAAATCAATGCAGTTCTAGGGTTTATTGTTTATTGGAAGCTTCTATACCATTACTAATTTCTGGGGAGTCAATTCTGAGCCGTTTGCATGAGCTTCAGTACAGGTGTTACAATACCTGAGTTCTGTAGTGGTGTTACAATACCTGAGCTTCGGTAATGGTGTTACAATACATGAGCTAAATATATGTGAATCTTACCTATATATACCATTTATATACATATATTATAATTATTGTTTCTGTATTGTCATATATTCATCTTTCTTTGTATTATTTGCGAGTTTACCCTTTCATGTTCCAAGTGGGGGTAGAAAATTTGAACTCGAATGACTGTTATAAACATAGAAAGAAGTTCATCTTACTGCAATCTATCTCCTCATTCATAAATATTGTAGATTAAAGATCATAAAAGACAATTTAACATACTAAAGGCCCCTTTTACAAAGCCACAGTGTTTCTTATCAATGGAAAATACTGTATAATTTTGTTTGGTACAGAGAGCCCATTTTCCTTGCCTACTTCCTAAAGTATAAAATTATGACAGACTGGTTTGTAGTAACTGAGCCTATTTTTAGAAAAAAAACAAACACAGGAATATTGGTAAGTATTGCAATTATCTTTTTTTCCCCCCCCCCATCAGTGGTGCCACTGAAAAGCTATCTGTTACATTCAGTGTTTACAGCATGCTGAGCTCACAGGTTTGGGGTTGGTTTTTTTTTAATCAACCTGGAGAATGAACAAATGAGTCTCTCGGTATGTGCATGTGTTTGTGTGTGAATGGCTTTGGGTGCCAAATGTGTAACTTTCTTTTCCTTCTTTACAGAGTTATTTTGCCCCCAGACAGTTGGACAGATAATCAGATCTTGGTTGGAAACTATTAAAAAAAAACACACCACATAAACCATGCAAGTATAACAGTAATATGCACATTATGTGAATAGAGAATAAGAACGATTTTAAGGAAGGAAGTTTTAAAAAAATCAAGTCATACCTATTATTATATCTTCTTTCTGATGGCCAAAGTTTGAAATGTATTGCGAGGTCATTCTAGGTAAATCAAATAAGAAAATAAAACAAATTTCAATGTAGTACTACCAGAAAATTACCTTAAAAATTCTAAGAAGCCAGAAAGAAAATGTCATGATATTCTGCTACTAAAAATTCTCAGATGTAGGTACATAAAATGATTTTGATGTCAACATACTTATAATTAATTTTCATTTGATCATTACTGGTGTCTACTTTTGACTTGAGCATTTTAACATACCTATTATGAAAGAATCATCATTAACAGCATGTTCTTTTAGAAAAATGTACTGAATAGTTTTCCCACCAACACCCTTCCAACGCAAAATGCTGTCGCAACAATAGCTGCCCTGGGTACTTTCCACTAACTTGATTTCCTCTTCTGAGTGTGATAAGTGATATAAAGGAGAATACACATGCAGGGCTTTCCTAGTCAAAAGGATTTACTGCACCTCCCATGCCGATAATTTTTTCTTTGTCAAAAGCATTCAGTGCACTGAAAGGAGACTCTCACGCATCCAGTGCTCCATAACATATACTCGAACATTTAAGAAGGAAATGACTCACTCCTTCTCCTACTCGAGTTATGGAAATAGTTCTCCTCATGCAACTTGCTCATCCCAGGAGATCTAGACTGGAGCTCTTGGGGAAACTATATAAACATAATACATGGAAGTACAATTTGCGTATCATTAAAGTACATTTTTATACAGATTTCCCAACTATGAATTATGGTACCTAGTAAGTATGTAACTCAGAGATTGTGCTGTACTGATGAGTATTCTTTCCTGTATTTCTCTTAGAAATTTTTTTTTCCTTACTGCAATGTATCTCCTCATTCATAAATATTGTAGATTAAAGGTCATAAAAAAACAATTTAGCATATTAAGGGCCCCTTTTACAAAGCCACGGTAGTGAATACTGCCATGGCAAATGCAAAGCAGCCCACTGGATTTGAATAGGCTGTGTTGCATTTGCCACATGGACTCACTACCACAGCTTTGTAAAATGGGGCCTTAAGCAAAGTTCACCTATGTCAGTGGTCTCAAACTCAAACCCTTTGTAGTGCCAGATTTTGGATTTGTAGGTACTTGGAGGGCCGCAGAAAAAATAGCTACTGTCTTATTAAAGAAATGACAATTTTGCATGAGGTAAAACTCTTTATAGTTTATAAATCTTCCCCCTCCCCCCTAAAAGCCTGCATGTTCCCATCCTCCTTCTTTGCAGCATCCTCCAGCTTTCCCCTGGCTTCCCGGTCTTAGTTTCAGCTAATTACCGCAGCCTGCAGAGAGGATCGCTGGTGCTATAGCATTCCTTGCAGACTGCCATCAGCCTCCGCAGCATGTTCCCTCTGCTGCGGTCCCGCCCCTCCTCTGATGTCAGGGGCAGGATCGCGGCAGAGGGAATGTGCTGCTGAGGATGATAGCAGCCTGCAAGGATCGCTACAGCACCGGCAATCCTCTCTGCAGGCTGCAGTAATTATCTGAAGGTAAGAGCAGGAGGCCAGGGGGGAAGCCAGAGGACGCTGCAAAGAGTGGGCAGCACTAGTACAGACCGTGGGCCACAAAATAGTACCTGGCGGGCCGCATGTGGCCCCCGGGCCGCGAGTTTGAGACCACTGACCTATGTTATATCACAATTAAACTTCAGCATAACATAATTTATCGAGTTTGCCCTGTTATTCTGTTCATGCTGCTAAGGATACATTCCATCTGCCAGTCATAGACTATGACCACCTGCAAAATCTCTCCTTATCTAGAACAGTATTTTAATGTACGCCTCACTAGAGTAAGAATGTCTGTTGTGAAGCTCACATCTCTCCATCTATCTGCACTTATTTTGAGATGCACTGTTCTGTATCCAATTGGTTAAATGTGAATGCAAACCCTACAGCAGCACCAGAGGAATTATGTTGTGACATAGCAATTTTGGAGCTCAAGACCTGCCTTCCATATCAAAAACAAGCTGGGAACAGCATGCAATATAGAAGGTGGGGAATTTGGAGCCCACCTGCCACCAGAATACAGGCAGATGTAATATGGAAGAAGTTAGAGAGAAAAAGAGGGAAAGGAGGGAAATATATGAGAAGGAAACAAAGATAAAAGAAGAAATTGGGAATGAGGAGGAGTCAGAAACCATCTACAGATAAAATGCATGCAGAAACTCCTTCACTCACTTGATAGTAAAACTCTACCTACTTACTCATACATACGCTCCCACCCTGCAAGCCCAGTGGGAAATGGAAATTGAAAGGGGAGAGATGGGAAATGTGCTTTTAAGATTGTTTGCTTTCCTCCTCTACCAATCATCTTGGGTAGATAATACAAACTCCCTAGAGAGGTCCCTCTAGAACAGTGTCTCTCAAACTGTGTGTCAAGGCACAGTGGTATACCCTGAAGAAATTCTGGGTGTGCCATGAGAGATTCCAGAATTTTACTTTATTTTTAAAATTCCCTTCATAAGTATACACTAGAATAGATGACATGTACTCGTATGTTGCATATGCAAGAGTCTGTCAATGTTATGAGCATCTGTGTGCATAAGGCTACAACGGCCCAGACAAGTATCATTCTTTGACATGATTAGTCCTTGAAAACTAACAGCAAGTAATTTGAGTTTTATTTTTTATGTAGTAGTTATCCTAACTTGAGCAATAAAGCAATCAAGGCTTTGATATCATTTTGAACTTGATATCTTTGCAAACTTGGATTTTCAGCTCTGACAGAAATTCATCGAAAAGAACATAAGTGCAGATGGTGGATGATGAAATGCGTGTTTGCTTGTCGACTATCCAGCCATGTTTTGAGTTAATTTGCACTCAAAAACAAGCACATCCAATGCATTGATTAACAATTCTATTCTACCTACCGTATTTTCACGCATATAACGCACGCGTTATACACGATTTTTACAAACCGTGCATAACCATGCGCGTTATACGTGTGAGCGCGTTGTACACGTTTTTATTTCATTCGAATCCGGCATTCCCCCTGCGAACCGGCATCCTCCCCCCCCCCCCACTCGCATCACCTGCCCCTCCCCCGCGATCCTACATCCCCCCCAGCATCTCAAAGACAACTCTTACCCGATTGGGCACCGGCACCGGCACCAAAGCACAGGATGTGCCAGTGCCAGTGCCCAAAGATCCTCCCTTGTTGGGTTGGGCTGGGCTGGGCGGTGCGAGAGAGGTCCTCCTTCTTCCTGCGCCGGGCTGGACTAGGCTTTGAGCATGCGCAAATGCTCAAAGCCTTCTGGTCTCGCTCTCTCCGAGAATTTTGCGATATATGAGCAATAAAGCAATCAAGGCTTTGATATCATATTACTGGGCGTATAGAGGTGAAAGATGATATCTTCAGTCTTACAGGGCCCTCAGTAACCAGAGGACACTCGCTGAAAATCAGGGGAGGGAAATTTCAGGGTGATGCGAGGAAGTACTTCTTCACTGAAAGGGTGGTAGATCATTGGAACGAGCTGCCTCAGAGGGTGATTGAGGCCAGCAGCGTGTTAGATTTCAAGAGAAAATGGGATATTCATGTGGGATCTCTAGGAGAGTAAGAATCAGGGAGTGGGTCATTGGTATGGGCAGACTCGATGGGCTATAGCCCTTTTCTGCCGTCAATTTCTATGTTTCTATGTTTCTATGTTGTGGGATATAAGATTGCATATAACAATTTTAAAACTGAGCACCTTCAAATTAGGCACCTGGAGTGCACACAGTAGGATCCTATTCTATAATGGAAGGTAGGTGCCCAGTTTCCGTTAAAGAATACTAATGTAACAGGTTACACTTAAACATTCACCTTGTGTAAATGCTCACATCTAAATTGTTTATTGTGAGCTTCTATACCGCTACTAATGACTGGGGAATCAGTTCAGAGAAGTTTGTATGAGCTTCTTTAAATGTGTGTGTGAGATATCTTCTTGGATTATTTCTTGATTAAATTGATGGAGGGGAGGGATATTTATCTCATGCATTGTTACTAGTGGAATTTAAGTGCTTATTTTGTTATTCATGTCTGTATAATTTATGGCACTGTGTATTAGCTTTGAAAATCAATAAAGCTTTAAACAAAAAAATGTGTTACAATACAGAATTACAAAGATCTTCTGCGAATGTTATAATACATGGGCTCTATACTGAGTTGCAGGGGCTTCTGTAGCCGTGTTACAATACAGAGTTATTAATACTGACATAATTATGCCATAATCAGTCTTACTTATGCCACCATCACATCAATCATCCTACTTATATGCATATGTTTAGACCAAATCAATCATACTACGTATATTCACATCTAATATTAGATTTACTATTTCGGCTACGTACACAATATTTACACACCTCCTTTGGAGGCTGGCCAATTCAACTAAATATAATCGATATACCCATATCTGTATCATGTTTATCTTTGAAATACTATCTTCCTCAGAGTCTAGTTTTCTGGGCTTTGTCTATTTATGTGTTCATCCTATCGTGTTCCTGATGGTGGAGGGGGGGAGGGAGGGACTAGCCAACTGTCTCCTCTACATTGTTTTATTGACTAAAGTACCGTATTTTCACATAGATAACGCACACCCATGTAAAACGCGCACACGGGTATAGCGCGCGAAAAACACAAATTTATTTACAGAAATTTTTATATACCGCGCACACCCGTATACCGCGCATGCTGCCCGACTCTCCTTTTGCCCGCCCCAACTCTCCTCTGGCCACCCCGACTCTCCTTTCGCCCGCCCCGACTTGCCTCTCCCCCTTGAAGTCCTGTCCCCACCCTGAAAGCCTGATGCCCCCCCCCGACGTCCAATTCACCCCCCCCCGCAGGACCGCTCGCACCCCCACCCCGAAGGACCGCTCGCACGCACCCGCACCCCCACCCCGAAGGACCGCTCACACGCACTCCCACCCACACCCCCACCCTGAAGGACCGCTCGCACCCCCACAGCCTCCCGACCCCCCCCATCATGTACAAGCTCCTACCGGTGTCCTGCTGCTTCCTCTTGGCGGTCCCGACTCCCCGACATGATCGGGGCAAGAGGGAGCTCAAGCCCTCTTGCCCCAGCCAACTGCGGCACCCCCGACACGATCGGGGCAAAAGGGAGCCCAAGCCCTCTTGCCCTGCCGACTCCCCAACTCCCCGACAATATCGGGCCAGGAGGGAGCCCAAGTCCTCCTGACCCTGGCGACCCCCCCCCCCCCGCTAGTTGTTCGGGCCAGGAGGGAGCCCAAACCCTCCTGGCCACGGCGACCCCCTACCCCCACCCTGCACTACATTACGGGCAGGAGGGATCCCAGGCCCTCCTGCCCTCGACGCAAACCCCCCTCCCCCCAACGACCGCCCCCCCCAAGAACCTCCGACCGCCCCCGCAGCTGACCCGCGAACCCCCTGGCCGACCCCCACGACACCCCCACCCCCTTCCCCGTACCTTTCTGTAGTTGGCCGGACAGACGGGAGCCAAACCCGCCTGTCCGGCAGGCAGCCAACGACGGAATGAGGCCGGATTGGCCCATCCGTCCCAAAGCTCCGCCTACTGGTGGGGCCTAAGGCGCCTGGGCCAATCAGAATAGGCCCGGGAGCCTTAGGTCCCTCCTGGGGGCGGGGCCTTGGGCACATGGTCGGGTTGGGCCCATGTGCCTCAGGCCCCGCCCCAGGTGGGGGGGAACTATGTAAAAAAAATTTTGTACAATGCGCTCACGCGTATAACGCGCAAGGGTATGCGCGGTATGTAAAAACCACGTATAACGCGCGCGTTATATGCGAGAAAATTCGGTAGTCTATGAAGACTTTCTTGACCTTTCCGGTATCCTTTTCTAGTTTTAGTTCCTTCAGGAGGGCATTCAACCATCTTGGAACCATCACGGAGAAAATGCCAGAGATACATAGGTAACTTACAGTATTAATAATGTGCATAAACATAAGTCATGCACAAACTCTGCCTATGTGCATGACCATCTATAAAATTCATACTATAAAAGATACTTGCATATTGACAGAAAGCACAGTTACTTACCTTAACAGGTGTTATCCAGGGACAGTAGGCAGCTATTCTCACATATGGGTGACGTCACCAGCGGAGCCCAGATGCGGAAGCTCGCAAGCAGAGTTGCTTGAAGAAACTCGAAGTTTTGAGTCAACCGCACCGCGCATGCACGAGTGCCTTCCCGCCCAGCGTAGGGCGCATCTCCTAGGTTCAGATAGCTAGCAGAGAAGCCAACCAGGGGAGGTGGGTGGGTTGCGAGAATAGCTGCTTGCTGTCCCTGGATAACACCTGTTATGGTAAGTAAAGCACAGTTACTTACCGTAACAGGTGTTATCCAGGGACAGCAGGCAGATATTCTCAACATGTGGATGACGTCACTGACGGAGCCCCCTAGCGGACGTTTTCGCAAGCAGACTTGCTCAAAGACCTTCAGGCTTGCGATTGGCCTGCGCATGCGCGCGTGCCCCTCCCACCCTGCCTAAGGCATGCGTCTCCTCAGCATGTCCTCAGTTCAGATAGCAAGCAAAGAAGCCAACCACGGGGAGGTGGGTGAGTTGCGAGAATATCTGCCTGCTGTCCCTGGATAACACCTGTTACGGTAAGTAACTCTGCTTTATCCCAGGACAAGCAGGCAGCATATTCTCAACAGTGGCAGCCTTACAAATTTCCTCAATCAGAGTCGAGCGGAGGAAAGCAACAGACGCCGCCATCGCTCTGACCTTGTGGCCTGTGACTCAACCCGGCAGGGCAAGACCAGCCTGAGCGCAACAGAAAGAGATACAAGCGGCCAACCAGTTAGAAATGGTCCGCTTAGAAACAGAGCGACCCAAGCGATTAGGATTGAGAGGAACAGCTGGGGAGCAGAACGATGAGGAGCAGTGCGCTTCAAGTAGAAAGCCAACGCACGCTTACAATCAAGAGAATGTAGAGCCACTTCTCCAGGGTGAGAATGGGACTTCGGAAAAAACACAGGAAGAACAATGGATTGGTTGATGTTAAACTCAGAAACAACCTTAGGCAAGAATTTAGGATGGGTATGGAGAACCACCTTATCATGATGGAAGAAAGTGAAAGGTGGATCCGCAACCAAGGCTTGAAGCTCACTGACCCGACGGGCAGAAGTGAGAGCAATAAGAAACACAACCTTCCAAATAAGATACTTCAAGTGAGCCCGCACAAGCAGCTCGAACGGGGGTTTCATCAATGGAGCAAGGACCACGTTAAGATCCCAAACCACAGGAGGAGGTTTAAGAGGCGAATGAACGTGAAAAAAGCCTTTTTTTTTTTTTTATTCTTTATTCAGTTTTAACAATTGACAATTTAAAAAAAAAGTCAAAAAGCAATAACAGTCTATATATCAAAGGAATATCACTACAAAATATTTCAAATTACAGGAAAAATGAGAAATTATACAGATTGTAGTTAGTCCACCATACATATGAAGAAGGAGCTGAAATTGAGCTGAAATAAAATGAAGCAATAAATATTAAAGGAAAACTAAAGATGTGGCGATACAGATCCTAAACCTTTCTTTCTTTCGAGCTGACTTAATGGAATAACTCAGGAAGCTTCTACAAATTGTACTTTAGAGGAAATAAATTTAGATAGTTCCTGCGGCTCATAAAATACATATCTATTCCCTTTATAAAGCATAACACACTTACAGGGATATCTCAAAACAAAAGTTGCTCCCAACTGAACGGCCTTCGGTCTCAAAATCAATAATTATTTCCTTCGCCTTTGAGTGAGACAAGACACATCTGGATACATTCTTAAAGAAAAGGCCTTTCATGAAGCGGGAAACCACAGGATGAACAGAGATAGGCTTCCCGTCAATCGGCTGATGAAAAGCAGCAATGGCACTAAGGTGAACTCGAACCGAAGAGGACTTGAGTCCAGCGCCAGACAAGTGTAATAGATAATCCAGGACAGCAGATAAGGAGGCCGATAGCTTCTCCTGCTGCCGAGTAGCACACCAGTAAGAAAAGCAGGTCCACTTCTGATGGTAACATTGGTGAGTGGACTCCTTCCAAGACCCCTCCAGAACGTCCAGCACAGGCTGGGAGAACTGGAATGAGGGCATCAAGTCGCGAGGAACCAAGCCATCAAGTGCAGAGACTGTAGGTTGGGATGAAGCAGAGAACCCCGACTCTGCGTAAGCAGAGAAGGAAAAAACAGGCAGAAGAAGAGAAGGAAAAAACAGGCAGAAGAAGAGGCTCCCTGGAACTGAGTTGCAACAGAAGGGAGAACCATGGCTGTCGGGGCCACCGAGGAGCTATCAGAATCATGGTGGCATGCATGGACTTGAGCCTGACGAGAGTCTTCAGAATCAGAGGGAATGGAGGGAACGCATACAGAAACAGGTGTGTCCAATCCAGCAGGAAGGCATCCGCCTCGATCCTGAGAGGGGTGTAAACCCTGGAGCAGAAGCGAGCAACTTGTGATTGAGGGGGGACGCGAACAGATCAACATCCGGAGTCCCCCAACGAGCAAACACCTGACGCAGGGTCAAGGAATGGAGGGACGACTCGTGAGGCTGCAGAAGACGACTCAACTTGTCCGCCAGACAATTGCGCTGGCCCTGAATGTAGGCTGCCCGAAGGAATATGTTGCGGTTGATGGCCCAATCCCAGAGCCGCAACACCTCTTTGCACAGGGACTGGGACCCTGGGACCCCTTGTTTGTTGATATAATACATGGCGACCTGGTTGTCCATGCGAATCAGCACCACTCAGTCGCGAAGCAAGTGACAAAAAGCTTTCAGAGCGAGGAAAATCGCTCAAAGCTCCAGCAGATTGATGTGGCAAAGCCGGTCGGCACTGGACCAAAGCCCCTTAGTGCGTAGACCGTCCAGATGAGCCCCCCAAGCATAGTCCGACGAGTCCGTCATGAGGACCTTCTGCGGAGGAGGAGCATGAAATAGAAAACCTCTGGAAAGATTGGAAGAGAGCATCCACCAACGGAGAGACCGTCGCAACAAAGGAGTCACGACAATGAGTCGAGAGACAGAATCCCGGTCCTGGTTCCATTGGGACGCCAGAGTCCATTGAGGAATACGGAGATGAAGTCTGGCAAAAGGAGTCACGTGAACTGTGGAGGCCATTTGACCTAGGAGGACCATCATAAGCTGAGCCGGTGCCGAGGACAGACGGGTCACCCTCTGGCACAAACGGACAAGGGCCTTCTGATGAGGCCGAGGCAAGAAGGAGCGGAGACAAACCGTGTCCAGGACCGCTCCGATGAACTCAAGAGACTGGGATGGGCAGAGGTGAGACTTGGGAAAGTTCACCTCAAAGCCGAGATTCTGAAGGAGCAAGATGGTTTGATTCGTCGCCCGCAGAACTTCGTGGCGAGAGGACGCTTTGATCAACCAGTCATTGAGGTAGGGAAACACCTGCAGGCCACGGAGACGCAGGACCGTAGCTACCACAACTAGACATTTTGTGAAAACCCTTGGAGAGGCCGCCAGTCCGAAGGGAAGAACACGATACTGGAGATGGAGATCCCCCACCTGGATTCTCAGATACCGGCGAGAGGCCAGGTTTATCAGAATGTGCGTGTACGCTTCTTTGAGGTCCAGCGAGCACAGCCAGTCTCCTTCGTCCAAGAGGGGGTACAACGTAGGAAGGGTGAGCATTCTGAACCATTCCCTGACCAGAAACTTGTTCAGAGCACGGAGGTACAGGATCGGACGCAGATCCCCCGTCTTCTTGGGCATCAGAAAGTACCGGGAGTAAAATTCCATATTCCACTGGTTCGGAGGAACCTCCTCGACTGCCCGAAGGTGAAAAAGGCCCCAGCTTCCTGCAGAAGGAGGCAGCTGAGCCCGGGCAGAAGGAAACTCTCTTGGAGGAAGGTCCGGGGGTACGTGACTGAAGTGAAGAGAGTACCCCACCCGGATGATAGAAAACACCCGTCAGTGGTAAGACTTTCCCACTGGGTATAGAAATGATGGAGACGACCCACGATGGGGAGGGGGGAAGGCTCCAGGAGGAAGGGAGCCCGAAGGCCATGGGCAAGACCGGTGAACCCGGTAAAAAATATATGAACGGAAAAAAAGAAAAATAAAAACACTGGCACAGCCACTTAACTGAAATTAACCAAATAAGCCACGGTGCATGAGGGACAACGAGATCGCGCGAAGAAAGGGAGCAGTGCTTCTGGCTCCGCGGAAACATAGAACTGAGAACAAGCTGAGGAGACGCATGCCCTAGACCGGGCGGGAGGGGCACGCACGCATGCGCGGGTCAATCGCAAGCTTGAAGGTCTTCAAGCAAGTCTGCTTGTGAAAACGTCCGCTAGGGGGCTCCGTCGGTGACGTCACCCAAATGTAGAGAATATGCTGCCTGCTTGTCCTAGGATAACTGTGCTTTATCCCAGAACAAGCAGGCAGCTTATTCTCACATATGGGTGACCTCCAAGCTAACCAGAATGGGATGGTGGGAATGTTGGCAATTTAGGAGAATAAATTTTGTAAAACTATTTGGCCATACTGTCTATCCCGTCTGGAGAAAGTATCCAGACAATAGTGAGACGTGAAAGTATGAACCGAGGCCCGAGTAGCAGCCTTGCAAATCTCCTCAATAGGTGTAGATCTGAGGAAAGCTACGGAAGTTGCCATTGCTCTGACTTTATGGGCTGTGACTCTACTATGTAGGGGTAATCCAGCCTGGGCATAGCAGAATGAGATACAAGCAGCCATCCAGTTGGAGATGGTACGCTTAGAGATAGGATGTCCCAACTTATTTGGATCAAAGGAGACAAAAAGTTAAGGAGCAGTTCTGTGTGGTTTGGTGCGTTCCAAATAGAAGGCCAAAGCATGTTTACAGTCCAGAGTATGAAGAGCTACTTCTCCAGGATGAGAATGAGGCTTTGGAAAGAACCCAGGAAGAACAATGTAATTCCGATACCACTTTAGGAAGGAATTTTGGATGAGTACGTAGGACCACTTTGTCATGATGAAACACCGTGAAAGGTGGATCAGCAACTAAAGCTTGCAGCTCACTGACTCGTCGAGCATAACTGAGGGCGATGAGAAACACCACTTTCCAAGTGAGATACTTCAGATGAGCCTTGTCAATTGGTTCAAATGGAGGCTTCATCAGCTGAGCAAGGACAACATTGAGGTCCCAAACCACAGGAGGCGGTTTGACATTGAAAAGTCCTTTCATGAATCTGGAAACCACCGGATGAGCAGAGAGAGGTTTCACTTCAATAGGCTGATGGAAAGCCGCAATTGCACTGAGATGGATTCGGATCAATATAGACTTGAGGCCAGAAGTGGATAAGTACAAAAGGTAATCCAAAACAGAAGATAAGGAGGAATGTTGAAGCTTATCATGAGAAAAACACCATGTAGAAAATCTAGTCCATTTCTGGTGATACCATTGTCTAGTGGTAGGTTTCCTAGAAGCCTCTAAAACATCTCTTACAGATTGAGAAAACTGAAGAGGAGTCATGTTGAGAGGTACCAAGCTGTCAGGTGTAGAGACTGCAGGTTGGGATGAGGAAGAGACACTGACTCTGTGTAAGGAGAGATGGAAAAACTGGCAGAAGGTATGGCTCCCTGCTGCTGAGTTGAAGAAGAAGGGAGTACCAAGGTTGTCTCAGCCACCGAGGAGCAATCAGAATCATGGTGGTTCTTCAACTTGACCAGAGTCTGGAGAATGAGAGGGAATGGAGGGAATGCATATAGGAAGAGATTCGTCCATTCCAGAAGAAAAGCATCTGCCTTTAGGCAATGAGGAGAGTATATCCTAATTAAGCAGATATTATTCTCCACAACTCTTATAGACAGTACTGCTTTTAGCTTGCAGAGTTAAAACTGAGGAAAGGGGATGCTGCCCAGAGATAAGGGGATGGAGAGAAAATGATTGATATCTTCTGCAAGTAACTTGCAAGTTGGGATGCATAACCATCCTAAAGGAATCATACGCTGTTTGCACAAGAAGATATGAATATTAAATTCATCAGAGATAAGAATATAAGAATAGCCATACTCGGTTAGACCAATAATCCACCTAGCCAGTGTCTTGTTTCCACAGTGGTCAATCTACTCAAGGTGTTCAGGTTTACCAAATAGACCTTGGGCATGGAAAATTATTTTATAGTCCTGCATTTTCCAAAGCAGCAAAACAAAATAAGGTGGTTGCCTTTCCTGGTAATATACAGTCCCTCTATTCACACTATTATGGGAACTACTAAAAAATCAGAAGACAATGAGGGGAACTGTTGTTCGTCACCATCCATAAAGCTCTGAATGTGCTAACGCACACCAACATGTTTCACAATAGATTATTAATCTTTCTTGAATGTTTGCTTTTATATCCCGCCAGATCTTTTGCCACCAGAAGAGTTATGCAAGTTTGTATCGGTTCAACATTTTTCCTTTCCCTGATTTGTTTCATAGTACCATATGAAATCATAAACATAAAACCTGGCGTCGTAATGTGTCAGCCATTAAAACTGGTGCCATGTGAGTCACATGAAAAGTTACTCTCAAGCTTACTGCCTGCTACAGAGGTGATGAGTTTTGGCTCTAAGGCTGGATGCTGGCTGAACTACACTCTTGTAGACCTTCCTGTTTGTAGGCTCACAGACACCAGATTAGGATGGAGTACTATACCTTCTTCGACGGCTATGGCAAAAAGCCAGAAAGACAAGGAAAAATGAAGGAGGAAGTAACAAGTACTAGAAATCTGGCTCTGATTCTCAGCACTACATCTCTGTGTTTATTATATTGGGATTACTGTCAAAGCGTGCAATATGTGGGGTATCCTTTTCCACCTGCCTCCCTGGGTATAGACAGCAGGGTGTAGGGAGGATGCACTTGTACCCCCTCCCCAACTGAAAACTAATACAAGCAATTCTTCATATTTTAAAATATTAACCAACAAAGGTTGGCAAAATGTTTGCTTTCTTTCTTATTATTCTGTTAAGATATTGTTTTTCCTGTCCTGTGCAAAATCTAGAACAGAACAGTGCTGTAAGCATGCTGCTTGCAGCCAGCCTCACCAGGGCCTTTTGTCTGCCGCTTCACTTCCAATGCATCAGAGGAAAGGCCCTGGCAGCACTGGCCACAAGCAGCCTCTGCTGGCCAACTGCCACTGCTACTTTGGGAGAGTTTGTGGATACCGGCTCCATACAGTGAGGGGGGGTTGATCAGAGACAAGACCCATGCGGGAGAGGGGGGAGGGTTGTCAGGTCAGGAACAGGACGGCAGGGAGATGCTAGGTGTGGGGAGGGAAGTCAGAGAGTGAGAGGGCAGACCTTCAGATGGAGGAAGGGAGATGGTGGTAGACCACAACTGGGGGTGGGGAGAAAAGGGGACATGGATGATGGACCAAAAGTGTGGAGGGAAGGGAAGAGGAAGGGATATGGTTGCTGGACCCACAGGGTATTCAAGCTCACGTGCAATCCCAGTGTAGTTTTCTCAGTCTAAGATCATTTGCACCCCCCTGTCTCAAATCCTGGCTATGCTCTTGCCTGCCTCTAGCAACCTTCAACAGAAACAAGACTCCCTTTCAGTTTATACACATGTTCACGTTAGCCAACGTGATTTATCCATGACAGAAGATGAGAATTTTCTAATAGCACAAAACAGTGAGTCTCACTAGGAAGCCTTTGATATTCTTGAATGTAGTAACACGCTAAGAAGCCAGCTTGAATAGCAGATGGGAAGAGTATCAAATGTATCAGAGAGTGAAGATAAAGGAAATGTAAAATTAGCAACTCTCTTGGCCAAAGTGAGTGAAATCCTGGGCCAGGGGCTGCTTAGCCTGTCTTCTTTTGAAACCCTGCAAGCCAGACTCTGACCATTTAGACATAACTCCCAAGAAGTGGCCACAGTTCCCTTGGCCTCCTGCCCTTAGGAGCTATAAACCGTGCCTTCAGAGCATTCTTAGACAACCCAGTGGAGTGTTAAGCCCTGGCCTGAGAATGAAATCAGGACCCTTCTGCACCTACTACTGCTATCATTTATATAGCACTGAAAGGCATAAGCAGCGCTGTACATTTCGACATTTAGAGATGGTCCCTGCTCGGAAGAGCTTACAAACTTGAACAGACATACTTGATATATAGGGTTGGCGAATATACTTGTTTGTAATAAAATATTGTGTTGAGGATATGCTGCTATCTTAGGATGGTCACATTGTAACTACTTGCAACTTTTTAGGTACATTTTTAATTTGTTCCTACTACTAAATGTCTAGATTTGCTGCCATCTACTGGTTGTACTGGTGTATTTAAATTCTGGAAAATTAAAACTAAAATTGCAGGGAGTAAAGATTTTATTACTATGACTCACGTACTGTAAGCAAAATAAAAAAAAAATGTATGCTCTCCCTCCTATAAGAAATTGCAAAGCACTCTAAAAAATATGGAGGTCCTTTTACTAAGGCACGCTAGCTGTTTTAGCGCATGCTAAATGCTAACATGTCCATTATATCCTATGGACGCGTTAGCGTTTAGCGTGCACTAAAATGGCTAGTGCACCTTAGTAAAAGGACCCCATAGCAATTATGCAACATATTTATTTGGACATAAAAATAATACCAAGATTATTTTTTACGAGATATCATTCCCACAGAATTACTTACATAATGAATATGCAGAAAGCAAATGTGCATGCCCTGGAAACCCAGCACGAGCAGCTTGATTTCATGTTTATTTACTGTGGATATCCTGATTGGCTGTGGGGGCCCCAAAACAGTTTTGGGAACCCTGGTCTAATGGTAAGGTCACAATATAGGAACATAAATGAAAGTCAAAGCTTCCCAATCTTTCTATGGTTGTGACCCCTTGACTGTGGCCAAATAAAGTTCTGTGATGTCCTGGAAGTGCAGAACCATGATGAACCTATGGAAAGGCCACCTAGGTCATGACCACAAATGATAGATAAGTTAGAGACTTTATGGGTCAAAATTCCGGGAACAAATGGACTGGAAACGAAGATCGGCATCTACTACCGACCCCCAGGGCAGTCTGAAGAAATTGATGGAGAAATGACAAACGAGATTAAACACAACTGCAAGGGAGGCAACGCAGTTATCATGGGTTACTTCAACTATCCGGGGATAGACTGGAACCTAGGCACCTCCGGATGTTCTAGGGAGACCAAGTTCCTGGATGCTGTAGGCAATTGCTTCCTGGAACAACTTGTCAAGGAAAATACAAGAGGAAATGCAATTCTGGACTTAATTCTAAATGGACTGCGAGGTGTAGAAGTAGAAGGGACGCTGGGGAAACAGCGATCACAACATGATCTACTTCGACCTGGACGCAGGGGCGAAACATCAGTCCAGAACGACAGCCAAGGCACTGAACTTCCGATAAGAGAATTACGAAAGGTTGAGACTCATGGTGGGGAAGAAGATTAAGAAGAAGAGAAGCACTGTAAAAACGCTAGAGCAAGCTTGGTCCCTTTTTAAGGACACAGTCACTGAGGCGCAAAATCTATATACACCGCATATCAAAAAGGGATCCAAGAGGAAAAAGAACAAGGAACTGGTGTGGCTCACTGTAGAGATGAAAAAAGCGATCAGAGACAAGAAAACTTTGTTTAAGGAATGGAAAAGGTCAAGAACGGACGAAAACTGGAATAAGCACAAACAACATCAACACAGATGCCATAAGGTGGTAAAAGGGGCCAAAAGAGACTATGAGGAAAAAATAGCTAAGGAGGTGAAAAACTTCAAGCCGTTCTTTCGATATATTAAGGGGAAACGACCCGAAAAGGAAGCGGTGGGACCGTTGGATGACCTTGAAATAAAGGGAGTGCTAAAGGAAGACAAAGCAATCGCTGAGAAACTGAACACATTTTTTGCGTCTGTATTTACCAAAGAGGATATACACAGCATACCGGAACCCATCAGGCTATATACTGGAAATGAAGACAGGAAACTGACAGGGTTGACAGTCAGTCTAGAAGAGGTATGCAGGCAGATCGATAGGCTTAAGAGTGATAAATCCCTGGGACCGGATGGCATCCATCCGAGGGTCATCAAGGAACTGAAAGGGACTATAGCTAAACTGCTTCAACTAATAGCCAATCTGTCAATCAAATCGGGAAAGATTCCGGAAGACTGGAATGTAGCGAATGTTATGCCAATCTTCAAAAAAGGTTCGAGGGGAGATCCGGGAAATTACAGACCGATGGGTCTGACCTCGGTACTGGGAAAGATGATAGAGGCGCTGATAAAGGACTGCATCATTGATCACCTTGACGGACACGGTCAGATAAGGACCAGCCAGTACTGTTTCAGCAAAGGCAGATCTTGTTTGACGAACTTGTTGCACTTCTTCGAGGGAATAAACAGGCAGATAAACAAGGGTGACCCGGTTGACATTGTATATCTGGATTTTCAGAAGGTGTTTGACAAGGTTCCACATGAACGACTACTTTGGAAAATTGCGAGCCATGGAATCGAGGGTGAAATACTCACGTGGATTAAAAACTGGCTGGAGCATAGGAAAAAGAGAGTGGGGGTAAATGGACAATACTTGGAATGGAAAAGCGTCACCAGTGGGGTTCCACAGGGCTCGGTGCTTGAACCCGTGCTCTTCAACATCTTTATAAATGATCTAGATATTGGTACGACGAGTGAGGTGATTAAATTTGCGGACAATACGAAGTTATTCAGAGTAGTGAAGACACAGAGCGATTGCGAAGATCTGCAACATGACATAATCAACCTCAAGAAATGAGCATCAACATGGCAAATGAGGTTCAATGTGGATAAGTGTAAAGTGATGCATGTCGGTAACAAAAATCTCATGCATGAATACATGATGTCCGGGGCAGTACTTGGAGAGACCTCCCAGGAAAGAAACTTGGGAGTTCTGATCGACAAGTCGATGAAGCTGTTATAGGGGAAAACACCCTCCAGAGATTCAAGACAAAGTTGGACAAATTCCTGCTAAACTGAAACGTACGCAGGTGAGGCTGGACTCATTTAGAGCACTGGTCTTTGACCTGGGGGCCGCCGCATGAGCGGACTGCTGGGCACGATGGACCACTGGTCTGACCCAGCAGCAGCAATTCTTATGTTCTTATTTACCATATATACTCGAATATAAATCAAGATTTTGGGGCCCAAACATGGGGGTCTCGGTTTATATTCAGATCATTGCCCATCTGCCCCCCTCCTGGACTTGTTGCAGGCCTCCGCCGAGCCTGCTGCATGGCCTGGGGGAGGGAGGGCCAGAGACAGGAGGAATCCCTCCCGTCTCCTGTCCTGGCCAACTCTGCCAATTTTTTTTTTTTTTACCTCCCTTCCGCCTCCTCCAGAGTACATTTTTGAATCCCTGGTGGTCCAGCGGTGTACCGGGCAGAAGTGAGCTTTCTGCTCTCCTGCCCGGCGCTAAGCCCCTCGCTGAATGGCCACCTCGAGTTCTCACAGCCCAGTGGTGTACCAGGCATATGAAAGTTTTCCTCGCTTCTGCCAGGCACTGAGCTGCTCACTGAATGTCTGCCTTGAGTTCTCGCAAGAAGTTATGCAGGGGGGATATGGGGTGGAGGCGGGAGGGAGGTAAAAAATATTGCAGAGTTGGCCAGGACAGGAGACAGGAGGGATCCCTCCTGTTCCGGCCCACCAGGTCATACGGCAGGCTCAGTGGAGGCCTGCAGGACATTGGGAGAGAGGGGGGACAGGGAATTCGGCTGGGTGCAGAGCCTGGCAGTGCAGGGAGGGAGGGGGTTGGGCGCATGAGCCTGGCAAGGCTCATGAATATTAACCCCTCCCCCTCTTAAATTCGAGTCAACCTTTTTCCCTCCTTTTTTGGGAAAAGAAGGGTACCTCATGTTATACTCGGATTGACTTATATTCGAATATATACAGTAAATCTGAATCAAGAATTGTTACCACTCATTTTTTTACTTTATTTTTAAGGGCCAGAAAACAATTAACCCACATTATCTGGCAAAAAAGAGAATAAGTTTAAATGAATTATATTAGATGGCCAAATCACTTCCAGTCTAGCTCAGATCTAAATTTAGATCTCTAAGTATTAGACACAATTTTATTTGAATATTCAGTTGCTGTCTATCAGGTTTAACTATGACAGGGTGCCCCACCTCCTGTGATTCCACAGCTACATAAGAGCTGAAAAATCTATCCCTTCCAGCAGAATTCCTCATTCCTTGTAGAATGACCAAAGGAGAATGAAGTTCAGAACATCGATAACTGTTGCCTTCATTCTTCTAGTGCTGCATAGTTTTGGCAGCAGCCCAGTACCTCAAGCTGCATTCTCTCCCTTCCATTTCCAGCTGGACTCTCTAGCTTTAAAGCAGGGCTGCCCTAGTCAGGTCCTTGAGATCTACTGGCAGGCCAGGTTTTCAAGATATCCACAATGAACATGCATGAAAGAGATTTGCATGCCAAGAAGGCAGTGCAGGCAAATCTCTCTCATGCATATTCATTGTGGATATCTTGAAAACCAGGCCTGCCAATAGATCTCAAGGACCGGACTTGGGCAGACCTGCTTTAAAGCATGTAGTTCAAATCCTGACAATCCAGCTGGAAGCGCATGGTCTAATGTGCCTGCTACGATCAAAAGGGCAGGGGTTCTCCATAGAAAAGACTTTGAATGGGGATGGAATAGAGCACAGAGAACAGCTTGTTTGGGACTAGGGGCAAGGAAGAGTGAGCAAGTGGACAGAAACAGTGAGGGGAGTGGATAACAGACAATGAGCACAAGCAAGTGAATGAATAGGAGGGCAGCAATGGGCAGGAAAGTACTTGGAGGGATTAGGCACAAGCAACCTAAGTGATAAGGATGATAAGGGGAGAAGATCATGTTAGGGGGTGAAAAGTACTGTGGAGTGTTGAGGGGGATAGAGATGTGACAAGAGTATGAGGGAATGGAGAGAATATGAAAGTGTCTTGGATTTAAGTAAGAATAGGATCAGTGTGCAGGATAAGGTTGGAAGTAAATTATCCCTCCCTCTCCTGATCATGGATACTCTCTGCTCACCCTTTTACCTCTTTTTCCTGGCACCTACAGATTCTACCAAGGGGTGCTGAAAAGGAAATGAGGTAGAGCCATGAAACATACAAGTTATTCCATATATTTACCCCTAAGTTCAACACACTTGGCACATCATGTCTGAAGTTTCTGTAACCCTTCCCAAAAATACTTTGATGTCTGGTCACTGAAATACTGATCCACTGCTACAATCACCTCTGAATCACTGAAAATTTGTCACTCTTTCAAACACATTTTAAGGTTTGGAAACAGAAAATAGTCAGATGGATTAAGATCTGGTGAGTAGGGTGAATGGTCTATGCCAGACATGGGCAACTCCGGTCCTCGAGGGCCGCAATCCAATTGGGTTTTCAGGATTTTCCCAATGAATATGCATTCAAAGCAGTGCATGCAAATAGATCTCATGCATACTCATTGGGGAAATCCTGAAAACCCAATTGGATTCCAGCCCTCGAGGACCAGAGTTGTCCATGCCTGGTCTATGCATATGAAGATATATTGCAACACACTGTATGTAAACCCTATTTTGTAACACTGTGAATGTAAACTGTAACCCATTCTGGGCTCTTTGGGGAGGATGTCAAAACATCCATCATTTTGCCAGTCTTGTGAGCAGGTGCACTGTCTTGCAAAAAGTAAACTCCTTTCTGCAGATTCCCTCTTTATTTTTTTCCCAGTTCCTCCTTTAATTGGCACAGCAAGTTACAGTAGCATTCTGCATTAACACTGTGGCCATGATCTTTCCTGCTGACTTTTGGGTTTTGAATTTCCTTGGCCTTGGAGAACCTGAGTGCCGCCATTGCATGCACTGTTGTTTTGTTTCAGGATCATAGTGGTGTAACCATGTTTCATCAATAATAAACTACCATCTCGCTGAAAATGCTGCAAAATCAACTTGGAAGTATCCACTCAATGATGTTTCTCATCAGCACTCAAACATTTGACCTAGCTGATAGCTTCCGCATACCCAGCTGCTTGTGGATTACACACTCAACACATTCCCTGGATATCTGTAGTATCTCAGCAATTGTTTTAGCCAATATTCGCCAATCTACCAAAATCAGGACATGGATATGGTCAACAATTTCAGGAGTTGACATCGTTTGAGGCCTCCTAGACCTTGCTGCATCTTCAGTATCAAAATCTCCATGCTGAAAGTTTGCATACCACTTCTTCACTGTGGAGTACAATGGGCATTTGTCACTATCATACATTCATGGGTTTCCTTTGGAGTTTTATTCTGCAGGAATAGGAACTTCATGACTGCTTGGAATTCCACACTTGAAAAATCCACACTTTTCGTTGACATGGTTCAAACAATGATATGAAATAATGTCAAAATATAGAATTACGATTCTGCAAACTGGCACGTTGAAAAATAAAATAACACTCTTTTCAGGTATAGTAGAATGGTCAGAATTTTGGAAGCTGGTTCAGTTGAGAACTTTTCAGCACCCTTCGTATTTCAATTTCCTTCCTCTATGAGCCTGCTATTGAGATATCCCCCTTCTCTCCCCACACCTTAGATCTCATCTCTTTCCTCTGTTCTCTACTTCCTCTTCACTTTCCAGCACTGATCATGAAGATCATTTCTCTCACAGAAAGAATCAAATAAATGTATCCATTCTGGAAAATTACTTTTTAATGAAAATATATGCAGATATTCACAAATTTATGAAAATGTCACATGATTTCCAAGAATCCTGAAAAATCATTTATGCTGGAGTTTCAAAATTCATAATGGGCCTCAAAAGAATAATATATATCAGTCGATTAGTGGCCTCTCATTTCAATTTTATTTGAAACCCATAGGAAAGACTAGATTTAAACTAAAACCGTTTTATTCATCTCTAAGGGCCTGTTTTACAAAGCTGAGCTAGCGGCTGCTGCACGGTAACAGCCCCGAAGCCCATAGAGATTTAAAGGGCTTCCAGGGTGTTGCCGCGTGGCTTTGTAAAACAGGCCCTAAATGTCCGCTAAACTTTATTCTATCAAGGGTCATATATTTGATATATTGCCTTTCTGTGATAGAACCAAAGTGGTTTTATACATATGGAGGATGGAGTGGCATATTGGTTAGAGCTACAGTCTCAGCACCCTGAGGTTGTGGGTTCAAATCCTGTGCTACTCCTTGTGACCCTGGGCAAGTCACTCAATCTGCCATTGCCCCAGGTACATTAGATAGATTGTGAGCCCATTGGGACAGATAGGGGAAAATGCTTCAGTACTCGATTGTAAACTGCTTAGGTAACTCTGATAGGTGATAAATAAAAAATACCTTAAATAAATAAGTATTTGTTCCAAAGACAGAGCAGTCCTACAATCATCTCGCTTCCCACCCAAGCTAGTCCTTCTTCCTTTTCCTTAGTGCCAGGATCTTATACGTAGTTCCTCATATATTTTGGGTCCTTTTGGTATTACTGATTCCAAAGCCAAGGTTCAGGATATTAATTGTGAAGTTACATGCTTTAATGATTTCTAATCATTTCTTTTAAATATAATACTACGGATAGATATTCAGTCAGCGGCAGTTTTTTAGCCTTACAAAAATATAATAGTCAATGCTAGACCATGTCTAGGCACCAGCATTGAATATCCGGGTTTATGCAGCCAGCTATCTCTTAAACATAGAAACATGACAGCAGATAAAGGCCAAATGACCCATCCAGTCTGCCCCTCCAAAGCATCTACTATCTCCTCCTCTCCTTAAGAACTCCCACATGCCTGCCCTACGCTTTTTTGAATTCAGACAGTCTTTGTCGTCACCACTTCTACCAGGAGACTATTCCACGTATCTACCACCCTTTCTGTAAAAAAAAAAAAAAAAAAGTACTTCCTTAGATTACTCCAGAGCCTTTCACCTCTTAACTTCATCCCATGCCCTCTCACTCTGGTGTTTCCTTTCAATTCAAGTGAGATAATCAGCTCTTAACCTCCTAAGCGACACCCAGAAGAACAGGACTGTGTTTTATGCAGTCTGATTTGGCCACTTAAGTGATTCAGTAACACTTAACTGCATAAGTGCTGGACTGCCGAAAAAGTGAAAAACCGGCTTTCAGTTCAGCAGCCCTAACTAGTTAAAATGCAAAAGAACATCAGTGGACAGCCCCACACAAACGATTTAAGTGATCAGGAGCCTCTCCTAGTTGCTTAAATTGCTTTGAATAATTGACTGGTACATTTGCTCCCCAGCCCCCCCCCCTTTCACAAAACTGCGCAAGAGGTTTTAAGTGCCAGCCGACGCACTGAATGCTCTGCACTGCTCCGACGGTCATAGAGTTCCTATAAGCATCAGAGCAGCACAGAGCATTCTGCACACCAGCCGGAGCTAAAAACCTCTTGTATTGTTTTGTAAAGGGGGAGGGGGTTAATTGGATAAGAAAAAAAAGGGGGAGAGCTCACCTGTTGAGAGACATATGACTTTCTTTCTTATCCTGTCCATCTCCTGAATTCCCGTGTGAATGATTACTCATGAAGCTTTTTGGCTGGGTCTCAAGTAGAAAGTGATTACTCTCCTGACAGCTTTTAGTCCGAGTTAGCTCTCCTACAGGCTGATTTTTAGTAAATGAGTCATACGTCCAAGGTGATGTATTTCCAAGTTTGTCAGGAGTGGAACCGGTAAGGCAGTTGTCAAAAACTTTATCCGAAAACTCTTTCCCATGTTTCAGAAATGTGTTTGAGGAAATGTAATTGCTAACATACTGTGTAGTTCCAATAGTGTTTTGCACACTTGTATTTAGGATTTGTGAAAGACTTTGCTCCTGATCGTCATCTTTGGCCCGCAATACACTATTAATTCTTGAGGAGCGCCTAGGCATTCGTTTCTTGCTGAAATCCTAAAATAAATTGAGAATGAAAGACCATTAAAGATTTAAATTCATGTTTTGTACCAAAGTTGATATATTAAATTTTTATTAACAAAAAAAAAAAAGAAGTTGTAAATAGCAGGCCTTTAATCAGTCTCTATTTAAAGTGTTTTCTCATTTCA
Source organism: Geotrypetes seraphini (assembly GCF_902459505.1). Lineage (NCBI taxonomy): Eukaryota > Metazoa > Chordata > Amphibia > Gymnophiona > Dermophiidae > Geotrypetes > Geotrypetes seraphini. Next base: position 480,668,347 of record NC_047085.1, on the reverse strand, counting down.
AAATAATGGGACCAAGGTACTAACATACGTTGATAAATGTGTATTATTGGCCCATTTATCCTGTCATGTTAATGACAAGCAAACACCAAATTTGCGGATGACACCAAACTATTTAGTGGAGCTCGGACTAAAGAGGACTGCAAAGAATTGCAAAGGGACTTGAACAAACTAGGGGAATGGGCGACGAGATGGCAGATGAAATTCAGCGTTGAGAAATGTAAAGTATTACATGTGGGAAACAGAAACCCGAGGTACAACTATACGATGGGAGGGATGTTATTAAATGAGTACCCAAGAAAGGGACTTGGGGGTAATGGTGGACATGACAATGAAACCAACGGCACAGTGCGCAGTGACTGCTAAGAAGGCAAACAGAATGCTAGGCATAATCAAGAAGGGTATTACAACCAGAATGAAAGAAGTTATCCTGCCATTGTATCGGGCGATGGTGTGTCCGCATCTGGAGTACTGCGTCCAATATTGGTCGCCGTACCTTAAGAAGGTTATGGCGTTACTCGAGAAGGTAAAGAGGAGAGCGACACATCTGATAAAAGGTATGGAAAACCTTTCATATGCAGAGAGATTGGAGAAACTGGGACTCTTTTCCCTGGAGAAGAGGAGACTTAGAGGTGATATGATAGAGACTTACAAGATCATGAAGGGCATAGAGAGAGTAGAGAGGGACAGATTCTTCAAACTTTCGAAAAATAAGAGAACAAGAGGGCATTCGGAAAAGTTGAAAGGGGAAAGAATCAAAATGAAGGCTAGGAAGTTTTTCTTTACCCGGTGAGTCTCACATCGATAGTGAGCAAATTAATGGAAACTCTAATCAAACGTCAATTGGACACGATCCTGTCCGAGGAGTATCTACGAGATCCCCATCAACACAGATTTACAAAGGGAAGGTCCTGTCAATCCAATCTGATCAGCTTCTTTGACTGGGTAACAAGAAAGCTGGATACGGGGGAATCCCTAGACATCGTGTACTTGGACTTCAGCAAAGCATTTGATAGCGTCCCACACCGCAGGTTATTGAACAAGATGAGTTTGATAGGATTAGGCGACAAATTAAGTGCATGGGTTAAGGACTGGCTTAGTGGTAGACTTCAAAGGGTGGTGGTAAACGGCACCCCCTCAGAAATGACAGAGGTGATCAGCGGAGTGCCCCAGGGCTCGGTCTTGGGCCCGATCCTATTCAACATCTTCGTAAGTGACTTGGCTAAGGGTCTTCGAGGTAAAATTACGTTATTCGCCGATGACACCAAACTATGCAACATAGTGGGCAAGAACACAACAGACAAAAGCACAATGCCTGACAAAGGCTCAATATCTGACAGTATGACACATGACCTGCTCCTACTGGAGCATTGGTCAAGGACCTGGTAACTAAGTTTCAATGCCAAAAAATGCAAGGTCATGCACCTTGGCAGCAAAAATCCATGCACGTCTTACACCCTGAATGGTGAGACCCTAGCAAGGACTGTAGCAGAACGAGACTTGGGGGTGATCATTAGTGAAGACATGAAGTCTGCCAATCAAGTGGAGAAAGCTTCATCCAAAGCTAGACAAATCATGGGTTGCATCCGTAGGAGCTTCGTCACCCGTAAACCCAAGGTCATAATGCCTTTGTACAGATCCATGGTGAGACTCCATCTGGAATACTGTGTACAATTCTGGAGGCCACATTACCACAAAGATGTGCGGAGAGTTGAGTCGGTTCAGAGAAAGGCCACCCGGATGGTCTCAGGACTCAAGGATCTCCCGTATGGGGAACGGCTGGATAAGTTGCAGCTATATTCACTCGAGGAACGCAGAAAGAGGGGGGATAAGATTGAGACGTTCAAATATGTCATGGGCCGTATTGAGGTGGAGGAAGATAGCTTTTTTCTTAAAGGTCCCATGGCAACAAGAGGGCATCCGTTGAAACTCAGGGGTGGGAAATTTCATGGTGACACCAGAAAATATTTCTTCACCGAAAGAGTGGTTGATCGCTGGAATAGTCTTCCACTAGAGGTAATTGAGGCCAGCAGCGTGTCAGATTTTAAGAAAAAATGGGATTGGCACGTGGGATCTCTTCACGGAGGGAGTCAGGGGGTGGGACATTGGCATGGGCAGACTAGATGGGCCGTGGCCCTTTTCTGCCGTCAATTTCTATGTTTCTAACATGTGGTGGACACCTGAAATGCGCTTCCAGAGGGCGTAATAGGGCAGAGTACGGTACTGGGGTTCAAGAAAGGATTGGACATTTCCTCCTGGAAAAAGGGATAGAGGGGTATAAATAGAGGATTACTGCACAGGTCCTGGACCTGTTGGGCTGCCGCGTGAGCGGACTGCTGGGCACGATGGACCTCAGGTCTGACCCAGCGGAGGCATTGCTTATGTTCTTATGTTTAAAAAAAAAAAAAAGAGATATACTTAGGTTTCTCATGTTAATAGGTCTGTATTAATTTATGGGCTCCTTTTACAAAGGCGCTTTGGCGGTTCAATGCGCTTAATACCGCTGGCCGTGCCAGCCGCTATCGCCTCCTCTTGAGCAGGTGGTGGTTTTTAGACCAGCAAGGGGGTTAATGCGTGATTAAAAGTTGCACGCGTTAACCCCGCTAGCGCGGCTTGATAAAAGGAGCTCTATATGTTTCAACACACATTATTTAATCATCTAGCCATAGGTAGTTATCTATTTTGCATATATTTTACATTGATGTTGGTGTGTTAAAAATCACTGTTAACTAAGAGCTGCCTTACTGGGAAACAACACAGGTCCATCAAGCCCACTATCCTATTTCCAACTGTGGCCAACCCAGATCACAAGTATCTGGCAAGATCCCAAAGAGTAAAACAGGAATAAGAAGTGGATTTCCCCTAGCCCTTAACTGTATTCAACTTAACACTATCCATGACATCTTGTTTGTCTGTCTTGTCTGTTTAAACTGTAAGCTCTTCGAACAAGAACTGTCTTCTTTGTGACTCTGTACAGCGCTGCTTAAGTCTGGTAACGCTATAGAAATTTTTTTTTTTTTTTTTAATCTTTATTCATTTTTCTAAACTTATAATAAGTGTATCATCAACACTTTTAAAACAGAGAATGGTCAGGTTTCTGGAATCCTGTGGATTACAGGACTGGAAGCAACATGGATTCACTAGAGGTAGGTCTTGTCAGACAAATCTGATCAATTTCTTTGACTGGGTGACCAAGAATTGGTTAGAGGATGTGCGCCAGATGTGGTGTATTTAGATTTTAGCAAAGCCTTTGACAGTGTTCCACACAGACGTCTAATAAATAAACTGAGTGCCCTTGGGAAAGATCCCAAAGTGACAGGCTGGGTCAGGAACAGCTAAATTTAATGCTAAGAAATGCAAGGTCATGCATTTAGGCTGCAAAAACCTGAGGGAACGGTACAGTTTAGGGGGGTGAAGAACTTATGTGCATGACGGAAGAGCGGGACTTGGAGTGATCGCATGTGATGATCAAACAGGATGAAAAGTTGATGGTGAAAGCTAGAAAGGTGGCCAAACAGGTTGAAAAGTTGATGGTGAAAACTAGAAGGATGCTAGGTTGCATAGGGAGAGGTATGGCCAGTAGGAAAAGGAGGTATTGATGCCTCTGCATAAGACTCTGGTGAGACCTCATTTAGAATATCATGTACAATTCTGGAGGCTGCACCTTCAAAAAGATATAAAAAGGATGGAGTCAGTCCAGAGGAAGGCTACTAAAATGGTGTGTGGTCTTCGTGATAAGACATATAGGGACAGACTTAAAGATCTCAATCTGTATACTTTGGAGGAAAGGTGGGAGAGGGGAGATATGATAGAGTCGTTTAAATGTGTATGAGTCGAGTATCTTTCATTTGAAAGGAAACTGCAATGAGAGGGCATAGGATGAAGTTAAGAGGTGATAGGCTCCGGAGTAATCCAAGGAAATATTTTTTTACGGAAAGAGTGGTAGATGCGTGGAACAGTCTCCTGGAAGAAGTGGTGGAAACAGAGACTGTGACTGAATTCAAGAGGGCCTGGGATAGGCACGTGGGATCTCTCAGAGAAAAAGAGATAATGGTTACTGTGGATTGGTCAGGCTAGATTGGCCATTTGGCCTTTGTCTGCCATCATGTTTCTATGTTTGATATTGAATGAGAGCAACAGTGCTAAGTAACAGGCATTTGAAGATGCAGATAAGAACATAAGAATAGCCTTACTGGGTCAGACCAATGGTTCATCAAGCCCTGTGCCATAAAAACATATATTGCTTCTGTAAATAAAGGGTTAATTTAATATCTACAATTTACAAATGTATTTTCCAGCTCTCATATCAAAAGAAATCAAATTAGGGCATTCTTACAAGAGTAAACTGGTCATGGCAACATAACTTCAGTCTGAAGAACTTTTGGTTAAAAGATTCGACAATAATGGAATCTATAATAATAAAACCCTCAGCGCCATGCCTGAGGTGTGGAAGGCTTGAAAAAAATCAGGCAGCAGCCACGACCAATAGAAGGCCAACTGGGAGTGTTGCGCAGAGCACGCTGTCCAATGGCAGCCGAGAATGGGTGAGGCCCAACTCCAAATGCTCCGTGGCACCATGGGCTGAAAACTAAACTGAGACAATACAATTTAACCACTGAGCAGCGCAAAGAAGCAGGCATTTGGAGGGCAGGTATGAGAGACAGAGTACGTGGATGGGGTGGGGGTGAAGACTCAGAAGTGCATAAAAAGAGGCTGGAATAGGTGTGGAAATGGGAGGATTTTTGAGAGGGAGAGGATATAAAAACAATGAAAGTAGATGGTGAACATGGATGGAAGGGAGGACAAATTGTGACAGCAGTGGAAAGAGAGAAAGGAAGAAGTGGTGGACTATAGATCGAGGGAAGGGAAGAGATATTGCCCAGGGAGGGGAGATGGAAAGAGATAGTGCACATATGGGCTGAAAACTAAACCGAGATAGTACAATTTAACCGCAGAGCAGAGAAGTAGGCATTTGGAGGGCAGGTAGGAGAGACAGAGTACGTGGATGGGGTGGGGGGGGGGTTGAAGAGTCAAGTGCATGACAAGATGCTGGAATAGAGGACATGATGCTCATGGAGAAGAGGGGAAGGTAGGAGAAGAGAGATGGAGGAAAAGGGAATGGAATAGATGAAAACTAGATAGATTTGAGATGGAGGAAGAAAAATGGAAGAAAGTTTAATGCAAAATATTGGTATAGAGCAGGAAGTGAAGGAGGAGAAAAACAAGAAATAATGAGCAGAGAGGAGGCCTGGAAACAGAGTTGACAACACAGAAATATGCTGCATGTATAGAGAAACAGCACCAGAGTCAGGGACTGAGAAATTAGAAAGATAAAATCATCAAACAACAAAGGTGATGAATGATTTTATTTTTATATTAGTAACGTCAGCCCCCATTGTGCTAAAATTCTACATATCTATTCTAGCACCTGTTAATGTAACGGGCTTAAAAACACTAGTATGGTACAATTTATCATTTTCATCATTAAATATTCAATATAAGAAAATGCAAGCTCTCAAAACAAAGCTTGTGTGCTTTGGAACAACACATAAAATCAAACTGAACCACTGAAAATTCCATTATTACAGAATCTAAGCGCTTATGATTCATCACTCAGCGGTCTCACTCTACTAAAATGGCAGGCAGCAGTATGAAGAAATTGAAAACAACCTGCATCTGTTTGCTTCAGCACTGTAGAGGAATAGACATGCAACTGTTTTCCCCATCTAAAATAAAGTGTCCAATGTGTACCTCTTCTGAGCTGGCCACAGGTCCAGTCATCATTCCTCGAATAATCCGACAGAACTTGGGTCTGTGCGACAATGATGCCATAGTCTTTGTCTCCATTGCAGTCTCTTCCATTTTCAAAGCACGCGCACAGTTGTCTTTCAGGTTCAGATTCTCCTCCCTGGGTGAACTGCCGCTAGTTGCTCTTGCCTCATAATCTCCCTTACTTCTGTGTTGGCATCTCTTGGATGTAGCTGGTTTATAAACAGATGCGTCCTCTTCCCATCTAAGAACAGGAATGCAAAACCTACTGAAGGAATATATTTTATTAATCGGTGTTTAAATTTTAATAACCTCCAAGCCTCCAGGTATTTTTAAAAATTTAAGACATCCAGCTTTGCATTTTAAGAACTCTAAAGTAAAAGTCACATGTTCAGAGTGAGACAGGATCACATTCTCAAGTTGTTTTGTTTTTATTAGAAGCCCCATACGGTACATTTAAAATAAGTTCTGCTGAATGATAAAATCAATGTCATAAACACCTCTAAGCAGGGCCGGCCCAAGGATACCCGACACTAAGCAAACTTTCAGGGGGAAACTCAAAACCCTAACCCAAACCCACCCCCCAATCCCACGTTAACAGTCCAGCATCTTCTTTGCATCGTCTCCCCCCTCCAAAGTCCAATATCTTCCTTTCTTTTATTCAAACTCCCACCTCCATAGTCTAGTAGTTTCCCTTCCCTACTCCAAAGGGGATTCATTTATATGGAGAATGCCAATGCTTAGGTGTCAAGCACATGTGAAAGTGATCGGAATTCTGACATTTACACACTAGTATGCACATGTGTGCATATCTGCCAATATTCTAGCTAGCAATCTATTCAATAAAATGGCACTTAAATGTGATATTGCATAGTTTGAAGGTGGACGCACACATGGGTGAAATCCAGGAAGGGCACAGCGCACCCTGTCCTAACGTGCTCTTCTTCATCCTGACAGGAAAAGGAAGAGAGAAAAAAATGGAGTGAGGTCAGACAGAGAGAAAGGTAAAAACTTCACCCTACTATGTGTCCCCAACCTCAAAGGCCTATATGAAATGGTGGATCTTTAGGCCAAAATGGAATTTCCTCTAGGAGGACTCTATATGAAAAGTGACAGGTAATTCCAGAGGGTTAGAGCAGTAAAGAAAAAGGCACTTTGGTGAATGGGTTCTAAACAAGCAGAAATGTTCTAGACAGGTTGACACACAGAAACATTTACACTGGATTCTTCAGGACACAAAAGTAGAGTATCCTTTATATTTGTTTCTTTGATTGCACTTTTCCCTTCCTATTGTTTTTTCCATATATGGTTCTCCTCTGTACTTTAAAAAAAAAATACTGAATTGTAGTTCTGTTCCCTCTCACCTTTTGTATTAGTTGGTCTGTAAGTCTATTTGTCTAACCTATTATTTTTAATTTTAAATTGTATGTCTAAATATGTTTATATTTTTAGCAATTTTGTACCTCACTTAGTAAAACTAAATAAGCAATTCATCAAACTCAAATAAAACTTGAAACTTATTATCTAGGAGCTGGATGGTAGACTCCCAAAGCAGGAACATTTCATCAAAACACAGCCTTCTATTCTTACTCTTCTGCTATCCTCCTCTCTCCCTTCTTATGCCACATCACTCTTCTCTCTTCTTCTTTTACCCATTAGAGCAGATTATTACACTTGAGGGGAACACCAAGCAGGCTGTAGCAACTTCTAGAGGTCAATTTATACACTAAGGGAATAATTTTCAAACCCCTTGAACAGCCTGCTGATCCGAGATGATCTCCCCAAGGATTTTCTTTGGCTGCTGTACATACCTGTGGACTTTACATCAGCACTGAAGCAGGTCCAAAAGTAAGGGCAGCTATTTAAAAATAAAAATCATTCCATGTACTATTTCTCCCCTAATGAACTTCTTTAATGGTAGTTGGTTTTCAGTTCAACTGGAATCGACTCCCATGAACTGCTTAGGGACTTCTCCCTTTTTTTTCCCCAATCCCCCCAAACTCTTAGCCCAGTGACTGTAGCAACAAATCTTAGCGGAAAGAAAGACTCAAGTTTTCTTCTGAAATCTTGCCAACAGGGACCTTAAGACATGAATGATGTCCAAGACTCCCTCCACACAAGGCCCGTGAACACTGCCTCCACGGGATCTATAGGCAGCCCAGGAACCTCAACAATTGGCCCAGAAATCAAACCCAAATACACAGCCCTACCACTGAGCCACCAAGCTGATCAGGAGGAAGGTACAAGGTATAGAAAAGTACCTTAACATAGCAGACTGTGGAATCATTATGAGGCCAAGGAATGAACACAAATATTCAAAAATCTAATCCAGGTCTCAATATCAAGTGAGATATCTGATAGAAAATGGTTATAAGATAATCTATCACTGGTTTTTGACTTGAGTTTGATGGACTGTAGGTAACAGAATACGTGGAGCGGCATAATTTAAAAAAAAAAGTCTAAGTCCATTTTGGGCCTAGGGCGCTAGTTGCCCGACATCGGCAGTGTCTAAAGTTCATTCTCAAAAAATACATCCAAACCTTTTTTTTTTTTTTTTTTCGAGAATCACCCTGTTTTATTGTCCAGACCACAAAGTCATCTATCTTTATACCGCATTCTCGTCCAAAAAATTATCCAAGACCAAAACACCTAGAAAAAAACTTTTGGACATGACAGGGGTCAGCAAAGTGAGGGACTGGCCACCCAGACATGGCAACAGAATAGTGGGGCACCTTACAGGGCACTGCTGTGAACTTCATAAAAAGGGTGCCACATAAACATCTCACAACTCCCTTGCAGGTCATGGTGAGCCCCACAAAAACACCCCCAAAGCCTACTATACCCATCTGTCTACAACCCCAATAGCCCTTATGACTGCAGGTGGCACCTATATAGCAGTACAGTAGGGATTTGGGGGTTTTGGGGGGCGCACATGTTCCACCATGAATGGCTTATGGGCCTGGGTCCTCCTCTCTATTATTCACTAGCCCACCCCCCCCAGACTACTTAAGCCATCTCTGTGCAGTTCTACTAGGCTTTCCAACGCTAGGTGCTGATGTTCTGGAGGCAGGTATGTATGTTTTTATTCCGATTTTTAAGGCAATGTGGGTGGGTCAGTGATCAATAGGGGAGTGTGGGGGGGGGTCTGTACTTTCTCCCTATCTGATCACTTTGGATACCTTTTGGGCACTTATACCCGTTTTAGATCGTCTAAGTCACAATGTATAAGTCCCATCTAGGCAGTCTCGTCAAACTTTCAATTATCGCTGAAGGATGACTAAGTTTGGTCAGCCCACCTCCCACCCTAACCACTCCTTGAAAAAAAGCCCCTTTTCACTCTTGACGCACAGCGGCAGTCAAAAGGCCTAAGATGTCTCTAGATACATCTAAAACCCATTTTGATTATTGGCACTTGGACGACTTGTCTTTTAGATTGTCCAACTGCCGATTTAGGCAGATTTTTAGACGTAATTTCATTTCGATTATGTACCTCATAATGTATTTGGTGGTCATGCCTCAGCACACAAACCTTTTGGGATCAAGTTATGCATCTAAATAAATCATCTTTTAGTGAAAACAATTGTATCTTGTCTCTTGAACACTGGCCTCAGAGCTAAGAAAACAACATCTCCATGTATAGAGGAAGTTCCCGGGTTAAGAACGAGTTCCATTTTTAAAACCATTCTTAAGGAGAATTTGTGTGTAACTCATGTTTCACTTACCCCAGTCCAAAGCTCTGCCTTCCTTCTCATCCTCCGCAATTGTGTGCCTCCAAACCAGGATTTTCTTCTTCTCCACTGCTCCCCTGTGCCTCTACACCAGCACCAGGCTTTTTCTCTCCTCCTCCACAGCTCACCTATGCCTCCACACCTTCCCTTCCCTCCCCTTTCCCCATGCCCTGGCATCCCTCTCCTCTCTTTCTCTTCCATCTCCCCCTCCACCTCCATGATCTGGCATCTCCTTCCTTTCCCTCTCTCTTTCCTTCCCCCTTGTCTGGCATCTCTGTCTCCTTCTCATCCCCCCATGCCCTGGCATCTCTCTCTCACTCTGATATTGCCTTTCCTTCCTTCCTTTCCCTCCCTCCTTTCCTCTGACATCTCTTTCCTTTTCTCTCCCTTCCCTGGTCTTTGTTCTCCCTCCCTCCCTCTTCCAAATTGGGTGCAGCATTTCTCTCCCCTTCCCCTTCCCTCTCTCCTAGTAGGACCCAGCAGAGAAGAAGGCCCTATGCTGGTAGAGCAATGGATTGTGAACTCTGCCATTGCCGGAAGAAGTTCAGGATGCTGCACCCAGGGCAAACAGCTCCCCCTGCCCCCTTGGTACCACTGCTGTTCTGGCCAGCTCCTTCCTCCCAGTCACACTTCTCTTCACAAAGCTGCAGCCGCAGTTCCTTCATGTGGCCCAAGGTTAACCAGGAAGTCTTCCCTCTCACATCAGAGGGAAGGCTTCTGGGTCAGCCACGGGCAGCATGTAGGAGCCACTGCTCACAACTTTGTGAAGAGAAATGTGGCTGGGAGGAGGGAGCTAGCCAGGATTAAGAAGAACATGTTAGGACATGAAGTACACCTTACAGCGCTATAGAAATGATAAACAATAGTAGTAATAATAGTAGTAGTAGTAGTAGTAGTAGCAGAAGATGGGAAAGGCAGGACCCCGGTTCATAAGTATGAGTCCAATATAAGTCGGACATTCTTAACCCAGTGTTCTGTATAATGACTGCAAATGGAATGGTGCTTGTGCCGGAATAGAAGCAGAAAAAGACTCTAGGGTTTAGCTATGTTTTTTTGATGTCCAAGCTTACTGCACTACAACAAAACAGATTGATACAGTTCCTCGAAAGCGTATAAACAATAGCTAGAAGGACCACAGCTATATTATAAGGATGTTGGATATATAAGAATTTAAAACTTACGATTGCCTCATCTTTCTCCTATGATCTTACACTTAGCGTTGAGTTGGGAGGGGGTTATGGTTTAAGGATGGGCTATTTAGTTTGAATGGTCTTCTTGGAAATAAGGTATTTTATATATTGAAGAAACACAGTATTTCATTGGAAGGCCTTGTGATATATTTATTATTATTTTTCTTTCAAAAATAAAATAAAATATAAAAAAATAGCTGCATGTAAGCTATTATGCTATAAACTGAATAAATGCTATACTATGAGTTTTGATGCAGCAGGGTGCAGTTTAGCTGCAGGGATTCATCTAGCTATGTTTTTCAAGAAACTCTAGAAAATACCTGCATGTGTCCATTTTGCTTGTATCAGACACAGCTGTACTCGCACCTCTCTCTTCATCCGAGATGTCGCACAAAGTCACTGGAGCCATTTGTGAATGCATGTTTTCTGGCATGGAATGTTCTGGATTTTCCACTCCTCCCATCATTGCATTTTTGGGTTTCCCAAAATTTTCTAAAAAGTATTTGGTTATAATTTCAAGAATAGTTTTTAAAGGATTCTCCTTCGTCTACAAAATAGAAAAAAAAACCTGTAAGAGAATGTACGATGCCAGAAAAAAAAGAAATGCTGTCATAATAATTACACTGCTATTCCTCTGCCTCACTGCCTTGTAATTATGTATTATATTAATTTACTAGTGTTTAAGCCCATTAGATTAACGGGTGCTAGAATAGATGTGCAGACTTAACAATTAAGCAAATTTACTGAAAACTTACCGTGTTGTCTGTCTCCTTGGCCGCCGCTGTATGTATTGTTTTATCTGTCTTTTTTTGCTGTCTGTCTCCTTGGCCACTGTATGTCTGTCTGTCTTTTATTGCTGACTGTCTACTTGGCCACTGTATGTCTGTCTGTCTTTTTTTGCTGTCTGTCTCCTTGGCCACTGTATGTCTGTCTGTCTTTTTTTGCTGACTGTCTCCTTGGCCGCTGTATGTTTGTCTTTTTTTCTGTGTGTCTCCCTCCTTGTCCGCTGTCTGTTTTTTTTGGCCGCTATCTGTCTTTTTTTGCTGACTGTCTCCTTGGCCACTGTATGTCTGTCTGTCTTTTTTTGCTGACTGTCTCCTTGGCCGCTGTATGTCTGTCTTTTTTTCTGTGTGTCTCTCTCTCCTTGTCCACTGTTTATTTTGTTTTTTTTCTTTCAATCTCTCTCCCTGGCTCCCTGTCCTTCTGTGTGTGTCTTTCACTGCCACCTTTTCTGTCAGTCTGTCAATGTCCCGTCTGTTTGGCCCCTGTCCGGGTGTGTAGAGATGTCAGGGGGATGTCGATGGAGGTCTGTGATGTTGGGGGAATATTGAGGATGTAAATTATCTTAGGGGGTATGTAAATTATTGTGCGCCTTCTCCCACCTACCTTTTTTTTTTTTTAATCAAGCATCAAACGGCATCCGGCACAAAATAACCGCTGCTGGGAGAAGTAAACCACTACTCATAGAAAAATGAACGTGCGCGCCTCACGCGTCATAAGCGCCGCGCGCGCTCGCGCACACTTTACCAACTTTCTGCTACCCTGTATAATTTCTCTGCCGGCTTTGGAGCAACAGACGCACGGAGCCACAAGCATTGAAGTGCGCATGTGCGCTAAGGGTATTATTATTATTATTGATACTTTTAATAATAATAATAACAACAGTTTGGGCCCCTTTTACAAAGGTGCGTTAGGGCCTTAATGCGCAGAATAGCGCGCGCTAAAATGTCACGTGCGCTAGCCACTACTACCTCCTCTTGAGAAGGCGGTAGTTTTTCGGGTAGCGCACGCTAATCTGGTGCGTGCGCTAAAAACGCTAGCGTACCTTTGTAAAAAGAGCCCTTTATATACCGCGGGACCGTGAAGTTCTATGCGGTTTACAATGATTAAAAGATGCTACAAATTGAGTAGAATTAACAAAGTTAAAAGCTAGCGATTATCAGCTCTAGAGATCAGTTATTGTGGAATAAGATTGTACAGGTCAGTTGCCTAAATACTTCAGGAACAGATATGTTTTTAGGTGTTTCCTAAATTCCCCATAAGTAGTAGTCATAAGCAATTGTTCCAGATCTTTACCCCATAATGCTGCCTGATATGAGAAAAGATATTGATGATGTCTTTTAAATTTACATCCTCTAACCCAGTGGTCTCAAACATGTAGCCCGGGGACCACAAGCGCCAGGTACTATTTTGAGGCCCTCGGTATGTTTATCATAATCACAAAAGTAAAATAAAACAGTATCTTCATCATATGTCTCTTTAGCTTTAAATTACAATATTATTATTAAGACTTAGCCAAAAGGAAAGATTTATGAACTATAAAGAGTTTTACTTCATACAAAATTGTCATTTCTTTAATAATATACTCTTATGATCACAGCTATAGTTCAAATAGAATTATTCTTCATTAACTTTGATTTTTAAACTCTTGTTAATTATTATATAAATTATTTGTGAAGTGCTCAGACCAAGAAACCCATAAAATAGTGATGTCACTACAATGAGGTTTTCAAGGGGACCATCATTGCCTTCACAAGTCCCCGGCCCTCCCTATACCTATCTGGTTGATGTATCCAGCAATTTATGTTGTTCTATTTCGGGGAGCTATCTACGATATCACTTCTCATTGGTGACATTTAACTTAACAACTAAATATGTGAAAAGGAGAATAAAAATAAAAAATAAAAGTGCTTATCTAAAATGTAGTGTTGCTCATTGTTTCATTGTCTGATTGGAGTCCCGTCCCTCCCATGAGCAACACTACATTTTAGATAAGCACTTTTATTTTTTATTTTTATTCTCCTTTTCACATATTTAGTTGTTAAGTTAAATGTCACCAATGAGAAGTGATATCGTAGATAGCTCCCCGAAATAGAACAACATAAATTGCTGGATACATCAACCAGATAGGTATAGGGAGGGCCGGGGACTTGTGAAGGCAATGATGGTCCCCTTGAAAACCTCATTGTAGTGACATCACTATTTTATGGGTTTCTTGGTCTGAGCACTTCACAAATAATTTATATAATAATTAACAAGAGTTTAAAAATCAAAGTTAATGAAGAATAATTCTATTTGAACTATAGCTGTGATCATAAGAGTATATAGTTATAAGTGTCACAGATTACTGAGTAAATTATCTCTCTATTCGGTAGTTCATTTCTTTAATAAGACATTAACTATTTTTTCTGCGGCCCTCCAAGTACCTACAAATCCAAAATGTGGCCCTGCAAAGGGTTTGAGTTTGAGACCACTGCTCTAACCGATGGAGAAACAAAATTATTTTAATGTTAGGGATACAGAGCTCTCCATGGGACCACCACTCATTTATTCATTCATTTTGGAAAGGAGCATTTACAAAAAAAAACAACAATAACCCTATAGGCGGTATATAAAATCCTAATAAAACTTGAAACTTGAAAACAACACAGTGGCAATATTATCTATGAAACAAATTAGCAGGGACAGATTAACCATGAAACAAGCTAGGTGGTCACTGAGGGGGCAGGAGCAGCTCCCTGGGAAGGAGATGGAATTGAGTAAACAGTGGAGTGCCGAAGGGGTCTGTACTAGGACTAGTGCTATTTAACTTGTTTATAAATGATCTGGAAATTGGAACGACGAGTGAGGTGATTAAATTTGCAGATGACACTAAATTGTTCAAAGTTGTTAAAACACTTGTTGATTGTGAAAAATTGCAGGCGGACCTTAGGAAATTGGAAGACTGGGCATCCAAGTGGCAGATGAAATTTAATGTGGCCAAATGCAAAGTGATGTACATTGGGAAGAATAACATGAATCACAGTTATCGGATACTAGGTCCACCTTGGGGGTAAGTGCCCAAGAAAAGGATTTGGGAGATTTCATGGTGACACTAGGAAGTATTTCTTCACCGAAAGGGTGGTTGATCGATGGAACGATCTTCCACTTCAGGTAGTAGAGGACAACAACGTGCTCGATTTTAAGAATAAATGGGATAAACATGTCGGTTCACTTCAAGGAAGTGCTTAGGGGGGTGGGTTATTCGAGTGGGCAGACTTGTTGGGCCAACGGCCCCTTTCTGCCATCATACTCCATGTTTCTATTGTAGACAATACGATGAAACCTTCCACCCAATATGTGGCGGCGGCCAAAAAAGGGATGGTTAACAACACTAAGAATGTTATACTGCCGCTGAATCGCTCCATGGTGCAACCTCATCTGGAGTATTGCGTTCAATTCTGGTCTCCTTATCTCAAGAAAGATATAGTGGTGCTAGAAAAGGTTCAAAGAAGAGCGACCAAGATGGTAAAGATGATGGAACTCCTCTCGTATGAGGAAAGACTAAAACGGTTAGGGCTCTTCAGCTTGGAAAAGAGACGGCTGAGGGGAGATAAGATTGAAGTCTACAAAATCCTGAGTGGAGTAGAACGGGTACAAGTGGATCAATTTTAACACCGTCAAAAATTACAAAGACTAGGAGACGCTCAATGAAGTTACAGGGAAATACTTTTAAAACCAATAGGGGGAAATATTTTTTCACTCAGAGAATAGTTAAGCTCTGGAACGCGTTGCCAGAGAATGTGATAAGAGCAGGTAGTGTACCTGGTTTTAAGAAAGGTTTGCACAAGTTCCTGGAGGAAACGTGCATAGTCTGTTATTGAGAAAGACATGGGGGAAGCCACTGCTTGCCCTGTATCAGTAGCATGGAATATTGCTACTCATTGGGTTTTGCCAGGTACTAGGGACCTGGATTGGCCACCGTGAGAACGGGCTACTGGGCTTGATGGACCATTGGTCTGACATAGTAAGGCTGTTCTTATGTTCTTAAAAACATGATTGACAGTTTTCTGCAAGCAACTTGCAGGTTCAGATACCACTATGGTTCAAGTTGAAGACCACTAGATACATTGCACTAGAATGGCGCTTAAAAGCGAATTCCTGCACCAAATTTTAGGGGCTGGGTGCAAAAATCCAACTATTCTATAATAAGGTGCTTAGTTACTGGCAATGCCTCTGACCCTCCCAGGCCATGCCCTCTTTTTAATTGCACGCTATGAAATTTAGGTGCCCATGCTATAGAATACAATACAGAGCAGATGCATGTTATATGCAATTTTATATCCCACCAAATCTTCATTAATTACAGCTCTAGGTGGGTTACAGGCAACATAGGGCTCCTTTTACGAAGCCGCGTTAACGGCTTTATCGCACGTGACTTTTTATCACGCGTTAACCTCTGCGCTAGCTGAAAAACTACTGCCTGCTCAAGAGGAGGCGGTAGGGGCTAGTGCGGCCGGCAGTTTAGCGCGTGCTATTATGCACATTAAACCGCTAATGCGGCTTCATAAAAGGAGCCCATAGTGTTACAAAGAATTTTGTATAGTGTTAAATATGTTACAAAGAATAATACAAGCAACATAAAGTTATCAAACTATACATACAGTCTGAGGTAATATATCATAAATAGCATTAACATTGTCTTTGTTTCAGGTGACTTATAATATTAGTCTGAGTTTCTTTGGACCCATGGTAGGGATTCCTTAAAAATCCATGTTTTTAGATTTTTGCAAAATGCTGTAACTCATAATTAATGTCAATTAAATTCCAATTAACTCCAATAATTGATTGTTGGCACCTGATTGATTAGTTTCTGCACACATCTGAGATTCACATCCAACTATGAACAACCTTTACAGAATCTGGAGGGCAATGTATAGCTATAAAGGTCTACACAATATTTTTTTCCCAACTTCCTTTTTCTGAAAAAGTTGCCATGTCAGATGAAACATGACTCAGAGCAACCATCGAGCCCAGCATCTTTTCTCCAACAGGTGCCCATCAGGATTCCCTGGACATACCCAGCAGATCTAGTATCTATTTCTCACTCCCAGATCCACATATCCAGCTAACAACTGATAATGGGAGCTACGCTCCAGAAACTTGTCCAAACCTTTTATAAGATTGAGTATATTTCTAGCTATGATCACAGCCTTCAACTTTAAGGGCTCCTTTTACTAAGGTACGCTAGCAGTTTTAGTGCATGCACGAAATTACCGCGCGTTACACCGCACGGTACGCTTCTAAAACAACGCCAGTTCAATGCTGGCGTTAAGGTCTAGCGCGAGCGGCAATTTAGCGTGCGCTATTCCGCGCGTTAAGGCCTTAACACACCTTAAAATAGGAGCCCTAAATGTGCACTGACTGAAAAAATATCTGTACCTCATGGCATCTTTCATCCAACATATTAGCTCTCTTACTGTATGTAATCTTTTTCCTTTATGTTTAGCTAATATACTTCCAGCAGCATCTCTACACTGTACCTATCACCTCTTTAAAAGCACGGTATGACAATCTCTACCTCAAAAATTCCCAAAGTCTTGTAATACCTTTATAGCAGGGGTGCCCACACTTTTTTGGCTTGCGAGCTACTTTTAAAATGACCAAGTCAAAATGATCTACCAACAATAACATTTTTAAAAAACATAAAACACACTGTACGCAGAGAAAATGTTAATTATCATTTGTATTCGGGTTTTTTTTCAAAGGTCAAGGCAGATGACTTTAAAATATGCAATGTCATCTCAGTAACAATTATACAAAAATAGACAAATATACCCCCTCCCTTTATACTAAACAGTGATAGTGGTTTTTAGCGCAGGGAGCTGCGCTGAATGCCCCTCACAGCTCCTGACGCTAAAAACCCTCATCGCGGTTTAGTAAAAGGGGGCCATAGTGCAAAATATAGACAGCAGATATAAATTCTCAAAACAGACACATTTTGATCACTAAATTGAAAATAAAATCATTTTTCCTACCTTTTTGTCTGGTGATTTCATGAGTCTCTAGTTGCACTTCCTTCTTCTGTAAATCCAATATTTTCTTTCTATCTTTCTGCCCCCTCCCCTTTTCTTTCTGTCTCTATTTCTTTCTCCCCCTGCCCCCCTCTTTATTTCTGTCTTTCTTTCTCTCTCCCCCTGCCTGCCTTTCTTTCGCTCTCCCCCTGCCTGCCTTTCTTTCGCTCTCCCCCTGCCTGCCTTTCTTTCGCTCTCCCCCTGCCTGCCTTTCTTTCGCTCTCCCCCTGCCTGCCTTTCTTTCACTCTCCCCCTGCCTGCCTTTCTTTCGCTCTCCCCCTGCCTGCCTTTCTTTCGCTCTCCCCCTGCCCCCCAAAGCCATCATGCCGATTTCTCCACTTCCCCGATTCTTTTTCTCTCTCCCTGTTGCCCCCCCTCCCCCTAAATCACCATGCCGATTTCTCCCTGCTTCCCCGAGCCAGGCCTGGCGCGTACAAGCACTGGGCCCACAAGACTTCACCTCCGACGTCAATTCAGACGTCAGAGAGGAAGTTCTAGGCCAGCCAGGCAGTGACTGGAGGTGAAGTCTTGTGGGCCCAGCGCTTGTGGCGTCCCTCCTCCAAGAGGAGAAAGACTGACGGCGATGGCAGCTGTTGCAACAGCCTTCCCCCTTCCCCTGAGCCACAGAGGGAAGGAAGGGCCTTGGCCGACCGCCCTCAGGGCCTCCTACCACCCACTGCTGACCGACCTAGCTACAACCAGTGGACTCCGGCAAAGCACAGCTGCCATGACACCACACTCGCCCATACAGTCACAGCCAACCCAGAACGGCGCAAGGAGCGGGAAGCAGAATCACGAAACCCCTCCCGTATCACTAACAGCAGCACTCCACTCCAAAACACAAACACACACACACACCCTGCCCAAAGACAGGGAGGGAGGGAACAGAGTAACCAACTGCTCTCTCAAAAGACGGGGAGGATGAAAAATCAACTTCCAAACATGACCACGTGTGACTAAGGCCTAAACAGCCTTAGCTTCCCTACACAGGAAAGGAGTAAAAAAAACTCCTCTTGCCAGTGCCTTTCCGAAGAGAAAGGCGACCTCTGTAGCCCACAGAACAAGTGAGCTTATGGGATTCAGGTATCCAGGTTCTTCTGGGGTAGGGTGGGAAGGGACCTGGGAGAGCATACAGCCAACATCCTGCAGCTCAACTGAGGCCTGAGCCACAGGAATATCTTTCAACTGAGGCCTGAGCCACAGGAATCTCTCTCATCTGAGGCCTAAGCCACGGGAATATTTCTCAACTGAGGCCTAAGCCACGGGAATATTTCTCTTTTCTAATCCAGGAAACTGAAGCCGGTAGCTGCAGCCAAGCCTGGTTTGAAATCCACCGCAGAAACCAGGAGCTGTGAGGAACCCATCCATCAGCCTGCTGGAGATAGAGTATACTGGTTAGCCAGGAGGTTGTGCATCCAAGATATACCTGAGGACAACTCAGTGCTCTCTATCTGCACCTGCTGGTTGATGGACATAATCCCACTCATCTCTGGATTCATCTGCTATTAATGATAAGAAAAGTCCTATACTTTCACACTGCACAGCAGACAGCACCAACCAGCATCACTTTTTGATCGGGCAACATCCTCACTGTCAATGAAACCTCCAAAATCCTAGGTTGCACTTACCACGGAACCTCAAATCTCCAATCTCCAGAAAAAATCCCTCGTCACCATGAGACAACTAAGACTCAGACCATACTTTCATAAAAACCACTTTGCCCCGATTGTACAGTTGATGATTCTACCATAGCTGGACTACTGTAACTTTGCCTACATGGGAATTAGTACCGCACTGGTCCATAAAATGTAACTCATTCAAAACACAGCTGTAAAATTTTCAACTTGAGAAAATTTGACTCGATCACAGCCTACATCAAGCAACTACACTGGCTACCCATCACATCACGAATAAAGTTCAAATCATGATGCATCATTCACCAAATACTTCATGGAAACTCAGCAACTCCATTCATCCAGCTCTTCTCAAAGGCATGGTCTACTTCCCGAAGGACCTTCAACAGGATACAACTAAACCTCCCATCAACAAAAAATCTCCAAAACAAGCGTGTTTTTCAATCCATGCTAACCTTCCTAGGAGTAAAACCTGGAATGACCTCAGAGAAATGACCAGAACAGAACCCAGCTACACCACATTCCGGAAGAAACTGAAAACCCTCCTCTTTGATATTTAAACTACACCCTATTTCCCTTCTTGCTTATGTATCTCTTCTCCTCCTCCTCCCTGCCTCTCTTTTTTCCACTCACTTCTCTATGCAAGTCGCCTAGAGCCTGCATAGGTATGTGTGATGCACAAATAGAAAATTAGATTAGATTAGTTCTCTTTCCTCAAACCAAGACCCCTTTCTCCTTGAAAAGGAAACATAAGCAGACCTCAAGAACATAACAATGAGGGCTTTTATAAATCCTGTGATTGTAATTCACCAGCAGAAGCTGTATAGAAATAAAGCTGGCAATATGGCACTACTGGTTCTATTAGTATTATCATTGGTCTTATGGATGGATCCTTATAGCAAACATTTTGTTATAGGGTTCACTTAGTGAAGCATACAATGTAAAATGCATAACAATTACATAAAATATATTGAAAACAAATGAAAAATTAAAATCAAATTCTAAAAATCTACAAAATTGATAAAATCAAAATCACAACCAAAATCAAATTAAAGCAAATACTCCTAGAAATTTTAGACAATAAATACTGTATAAATCAGAGCCAAATAATATCAAGTATCCTAGTGGACTGTCAGCATAATTTACACAGAGCCAAAAGCTTTACTATTAATAAAATTAATGGAACATCAATGAGAAATCATAGACTATACAATTGGCAATACATACACTCCTAGGCTTAAAATTAGAATTAGATACATATGGAAGTGACATCACTTACACAAGGAAGTTATCATTTCATGGTGTTCATTTTTTTCAATGTGTTTATTTATAATATGGCTACTCCTCTGGTATGTGTGGACAAATACACATATAATCACACAAGAATTTAAGAAAAGATTCTATGCCAGCAAACTTATATATATAAGGGTCAATTGAAAAGTTTCCAGCCTGATCAAGAAATAGCAAGATTAGCATCACAATTCTATAGCTGTCCGGCAGATGGCATTGACAAATGTCTATGGCTAGATTTTCAAATCAGTCTAACATCTAATTAACATCTAATTTTGTCGTATCAGCCTTTAAAGTGAACAACTGCTCTACTTTATAAAAACTGCACAAAACCAAGTATCGCACTGAGAAAAAAATGTCTTCATTTGAAGGGAAAATCATCTACTGAAATTAAATTCATGTTAGACACAGGGCTCCTTTTTCTAAGGTTCGCTAGCGTTTTTAGCACACGCAGGAAATTACCGCGTGCTACACCGCGCTCTACACTTCTAGAATTAACTCCAGCTCAATGCTGGCATTAAGGTCTAGCGTGCGCAGCAATGTAGCATGCACTATTCCGTGCGTTAAAGCCCTAGCGCACCTTAGTAAAAGGAGCCCACAGTGTATGTTGATGCGTCTCCTTCATTTTCAATGGTGAAAGCGTGAGCTGCTGAGTTTAAACGTGGTTGGACAAGCATTGTTGATGAACACTCCGGACTTACAAAAACAGCAACAACTAACAAAATGGTTTATGAAGTTCACCGAATCGTGATGGAAGATCACCGATTGACCCTAAATGAGATAGCAGAGACTTCTGGTGTTTCATCAGAACATGTACACACCATCCTACTACATGAATATTTAGACATGAGGAAGTTGAGTGCGTGATGGGTGCCATGTTTGCTAACCGTTAACCAAAAAGGAGTTTGATTGGACATATCAAAAACATGTCTCGAGCATTTTAAGCACAATGAGAATGACTTTTTGTGGCATTTTGTGACTAGATAAGACTGGAGTTCATCATTATACTCCCGAGACAAAACAACAATCCAAAAAACAGACTCCAAGAGATGAACCGACAGCAAAGAAAGCGAAAACTCGTAATGGTGACCATATTTTGGGATTTCCATGGGATAATTTTTATTGACTATCTGGAAAAGGGGACAACATTAATGGTGAATACTATACTGGCTTAGTAAAAAGTCTAAGCGCCAAAATCAAGACAAAATGTCCTCATTTGGCCAAGAAGAAAGTTCTCTTCTAGCAGAATGCCACCCTGACTCACACATCAACAATCATGATAGCAATCACAATAGTAAAATTGCATGAATTTCAGTTTAAATTAATTCCCCATCCACTGTACTCTCTGGATTTGTCCCTTTGCGACTTCTTTCTGTTTCTGAAACTGAGTAAATGGCTGTCTGGGAAGAAATTTTCTTCGGATTCTGCGGTCATAGATGCTGTAAATAGCTATTTTTCCAGTTTAGAAGTTTCACATTTTACTGAAGGCATGAAAGGTCTGGAAAAACGTTGGAACAAATATATTGAGTTAAAAGGAGACCATGTTGAAAATAAATTTCATTTTCCCTCCAAAATTGTGGTTTTGTTGACTAGGCCGGAAACATTTAAATTGACCCTCGTATACTTTTTTTTTAAAAGAAGGATAAACCTCAGAACAACCAGGTACACAGCATGTTATGGCGCTAAACAATCACAGGCATAAAAACCTCCAAACCCTAAGTCTATTTATTGTATTGATTAGCACCAAGGAATTTTCAGAGCTCTCGAAATCCCTGATGTAGATTGGTGGAACGCTGGTCAACGCTGAAAGATGGAAACATTCTTCCATTAGAAATAAGTGTGGCTTTTACTTATGTGGACAAAATTGTGATCAATATAATAAATAGTAGACCGTGGATTTGGAGGGTTTTTTTATGCCTATAATTATTTAGTGCTATAACAGGTTGTATCCTGAGTGATCTGAGGTTTTTTCCTCCTTCTTAATGTATGTATACATATAAAGTTGTGGTAGAGGTATTATTACAAATGCATGAGTTTTGTATTTCACCATTACCCTATTTAGTATTTGAAGATATTCTATACAGGCAGAGCCATTTCTAAAATACCACTGGTACCGAGCACCAGCCTGACCTTGATATATACAATTCTAATCTTTATTTTCAATGTAAAATGAGCCCCTTTTCATGTTGGAGAAGTTCCCAATACAGTGGTACCTCGGAATCTGAACCCCCCAGAACTCGAACATTTTGGAGTCCAAACTTTTTTTTGTAGTAAATTTTGTTTCTGAATCCTAACACTGCTTTGGAATCTGAACACGTGTTGCTCAGCCCAAAGCTTTCCCTCTAACGCAGCTTCCTGTTTCCGCCTGGGAGGAAAGCTTTGGGCTGCGAAATGGTTGCAGTTCCTGTATGCTCTGCCACGTGAGACCAATCTTGCTGCATCTTCCAGGGGGACCCAATCTTGCTGCCTCTGCCAGGGGGACCCAATCTTGCTGCCTCTGCCAGGGGGACCCAATCTTGTTGTTTCTGCAACTGAGCCAATCTTGCTGCCTCTGCCAAGGTGACCTGATCCTGCTGTTTCTGCAACTGGTCCAATCTTGCTGCCTCTGCCAAGGTGACCTGATCTTGCTGTTTCTGCAACTGGGCCAATCTTGCTGCCTCTGCCAAGGTGACCTGATCTTGCTGTTTCTGCAACTGGGCCAATCTTGCTGCCTCTGCCAAGGGGACCTGATCTTGCTGTTTCTGCCACGTGGGTCCGATCTTGTTCCTGCACAGCCCCAGGCCACCTATATTAACCATGTGTCCAGCAGAAAATAAAAGCAAGAGGAAAGCTGTTAGAGCTACAATTGAAGTTAAGAAAGAGCTTATTGCTAAGCATGAAAGCGGTACACGTGTGGTTGATCTTGCTGCTATGTTTGGGATGCCTAAATCGACTGTGTGTACAATTTTGAAAAATATAGAAGCTATCAAAGCAGCTATTGTGGCCAAAGGGGTTACTACATTAACCTCTAGGAGATCAAAAAGCATGGAAGAGATGGAAAAACTGCTATTTGGATTAATGAAAGACAGCTTGCTGGTGATGTGATTTCAGGGACAATCATTTGTGAAAAAGCCAAAGTTCTTCACGATGATCTAGTGAAAGGCCTGCCTGATACTACTGATGAAAAGGAATAGTTTAAAGCCAGTAGAGGGTGGTTCGAGAATTTTAAGAAAAGGACTGGGATCCATAGTATTGTTATGCATGGGGAGGCAGCTAGTTCTAATCTTGAAGCAGCTGAAGAGTTTGTAAAGGAGTTTGTGATCAGTGAGGGCTATGTTTCGAACCAAGTGTTCAATTGTGACGAAACTGGCCTCTTTTGGAAAAAGATGCCCAGGCGAACATACATCTCAAAGGAAGAAAAGTCTGTACCAGGCCATAAGCCAATGAAAGACCTCCTTACTCTTTTGGTGTAATGTTAGTGGGGACTGCAAGATCAAACCTCTCCTTGTATACCATTCAGAAAACCCAGGGGTCTTTAAGAAGAATAACATCATTAAGAGCAAACTTAATGTTATGTAGAGATCGAATGTGAGTGGATACATGAGGAGTTTGCTCCTCGTGTAAAGGCTTATCTGCAGGAGAAAAACCTCCTGATCAAGGCTTTCCTTGTCCTCGACAATGCTCCTGCACATCCACCAGGGCTGGAGGATAATTTGGTGGGCAAATATAGCTTCATCAAGATCAAATTTTTGCCCCACAATACCACTTCTCTTATTCAGCCAATGAATCAGCAGATGATCTCAAACTTCAAAAAATTGTACACCAAGGCTATGTTCCAGAGATGTTTTGAAGTTACAAATGAAACGGAACTGACTCTGCGAGAGTTCTGGAAGGATCACTATAATATCCTCCATTGCCTAAGAATCACTGAGAAAGCATGGAGGGAAGTGACTTTGAGAACATTGGTCTCTGCCTGGAAAAACCTCTGGCCAGAATGTGTTGCTGAAAGGAACATTGAAGGCTTTGAAGAACCACCTGTTGTTCCTGACATCGTATCTCTGGGCAAATCCATGGGTTTGGAAGTCAGCAAAGAGGATGTCAACGAGTTAGTGGATGATCACAAGACAGAGCTGACAATGGAAGAGCTTCAGCACCTCAATCAGCAGCAGCAGAAAGAAGTAGCCCAAGAAATTTCTTTAGGGAAGAGGGAGACACAGGTACCATACCTACAGCTGAAATCAAGGATCTGCTCAGCATTTGGTAAAAAACACATGCAGTCGTAGAGAAGTGGCACCCTGATAAAGCCCTTGTTAACAGGTGTGTTAAATTACTCAATGATAATATCATTGAACATTTTTGAAAAGTTCAAAAAGGTCATCATCAAACCACTATGGAATGTTAGTTCACAAAAGACACCATCAGAATACAGACACCAGAACCATTTGAACCACCTGATGCCAACACAGAAGGTGATCCCAAGCCCTCTACAAGTGGTACCTTGGCAAATAGCATAAAAAGGAGCAGAATGAAGACACCTAAACCACCTGATATCAACACAGAAGGTGATCGATCCCAAGCCCTCTACAAGTGGTACCTTGGCAAAAAGCATAAAAACGAGCAGAATGAAGACACCTAAACCACCTAATGTCAACACAGAAGGTGATCCCAAGCCCACTACAAGTAGCACTTTGTCAAAGAGCCTAAAAAGAAGCATAATACTAACACCAGAACCACCTGATGCCAACACAGAAGGTGATCCCAAGCTCTCTACAAGTGGTACTTTGTCAAAGAGCCTAAAAGGGAGCAGAATGAAGACACCTGCCTGGTAACACATGCTTTCACATTCTATCTCCACCTGAACCACCAGAGGCTAATCTGGAAAGTGATTTGCCTTCCTAACAATAATCTACCTCATGTTCCAGATTCCACATCATGATTGGTAATCATTGGTTACTTTAAATTACTGTACTGAACATTACTCTACTGTACTGTACTGTTTTACAGTATTATTGGTTAATACAGTATCTAAGAGTGTTATGAATAAAAAATTACAAAATAAGCTGGACTTATTTCACAGAGGCTTCGGTGTTGCCTGCCTTGTCCACTGCTTCTTATTGTTTTAAATGCTACAGCGCTGAAACTAGACGATGGTCAATGTTTCATGATAAGATAATCATTTCTTCAGCGCTCTGGAATTGTGAGAACAGTAGTTGTCCCACGTTCAGTTCTCTAGTTTCAGTGCTGTAGTGTCTAAAACAATAAGAAGTAGTGGACAAGACCGGCAACACAGAAGCCTTTGAAAAATAAGTCCAGCTTGCTTGCTTTTCTTTTTCACAATCTGGTTTCTTTACATTACTGTACTGAAAATTACTCTACTGTACTGTATTATCATTGGTTAATATCTGAGAGTGTTATGAATAAAACATTACAAAACAAAACTAGTGTGTTTACTGTTATATTTATTTGAAAATGCAGTTTCTATTGATTTCAATGGGAACAATTGTCTTGGAACTTGAACGTTTCGGAACTCGAACTGAGTTCGTGAACGGATTAAGTTCGGATTCCGAGGTACCACTGCATTTTGCCATTAAGTTATGCAGAGAAAGTTCTTTACCATGTGTTAATTGCAGTAAACTAGACTCATGAATTCCATTAGCACATGTTGTTTGCTAAATGACTTCTGCACGTTTTAGTCTTAATGTAGGGGTTTTCAGTTCCTCAGACCAATTACCGTATTTTCGCGGATATAACGCGCGCGTTATACGCGTTTTTACCTACCGCGCATACCCCTCGCGCGTTATATGCCTGAGCGCGGTATACAAAAGTTTTTAAACATAGTTCCCACCCCGCCCGACGCCCGATTCACCCCCCCAGCAGGACCACTCGCACCCCCACCCCGAACGACCGCTCGCACGCGCTCCCACCCGCACCCGCATCCACGATCGGAGCAAGAGGGAGCCCAAGCCCTCTTGCCCGGCCGACTCCCCGACGTCCGATACATCCCCCCCCGGCAGGACCACTCGCACCCCCACCCCGAAGGACCGCCGACTT
Organism: Geotrypetes seraphini; assembly: GCF_902459505.1. NCBI lineage: Eukaryota > Metazoa > Chordata > Amphibia > Gymnophiona > Dermophiidae > Geotrypetes > Geotrypetes seraphini. Next base: position 480,641,876 of record NC_047085.1, on the reverse strand, counting down.
CCCGACAATATCGGGCCAGAAGGGAGCCCAAACCCTCCTGGCCACGGCGACCCCCTAACCCCACCCCGCACTACATTACGGGCAGGAGGGATCCCAGGCCCTCCTGCCCTCGACGCAAACCCCCCTCCCCCCCCAACGACCGCCCCCCCCAAGAACCTCCGACCGCCCCCCCAGCCGACCCGCGACCCCCCTGGCCGACCCCCACGACCCCCCCACCCCCCTTCCCCGTACCTTTGGTAGTTGGCCGGACAGACGGGAGCCAAACCCGCCTGTCCGGCAGGCAGCCAACGAAGGAATGAGGCCGGATTGGCCCATCCGTCCTAAAGCTCCGCCTACTGGTGGGGCCTAAGGCGCGTGGGCCAATCAGAATAGGCCCTGGAGCCTTAGGTCCCACCTGGGGGCGCGGCTTGAGGCACATGGGCCCAACCCGACCATGTGCCTCAGGCCGCGCCCCCAGGTGGGACCTAAGGCTCCAGGGCCTATTCTGATTGGCCCACGCGCCTTAGGCCCCACCAGTAGGCGGAGCTTTACGACGGATGGGCCAATCCGGCCTCATTCCTTCGTTGGCTGCCTGCCGGACAGGCGGGTTTGGCTCCCGTCTGTCCGCCAACTACCAAAGGTACGGGGAAGGGGGGTGGGGGGGTCGTGGGGGTCGCAGGTCGGCTGGGGGGGCGGTCGGAGGTTCTTGGGGGGGACGGTCGTTGGGGGGGGAGGGGGGTTTGCGTCGAGGGCAGGAGGGCCTGGGATCCCTCCTGCCCGTAATGTAGTGCGGGGGGGGGTTAGGGGGTCGCCGTGGCCAGGAGGGTTTGGGCTCCCTTCTGGCCCAACTACACAAAGGTACGGGGAAGGCGGGTGGGGGTGTCGTGGGGGTCGGCCAGGGGGGTCGCGGGTCGGCTGGGGGACAGGCGGAGGTTCTTGGGGGGGGCGGTCGTTGGGGGGAGGGGGTTTGCGTCGAGGGCAGGAGGGCCTGGGATCCCTCCTGCCCGTAATGTAGTGCGGGGGGGGGTTAGGGGGTCGCCGTGGCCAGGAGGGTTTGGGCTCCCTCCTGGCCCGATATTGTTGGGGAGTCGGCGGTCCTTCGGGGTGGGGGTGCGAGTGGTCCTGCCGGGGGGGGATGTATCGGACGTCGGGGGGGGGGCATCAGGCTTTCAGGATGGGGACAGACCTTCAAGGGGGGACAGGACTTCAAGGGGGGACAGTGCACGGAAAGTCAGGGGGGTGAACGGAGAGTCGGGACAGCGCACGGAAAGTCAGGGCAGTGCACGGAAGTCAGGGGGGGTGAACGGAGAGTCGGGACAGCGCACGGAAAGTCAGGGCGGGCGAAAGGAGCGTCGGGCATCATGCGCGGTATACCCGTGAGCGCGGTATACAAAAGTTTTTGTACATATCATAGTGATTTCTGCGCGCTATACCCGTGTGCGCGTTTTACACGGGTGCGCGTTATATCCGCGAAAATACGGTATATAGATTCAAGCAAGCCACATTAAACACAGGCATTATAGTTTACCTTGTTTTGTTTGTACAGGGACTCCAATCGTAAGATATTTCGAAGTTCATTTCTATTATTGATGCTGTGCTCAGATCGTGGAAATTCCTGATCCATAGTGGTACATGTCCTTTTCAAACCCTGCAAAATTCCAAACACATACAGTTGTATATCTGTAACTTTTTAATAGTCAGTCAGCATGCCTGTTCTTCCAACTATTGCGCTACCAAGATTAAGAGCCACAAAATCAAGTCCCCACTACAGAACTTATGTGTCTTTAACCCGTGGAATCATGGAAACATGGAGACTTTCCATGTCAAGGCTCTTCCTTTCTGTTTCTCTTAGTTTAGTTTAGTTTACTTTAATTCACTTAACCACCCCTCCTCATCAACATGCAGATGAGGGACAAGAATACAAGCAGTCCCTGGGTTAAGAACATCCAACTTACAACAGACTCATATTTACAAAGTGGGGTCCTGCTTCTCCCTTCCTGTGACAAAGCACCCCCCCTCTTCTTCCCTTCCTGTCCCAACGCGACTCTCTTCCTCCCTTCCATGTCCCAACGTGCCCCTCATAGTCCTTCCTTCCAGTCTGCATCCCAAATTCGTGCCTCACTCCCTCCCACAGGCGTTTACCTCCCATGGCTGGCTGCCTTCTCCCAGCCACACTTCTCTTTGTAAAGCTGCGGCCTCTGTTGGCAACCCTCCTGCCGACTTTTTCTTGCGCCTGGGGGGGGGCATCAACATGGCCAGAGGAAGTGGGCATCCCTCCTACCAATTTTCGCTGGTGGGGGGGTTCGGTCCCTGATGCCAATTCGTCAGGAAAATGGGGAGGGCTGTCATTGGTGGGGGGGGCTTTTTTCTTTTTTTTAATGGGGTAGATATTGTGCTGTGTGTAACACACATACAGTAGCTGTGCTCATTTTTTTTTTTTTTTTAAGATTTGGTATGTTATTTTCTATCGGTGGGACAGGTAAGCAACTGGTCTTGATCAGTCATTTTTTTCGGATCACTAAAAGCAATTGCATTTTTTTGTGCATTGGGAAGCCATGTTGGAGCATCAATCGCTCTGCTAGTTTACATGGCATTTCAATATTAATGCGCTTATTCGCAAGGCCGGATCAGAGAATGAGCGATCCTGCGGAAAACCATGATGATCGCTATACCAGTCAAAACCGGTTTAGCGATGATCGTTTGAGGATCACTGGCTTTAGTGCATCTAGGCCCTAGCCTTAGTACTTTTTGAAAGAATAAACAATCGGTTTACATTTATCCATTCTATCCTACTCATGAATTTGTAAACCTGTATTATAATCCACCTCAGCCATCTATTCTCCCACCAGCCCTAACCTCTTAAGCCTTTCCCCATATGAGTACCATCCCCTTATTCACTTTGGCTACCCTTCTTTGAACATTTTCTAATGTTGCTAAATCTTGTTTGAGAGCAGTTTCTAGAATTGCATACTATACTCAAGGTAAGGTCACACCATGGAACGACACAGAAGCATTATAATTGTCTGTCTTGTTTTCTATCCCTTTCCTAATAATTCCCAGCATTGTTTACTTTTTTATGTCTGCCACCATCAGGGTGGATTTGATTTAAAATCAATTTAAATCATGGTTTTCTAGAGAAAGATTTTTTTCTGTGAAGAAGCAGCATGTTATCTCTGCAAACACAAATTTACAGTTTTGAGAAATGTAAAACCAAGCATCTGTGATATCTTCTAGACAGAAAAATTTCCTGCAACATTATGAATGGATTAATGGCAATCATTTCCAAAAAATTAAACATTGCATAAATAAACAGCCTCATGCTACATAATTAAAAAACTAATCCTTATTTCATGATATCGAGATTTAATTTTCGGGTGATAACTAATAATGTGGAACTTTGCTTCAAGTAGGTATGATTTGCATTATTTTTCTCACTATGCTCACTTTTCACTTGTCCACGGTATATTTTATCTGTCATTTGGATGCCCAGTCTTCCAGTTTCCTAAGGTTCTCCTGAAATTTCTTCAGTCTACTTGCAATTTAGCAATTTTTAATAGTATTTCTGGAGAAAACTCTCTCTTTTCAAGCTGCTAAACTGAATGGTTGGTTCGGTAAAATTATGGGCTCCTTTTACGAAGCCACGTTAGCGGTTTAACGTGCGTAATAGCGTGCGCTAATTTGCCGGCTGCGCTAGCCGCTACCGCCTCCTCTTGAGCAGGCGGCAGTTTTTCGGCTAGCGCAGGGGTTAGCGTGCAATAAAAAAGTGCGTGCGATAAAGCCGCTAGCGCGGCTTCATAAAAGGAGCCCTATGTTAGGATCTTCTTCTTATCTTGATTTTAGAAAATTATTGAAGACCCAACTATTTGAAAAATTTGTACCCTAACTGGTTTTCTCTTTTAAAACTTCCATGCTTCTTTTATGTAAGGTATCACCTTTTAAATTGCATTTTTACTGTACAATCGGTTCTTATTTGTTGTAAACCACTTAGAACCATTCTTTTTAATTGTACTTTTCTTTTAAATCATATTCTCCACTGTAAGATCAGTTCCTATTTATTGTACATTGCTTAGAATTGTATTTTCCTTTTAAATTGTACTCTTCACTGTATGACTAGTTATTATTTGTTGTAAACCGCCTAGAACCATTTTTTGGTTAGGCGGTATATAAAAAATAAAATTATTGTTATTATTATTGTGTCATCTGCAAATTTAATCCCCTCACACACCTCGTTCTCCTTTCCAAATCATTTATAAATGTTACATAGCATGGATCCCAGTATAACTCCTTGGGGCACTGCATTGAGAAAACTAGCCATTTAACTCTACTCTCTGTTTTATATCTCTTAACCAGCTCCCAGACCACAATAGAATATTGACAAAGTCTCTCATGAGAGATTCCCAAGAAAATTAAAATGCCATGGGATAGAAGGCAATATTCTGGATAAGAGCTTTCTGAAAATCTAAATGTACCACCATCAATTCACTCACTTTACATACATATTTATTCATGCCTTTAAAAAAAAATGTAAAAAATTGGCAAAGTAAAAATGTCCTTGACTGAATCCATGTTGACTCTGCTCCATTAAATCATGTTAGACCAGTGGTCTCAAACTCGCGGCCCGCCAGGTACTATTTTGAGGCCCTCAGTATGTTTATCATAATCACAAAAGTAAAATAAAACAGTTTCTTGATCTTTAGCTATAAATTACAATATTATTATTAAGACTTAGCCAAAAGGAAAGATTTATAAACTATAAAGTTTTACCTCATGCAAAATCGTCATTTCCTTAATAAGACATCAACTATTTTTCTGCGGCCCTCCAAGTACCTACAAATCCAAAATGTGGCCTTTCAAAGGGTTTGAGTTTGAGACCACTGTGTTAGACTATATGTTTGGTAACTGTAATTCTTTATAACACTTTCTATCATTTTGCCTGGGACTGATGTCAGGCTTGCCAGTCTAATTTCCCAGATCACCACTGGAACCCTTTTAACTCACTCTGACCAGGAATAGACTTCTCGGTAGTTAAAGCACAAAGCTGGGCAGAAATCCCACCATTGCAATGCACTTCTTCAACAGACGTGGTGCTCCTAAATGACCTCATTATTATTTTGCGACAGCCAGAGAATACAGCACCAAGAGAGTATCCTTAATTGATGCCAAACATTGATGTGCATCCAAGAGAGAGTGAAGAGAGAGAAAGAGAGGACAGCAGAAATAAGGGTTCAGTTTTCAGATGAGAGGAAGACCAGATTGGCTGAGGAGGGGTTAAGAGAGAAGAAGAGAGAGCAAAAGGAAGTGGACACTGGTAGTCTGAGAGAGGATTAGCATCAAGAGTAGGTGTGTATTTGAGAGTGAATTAGGGATGGGGTTCAGAAGGGAGAGAAAGCCGACAATGAGAAAAACAGGAGAATATGATGGGGAGGTGAATCAGAGGAATGACAAGAGCTGGTTGCAACAGTATTAGGCAGCCTAGGCAAACCCTCAGCCTTTTATACCCCCCTATCTTTTAGGCCTTTTGATCCCTCAACAATCATAATCACTCCAAATACTCCACTTTACAGAATAATCTGACAAATGGGCCACTTGAAAACTGACCACCATCCCTGTTGCTAGAAATACCTCTTATAGTTTCTTTATGTCAATGTTCTTCAATGCAAGGCCGGAGGTCAATGGTGGCCCTCGATGATGTGTGTTGCCCCAGAGGCCTCCATGCTGGCTTTTTTTCTGCTACTCTCTGCTTCTCTAATCACATACATGACAGAAAGGGGAAATTGGTTGGGAAGAAAAGCTGCATGCTTGAAGGGCAAGGCTTTTCTCAATAGGTGAAGAGAGTGCATTTGGAAATGCCCAACTCCATGAGGATACACCCAATAAAAATTTGGAGGTAGGCTGGTAGGAATGGATATCATTGACACAACAAAGTTATGATCTTGCATAGGAAGATATTTGGCGGCTCTCCTTCAACTAAATTGGATCCAAAGTGGCCCCAGCTTAAAAATTAGTGAAGACCACTGCTATGTTCATGTGATTGTCAGTAAATGATGGCAGATAAATATCCAGCCTGCCTGACAAGATGGCCAGAGTTATATCTACCATTCATGTAGGCGATACCCCTCTACGTCTTGTTTAAAATTGCAAAGGTTTGTCATGACTACAGTTGCTCTTGCTACCAGAAGCTGCTGCCTTAGGCAACTAACAAGTTCAGTCTAATGGTTGGGCCAGTCCCTTCTTTCCTCCCAATCTCCAGATCTGAAGAAGAGCTACCTTTGAAAGATAATCAAAAAATGCATTGTTAGTCCTCGTTAAAAAAGATATCACCTTCTCTCTTTTATGTTTTTGATTTATTATATTACCTGTCTCTTCTATGCTTTGATGTACAGTGCTGCATATGTCTAGTAGCGCTACAGAAATGATTAGTAGTAGTAGTTTTATTTCTTTATATTACCCAGTCTCCCAAGTTCTGACTGGAAAATAGCAAATGTTACACCTATCTTTAAAAAGGGATCGATAGTTGACCCGGGAAACTACAGGCCGGTAAACTTGACTTCAGTTCCGGGCAAGATGGTAGAAGCACTGATAAGACAGCATCTGTGAGCATATAGAAAAAAATGGACTAATGAAAGCGAGCCAACATGGCTTCTGCAAAGGAAGATCGTGCCAAACAAACTTACTGCACTTTTTTGAAGGGATAAACAGCCAGATGGACAAAGGAGAACCCATAAACGTTGTTTATCTCGACTTCCAGAAGGCCTTTGACAAGGTACCCCATGAGCGGCTACTCAGGAAGCTGTGGAACCACAGGGTGGAAGGGGACGTACACAGATGGGTAAAAGCACTGGTTGGCAGGCAGGAAGCATAGGGTTGGAGTGAAGGGACACTACTCGGACTGGAGGAGGGTCACGAGCGGTGTTCCACAGGGGTCGGTACTCGGACCGCTGCTGTTCAATGTATTTATAAATGACCTAAAAACAGGGACGAAGTGTGAAGTTATAAAATTTGCAGATGACACTAAACTCTGTAACAGGGTTAGAACCGTGGAGGAATGTGAAGACCTACAAAGGGACCTGAACAAACTGGAGGAGTGGGCGAACAAATGGCAGATGAACTTCAATGTAGAGAAATGCAAGGTCATGCATATAGGGGAAAAAACCCAATGTTCAGCTATAAAATGGGGGGGTTAGTACTAGGGCAGTAGTCTCAAACTCAAACCCTTTGCAGGGCCATATTTTGGTTTTGTAGGTATTTGGAGGGCCGCAGAAAAAAAAATAGTTAATGTCATTAAAGAAATGACAATTTTGCATGACGTAAAATCTTATAGTTTATAAAACTCCCCCCCCCCCTGAAGGCCTGCATGTTCCCCCATTCTTTGCAGCATTCTCCCCTGGCCTCCCGGTCTTAGTTTTAGCTAATTACCGCAGCCTGCAGAGAGGATCGCCGATACTGTAGCATCTATTTTAAAATTTCTTTTATATTGTAATTTTAATTACATGTAAATCGCTTTGAATAATGACAAAGCGATTAATCAAATACATATTAAACTTGAAACTTGAAACTTGAATTCCTTGCAGGCTGTCATCAGCCTCTGCAGCACATTCCCTCTGCCACGGACCCACCCCTCCTCTGACGTCAGGGGTAGGATCACGGCAGAGGGAACATGCTGCTGAGGACGCCAGCAGCCTGCAAGGATCGCTATAGCACCGGCAATCCTCTCTGCAGGCTGCGGCAATAATCTGAAGGTAAGAGTGAGAGGCCAGGGGGAAAGCCGGAGGATGCTGCAAAGAGCGGGTAGCATTAGTACAGACATCACTAGTACAGACTGCGGACCACAAAATAGTATCTGGCGGGCTGCATGTGGCCCCCAGGCCGCGAGTTTGAGACCACTGTACTAGGGGAAAGTAACCTTGAAAAAGACTTGGGTGTGCTGGTGGATACAACAATGAAGTCAATGGCACAGTGCGCAGCAGTCTGAAAGAAAGCAAACAGAATGTTGGGTATTATTAAGAAGGGTATCACAACCAGAACAAAGGAAGTCATCATGCCGCTGTATCATGCGATTCGTCACCATACCTAAAGAAGGACAAGGCGATATTTGAGAGGGTTCAAAGAAGGGCGACAAAAATGATAAAAGGTATGTAAAACCTTTCATACGCAGACAGGTTAGAAAGACTGGGGCTCTTCTCCCTGGAGAAGCAGACTCAGAGGAGACATGATAGAGACATACAAGATCATGAAAGGCATAGAGGTGGAGAGGGACAGATTCTTCAGCCTATTGGGAACCACAAGAACAAGGGGGCACTCGGAGAAATTGAAAGGGGACAGGTTCAGAACCAATGCTAGGAAATTCTTTTTCACTCAGAGGGTGGTGGGCACCTGGAATGCGCTTCCGGAGGATGTGATAGGACAGAGTACATTACGGGGTTTCAAGGAGGGATTGGATAAATTCCTGAAGGACTCGGGGATTGAGGGATACAGATAGGACTAAGAAGGTTAATAGATAGAAGGGAAAAGGGGAATGAAGGGTTTCAGACAAAAATCACTTTACAGGTCATGGACCTGATGGGCTGCCGCGGGAGCGGGCTGCTGGGCGTGATGGACCTCTGGTCTGACCCAGCGGAGGCAACTTCTTATGTTCTTATGTAAAATATTTTTCAAATAACTAAAAAGCTGCAATAAACAGCCAAGCAATCCCTATCAAGTTTCACTAGTCATAACATTATTTTGTTCAGGTAATAACCAGAACTCTGCTATATGCACCATTTCATAAGAAAAATGTGATAAACAGGCATATTGAACCCATTGTCTCCTAGGAACAAGACAACAATAAAATTCATCTTTCCGAAAAGAAAAACAAGATTTGATAGCCCAGTGTTTAAAGGAATAAAGCTCATGGGAGTAAATTTGCAGCTTCTAGCATCTCTCTACTTTCAAGGTTGTTACAGTACAGCAGGGCCTCATGGGAGCTGTAGTTTCTAAAACTATAACAGACGAACAGAAGAGTCGATACATAAAACGATGCTTTGGCTGAGGAGAAGAAAACAAATATAGAATCCATTATAAAACAGCTTTAATTGCGAGAAGGGAAATCTGTCATTCTCTCTCCCCTCCCCCCAAAAAAAAAAAAAAAAAAAGCGGGGACCGGGCATTTTTACCTTCCTGCTGAGAAATTCCCTCACCAGGGAGGAGGCCACGGCTTCCACGAACGCATTGTCCATTTCAGCTGCTGGACGTCTCCGGGGCGGAGCGCCGTGCCTAGTCTTTCCTGACCTGGGAGCTGCACAGACGCCTGGGCCCAGGCACGCCCGCCGCACCGCCGTTTCCCCCGCTCTCGAGTGTCAGGGCTCCGTTGCCACGGCAACAGGTTAGTGATCATAGAAGCGAAGCCACCGAAGCTCCACCTCCCTTTGAAGGGTAGAAGTTGGGTGCGCTGGGGGGGGACGCGAGAAAGAGAGATCGGAGAGTATGCAGTACCGTTTTCCGAAAGCTCACCAACTCAACTGATGTCAGAAATAAATTCATAAGAAGCAAAACAACTGTCCAAAAATATAGTATGGGACCAAATTTGGCACAGATGTGTTTAAAAATTGGCTAAGACCCCCCCCTCCCCAACACACCCTTTATAAAAAGGCCCAGTGCACATATATGGGACAGAAGCAGTTCCAGCCTCTGCAGCATAGCGATTTAAGACACCGTGCAAACGAGCCATTAGGGAACTGTGCTTTTCAAACTATCTCGACCTCCACTCTCTTGGTCATAGTATGCAGAGACACACAGAAATGCGCAAAGATACATATTTCTAACTTTTGCAACATAAAAATGTAGTACACAAAACTTCAGAGGGGCAAGAAATAAATCCATGACTACGAGACATGCTGTTGTGCCCCCCTGCTGCCACTGGCTATTCCTGCTGGGCTGGCTCTTTGCGATAGGTATTTTGTTTTCTTTATCTACACTGGTCGTGTGGGCAACCTAAAAAAAAATTGTGTGTGCGCACAAAATATCATATGCATAGATCTACAGATAACTGTATGAACAATTGATTTGTGCATGTTCAAAATTTTATAACACACATACAAAAAAATTACTGAAACAAACTGAAAAACATCCCAGAATCTGAGGAAAAAGGAAAGTGAACTAAAACTTTTAATTTCTTAGGCTTCCACAGCTGGCACCATGATTACAGCAGTTGTCTGGGTCCTGGCAATGCTGATTAAGGGCTAGATACACAAAACACAGTCACTAAGAAGACTGTGTGGATCGCTGTGGGCCAATTTTTTGGCCAATTCTGTAACAGCAATCAATGTTCCAACAAGTTTGCATGCAAATGATTTGTGCGGAGGTGTGCCGTAATCCCATCTGATTGGTCGCTGTGAGATTGACTTTGACACATGCATATAGCCTGTTTGGGGAAGCCCGAACAGCTAAGCAGCAAGGGAAGCCCCAAAGCAGCCTCCTGCCACTCAGCTGTTGGGGCTTTTTTCTTTAATAGCATAGATGTGTGTGTGTTACACACGCACAATATCTACCCCATTTAAAAAAAAATGCAAGCAGCCCCCCTCCCCCCAACCCAAAGAGGCCGGAGGGATGCCTACTCCCTCCTTCCAACACAAAACACCCCTCCACCCTGGTACTTGAATAAAATTTGAGAGGGTTGCCCACTCCCCACACACACACTGAACCATCCCCATACCTGTTCAAGAAGTAGACAGTAGGAGGGATGCCCAGTCCCTCCTGCTCGCAGGCCTGTCACTCCAAAATGGCAGGCTTTCCCCTTCCTGGGATGCACAGAGAGAGGCCTAAGGCCAATTGGCTCAGATACCTAAGGCCCCGAGGGAGGGGAGGAGTCAGTTCGGTGGGGTGGGGGAGTGAATCCTGGTAGAAGGAGTGTTAGGTCAGGAGGGATTTTGCGGCAGCAGGAGGGAGTGGACATCCATCCTGCTTTTTATTTAAGTACACAGTTACTGACAGGTTTTCAGTTTTTTGGGGTCAGTCTTAGCAATCCATTTATGGCATGCAATGTTAGGCCATCGATCACATAGCTCGTTTTAATATTAAATTACCTCATTTGAATGCCAGAATCAGAGAATGTACGACCACACAGGAAACCAAATGGTGAGCCGTTTTGAGCATCAGGGCGGCAAATTCTGTCAGTCGCTAAACCAGTCAAAATGGTTTAGCGACCATCAGTACATGATCGGACAGTTTTGTGCTTCTAGCCCCACGTTTCCTCATGAAGGGGGAGGGTGGATTTTAGTGGAAATTGAGGAATCTACCCACCTCAAACCCCAGTCAACCAGGTTTGAGAACCCACTAGATATAAAGACAAACTGCAGATCTATGCCGTGGCCGGAAAATGGAATATTTTCTGGATTAATGGTCACATGCTAATTATGCCATTAGCAATCAGCCATTAATAAAAAAAATTACCACGTGAGCCCTATTACCACTTATTTAGTAGACGTTAAGGGTCCCGCACTGTCATGCCTACTCTCCACCCCTAACATGCTCCCATAGAAGAAAAAGTTACTTATAGTGGCATAGGAGGGGGGCAACCTCCCCAGTCACCATCTTGGTGGGGATACAGGCACCTATGGTTAGTTTAGGCACCTTTTTAGCATTTAAATGCTTTTAAAAACAGGTCTAGCTCCAAACATCTAAAAAAAAGCCCAGGACCCTTTGTTAAAGGTTTGATTATGCCTGATTAGCGTCCAAGTCATAAGCCTGCCAAAAACACGCCTCCTTAAGATTTGGATGCACTAAAAGACAAAACAAGCAGAGAAGAGTATGTAGCACAGTGGTAAAAGCAACAGCCTCAGCACCTTGAGGTTGTGGGTTCAAGGCCACACTGCTCCTCATGATCCTGGGCAAGTCCCCTAATTCCACCCCACCCTTTGTCCTAGGTATATTAGCTAGATTGTGAGCCCACTGGGACAGACAGGGGAAAAATGCTGGAGTACCTGAATAAATTCATGTAAACCATTCTGAGCTCCCCTGGGAGAACAGTATAAAAAAATTGAATAAATAAATAAAGACATCTAGAAAGTTTGTTTTGAGAATGTCCACTTGGATGTTTCTTGACACCCAAGAACACACTGCTGGGAGCAAGCTCCTAATCTAAACTAAACTAAACCTTAAGTTTATATACGGTTTAGATGCTAGATCAATCCCTTTAGGGAGGAGGATGCAGCCAACAGATTTTGGCTGCTTTTGGAGCAATAGCGGCAACATTTGGAGTAGAGTAAGAGGAACTCCCCACTTTGGGGGCAATGCTCCCCCTCTGCTCCTGGATTACAAGAGGACTGAGCTAGACCGAATGAAGAGTTTCTAAATTTCACTTTTTCTCTTCAGTGTCCTGCGATAGCAGCAATCACGACACCAGCCACAGAAGCCCAAGAGAACATTTCTAGATTCTATTTGATCAGCAACAGAAGAACTGGATAAAACTATCTTTCCAGTCTTCCTTGGTGCATAAGCAGGCTGCAGCGCTAAGAACCAGAGTCTCAAGAATTAGAAATAAAAATTCTTAAGACTCATGTGAATTTGTTAGAACATACAGTTGAATTTGCCTCTCAGCACAAAGCTATGTTAATGAACAACAGAAATTTACTTTACAATAAGAGAGACTTTGGAACAAACATTTTTAAGAAAAGGAATGAACATAAGAACATAAGAAATGCCTCTGCTGGGTCAGACCAGAGGTCCATCGCGCTATGCAGTCCGCTCACGCGGCGGCCCATCAGGTCCAAGACCTGTAAAGTAATTCTCTATCTATACCCTTCAATCCCCTTTTCCTTCAGGAAATCATCTAATCCCTTCTTGAAACCCAATAGCGTACTTTGTCCTATCACACCCTCTGGAAGCACATTCCAGATGTCCACCACCTTTTGGGTGAAGAACTTCTTAGCATTGGTTCGGAATCTGTCCCCTCTTAATTTTTCCAAATGCCCTCTCATTCTTGTAGTTTTCGAGAGTTTGAAGAATCTGTCCCTATCCACTTTCTCTATGCCCTTCATGATCTTGTACATCTCTAAGCCTCCGCTTCTCCAGGGAAAAGAGCCCCAGTTTCTCTAATCTTTCAGCTTATGAAAGGTTTTCCATACCTTTTATCAATCGTGTCGCTATTTTCTGAACCCTCTCGAGTATTGCCATATCCTTCTTAAGGTACGGCAACCAATATTGGACGCAGTACTCCAGAAGCAGGCGCACCATCGCCCGATATAACGGCAGGAAAACATCCTTCATTCTGGTTGTAATATCTTTCTTGATAATATCTAGCATTCTGTTTGCCTTCTTTGAGGCCGCTGTGCACTGTGCCAACGGCTTCATCGTCTTATCCACCAGTACCCCTAAGTCCTTCTCTAGGCTACTTTAACCCATTACCAGTCCTCCCATCGTATAGCTGCACATCGGGTTTCTGTTTCCTATATGCAAGACTTTACATTTCTCTACATTAAAGTTCATCTGCCATTTATTCGCCCACTCTCCCAGTTTGTTCAGGTCCCTTTGTAAATCTTCACAGTACTCTTTAGTCCTAACCCCACTAAAAAGTTTTGTGTCATCTGCGAATTTTATAGTCTCGCACTTCGTCCCTGTTTCTAGGTCATTAATAAATACATTGAACAGCAGCGGTCCAAGTACTGAACCCGGCGGAACACCACTCGTGACCCTTCTCCAGTCTGAGTAGTGGCCCTTCACTCCTACCCTTTGCTTCCTACCTGCCAACCAAAATCAAGGAGAAGACACTGACCAGGAAGAGGAAGATGTAATCCAGTCTGTGGAAATGTGTAAGGTGCTATGTCTTTAAGGAATTGGTTTCTAAGGACTTGTGGCGAGTGCAGCACCAATGGGTGAATGGAGGCCCTTATAATATTACAAAACAGGAACACCAAGGGTTGCAAAAGCTACTTGCGAAAGATAGTATAATTATACTTAAGGCAGATAAGGGAGGGGCAACAGTTGTGATGGATAGAAGAGATTACGAAAACGAAGCCCTACGACAATTAAGTGACCTTCGGGCATATAAGAAATTAGATCAGGATCCTACTGGGGATTTGGCAGGGGATATATTGGACTGGCTTACCATACACTACAAAAGGGGAGTTCTTTTTTTTTTATATTTTATTTCTTTATTAATTTTCAATTTAAATCAAGCTAAACACTTGTACAGAAAGCAATAGTCATAATAACAAGATAATCATGAGGTAATTAAACATCCGATAAGAAAACATTATTTAACTATTTAAGCTCAAGTCCTCCTAAAGGATCCAAGATTGAATTAGCGAAAAAATAAAATTAGAAATTATTTTGCAAGATATTCAAAGCAGAAGCACTGAAAAATGAGGTTTCTTAATTATATTAGGGTTCAAGATGATTCTCCATCCAAACGAGACGTAGCTACAAAAGTTGTCAATTGAGATGGTTCAAAGAATACATATTTAACAGAACGGTAACACACTATACATTTACATGGATGTCTCAAATAAAAAGTTGCCCCCAGAGAAGTAACCCCATGTTTCAAAAGAAGAAATTCACGGCGACGCTTCTGTGTCTCCCTTGTAAGATCAGGAAACATCTGTACTTTACAACCAAGAAAATTTTTTGTCTATTTTTAAAGTAAAGTCTTAATAGCCATGTTTTATCTAGCGGAAGCGCCACAGTTAGGATCAAAGTTGCTGGTGATGCCAAGTCTTTATCAGATGTCTCCAATAATTCTGAAACATTTAAAGTTTGTTGGGCCAATTCTTTTTGTTGATTAACAGAAACTTTCATAGGCAAATAATAGACACGTGAGAATGGTGGTAACATTTCTTCTGATACTTCTAAAATTTCCATCAAGTATCTCTTAAGCATTTCTCTTGGATTTACCATTTCTAATTTAGGAAAGTTAATTAACCTTAAGTTATTACTACGAGAATTATTCTCAAGCATTTCAACTTTCCTTCTCAAGTTGATATTGTCTTTAATTAAAGTCTCTTGAAGTTGTTTTGATGTAATTATTTCCTTTTCAATTTTCTGAATGGTTTTATCTGAGTCAGACAGTTCTTTTCTTAAATCTTTAAATTCTTTTGTATGTTCTGTGATTTTTTCCTTCCAAATATTGAAATTTAGGTGTAGTAAACTTTACAAAACCTGCCATTAAGTCCCATAATGAATCTAAGGTTACAACTTCAGGTTTTACCAAAGAAATTGAAGCTTGTAAATTAGTAGAGTGCTCACCATTCTGTAAAGAATCTTCAGGGCCAGTCTCTTGGATTTCACCCCCTTGTAAAGCTGGATTCTCTTCAGGTGTATTTGTTAGGGCTCCTTGAACATGAGCCCCAACCTCCAAACCTTCTCCCGGATTTAAACTTGCCTCTAAGGGAGAGAACACCTCCAACTCCGGGGTTTCCCCACCCCTGGGAGAACTGGTAACCTGAGAGTGTGGGGGCGGCTCCCTTGCATCAGGGCTTCCATGCCCTGGAGGAACAGCTACGGGTTCGCCTCCCTGTGTCCTCAGCGGGCCGCCTTCCAACGCTCGATAAAACCTCCTGGACTCGCCTCAAGAGCCGCTCAATATTGCCCAGAGAGGGAACCTCGGGACGCCGCGAGACAGCAGCAGTGCTCCGTCTTCTCTTGGGCATATCTGTAAGTAATCAAGAACCCTTTCCAGAGTTCAATTGTTAAGAAATTCACAGTTTATGAGCAAGCCTGACGCGAGCAGCTCAGCGCGTCTGACTCGAAGCAGCCATCTTGGATCAAAAGGGGAGTTCTTACCAAAAAGGAATATGTTTTTCTTTTTAAGAAATATCCAAGAGCTCCTAGGATTTCATTTGTGCCAAAAATACATAAAACTCTGGACAAACCAGCCGGCCGTCCTATTGTAAACACCCAGCAGTCAATATTGAAACCTCTTAAAAAATTTATAGATCATTTCTTAAGGGGTGAAGTCCCAAAATTACATCATTTATTAAGGACTCATCTCATTTCTTGAGAAAATTGTTACAACTTAAGATTGATATGCACGACATATGAATGGTTACACTAGATGTGACGTCCCTGTACACCCAGATTCTGCAGGTCCAAGCTTTGAAGATTATTGAGGAAGTATTACAGCAGATTCCCACAACATTTATGATGAGGTTGGCACAATGGGTCATCCAATCCAACTATTTTCAATACAAAAAGGATTTTTTTCAACAAGTGCAGGGTTGGCCATGGGGGCTACCCTGGCTCCATCGGTAGCCACCCTGTACATGGCCTGATTTGTCTATGGAACTACTCATTATTCCTATATACCCTTTTGGGTCCGGTTTCTGGATGACGTGTTCCTGTTATGGCAAGGAACACGGGAGCAACTAGACCATTTTTTTACTACACCTGAATACTGTGGATGAGCACATAAAATTCACAATGACATGCCACCAGACTTGCATAGAATTTCTCGACATCACCATTTCGGTGGTGGAGGATGAGATGTTTACTTCTTTATTTAGAAACCCGGTGGCGCAAAACACGCTACTCCACTTCGATAGCTTTTACCCATTTAAACTACGGTTTAACTTAACTATTGGCCAATTCTTGAGAGTTCGCCGAGCATGCTCATCCCTTGAGGAATTTAAAAGCCAGGCTAAACTGCTCACCAAGAGTTTTCTAGAGAGGGGTTACCCAGGTAGAGCCATTAAACAAGCATTTATACGAGCTAAATATGCTCAGAGGGAACTCCTTCTAGAAGAGCCAGGTCATGTGGATGAGAAGGAAGATGAAGTTTTGACATGTGTTCTCCCCTTCTCCCCAGCAGTTAATTTTTTGGTTAGAATTATGAAACAACATTGGCATGTGGTACAAATACATCAGGCTCTTTATGAATTTCCTAGGATAGCATACTCCAGGGGGATAACGAAAAGACAACGGTTTAACTTTCAAAAATATGGGGTGAGAGAGAGTGGGGAGGGGGGCCAACACAGAAAGTGCGGCAAATGCCAATGGTGTGCCACTACTATAGGAGGGGCTAGCTGGAAGGTCCTGGGAAGGGAGGTCATTTTGAAGTCCATAATGGACACAGACTGTAACTCGATGAATGTGGTATATGCTATAGTATGCCCGTGCGAATTAATATACATAGGGCGGACTAGTAGACCGGTAAAAACACGGTTAACAGAACATAAATCTCACATTACTAACAAACATCTTCAGGCCCCCCATGGTAAGCCACTGGATAACTAAAGCTCACAAGGTGGAGGAAATTAAGTGGCGGGTCATTGACAAGATTAAAGGGATGGTGGGAATATTGAAAGGGAATTGAATGAAAAAAAACAGAGATACATTTTCCAGACTGACACTGTGGAACCAAAAGGGCTGCATGGGGAGCTGGAATGGGCATCTCTGATAGGTTGAAGAATGATCCAATAGGCAAACAGGGGGTGGTAACTTTTAAAATGCACTAGTATTTAAACCCCGGGGTGAGACGCACCGCCATCTTTCTCTCCTAAGCAGCACAGAGAGTCGGATGACAGTGACACCCTCGGTAAGGATTTATTTAAAAGATTAGAGGGTTAAAGAATTGGGGATTTATAAAATAAGGAAGGTTAATGTTTTACAAGATAGTTGAAATGTTTTTCCTTCTGTTCACAGGCATGCAAAACATGTCTGGTTATCTCTCCCGAGTCATGTTAGCCTAAAGATAAGTGACTTAAGTTCTTATATAATGATTACACTGGATTTTTATTAGAGTTGAGGAACAATATTAAAGAGAATTACTAAATAATTGAAAACTAGAACTACGGGTGTGAAAGCCGGTGATGAGAACCATGTAAGTCTTCCTGCTGTCAAAACTCATTACAGCGGTGGGGCTAAGGCTTTCGTACAAACCTAAAGAAAAGTTGAATATTGGACTTTGAATTTCGGGACCCAAATCTCTAAGTTGATTCTTAATAGTTCCAAATTAATAGTGAAATTCTGAAAGTTTACCATATATAATTGGGCTATAACAAAAAACTTAGGCATTGGTAACTTAGGCCAGGGTTTTACTGGCCTACATTGCAGGCACCTAAGTTCTTTGGAGAATTGCACCTAGCAGGATCTATACCCTGTCTTCACCCTAAAATACACCCACTTAGGTGTTGGACGCTGCTAAGCGAAAAAACAAAAAGAAAAATCCAACACGGTCTGCAGTGAAAACAAAACAGCACACGGAAAACCTGCAGACAACCGTTCAAGATGCAGGCTATGTTTATTATATATATTATTAAATGCAGTTAATGTTACCACCTTTTAACAAACCAAGGGACCCAACATGGTCCGTGTTTCAATTAACACACCCTCATCAGGGGTCCAAGGTTGATAAAGTTTCAAATTAAACCGCAAACAGAAATAAGCATAAGCCTGTATAAATCGAGGGTAATCACTGACCAACGGTCTCAGTGTAAACTTGCTTTGAAGCAAGTGCCATGTGATAGGCACCTACTGGGCACTTAATTTTTTTTTTCAATTATGAGCTTGTTAAAGCTCATAATTGAAGCTATTAAGATCATTATGGCGATTTAGGTGCCTCTTATAAAATCTAGTCCTAAAAATGCATCCACACTGTGAATAAACAATGCACAGGAAAAAAATTTTCTGTGCATTAACTGCATGCCTCCAACGGTGACAGGTCAAAAGCGCGCGCCGACAAAGGTGCGCTGAGACAACTGAGCGCAAGGCGGAAGCCCGCGCTGAAGAAAAACAGTGTTTTAAGGGGCTCTGATGGGGGGTGTTAGTCGGGAACCCCCCCACTTTACTGAATATAGAGCGCGCCGGCGTTGTGGGGTTTTTTAACCCCCCACATTATACTGAAAACTTAATTTTTCCCTAAAAAACTGGGAAAAAGTTAAGTTTCCAGTATAATGAGGGGGGTTACAACCCCCCCACAATGCCGCACAACGCCGGCGTGATCTGTATTCAGTATAGTGGGGGGGGTTCCCGACCAACACCCCCCGTCGGAGCCCCTTAAAACACTGTTTTCTTCGGCGCGGGCTTCCGCCTTGCGCTCAGTTGTCTCGGCGCGCCTTTGTCGGCGCGCGCTTTTGACTATGAACCCCTCCAACAGTTAGTGCTAAGCCTTTTTACTTACCATGAATCCATTTTTGCTGTTAAAATGCATTAAGTGCTTTAATAAAAGGGCCCAACAATTTACATTTTGTCTACTTCTGAAAACTGAACTATGACCAACACATGCTTTCAGCTGGATCTTACAGGCACTAGGAAATAAAGGGGCTTGTCCCAGGTCACATAGGGCTCCATTTACAAAGCCACGGTAGCGATTCCCCTGCGGCAAAATACACTGAAGACCACTTCAATTCCAATGGGCTTCAGTACATCTGCAGTGGGAGAACTGCTATCACAGCTTTGTAATAGGAGCCCATAGAGTAAAAAGTCAGTGACAGAGGGGTCTCCTGACCGGCCTTTTAAAGGATTTTCCTAAATGCCAATCCAATACTTTTAACCACCTAACCACTCCTCCATCTGTGGGAAAAGGGAAATGAAATGCAACCTTAACCACTCTTTCAAAAAAAAAAATAAGAGCAGCAATAACTTTTATTTAAGTTACTTCCCTAGCAGGATATACAGAAGGGAAGGCAGCACTAGGTACATAACTTGGCTGAGAAAATCAACTTAGACTGGTTTTCCATTAAAATATTCTCTCAGGGTTTCCACAGCTGACACTGTGCTTGTTGCACTGGGTTTCGCTGCATCTTTGTCAGGTAGAAACTGACGTTTCAGCCACCGTGCTCTTGCTTTCTTCAAGGTATGCTCTGAAGTCTGCAGTGTGACTTTGGAAACAGTGGGTTCACTGACATGATTGGGAACAGGGCAGTCCACCAATTAGAATTTTGGCAGGAAAGTCAGTTGGTCAGAAATTTTGAATTTTGTTGTGAAAGTCCATAGAATGGAAAAAGTCTCTGGTAGGTTTAAAGATGTTCTCCCTGTGGAGCTGGATTAGATGTTTCAAACCAAAATCAAACAAGTATAACAACCTTGTTGGAAAATAGTTACAGGGTAAGAAAACCAAATAGGAAAACACTCAAGGAAATTTTTTTTTTCCTAATTACTACTCAGTTTTCAATTTAAAAAGTGTACCATACTTAATCCCAAGTGTTTATACAAATAAGGCAGTACAAAAATTCTAATAAAACTATAAAGGAAATTAAGGACAAAAATGCTGCTCTAAAGCACAGGGTATTTTTGTTACACTACGGAAATATTAAAGCAATGAAAATTTCAACTTGTTTAAAACAGAACTAAATGCTTAAAAAAATTACATACAAACATCTTACCGACAGAAAGAAGCGAGATGTATTTTTTCTCTTCTGAGTTTTGGCTGTCAGAAATCAAGTCTGATCCTGCTAAAACAACTTTAAGATCAGACTATCACAAAATACAGGCAATCCAGAAAAAAACAACTATACACCCCTCTTTTTCAGTAAACCAAAAGCATAAGAAAACGTG
Organism: Geotrypetes seraphini; assembly: GCF_902459505.1. NCBI lineage: Eukaryota > Metazoa > Chordata > Amphibia > Gymnophiona > Dermophiidae > Geotrypetes > Geotrypetes seraphini. The sequence continues at coordinate 480,621,434 of NC_047085.1, read as the reverse complement.
AACACAATCTGCCTACAAAATAAGTTCACTAGGTACAAAATAAGCATTCATAATACTGATTCCTTCTTAAAAATCCAACGTATGACATCCTACACTCTGGAAACTATGGTACAGCACAAATAAGTTGCAATATCGGGGGGAGGTCAGTGCTTCGCTACACATAATACAGTGGTACCTTGGATTACGAGCATAATCCGTTCCAGGAGCATGCGCGTAATCCAAAATACTCGTTTATCAAAGCTAAGTTCCCCATAGACAATAGTGGCAACAGCAACAATTGGTTCCAGAACCCGGGGTTTGTACCTGCCGGGGCTGGGTGCTACAGTGCCGCCTCCTCCGTCTGCCTCCTCCTTCCGTCATCAGAAGAAGAACCTGACAGAGCCGCTTTGGGGGGGGGTGCATGTAATGTCCGCCAGAGAAACCCACAGTGCCTTCAGAGGGATGCCTCCTCCTTCCACCGGCCAGCCCTCCACGTCGGATGCCCTCGCATGCTGGAGAGCCCCCACCCAAGCCCACGTAGCCGATCGCCGCCCCACCCACACGACACACACAACGCCGATGATTGATGCTGTGCGCGTCACACGCAACGTGCAGGCGGGACAGCACCTGGCCGCGCAGGCCCAGACAGAGGTCTTCCAACGTGGAAGGCTGGCCGGAAGACGGAAGAGGAATCCCCCGAAGCGGCGCTTCCTGGTCTGTAAGTGCTTGTTTATCAGGGCAGTGCTCGGTTTACGAGTCAAAAGTTTGCTGAGTGTTTTGCTCATCTTGCAAAACACTCGCAAATCGGGTTACTCGCAAACAGAGGTTCCACTGTACAGCTGATTTTGGTTCCATCTGTGAAGTGCTTCATTTCATTTTACTGTTTAAATACCTATGTGGCATAAATACACATGAGGCGAGTCTCTTCCAGTTGAACAGAAACTCCAGAGTGAGAGGGAATAGAATGAGATTAAGAGGTGACAGGCTCAGGAGTAATCCAAGAGAATACATTTTTACAGAAAGGGTGGTAGATGTGTGGCATAGTCTCCCGGTAAAGGTGGTGGAGACAAAGAACTCATTTTCCTAAGGTGCGCTACGCATTTTAGCGCATGCCAATGCGTGTATGTTAATCTATGGGCGTATTAGCGCACGCTAAAACACTTAGGGCTCCTTTTACAAAGGTGTGCTAGCGTTTTTAGTGCGCACTATAGCGTACGCTACCCGAAAAACTACCACCTGCTCAAGAGGAGGCAGTAGCAGCTAGCGCACGCGCTAAAACCGCTAGCGCGCCTTTGTAAAATAGGGGGAAAGACTATGGGCTCCTTTTACTAAGCTATGATAGTGTTTTTAGTGCACACAGCATTTTAGCGTGCGCTAAACCCGCGCTACGCGGCTAGAACTAACACCAGCTCAATGCTGGTGTTAGCATCTAGCGCGAGTGGCGCTAAAACCGCTATTGCAGTTTTGTAAAAGGAGCCCTATGTCTGAATTCAAGAAAACGTGGGACAGGCACATGGGATCTCTTAGGGAGGAGATAGTGGATACTGTGGATGGGCCGACTGGATGGGCCACTTTGCCTTTATTTGCCATCATGTTTCTATATTTGTTTCAAAAATGTGGCAAGGCAAAACAGTGCACACGCATGTCTAATCTCGAAATTAGTTATTTTGGTAACTGAGGTCCTTTTACTAAGCTGTGGTAAGCACTTGCTCCCAGTTCAGCCCTTGCAGCATCTCTCCCTCAAACAGAGAGAGATTAGAGTACTTTGGTGAGGAAGCTAGTTGCCCAACATAGTCTCCAGCTTGTACATCATCTCTACAAAGGGAAACAAGTAGCAGACCAAAAAAGTGCTCCTATGGATTTGGTTATTTGCGATTTTTGACCAAAAAAGTTTTTGGGCTATTTTTAGCCCTGTAAGCCCCCCCCCCCCTAAACCTTACCTGGTGGTCTAGCGGGTTTTCAGGCAGGAGCAATCTTCCCACACTCCTGCCCCATGCAGATCGCTCACAGGAAATGGCTCGAGAGACTACAGGAGCTCAAGGCAGCCATTTCCTGTGAACGATCTGCACGGGGCAGGAACGTGGGAAGATCGCTCCTGCCTGAAAACCCACTAGACTGCCAGGTAAGGCTTAAGGGGGGGGGCTTATAGAGCTAAAAATAGCCGGGGGAAGTGGGGGATAAGGGCAGAACCGGCCCGAATATTATTCATGGTTTTTCCATATTCGCGGGCCGGCTCTGCCCCTAACCCCCGCGAATACGGAGGGAGAAGTGTACTGCTTTTCTGTGGGTACAGACAAGCGGTTTAGATGCAGGTACTTTTTCTGTCCCTAGTGAGCTCACAATCTGGTATGTATCTAATTATTAAACTACATGAGAGAAATAAGAGAGTCTCAAAAGCATTATTCAAATACAGCAACTAACTCTGGGCCCCTTTTACAAAGCCACGATAGCGATTCCTGGGCAGCAAATGCGATGCAGCCCATTCATTTCCTATGGGCTGCATCACATTTGCTGCACCGATATTATTCACTACCGTGGCTTTGTAAAAGGGGTGCTCAGTCTTTAACTGTAGAGTGCCAACTAGCCATCTTTTAGATTAGGCTTCTCCGCCCTCTCTGAGCCACACCAAACCAGCTGGTTTTTCAGGATTACCATAATAAATATGCAGGACAGATTTGCATACCGCAAGTTTGCAGTATGGAAATTTCTCATTTATTGTAGTAATCCTGAAAATCTAACTGGCTAGGTGTGCCTTCAGGACAGAAAAAGAGAAAATTATATAGAAATAAGTAGAGAACCTTTCATATGCCGAACGGTTAGACAGGCTGGGGCTCTTTACCCTGGAGAAGCGGAGACTGAGAGGGGACATGATAGAAACTTATAAAATCATGAAAGGCATAGAGAAGGTGGAGAGGGACAGATTCTTTAGACTAGCAGGGACAACTAAAACAAGAGGTCATTCAGAAAAACTGAGAGGAGACAGATTCATAACGAATGCAAGGAGGTTCTTCTTCACTCAGAGGGTGGTGGACACCTGGAACGCGCTTCCCGGAGAGGTAATAAGACAGAGTACAATTCTGGGGTTCAAAAAGGGACTGGATGACTTCCTGGAAGCGAAGGGGATAACAGGGTACAGATAGAGGTTTACCGTACAGGACATTGAGCGAATAGGGTATGGATATTTCAGGTTAGGTAGGGAACACTTTCAGGTCATGGACCTGGGGGGCCGCGGCGGGAGCGGACTGCCGGGCACGATGGACCCCTGGTCTGACCCGGCAGAGGCAACGCTTATGTTCTTATGTTCTTTGCGACTCTGTACAGCGTTGCGTATGTCTAGTAGCACTATAAAAATAATTAATAGTAGTAGTAATAGAAAATGGAAACAGATAAATTCCATATGACCTATCCAGGTTACTCATCCAACTAATAAGTCTACAATCCTTCCCTCTCCCTCAGAGAGCCTCGGTAATTTTCCTAGACTTTCACCTGTCCACAAAAACAGAGTGGAATTGTCCCAATCAGAACGATGCACACAAATAAAGTGTCCTTCAACTCATCTGATGGTTCAAATGCCTTTATTCATCCAAAGTCTCATTAATTCATCCAATGGCTCGACATGTCCAAGTTTCAGCCAAACCGGCCTGCCTCAGCAGTCTTGAGAGTCTCCAGCGGGTGTGTCAGATAACGTGATGCATAAAGAAGCAAACACCCTAATAGCTGCAGAACGTTCGGTATGTGGTTCCGGTTTTTAGCACTGCTCTACAAGTTCCGATTTAGCAGCCGCTATTACGGTGTTTGCATCTTTATGTATCACGTTATCTGACACACCCGCTGAAGACTCTCAAGACTCCTGAGGCAGGCCGGTTTGGCCGAAACATGTACATGTCGAGTCATTGGATGAATTAAGGACTTTGGATGAATAAAAGCATTTGAACTATCAGATGAGTTGAAGGACACTATTTGTGCGCATCATTCTGATTGGGACAATTCCACTCTGTTTTTGTGTATTTGAGTTTGTGGTTTTGTTTCCCCTGTTTTATTCGCTCCATCACCTGTCTACATAACACCTGCTCTCCAACTTACTAATATTTTCATTTCCTAACAAGCAGAAGTATTGATTTCAAAGTCCGATTCCTTCCAGGTTTACCATGTCTTCAGAACCAGACTTGGCCCTCTTGGTTTTGACTTCATGCATATAAACTTGTACACATTTTTCAGAGAAATTGGAGCTCCAAATCCACATTCATGCTGAAGTAAAATTAAGATGTGCTTTGGCTCCCCCTCATAACGTGGGGCCCTCTAGAAACCCTACATTTCTCTAGGCATACTCACTAGGACTGTTTCTATTTACTTTTCAAATAGTCACTTGCTTGAAATTTATATAAATTCTGGCAAAAGCTTAACGTGATGGGACAAAAGCTTACTCGTGTTTGTTTATACCAGTGTGCCGAAAACTTTTTGAAGCCTCGGCACACTAAACATTGGGCCATGGTTGAAGGGCATCTGGAAATGCGCGGAAGTCAACGTGATGATATCATGCACATGCGTGACATCATCATGTCAACATCCATGCGCGGATGCCCTCCAGCCGCGACCCTAAACCTCCAATTACCACTGGGGGGGGGGGGGTGCTGGAGAAGGAGAGGCAGTCAGCCGGCGCCTCTCCTCCCCACCGGCGTCTCATGACACACCTGGAATCAGCTGTGGTACACTAGTGTGCCGCAGCACACAGTTTTTGATACACTAGTTTATACATTTAATCTAATCTAATCTAAATCTTGGGTTTATATACCGCATCATCTCCACAGGTGGAGCTCGACACGGTTTACATGGTTAGGAAGCAACGGAACTCCAGTGGATTTATAAAAGTAAGTAAGAGAGAGGTTAGGTGTGATAATAATAGGGAGGGGACGGGTTACGTTTTGGAGAAGAGCCAAGTCTTGCATTTTCCATACCACTTCAAAGAATCGGAAGCATTCTGGAACACAAATTATCAAATGCCCTACAACTTGTTATGATTTGGACTGTTCTATGCTTTAATATAGGTGCTTTGGACATAGTGTTCCGCTTTGTTTGTTCATTTGTTGACATCCCGTGGAACTCCTTTGTTTTGTTTCCCTGGTAAAGTTGCCATATTACCTTTCTTTACATTAGGCCAAACCTTGCTTTTGACCTCCCCCACTCATTGTATATTCTGATGTCACCAAGGCTGACTGCAGAAGTAAGAAGCAGGACTACCTATACCACAATACACTGGGACATGAACGAAGAAAACCAAAACTAGCCAATACAGAGGCACCTGGCAGCTCTCATCCTGACAAAAACTACAAAACAGCTGATATGGCATTAGCTTCATCAGAGTTCTAGTCTCCCTTCTGAGAGCCTGAAAGGGAACCCAGGAGAACTAGACCTGGAAGCAAAGCTGCATATCATTTTTTCCCTTTATCAAACTGTTTTCCCATAAACCAGGGATTCTTAGCGTTTTTGGTTCCTACATCCCTTTAAATGTTCAATAAACCCCTGAATGCTACATACACATCACTTACAGCTAACACTGCTAAAATTACAGTACTTCACAGTTCTAGGGTTGCCATATGGCTCCAGAAAAAGGAGGATGGATTGAGACATCCGGGTTTTACTTGCTTTTACATTGCTTTCAATGGAAGTAAAACCCAGATGTCTCAATCTGTTGTCCTTTTTCCGGAGCCAAATGGCAACCCTACGAAATGTCCTAATAGCTACCTTTACTTGAACCAGAAAGTTTCGATAAATTGTCTCAGATTTCAAGACCTTTGTCTATACTCCATGTGACCTCTTCCCATACTCCTTGCGGGTACAGGCACCACTGGCGATGAACCCCTAAAATAGACAAAGGAAGAAGAGCACCAGATTAAGGCTTATCAACCTTTTTGTGGCCATAACAACATGATCACAACCAGTGTGACCCCAGAAGTGTAGCACAATGATGCACCTATAGAGATCCCACAAGGTCATGACTCCACTTGGGATCCTGATCCACAGTATGGGAAGCTCTCCCTAGTCAAATCAGGCACCTTAACAACATGGTTAACTTGATGTTTTAACTAAAACCAAACTGGAAGTGTAAAAGGTTTGTGCTTGGTCACTAGTCAAGGCTTTCTTTTAAATCTTAAAACTTCATATCTGAGACTTTCAGTAAACACTTTTATAGCTACCATGTCACTAACTTCAGACTAGGCCTGTCTACAAGAAGGTAAATAAAAAAATTAGTTAATATTTTTTTGAACATTAAATGGCTCTCAAAATATCGACAATAAACTAAATAAAACTTATTGGTTATCTATTGATTAAATACAAAAAGGGAAACCATTCTTAGAAGTCAGAATGACACAGCATGTGATTTTTAAGTAATTATTAACTATTAATTAAATGGGGACAAGCCTTAGATTATGGAGTAATTTTCCCAATTCTGGGATCTCTTCTAAGAGAAAGAAATTATTTTCTCTTACTCATATTTACATCACTGGCTTGAACCCCTCCTCCCTACCATAACTAAAACCATTAATTTCCCTCGGAAGAGTTCCCAGATTTGTGAAAATTACTCCATAATCTGAGGCTTGTCCCCATTTAATTAATAGTTAATAATTAAATAAAAATCACATGCAGTGTCATTTTGACTTCTAAGAATGGTTTCTCAAAATAGTGACACACATATTGGATGAAATTCTGGCTGTGCAAAACATGCCTTGTCTAAAAATAGAAAAATACTGATATTTTTGGCCTTCACTAGGCATTGGCCTGATTTCTTGGTCTCAAAAACAATTTAAGGCTGAAAAAATGGTTTTGCTTTCTCCAGTCCTTCCTTCAGGAATTTGATGTACGTGACAGTGGAAGGGTCCTCAAAGCTTGTTGAGAAACTAAACAGATTGCTCTCTACTTCTTCGGGTTTCATGGATGTAATATCTAGAAAGTCATTGGCATTGATATGGTGAACTACTGTTCCATTAGGAAGACATATCATCATCTCCACAGGAAAGTTATATTTTTCCAAATGAAGAGTTGCTAACTTGGCACAACATTTCTCATCTTTACTGCTCTGCAGCTCCTCCAGCTCTTTCACCAAAGACCAGGTGCTGATAAAGCTCTCGTTCAGCAGAGCAAGAACGGGCAAACTCTCCAGGACTGTCTCCCGGAGAGTTCGCCCAGAACCTCAGCATGACTGATCATCCAAGGCACCCCATAGCAAAATGGAATGCACCAATTTATTTTCAGCCGCTGCCTTGTCAAAGACTTCTGTAAAGGGAAGGTATGCTACCTTCTTGAATGGATACATAGAAACCTCCAGTTTTTCGGCAGCCTGAGCCCAAGTTATTTCTGCCTGCCAGTTTATCTCTTCAAACACAAACTGGATTGGTTCTCCCAAAGGGTCTCTGCTATCAATCACATTGCCACTCTCATCATAAATCACAGAGGGGATGGATGGGCCCAAAGCTTCTAATTCCATCTGAGGAAGATAGCCAATGTCAACCTCCATATTGCTGCTTTCACTGGCTCCATATAACCATTCCATGTCCACATTTAAGGACCTGTTGTTTGGAACAAAAAGCTGAAAGTATCTGACATGGGAGGCATCTTTTGAAAGAACAACATGACCTGTGAACTGCCCAGGTGAGAACCAGAAAGGGAAATCTGGAGGCTCATTTAGCTGAAATTCAGCATGGATCCTGAATGCAATGTCATAGTAGAATTCGCCAACAGCTCTGATGCATGCTACCGCTCCCTGAGGGGCAAACCTGGTCTTTACAAAAGGCCGGGGGTGGAACATGCTCAGCAGTTTATGGATGATCATTTCTTTCCCTTTGGGAGTTGGAGGGTAGAACCGGTTATTTGACAGAAATCCTGTGAAGATATTCAGTTCACTGGGGATAACCCACCATGGATGGCCCAATTTAATTATGTCTTTTGGGGGCAGAAAAGCTTTAAACTCTTTGGCACAGAACACACTGGTAGAGATCGCTGGAGTTGTCCAGTTTCGCAGCCCTGAAAGAACTGTACGGGCAATTCCTAGAAAACCATCTTTGCTCTTTGTCATCGTTTCCATGAGGAGGGGTTGGAATTTAGCAGTCACAGAGAGTGTTTCTCCACTGGGATCCGAGAGCTCCTCTTCTTTGTAGGCAGAAGTAGGGGAGACACCCGTCAACTTTTCTGCTATTGGCCTGAACTCCTCAGGGCTGATGTACATGTCCTTGTCAGTGTCCAGGGAAGAAAAGAGAAAAAAGCCTTCAGTTCCCAAGGAGCTCAAGGCTGCCTCCTGCTGTTTTACCATCTCTTGATCCCAATAATACTTCACCCCCATGATCACAGGAAGGAGGAGGAAAGTGAGAAATAACTTAGGGAATCTGCACAAATAAGCAGTTCTGAGTGCCATCTTGTCCTGGCTTTTCTCTTTGCCCACAGCCTGTTCTGATGCTGCATTATTTTGCTCAATATTTTTTCTCCTTTTTCTCAGATCATCTGGCATTTCTGCAAAAGTAAAATTTGGAAACAGAAGCATTAACTTTGTCTTATTCGTAGAAGTAATCAATTACTTTCTAAAACAGATATGAATACAATATAAGATGGGGAGGAGTAAAATAGGCAAAACACTAAACGGAACGAATAAAGATAATGTTATTATATTATCATGGACAACCCACAGGGTTGGCAAGAGGATCTAGGAACACTGTCCTGAGGAGAGAGAGGCTATCAGTGAAGGTGACGATCATTTTGCTTCCAGACCAATAAAATGGAGAACTGGAGAAGCAACAAGTGTCCAGAAATATATTTATTTTAGGTATTTGTATACCACCTATCAAGGTTATCTAAGCAGTTTATAGCTAGGTACTCAAGCATTTTCCCTATCTGTCCTGGCAGGCTCACAATCTATCTAATGTACCTGGGGTAATGGAGGATTGAGTGACTTGCCCAGGGTCATATGGGATTTGAACCCACAACCTTAGGATGCCAAGGCTGTAGCTTTAACCACTGGTTCCCCCACTCCTTCCTCCTGGTTCCCCCAGTTATAGCAGGGGTGAAAGCACAGATAGAAAAAGGTGAGAGAGGTGGAAGGAAGAGGAACATAACAAGGAAGAATTAATGTATCTAGCAGCCAGGTTATATAAACATACACCAGCACACGCACTGAGTTCAAGCCATGAACACCTGCTAGAAATACCCTCCTTCAGAGACATCAAATATAAAAACGTCAGGACAAGAATGTTCTAAGTGATGGCGCCAAAGTGGTGGAATTCCTTTCCGAAGGAATTAAAACTAAAAAAGGATACTGGAAAGTTCAAGACCATCCTTCTCATTGACTACATTAACTAATAATGCAATAGGGGGAATACCACTATAAAGGAAAAGCTGGCCACTTCCCATTATGAACGCAATAGGTTGAACACAATAGATAAATAAAGTACAGGAACACGACAGGGTGAACAGAGTAGACATACCAAGAAGCAGAGGATATGTTGAATAAAGTACAGGAGACAAGATTACCAATATGTGTGTAATTATACAATACAGTGGAACCTTGGTTTCGAGCATAATTCATTCCAGAAGCATGCTTGTAAACCAAATTGCTCGTATATCAAAGTGAGTTTCCCCATAGGAAATAAGGGAAACTCGCTTGATTGGTTCCCACCCCCCTGAGGCCACTGGCGCTGCTCCATCCCCCCCCCCCCCACGAGAACCGGCATCGCTCCTCCCCCCCCCGCCCACACTGACATCCCCACCTGCCCAAACAGAAGTGTATATATAGGGTAATTACTGTAAAAGACTAAATGTAAAAGATGTGTAAATGTATTATAACACCACTACAGAAGCTCTGCATTGTAACACCAGATGCTCATGTAAACCACTCTGAATTGACGCACCAATCATTAGTAGCTGACAAGGATGGATCCGCGTCTGAAACCGGACCACCTGCCTTGGCTGGAGGTTCCTTCGAGGCAGTGTGAGTGTGTTTCAACTTAGTAGTCTTGGACACTTTAATCACCACTGGTGGAACCGACTGCTGAGCTATCTGACCTGAGGAAACAGGGGAAGATACAGCAGATGACGTCGAAGCAAGAGCCGCTGCAAATGATGAAGGTTTGATGAGGCTCGAGGTGGAAGCAGGAGGCGCAGAAGGAGCCTCGATGGAAGTCAAGGCCGAAGACGCCTTCGAAGTCGAGGGATCAGTCGGAGACTCCATCTCGAAGAGCTTGTCTACCAGGCTGAAGTGAAGGCAGGCACGACCTTGGATGATGTTTCGGCCCAAGGCACTTGAGGCAGCGTCTGTGAGGGTCCATGAGGGAGATCGCGCGCTGACACTTGCTACACCTCTTAAAGCCTTTAGCAGACCAGGACATAGGCCGAAAAATAGCCGCCGCAAAGTTGAAGCTTGCGGGCTGCGGCCGAGCGGCCCATCCCAGAGAACGGACGGAAGAAGACAAAAATTTTTTTTTTATTTTTTTAAACTAAAAGAAATAAAACAAAATAAAACAGCGATTCATGAAGAAAATACACCAACCGCAGTTGAAGAGAAGGCAAAAAGTGAACGAAGTTGAATGCAGAGAGTTAAAGACGGACTTCTCAGCTCCGCGGAAAACTAAGAACTGAGGAGACGTGCCCTGTGCTGGGCGGGAAGGCACTTGCTCATGCGCGGTGCGGGCGACTCGAAACTTCTAGTTTCTTCAAGCATGTCTGCTTGTGAGACGTCCACATCGGGGCTCTGTTGGATGACGTCACCCATATGTGAGAATAGCTGCCTGCTGTCCCTGGATAACACCTGTTACGGTAAGTAACTGTGCTTTATCCAGGGACAACAGGCAGATATTCTCACAACCCACCCACCTCCCCGGGTTGGCTTCTTAGCTGGCTTATCTTAACTGAGGGACCACACGCCTGCGTCGGGCGGGAAGGCACTCGCATATGCGCAGTGCAGACGTCAATAACTTTTTTCAAGTTCTTGAAGTGTCCATACCGGGGCTCCGTCAGTGCCGTCACCCATCAGTGAGAATATCTGCCTGCTGTCCCTGGATAACACTTGTTACGGTAAGTAAGTTTCAAGTTTATTATGACATTTGATTAATCGCCTAATCCGAATTCTAGGCGATGTACAAAGTGATAAAAATTACAAAGTAAAGGAAGACAAACATAAATGACAAGTACCAAATCTACTAAAACATAATAGTAAGTCGAATTACACATACAATCAAAAACACAGGGAAAGCTAGGAATGAATTACAATCTGGTTATAAAGTAATACAATTAGGGTTAAAAACAATAGGGAAGGGAATAAATAAGTAAAACTAATTAAAAATGGGCTAAGAGCCATAAGCAATTCAGTCAATCATTGAATGCATCTTTAAAAATAAGACTCTTTAGTTTGCTCTTAAATTTTCCAAGATTCTTTTCCTCTCTTAGATAAATTGGAAGGGCATTCCAGGATTGGGGAGCCGTAACAGAAAAAATTGACTGCCGCTGCATATTAATAATTTTAAGAGAGGGAATGACCAATAAATGTTGGTCATTTGATCGCAAAAGTCTAGATGAGATATAAGGAATTAAAACTCTATAAATAAAAGCTGGGGTTTTAAATATCAAAGATTTAAAAGTAAGCAGGCATAGTTTGTACCTAATGCGATGAGCAACTGGAAGCCAATGAGCTTTTTCAAGTAAGGGAGTAACATGATCAAATTTTTTGGCTTTCATAATAAGTTTGATTGAGGCATTCTGAATAATTTACAGACGTCTAATTTCTTTGAGCCAGTCTTATAAAGAGGGCATTACAGTAGTCAATTTTAGAAATAACCAGAGAACGAATTAGAATATTCAGAGATTTTGAACATAAGAATTTGGATATTGAATGAATTTGACGGAGTCTATAGAAAGTTGATTTTACAACATGACTGATATGGTCATGATATGATAATTTATCATCGAAAATAATCCCAAGAATCCTGATTTTGTGAATCAACTTCAAGGAAATGCCCTTAATAGTGATTGGGAAAGAAAGTTTATGACAGTCTTTCCAAGGAAAGAGCATGATATTTGTTTTATTAATGTTAAGGGCTAATCTGTTTGTGTCAAGCCATTGGTGAATTTGCTCGTTTACCATTTATGACTGATATTTCACAAGAATTATTGGGGTCAAGAGGATGTAATAGTTGTATGTCGTCCGCGTAAGCAAATACAGAGAAGCCAATAGATTGACAGAGTGTCATAAAGGGTGCAAGGAAGATATTGAAAAGAAGAGGAGAAAGAATAGAACCCTCCGGAATGCCATAGGGTACAGAAAAGCTTTCTGAAAAAGATTTGTTGAAGAAAACAGTAGAAGAACGATTATCAAAGTAAGATTTAAACCAAAGCAAAACCTGGTCTGTGATACCAGTAGAATGAAGTCTATTTAGTAAAATGTTGTGATCAATAGTATCAAAAGCAGATGAGAGGTCGATGGAAATCAAAAGAACAGATGTATGATGATCTAGATCAGTGGTTCCCAACCCTGTCCTGGAGGAACACCAGGCCAATTGGGTTTTCAGGCTAGCCCTAATGAATATGCATGAAGCAAATTTGCATGCCTATCACTTCCATCATATGCAAATCTCTCTCATGCATATTCATTAGGGCTAGCCTGAAAACCCGATTGGCCTGGTGTTCCTCCAGGACAGGGTTGGGAATCACTGATCTAGATTTTCAGTGTTTTCCTGTGGGGACAGGGAAAAACTTTGTCCCCGTGTCATTCTCTAGTGCAGTGGTTCCCAACCCTGTCCTGGGGGACCACCTGCCAGTCGGGCTTTGAGGATATCCCTAATAAATATGCATGAGAGAGATTTGCATATAATGGAAGTGACAAGTATGCAAATCTCTCTCATGCATATTCATTAGGGATATCCTCAAAGCCCGACTGGCTGGTGGTTCGTCAGGACAGGTTTGGGAACCACTGCTCTAGTATATACGCCTCTATTTCTTGCTCCCAGACTTTGTTCCAATTCACTTTATTTGGGATCTGTTCTGGGCCCTTGAGGGGAAGCTGGTGAAATAGAAGCAAAATAATTAGATTGTCATTAGTCAGCAGGCTGTCTGCATTTCCAACTGTAGGCATGCAGTACTCCCCCCTTCCCCCTGTATGGCTCCAATCTCTTCCCAGTCCCTTTCCTCGGTACCTGTCTGTCTCTATTCCCCTCTCCCTCCCTCTCTTCTTGCAGGAACCTCCAGACCCTCCTCAAAGATATCTCCAGAGCAGCCTAGAAAAAGGGGTTGGGACTTGTATAACGCCTTTTTGTAGTTTTACAACCACATTCAAAGGGGTTTACATTCAGGTACTTATTTATTTATTTATTAAATTTTCTATACCGTTCTCCCAGGGGAGCTCAGAACGGTTTACATGCATTTATTCAGGTACTCAAGCATTTTTCCCTGTCTGTCCCGGTGGGCTCACAATCTATCTAATGTACCTGGGGCAATGGGAGGATTAAGTGACTTGCCCAGTGTCACAAGGAGCAGCGTGGGATTGAACCCACAACCTCAGGGTGCTGAGGTTGTAGCTTTAACCACTGCACCACACTCTCTCCCTTCAAGCATTTTTCCTATCTGTCCTGGTGGGCTCTCAATCTTACTCTCTTGCAACAATCCATTTCCTCCCAACTCCAACATTCTTTTGTGCTTTCTTTGGAGGGGACAGTACTCACTATTCAACCAATTACCATTTCAAGCCTCTTTTGGCATTCCAAGCTTCATTCTGGTGCTCCAATTGTTTCTCTCAGTGCATTCTGAGTCCCATTTTGGTATTATTAGAGATTTTCTGGGGAATTCTATAAATGGTGCCCAAAGTTCAGCACAGAAATACATTCTAATGGACGCAAGGTGCCAAAATAGGACTGAAATGGCTGATCAGCATGCAAGTACACCTATGTGCCTAAGTGTTTTCGTGCATAACTGCAAAGGGGCATGGCCATGGGAGAGGCAGGAGCATTCCAGAAAATTGGAAGGTTTTATAGAATACCGCAAATACAAGCCAGGTGTTTAAGTCCTTGCACTCATACTAATCCATAAAGTGCACTCATCCCAGAGCACCCTTTATAGCAGTGCATTGCAAACTGTGTGCCGTGAGACACTGGTGAGTTGAGGTGCTGGCTGCTTACAGGATATGCTTCTTGTAGCAAGAGGCATGTCCCGTAGGCAGTCAGCCGGCCCAGCGCCAGCAACCTTCCTCATCCCTGCACCTCTCCTTGGCGTAGTAATTGCAGGCTCAGAGCCCTATCTGGAGGGCCTCTGCACATGCACGGACATCGAAGTGATGACATTGCACATGCGCATGACATATCGATATTCATGCACTTCCGGATGCCCTCCAGCCACAGCCCTGAGTTTAGTGTGTCACGGGTTTAAAAAGTTTGCGGGACACTGCTTTATAGAATAGCGCTAGGTACAGATTTTTTTTTTCTGGCGCCCAAATTTGAGCACCATGTACTGAATCCGGCCTTTTAGCTACATTCTTACAGGAATCCCACAGCAATTTCTTCCATCCCTGTGAATTCTGCAGGATTCCTGTGATCCCCCATTCCCTTTCAGCTTTATAGTCCTGAGAATGGCAGCAAGATACAAGTGAGCAGGATATGCCTAGAGACCCCTCCCCTCTCAGGTTCTGTGAGCATTTGTATTAAATGTCCAAGAGGATGGAAGCTCATAAAAAAGGGATAGGGAAGGTATCCTGCCAGGGCTGGCTCAACCTATGGACTAGACTGTCCCTTCAAACCGCTTCGAACTTCACGGTATAGCGGTATATAAGAAATAAATTATTATTATTAAATTATTATTCTATCTTGCTACGCCTTATGCCTGGAACAAACTGCCCAAATCCCTACAAGAGCGCTTTCAACTCCTAACTCCTCTTACCTTGGGTTTTGCATCCCCAACCCTATATGTCATGCCTGTCTATTCAAGTAAGATTGTAAGCTCTTCCGAGCAGGGACCCTCTACTAAATGCCAAAATGTACAGCGCTGCATACACCTATCAGCGTTATATAAGTGATATTCAGTAGTAGCAGCAGTAGGTGAGGCATCTCTCTTCTTTCCTCTCTCTGAGCAAAGCGATAGAGATGGCAGATTCTGATTTTTGGCACTTGTTATCATCATTATCACCAGTAAGGGCGGGGGAGGGAAACTGGAGATAGAAGGGGAGGTACTGAATCATTGGGGGGGGGGGGGGGGGAGCAGTGATTCAAAAGTTTATTTCGGGCACCAAAATTCCTTGAGCTGGTCCTGTATCCTGCACAGAGGATGGGCTACACTGATCTTTATGTGGCCTCATGTACTATGTTACTATATATAACAAATTCAGCTACAGTTTGAAAGTCCATGGGTTTACAATCTATGTTGACCCAAGGCAACAGAGGAAGAAAATAACTTATCCAATGTTGCAAGGACGGCTAGAATGAAAAGCAGGACTTGTAGCCTAATAGTTACAACAGTGGGGTGAAAACCAGGAAACCAGGCTTATCTTCATTTCAGGCCAGCTCAGGAGACGTGAACTACAGGGTAGGGCACTTTAGGGAAAAAAGAATCAATAGAAAAGCAGTGCCTAGACAGGGAAAGAGTGAATGTGGCTCTGCAGAAAGGGAGGGGGTGGTTCATGGAAGGGACCCCACAAACATGTTTCCCTTAGGCCCCAACATACAGTTAATCCAGAACTAAAGGAGAGAAAAAAAAATCGAAGACCTAGGGGGGGAGGACAGAGAAGTAAAAAAAGGTAGGGGCAAGAAAGAGAAAAGGGGGGATATAGAAGTGAAAGCCGGTGGGTGGGGGAAGAGCTGAACGCAGAAGAGCAAAAGAAGCAGCTGGAATGGTAAAGAAAAAGGGCCGCTGCAGTCCGCCTAAAACTCTGCTAGCATTCTTTCACCCCTCTGGCCCGAGAGACAGGCAAAAAGTCTGCCACCCTCACCTGGAACACCCGCAGCAGCTTCGGTAGCACAGGAGAAAAGGAACAGGAGCCTGGTCAGCTCAGAGATCTCCCAAAACTAGGCAGCAAGGGAAGGAGGAGGACTGTCTCAGTCTCTTATTAACCCAGCTTTCATCAGATTTCTTTTTCCTTCATATACTTCTGAAATAACTGTTACACTAACAGAAAATAGCACATTTTAAAACTCCAACTAGATTTTTAAAGTAAAAGTAGCTTATGATTCTCCCCCTTGCAAATGGTGTGGAATGGTACGGTCTCAGCCGGGAGAGGGTTTAACTCTTTTGTAACCTCATTGGACCAGCTGATAAAACAGAGAGCTAGGGGGAAACAAATTGTTCTGGCATTTTAGTTCCTATGCTTATACAGTACATAAAGCATTTTAGTTCCTATGCTTATACAGTACATAAAATTGTTATAATGTAAGTATGTATATACCACTTAGCAAGGGAAACAATTAAAAAGCTGTTATGCTTTTGTCCTGTAAACAAAAGATACAACTTTGCTCCAGGTTTTTGCCCCTTGTACTAATTTAAGTAACTTAAAACATTTTTCAGTGGCCCATTGATCACTAAGTCTGAAATACTGTAGCTGCTCTTCCCCTGCAAGTGATTCACATCAATATTATTTCCTTACCTCTTTGTTTTCAGCAGCATACATTTTCTTCCATCTGTCTGGGCTTTAAAAGATTATATAGTTTTACTAATCAAACCTGGGAGGCAGGTAGGGTTACCAGATTTTGTAACACTAAAATTCGGACATGTGGCCCCCATCCCCACCTAGCTCCACCCTGTTCTGCCCAAGTCATGCCCCATTCTGGCCCAGCTCCACCACCAAACTTCTAAGCCACATCTGAGCATGCGCAGATGTGATGTAATGACATTATACATAGGCATGACATCATCACATCACACCGGTGCATCTCGGAGGCCCTCCAGACATGGGTCCCAAATTTGAAAACCCAAACTGCTGCATTTTAAATATCTGTACAAACACCCAGACAGTCCTCTAAAAAAGTGACAAGTCCAGGTAAATTCTAAGGGCATAGAAACAAGACGGCAGATAAAGGCCAAATGGCCCTCTAGGATGGCTCTGCCTATGGTCCAAGTGAGGTCATTATCTCTTTCTCGCTCCGAGAGATCACACGTGCCCATCCCAGACCCTCGTAAATTCAGACAGTCTCTATTTCTACCACCGCTTCTGGGAGACTGTTCCACACATCTACCATCCTTTCTGTAAAAAAGTATTTCCTCAGATTACTCCAGAGCCTATCACCTCTTAACTTCATCCTATGCCCTCTCATTGCAGTTTCCTTTCAAATGAGAGACTTGACTCATGCACATTTATATTACATAGGTATTTAAACGTCTCTATCATATCTCCCCTCTCCCACCTTTCCTCCAAAGTATACAGGACAGGTTAATACAGCACAGTAAAATTTGTAGTTACTATGGTTTAGCATGGGAATCAAATTTTACACAACAAACAGTACTAGAGTTACCATATGGCTCCAGAAAAAGGAGGATCGATTGAGACATCCAGGTTTTACTTCCATCCCTCCTGCCTTTTTTTAGGGGGGAGGGGGCTTCCCTCCTGCCATTTGTGTTGGGTGGGGGGGGGAGGGTCAACGGGGGACTTTTTTCATTATATTGTATACTGTATTATAATGATGGGCTGCACCTTACCATGGCAGGAAAAAGAATCGTAGCTGAGAAATTCAGGCAATATGTTTCTAGGTATTTAAACTAGAAGGTGGGGGTGGCGTATGTATGAAGGACAATGATAGAGGCCACCCCCGGCAAAAGACAAGATGTGATGGTAGTAAAGATTGCAACATAAATATTAGCAACTCAGTTCTTAGCAATGCAACGGGAAGTGAAACGAAACAACAAAAAAAAACTATACGAAAAAGCAGATTACCGCTGAAAAATAGTTGGAAAGCGATGACCACAAACGCTCGCAGTCTAAGCAACAAAGTTGCCAGCCCTGATGTTGGAGGCAGACCTGGATACTGTTGCTATCACTGAGACATAGTTCAGTGAATCCCATGGATGAGATGCAAACATACCGGGATATCATCTTTTTAGGAAGGACAGAGATGGCCAAAAAGGTGGAGTAGCTCTCTATGTAATGATTGATATCCAAGCAACTGAAATGCAAGGGACCTAGGGAGAGGAAGAAGCGAAATGGATTGCTCTGAAAAAAAAAAAAAAGATGGAACTTCTATCTACATGGGTGTAGTCTACAGACGCAAAATATCTGTGCCATGGAAAAAAAAAAGAATTAAAAAAAAGACAGGCAGGCCTGTCAAAAAACCTGCAGACCTGTCGGTAACTCAGTTACCGACAGGTCTGCAGCAGTCGGGTTTGCCAATAGTAAAACCCGATTCAAAGTAGCCAAGCAATTTAGTGAATCAATCACTTGGCTATTTTGCATAGGGATTTGCTAATTTGCATGGGAGGATCGGGGTCTGATCGCTATAGGCGTTAGTGAATGGGGTTGGAGGAAAATTTGGTTGCAAAGGGCTCACAAACAGATCGGTACATGATCGGTTTGCTTAGTGAATCTATCCCTAAGTCCTAGATTTCAAACGAACGGACTTTAATAAAATGAGAGAGTACATGAAGAAAGAGTTCTTAGGATGGAAAGACTTAAGAGAAATGGAAAAACAGTGGTCTAAGTTGAAAGGAGTGATAAAAATGGCTTCGGACCTTTATGTAAAGAAAATAAATAAAAATAAGAGAAAAAGAAAACCAATATGGTTCTCCAAACTAGTGGCAGAGAAAATAAAGGCAAGAGTTGGCATTCCTGAAAAATTAAAAAATAAAAAAACAAGAAGGAGTATAGAAAGCATTACCGGGTGAAACTGAAAGAAGCCAAGAGAGAGATGCGTCTGGCGAAACCGCAGACAGAAGAGCATATGGCTAAAAATGTAAAAAAGGGAGACAAAAAATTTCAGATATATTAGTGAAAGGAGGAAAATGAAAAATGGAATTGCTAAACTAAAATATGCTGGGAACTGATATGTGGAGAGTGATAAGGAACGAGCAAACATGCTAAACTAATACTTCTGTTCTGTAGTCACAGAAGAAAATCCCAGAGAAGTACTGAGATTGTCTGGCAAAGTTACGCAAGAAAATGGAGTAGATTC
Source organism: Geotrypetes seraphini (assembly GCF_902459505.1). Lineage (NCBI taxonomy): Eukaryota > Metazoa > Chordata > Amphibia > Gymnophiona > Dermophiidae > Geotrypetes > Geotrypetes seraphini. The sequence goes on along the minus strand of NC_047085.1, from coordinate 480,602,343 downwards.
TGCACCGTTCACGGAGGAAAGTGTTTATGAGCAACTTGAAAAACTGAAGATGGACAAAGCGATGGGACCGGACGGGATCCATCTCAGGAGACTGAGGAAGCTCAGAGAGGTTCTGGCAGGTCCTATTAAAAACTTATTCAACAAATCTCTGGAGATGGGAGTGGTTCCTGGGGATTGGAGAAGAGCGGATTTGGTCCCTATTCACAAAAGTGGTCACAGAGATGAAGCGGGAAAATACAGGCTGGTAAGCTTCACTTCGGTTGTTGGAAAAATAATGGAAGTTACTGAAAGAAAGGATAGTGAATTTCCTAGAATTTAATGGGTTACAGGATCTGAGGCAACATAGCTTTAACTAAAGGTAAATTGTGCCAAATGAACCTGATTGAATTTTTTGATTGGGTGACCAGAGAACTAGATCGAGGATATATGCTAGATGTCATTTACTTAGATTTCAGCAAAGCCTTTGACACGGTTCCTCATAGGAGGCTCTTGAACAAACTTGATGGGCTGAAGTTAGGGCCCAAAGTGGTGAACTGGGTTAGAAACTGGCTGTCGGACAGACGCCAGAGGGTGGTGGTTAATGGAAGTCGCTTGGAGGAAGGAACGGTGAGTAGTGAAGTCCCTCAGGGTTCAGTGATGGGGCCGATCCTGTTCAATATATTTGTGAGCGACATTACTGAAGGGATAGAAAGTAAGGTTTGCCTTTTTGCAGATGATACTAAGATTTGTAACAGAGACTCCGTGGAGGGAGTGGAAAACATGAAAAAAGATCTGCAAAAGTTAGAGGGATGGTCTAATATCTGGCAAGTAAAATTCAATGCAAAGAAATGCAGAGTAATTCATTTGGGGATTAATAACCGGCAGGAACTGTATATGCTGGGAGGGGAGAGGCTAATATGAAGAAGGGGAGAGGGACCTTGGGTTGATAGTGTCCAAAGATCTAAAGGCAAAAAAACAGTGTGACAAGGCGGTGGCTGCTGCTAGAAGGATGCTGTGCTGTATAGAGACGTAACCAGTAGAAGAAAGAAGTTGTTGATGCCCCTGTATAGGTTGTTGGTGAAGCACCACTTGGAGTATTGTGTTCAGTTTTGGAGACCGTATCTGGCATAAGACGTAAGAAGACTTGAAGAGGTCCAGAGGAGGGCGACAAAAGTGATAGGAGGTTTGCACTAGTGCTGCCTGATTCAGGGAAAAAAAATTTGATTCGATTCAGCCTATTGAATCGATTTTCCTGCCCAAGTGGATGTTTTTTTCAAATATCCTGGTGGGTTTATTTTATAGTCTCTTCACCCGTTTTATAGCCTCTTCACCCACTTTGCCCTCTTGTACCCACACTTGCGCTGTGGTGTAAACAAAATAAAATGAACAAAAAAGACTTTTCCTCTCTCTCTTAAATCCTAGCTCACGTTCGTGGTCCAACACCACAAAATAGAAAATAAAATTATTTTTTCTACCTTTTGTTGTCTGATCATTATTCAGATCTTATCGGTCCCCGGCTCCAGTTGTCTTCTGATAACTTGCTTGCCAGGGTCTCCTTCTTTCTCCGTGCTAACCATCCATCTTCTGTCTCTGTTCTCCCCTTCCATTTCTTTTCCCTCCCCTGGAGGTCTGGTATCTTTCCTTTTTTTCATCTCCATCCACCTTTTCTGAATTATCCTTTCATCCTTCATCTTTCTCTCCTTCCTCAGGGTCCACCATATCTCCCTTTCTCTTCCCAACTACCCTCCTATCCAGTATATCTATGCCTCCCCTCCACACCATCCCTTGTGTCCAACTTCTCTTCCTTTCTGTTCCTTCCCTCCCTAAATCCCATTGTTCACCATCTCTCTCCCTCTCCTGTTTTTAGATCTTTATTTCTTCTATCCTTCCCCTCATCTCCCCTCTCCATGATCTCCCCCAAGTTCATCTCCCCCTCCACCAAGTTCATTTCTCCAATCTATCTTCTCCCCATCTCCCTCCATCTGCCTTTTTTATTTTTTTTATGGCACTCCTAAGCCCCCACCACCACCACACCCCCGCACCTTTCCCAAAGAGAGTCCAGCAGGAGAGATGCATCTGGTAAGAGGTTTGCCCTGGTGGTAGCGATCCACTCCTGCCAGCACTCCTCGCATCTTCTCTCCACTGCGGCCCGCCCTCAGTGAAAACTTCCTGTTTCCGCTTGGACGGCCGAATGGAGAAAAGACGCCCGGAGTAGAGGCAGGGTAGTGAGTCGCCGCTTTTGCCTGGCCAGGGAGGAAAGGAGAGAGCCTTGCTGCCCCGATCTATACGCAGAGACCCATTCGGGATTTCCTTCTGCCGGAGTCCTTGCTTTGATGTAACTTCCAGTTTTTGCAAAACCGGAAGTTACATCGAAGCAAGGACTCCGGTGGCAGAAGGAAATCCCGAACGGGTCTGCGGTGGTAGCAAGGGGCCAACGAATCGGTATGTCCGATTTTATGCAATAATAAACCGATTTGAATCGATTCACCCAAAGTGAATCGGAGAATCAATTCAAATCGCGAATCGGGCAGCACTAGTTTGCACTAAAAGACCTATAAAGAGAGACTGGAAGCCCTGAATATGTATACCCTAGAGGAAAGGAGGGACAGGGGAGATACGATTCAGACATTTAAGTACTTGAAAGGTATTAACGTAGAACAAAATCTTTCCAGAGAAAGGAAAATGGTAAAACCAAAGGGCATAATTTGAGGCTGAGGGGTGGGAGACTCGAGAGCAATGTAAGGAAATTCTTCTTTATGGACAGGGTAGTGGATGCCTGGAATGCGCACCCGAGAAAGGTGGTAGAGATGGAGTTCAAAAAAGTGTGGGATGGATCTAAAATCAGAAAATAATAGTAAATATTGAAACACCGGGCAGACTTGCACTGTCTGTGTCGGTACATGGCTATTTGGTTTTACACCTATGGACTGGTGGAAATAAAATAATTATTTCACGGACCGGCAAACTAATAAAACTGAAATTTTTTAAAACCCCATCGCCGCAAGCTCGGTCCTGTTAACCATCTTATCCCATCCGTAGAAGCCTCAAATAGTTATGATTTTATATTGAACATATTTTATTAAAGTATAAAAAGAAACGATATTCTGTACAATTGTCAATTTATAAATATAAATAATACAGGGCAAGGATCAACAAAACCCCCGTCTCCCCTCCCCTTCACATATATCCCCTCTACTATCAAGAAAATTGAATAAGCCAAATTATTACAGAATGCTACTCAAATATCATGCTAACAGAAAACCACAGTCACACATGGAAGGAATGGTGTTAGGAGGAGTGCAACTAGGGTAACTGCCTCCTGGTCAGAGAGAGCCCTAAGCCAGCTGGAAGCTAAAGAAGCACTGCCTGGGCTTTGCACTCCCCAGTTATGTCTAACATCAGCTCTAGCAGGATACATATTTTAAATCTGATATATTCTACTCACAAGATAGAAATAAAATTATTTTTTTCTACCTTTTGTCGTCTCTGGTTTCTGCTATCATCGTCTTTTCACTCTCTTCCATCCAGCGTCTGCCTTCTGTCTCTTCAATCCAGCATCTGCCCCTTCCATCCACTGTCTGCCCTCTCCCCTTCCTATATGGTATCTGCGTTATTTCTATGCCCCTCTCTCCTACAAAGATCTAGCATCTTTGTCCCTCTTTCCTTATTTCTCATCTGACCCCCCCTTCCCAGCATCAATCTCTCTCTACTTTGTCATTCCTTTGTCTCTCCCCTTTCCCTCATCTGATCTCTCCATGCCATCATGACTCCTTCCCCTCCTCTAATCTCCCTGCCAGCTGTTTGTTTCCAATTTTCCTCCTCCTCTGTCCAGCAGTACCTTCTCCCTTTCTTCCTCCCCTTATCCAACAGTAACTCTCGTCCCTTCCCTTTCCCTTCTCCCCTATCAGCAGTACCCCCTTCCCCTCCCTTGTCTAGGAGTACCCCTTCTCCCTTCCCTCTCCAGCAAATGTTTCTTCTATGTAGGCTAGCGGCAGCTCTGTGTGCTTTTAACTTTGGCACACAGCTGCTCCTAAGCAGTATTTTAGCCGCGGTTTCATGAGACAGCCTCAGGCCCTTTGGTAGGCCAGCCCACATCGCATCATCGAAGCGGCCAACCTAGCAAAGGCCCCGAGGCTGTCTCATGAAACCACAGTTAAAATACTGCTTAGGGGCAGCTGTGTGCCGAAGTTAAAAGAACACAGAGCTGTCGCTGCTGGTCTGGGGTGCGGAGACAAAGGCAGGAGCAGGAGACATACGCGGCAGGAGTCCCGTTGGTGGAAGGCAGGAGTCCCGGCATAGTGACGGCAACAGGAAGTTGCATGTCAGCTGACTCTGGCACCTTTTGTTGCAGTGGGGACCCGAATCCTTCACGGACCGGCAAGATTTTTTCACGGACCGGCGGTTGAAGAACTGTGGTCTAGAGCAATCGGGTTTTATGATCGGTAAAACCAGATGTTAAATAGCCAAGTGATGTTAATGAATCAATCGCTTGGCTATTTTGCATTGGATTTTACTAATTTGCCATGGGTTGGATCGGAAAATAAGCGATCACACGCAGGGGGCCATTTAGTGTATCGGGTTGGTTATCAGTGATCATCACCAAACCTGTGAAAACAGGTTTAAAGACGATCGCTGACTTTAGTGCATCCCCCAAGTGACATGTTTCAGCTACTGTTTCAGTCAGTCTCTTGCTTTCAACACATTTAGCTTTAGCCATAAAAAGATACTGGGGGTGAGAGTTGCAAATATGCCTAAAGTATGTGTGAAGTTTAGTTTTAAAAATACTCAAGTTTGAAAATCCCCCCCCCCCCCCAATTTCTCAGGTATGCAAGCTAAATGAAAAATTGCTCTATATGGAAGTGATTTTATAACAGGTCACCTACACTCTAAAGGCACATAAATGCATATCTTGCATCTAATTTATAAAAGACAACACATTTTATGGTTTTATAAAATACGAGGAAGATCCTGAACAGTGGCCACCAGCTCCAAGGTAAGTCTAATTTTATATTGTTTTACCCCCATTTTTAAACTTGTAATACGCTTTGAAATATTTGACAATGCGTGCACATCAAATTGTAATAAAAACTTGAAACATTTGTACCAGTAAGAACCAGCATGTGTGTACAGTACTCCCCCCGATATTCGCAGGGGTTCCATTCCAGGAACCCCTGAGAATCTCGAAAAACTGCGAATACGGTTTTTTATGGGGGAACCTGAAGAGGGCAGCGGGAGAGGGCAGGAGAGCAGCCGGAGCGCCGCAAGTGCAGGACATCAATCGCGGTATGCTCCGACCGCCTCTTCCTGCACTAAGTCGGGCCTTATCCAATCAGGAGCTGCGTGTCAAAGGAGCTCCTGATTGGCTATGGCCTGACTTATTGCAGGAAGAGGCGGTCGGAGCGTACCGCGAGTGATTTCCTGCACTCGCAGTGCTCCGGCTGCTTTCTCCTGCCTCTCCCGCTGCCCTCTCCTTGTCGGTGGTTCGCAGTCGGAAAATACCGCAAATGACCGGGACCACGAACCACTGGGGGAACACTGTATACAATTTGTAACAACTGATAATCCCACCCCAACTTAGTTTATTCTCTGTTCCTGGAATGCCTACATATATGTGCCAGAGTATGGACTATGAATGCTGGCTCACACTTTTCTGCATGTTTAGTGCCCATACAATTCTATAAATATCTACTTAGAAAGCTATGGGGATAATTTTGAGAAGGCTTTTCTGTACATATATACAAGCAAAGTGTCAAGAATGCAGATACTTATGTGACGTGGCAATAGTCAATTCATGGATGCAGTCTGTCATGAAATATGCAAATGAATTATAAAATACACACCTACCTGATAATTAGCTTGTGGGGCAGTGCTGCACACTGAGTAGACTGAAGCCCTTTCTGCCTACAAAATGGGTGGCAGTAAGGGCTTATGTGGTAATATTTTTAATGGCTGTGTGCTAATTGCACAATTAGCCCATGGCCATTAATTCTAGAAATAGAAAATCTGTCTATTTCTGACTGTAGCAAAAGCAACCTTGGCAGGTGGAGTGCATGCTAAGGTCACCTATCGCTGCGAATAATAAAAGAGCCCATCAGAGATCCCTGCCTTGAACAATACATACTTTCTGCTACATGTGTGATAAAATATAATACTGCATTTATTTTTGGGAGTAGGGGAAGGGAAACACGGGGAAACATGTTCTCTCCTTGATGTTGCAAAAGCCTTTTTCCAATATAACAAGTGACATGTTTTACAAAAGCAGAATCAAATAGTATACTGATGTTCCAAGTAGCTAACTAGGATTAGAATTTGGAAGTCTACATTATCTAATGACTCATACTGATTCTAAGACAAAGCGTACAGTCTAATTATGTATAAAACCATATAGCATGCCAATTAGCAGATACAAGGGTCATATAAATATGCTCTTTATTTTAATTTTAGAATGATTTATCAAAATTATTTAACCTTAGACACATGGTAAAATGAGAAAAAAAAAATCACTTTCTTCTGCAAATGGCTCCTAAAGTATTCTTCAGAGTTTTATTTCTTAGCTTGACCTTCCAGTAGATCTTTAGCTTCATTAATTTTGGCTGCCAAATAGGGGGATCCACCTACAATATAAAGCAAAATTATGGATGTATGACAGAAGACCCCAAAACACTTTTTGAACTGGCAGTTTTCTCCTGTTTCTGTATATGTCCAGCTAAACTGGAACAGCAGCTGGGATCTGGCCTCTTAAACCTTCATTTGCAACACAGGAATATAAATTGGAGAAAAATCTCTTAACATAACAAGGGACTTACATACTAAGCTTTTCTCCCAATGGACACAAAATGGAGAGAAAACCTACAAAAGCATTTATTCTATACTCTTCCACTCCTCCTTGTGATCTCTGCTCATTAGGAAGCCACATTACATTACATTAGTGATTTTTATTCCGCCATTACTTTGCGATTTAAGGCAGATTACAGAAGAGGATTTCTGGACATGTCCAGAACAGTTACGGGTTGCTTCAGAGGAATGAAATGTTTCATACAGTGTTAGTCTTCATGGATTTCTTGAATAGCAGGGTTTTTATTCTTTTTCTGAAAGTTTTGTAATCTGGGGTCACGATTAGTAGATTGGAGAGTTGGTGGTCTAGTTTTGCTGCCTGTGTGGCTAGAAGACCATCGTATAGTTTTTTCCGTTTGATGTCTCTGATTGGAGGGTATGTGAATGGTGTCTGGGTTCTCTTGTGTCTGGTTGTGGTAATTTGGATTAGGCTGTTGTTCAAGTAGGCTGGGCTGTTACCAATTATGGATTTAAGAACATAAGAAAAGCCTTCACCAGATCAGACCTAGGTCCATCTAATCCGGCGACCCGCACACACGGAGGCCCAGTTAGGTGCTCCCTTATGGAGACCAGGGTTTCCCGTATCCCCCGATATGATTTGCAAGAAGGTGTGCATCCAACTTGCGTTTGAAACCAGAACAGTAGTCTCCGTCACAACCTCCTCCGGGAGAGCATTCCAAGCGTCCACCACTCTCTGTGCGAAACAGAACCTCCTGACATTTGTCCTGAACCTGCTACCACTCAGTTTCAGGCTATGACCTCTTGTCCGTGTCACATCTGAAAAAGTCAGTAATGCTGCTTCCTGGTCTATTTTGTCAAATCCTTTTAATATTTTAAAAGTCTCTATCATATCCCCTCGCAGTCTTCACTTTTCGAGGGTGAACAGTCCTAGTTTTCCGAGGCGTTCTTTGTAGCCAGTGAGAGTCGAGGTATGCCTCGGTGATGTGGTTGTGTTTTCTTAGTGAATAGATTAGTCTCAGGGCTGTGTTTTGTACTGTTTGTAGTTGTTTTATCATTGTTGCGAGGCAGGGGAGATATAGGATGTTGCAGTAGTCAAGGAGATCTAGGACTAGGGACTGGACCATGAGCTGAAATTGTTTTCTGTTGAAGAATTATCGAACTTGCCTTAGGTTTCTCATGACCGCAAATGATTTCTGTATTGTTTTGTTGATTTGTGGTTGCATGGTGCAGCATCTGTCTATCGTCATTCCCAGAAGTTTTAGAGTTGGTTGAATGGGGTATGTGATTGAGTTTATTACTAGGTTTGTTATGGTTGGGGTTTTATTTTTTTCAAGAAGTATGAATTTTGTTTTGTCCGGGTTCAGTTTTAGTTTGTGGTCTTTCATCCATGTTGCCACTGTTTCTAGAGTTCTGTGTAGTGTGTCTGTCATGGTGGGCATTGGCTGATCAAAAGGAAGGAGAATGGTGATGTCGTCTGCATAGCTAGAGGAGGTTAAGCCTATTTTGTCTAGGCAGCCGAGGGATGCAATGTAGAGATTGAAGAGTGTTGGAGATAATGGCAATCCTTGGGGGTACGCCACAGGGTACATTTGCGGAATTGGAGATGGCTGCCCAAGATGGAAGTCATTAATGATTTAGCATTGTCTTGTTTTATATAGCCTTGTTCATAGATGCGCATGTTCTAGGATTGATAGGTTGAGTTGGTAAATGAAGCCCAACTCTGTTTATTTATGCTATGGCCCACAGTGTGGCTCAACTGTAGAGTATTCTTGACAGTCAATACAATTCCTTAGGTATCCTGGGTATTTATTATGCTATAGGTTTTGTTTGTTTGCTTTATGTATTTTACTTTGCACTTGTGATTAAAGAGCAGTTTGGGAATTCTGGTCCGATGTGACTATCAGTTTGATATCCTCCTCATCTTTTTTTTCTCTCCCCCTCCTTTTGCACCTTTTAATTATTCCCTCCAGCAGGAGAATTGTTTGACAATGCTCATATTTAGAGGTGGTTGATTTAATAAGCTCTGACAACTCCACTCCACACCAGGGCCAGCATCGAAAAAGGAAGGGGAGTATAACTAGGGGTATTTGACCCCAGTCACTATAACAAACCATAATCAAATTTATAAGCTTGTCCAAACCTGAATGAGTTTACTGGCAGATTTTGGATTCCCCTTGCAAGATTCTGCCTTGATCTCAGCAAGTCTTAACATTAGCCCAACTTCCCACACTCCCAGAGCCTGCTCTCCTCCTGTTTAACATTTCATTATTGATCACATACAAAATAGTACATTATACAACAAGAGAACAAAAAATCACTCCCTTCCCCCCTATCTATCCACAGGCACAGCACTGCTATCCCCCACCAATGAACAGTGAGAGCAAGAAGAGGCTTCAATCAATAGCCTTAATTACATGCTTTCTGTGTTATCATAGAAGTCCCAAATTTGATGATATGTTTTCATTGTATTACGCCATATAGCAGTCAGTTTAAACAAAGTTGTAAATAGTCCAGTTTATTTAGAATAAATTGTCGCTCAGGAAGTTTATCAGAGCGTCACTGCAACAACAATGCCAAGCGAGCTTCTGTAAAAACAGACTGCAAATTTATGTTCCAATACAGTATATCCCAGTATTCTAGCATTCAGCAGGAATATTCTATCATAATGGGACAATGTTCATCCCAAACATGACGAAAATCCCCAGTTTGACCACAATGTTTCCAGCATAGGCCTGAACCAGTACCATAATCCTTATCAACCGATAAAGAGTAAGGTACTGGCAATAGTACATTTTATATCCATTTTCTATAAGATGTGAGGACAATGGCAACTTAAAGATGTACTTTGTTGGGATAGACAGCTAGGAGTGAATCATACTATACTCTATAAGGATTATATAGGGCTTCTCTGTTTAACAGGGCTCGATAAAAGCAGAAAACTCTCCCCCCTACCCCACCCCCCAAACTCACTCCCTTCTTTAGGGCTCTTTCCAAATTTGTTTCCTCCAAACTAAGATCCCAGAATGCTCTCTTGTATAAAAACATACATAACTGGAATGTAGAAGCAAGCATCTTTACATAAGCCAAATTCTTCCTGCAGTTCTCAAAGGAAACTATACCCAATCCTTTCGACATTTGGCCTAAGGTACGCAACCCTGATCCTGCCCATTGAGAACAAATTGGCTAACCCCCCTCACGACCAAAGCCAGGTGTTAAGCTAATTGGCATTTGGAAAAAATATACCCATTCTGGAAACATCTGTATTCTAAGTGTATACCACGCTCTTCACTTTTTGAGCCAGCTTTTTGCTCCCATCCACTCACGTGTTATAGGGGAAAACATCCTCCAGGGATTCAAGACAAAGTTAGGCAAGTTCCTGCTGAACCAGAATGTACGCAGGTAAAGCTAGTCTCAGTTAGGGCACTGGTCTTTGGACCTAAGGGCCACCGTGTGAGTGGACCACTAATCTGACCCAGCAGCAGCAATTCTTATGTTGTTCTTATCACCCTCATTTCTCCTTGGTCAGTTTCCCTTCTCTGCAGGCTTCCATACACATTCCTTTACTACTCCTTACCAATGTTCCCTCTAATTTTTCATAGGCTGTGTGCGCAAAAAATTTCATCTGTGCGCATTTTAAAGAAAAACTAAATTTGTGTGCGCTATAAAAATGATTGCCAGAGGGCCCGGAGTTCAATTATGGGCATTTATGGGCAGGTCTTTGAGTTTAGTCTGAATTAACGAAAACACAATGTAATTTTAGTTACACTTTGTTAGTTACACTTTATGTAACATAAAGTCTCATTTCAATAAACATAAATTATGTTTCATTGAAATGTTTCATTGAGCACTACTTATAAATAAGGTATCATTGTACTTTATACTTAAAATTTAGAAAATAACAGCAATTTAGTTTTCAAAGTTTTTCCATGCGATTTTTCATATTTATCCAGTCCAAATAAATTCTGTCAAGATCTGTTGAGCCTCCAGCTTGAAAGTGACTCTTAACACGCATCAGCATTTCCAAATGCTCTAAATGTAAACGATTCCTTTGTTTAGTCTTCAAATTGTTCATTAAACTAAAACCACGCTCACAATCTGAACTAGATGCTAAGAATATGGCACCAATGTCTATCAATTTTGCTAAATCTGCAAATTGATCATTCTGAAATGCAAATTTCGTCATATCTGGAAAGCTGTTTATCAGATTGCTTTTGATTTTTTCTGCAACAAGGAATTTAAAGTCATTGTATTGCTGAATAATAACACTTTCCTCCGGAAGAAATTGTTTATACTTTAAACAAAGAGATCTGATATGTCCATTTCCAAAGTCAAAGTCGCATTGTGATATTGCTGTACAATCAAAAGCAGACCATTCCTCAACTTCATTTTCAGGAAATCTTTCACCCAGATGCAAACATAGGATGTTGATGAAGGTTAATATGGAATTAGTATCCACTGAAACTTTTTCTCCAGACCTCATCCTGTTGTCAAGAAGACTGTTGACTTTATCACTCCACTTAACCTTGTCACCTAAGTATTGCATTCGAAGTTTGTTCAATTTACCCTGTGCAAGATGATAAGTTTCCAATGGTGTCAAACCACATTTTTGAAATGCAATGCCATGGTTAAGGAAGCCAATTCTGATAAGACATCATTCAAAACTTCAAGTGTAATATGAAATTGTTCACTGTTCAGCTTCTTATAGCAGTACTTTGCAATAGGATCATTATCTTTGTCTTCTTCAAAATATTTTAACAGGGGATCATAATTTTGAATAAATATTTTAACAGGGGATCATAATTTTGAATAATTGCTTTAAGTGCAAAGTGTCTAGATAACCAGCACACTTCATTCAGAGGTCTGAAAGCAATTGATTCACATTCACATTGAAATTTGCATTGTTTAGTAGAAGACCGACAGAACACAGTGTACACAGTTCTCATTAGTTTCTACTTCTTTCATCAATTTTACTTCTTTCCATGAATCAGAAAGTCCCAAATCTTCCCAATGTGCAACACAATGTTGCTGCACTAAATGTGGAATGTCTTTTCTCAGCTGTGCTGCAATACCATCTATTTTGTCCAACATAACAGAGGCACCATCAGAGGTGAACATAACCATTTTATTCAGGTCAAGTTCATGTTTCTTATAGAATTCCCTAATTGCTGTTACTATTGATGTAGCATCACATGCTTCCAACTGTAGCATCCCACCAAATGATGTCCTATACCAGGGGACTCAAAGTCCCTCCTTGAGGGCCGCAATCCAGTCAGGTTTTCAGGATTTCCCCAATGAATATGCATGAGATCTATGTGCATGCACTGCTTTCAATGCATATTCATTAGAGAAATCTTGAAAACCCGACTGGATTGCGGCCCTCAAGGAGGGACTTTGAGATCCCTGTCCTATATTCATTTGAATTGACTGGCCGATACTTAAAGTAGAGTATTAAGTACTTGTTGACAGAAATGTCTGTGCTTTCATCAACAGTTAACGTATGATACTTTGCTAATTTAATGTCTGCACACGATCATCTTGCACGATGCCATTGATAATTCCAAGAAATTCAAACGCATAGTTTTTGCTTCTCCATCTATCAGGTATACTAATATACTTCGCCATGTGCTCATTGATATCTTGAACAGAGAGCATCGAGATATTCATCTTAATGGCAAGCACAATACTGTCGACAAGAACCTTAATTTCATCAGGACTGGAACGCTTCCGTTCATTACTAATTTGCCTGTTTTCTTTTTTGGTTGGGCTTTCAAGCAACATGTTAACCAGTCCCCCTCTTAAATTCGGATTTTTACTTCTGAGTTTCCTAATACTGTCGGTATGAGATTTACTTGATAGATGGCGTTTCAGAAAGTCCAGTTTCCAAACATCATCCCATATTTTTCCAGTAGAGAAATTTCCAGTTGCTTTGGCATTTTGACAATAACAACACACAACTCCATCGTCTTTGTCATAGGTAAATATTTCACACAGTCGAACACGCATTGTATTTCGAGATTCCGGTGTCTCCGTTTCAACAATTTCTTCAAGCCATTCAGACCTAAAAGCTGTTGCAGCTCTCTTGCGTTTTACACTTTTCACCATTCGCGGTTTAGACATTTTGAGAGTTATTTCTGGTTGCAATTTAATAAACGAATACAGTTATACAACCGCAGTACCACGCTGCACACTACGATTCCACGAAATAAACAATATGGCGGAACTTCAGGAAGTCAACGAATCGGAAGTGTTTCATATCCTATGAGCCATAGGCTATGGCCCTATGGGGCACGTGACATGTCAAGTTCAACTGCCAAAGATAACGGAATCACGTGAATGACTTAAAATTTATATTATAGCGCTTCAATAAATGTGATAAATGGGAAATCGGAACAGCTGGTCTTCTGCAACATTTCATTTTAGCAGTGAAAATCATTTTAGGCAAAAATTTATTTTTTTGTGCGCGCTATTTTAATTTGTGTGCGCGAGTTCGGCAAGTTGTGTGCGCGCGCACAAGCGCACAGCTTAGAGGGAACATTGCTCCTTACCCTTCCTCAGTAGGTGAGACTCCCTTCATTGGCAGAATCAGCTCACCTCAGTTTGTGATTCTTCTTCCCACAAAGGCTTGATCTGTTCCCTAGCTGACCTTCCCAAGTCTAAGCATATTTCTATCTCCTGGGACTGGTCCTTCCCAAGTCTGCATTTAGAAATGAGCATTAAACAGTGCTGGAAAGAAATGCTAGACAACTCATATGTTCTTTGGGCTACTCCAATGAACTGCTTGTGACTATCCGGGAGCACAAAAATCTTGCACTCTGGTACAAACCATTTCAGATTAGTCTTGGAGTACAGTTACCATATTCAGCCTATTAAACTCTCATCCTGTTCCTAAAATGATTGATTTAAACTAGATTGTTTTTTTTTGTTACTTTTAATAAGAAGAGGCCCAAGTTGAATTTACCTACCTTTATCTGGATGGTTTAAAATCATAATTCGCCGGTGGGCTTCTCTGATCTTTGTTTTACTGGCAGTGGGGCTGGATCAGAAAATTAAAATAATAATAAAAAAGCATCACAAAATCTATGTTTTCAGATTCAAAGTGACTACAGACTTCTTTCAGCTTATAAAATATAGGCATACATACATGGCTTAGTAGTAGACAGATATTGCTTTTCTAAATTTAGTAAATATTATCTCATTACATTAAAATGTTTTCCCCCCTCAAATAAACTTCCAAGAGGTGCAAAGGAGCTAAAGATTATCATATTTAATTTACAGTACTAATAATCTGAACTGTACAAGTAATTCAAGGACAAGGTGGTCTACAACAAAATAGGACAAGATCTTAGATGTCTGTATATCCCTTCTCCCCTGAAACCCCAGGCCCTTCCCATATTACCACTTAATTGCACCATCCACATTAAATCAAACCTCAGGCACCCTCTTCTCACCAAATCAAAAGGCTCATGCAGCAGTGCTCAACTTTTCAAAGAACCAAGAAAACATTTTTCAGTCATTCCAAAATTAACTTCTTAAACCTAAATGATTACCAAATGTCCTGGTTACTAAACTGGGGGTTCAAGACTCCAAATGTGGGCCACATCAGTGGATAGGGCCACACAAACAGGGCTATTCCCTCCTCTTTCTGGACTGCCACTGTGACCCACATCCTCTAGCGGCAGTTGAGAATGAGGCCTTGAGTTGGTGAACATTCAAAGGCACTGCTTCCTCCTCCTGAGTTTCTTGCTCTGCACAAGCAGGAACGAAGGAAGGTTGCTCCTGCTGCGATTCACTACTAGGCCTCCAGGGATACTAAAAGGTACATGGGAGGGAGGTAAAAATTCTTAGAATCGGCAGGGGCAGGAGGGATCCTTCTTGTCCTGGCCTCTGCTGTGGAGGCCTGCAAAGTCAGAGGGAGGGCAGACAGGGTACAGGATCTGGCAGGGAGGGAGTGGAGCTGGGTGCAGAGCCTGGCAGGGCAGGGAAGTGAGTGAGTGAGGGGGCTGGATGCAAAGCAAGCCAAGGCACAGAAATTGAATATTAACCCCCCCTCCCCCCAAGTTTATATTCGAGTCAACCATTTTTTTTCTTTTTTGGAGGGGGAGATTACCTCTGTTTATATTCCGGTCTGTTTCTATTAAGAGTGTATACAGTATCCAACTTACAGATGTAACATGGGAAGATGAAAAATGTTTTGTACCTCACTCCTAATACTAAAGCTGCTTCCCGCTTGGACATTTTGGGCTCAAATCCACCTCTGTAATAACCACTAAATGCCTAAAAAGAAAATGGTGAAATAAACCATTTGCAGAAAACAGTAAGCATTTAACATTCAGAGAGCGAGAGACATAAGGTACACTTCCTTGGTAGTGTTTTAAGTCTGTTTCAATATTTTCTTTCTGTGAAAGGCCTTCCCCCCCAAATTTGAGAAAAGTAACACCAAGTTTACAATGGCTTTTTACAAAGCTGCAGCAAGAGGTTTCTACCACAGGCTGGCGAGGTAAGTGCTCCGACGCTCGTAGAATTCCTAGGAGCGTTGGAACATTTACCTCACCAGCCCTCAGTAGAAACCTCTACTGTGGCTTTGTAAAAGAAGCCTATAGTTTGTAACATAGTAAATGATGGCAAATAAAGACCTGAATGGTCCATCCAGTCTGCCCATTAGTTATACCCATTAAAAATACATGATTAAATTAATTTGTCTCTTCTTTGATATTTCTTGGTCACAGACTGTAAAGTCCAACTAGTACTGTCCTAGGTTCCAAATGCTGAAGTTGTCGTCCTTGCTCACTCCAGCCTATCCAACTATCTTGTTTCCAAGATATCTCCTATAAAGTCTGGCCAGTATCATCCTTATGTTCCAAGTTACTGGAGTTCCCATTGATGCCCTCCCCAGCCCAATCGTACACCAAATCATCACACATGGGACACAGACCGTGCAAGTCTGTCCAGTACCGGCCTTGCTAGCACTAACCCAAAAGTACAACATAGTGGCAGCACTGGAATCTAGGACAATACTAGGTGGACTTTACAGTCTATGACCCAGAAATATAAAAGAAGAGATAGGTTAATTTAATCATATATTTTTAATGGGTATAACTAATGGGCAGACTGGATGGACCGTTCAGGTCTTTATCTACCGTCATTTACTATGTTACTATTATATTGTATGGTACTTTGTAGTAGATGTAGAGGGACGTTGACTTTTGAAGATAGAGGAAAGTGCAGGCAGATCCTGGAGAAAGCTCTATTCTATGCCTAGGGCTGAGAAGATTCAACTTCAGCAGGACAATAATTCTAAGCAAAGCAAATGCAACAACAGAATGGTTCAGTAAAAAGAATGAATATCCTCAAGCAGACCTGCCAAAGCCTATTCTTGAATACAAGAGAAAATTCATGGCAAGCTTCATCCAACTTGAAAAGAGCACAAGCTATTCTGCTAAGAATGGTTTATAAAGAACCCAAAAAAAACACACCTTTGAACTGGGCAAGTTGAGACACACTTATCCTAAAAGGATTCATAGCTGTTACTGCTGCAAATGGGTTTTCACCAAGTACTGAGGCAAGGCGCATGAAGATCTATGCAATCAAGACACTGGCTTCTTATTTTCTTACTTTAAAAAAATATTTCTATAATTGCTCTTTCATGTTGGAAGTACCCAGTATGTTGTGTATGTCAATGGAAAAACTCCTTTAAAAAGCGCTTTGAATTGCATTTTTTTTGAAACAGCAGAATGTGAAAAAAGTGTAGAAAGGTGTGAAAAATACACATTCTCAACTAACCCCTCCTTTTACAAAACCACACAAAAAGTTTTTAGTGCCAGACAGAGCGCTGAATTCTCTGTGCTGCTCTGACAGAGTTCCTATGAACATCGGAGCCACACAGATCATTCAGTATGCTGGCTGACACTAAAAACCTCTTGCACGGATTTGTAAAAGTGTGTGTGTGGGGGGGTAAATATTATATTAATATATAATACTAAAACACATTGTCAGGATGGCTCCATTTACTAGCATCAATTAGCATTACCTTTAGGATTGGAAAATCTCAAAAGGTGCTCAAAATATTAATGGTGTGTCCTATGTAGATGCTATGATTTCCTAGGAAATAAATACCATGTTGTACAAATATTACAAGTTCTACAGTTCAAAACACAAACAGATTCACTATTTTGTTTTTAAAAGTCCAAAGCTAAAGTCTTAATTAGGGTAAATGATTTGCTTCTGAATACAAATATTACTCTAAAAGTCTTAACAGATTAAGGGCATCGTGCACTGAAAGAATTTTCCCAGTCCATATTTATGAGGTACATGCACACTAGTCCTAAATCTTTTTTTTTTAATGGAGGAAGGATATGGAGCTCAGAAGGTTAATTTCAGCATACCTGAGCAATTTGTTTTGCTTGTTGATTTTAGATTAACATGGCTTGTGAACCACAGAAACAGGTGTGTTCATGTGCTCATGCATATCCTTCCACCATGTCTGCCACAGAGAAACAATCCTCAATCTCAGGCATGTCAGCCTGCTGGATCCCAAATACACTAGTTCAAAGTAGTTTACAAGGAAAAAGATAAATACAATACTAAATTTTATATAACTCAGTCAATATAAAGCCAAAATATCACCTTAAATATTTTTTGAAAAAGAAAAAGCACAGTTACTTACCGTTAACAGGTGTTATCCAGGGACAGCAGGCAGATATTCTCAACATGTGGGTGACATCACCGACGGAGCCCCCTAGCGGACGTTTTCGCAAGCAGACTTGCTCAAAGACCTTCAGGCTTGCGATTGGCCTGCGCATGCGCGCGTGCCCCTCCCACCCTGCCTAGGGCATGCGTCTCCTCAGCATGTCCTCAGTTCAGATAGCAAGCAAAGAAGCCAACCACGGGGAGGTGGGTGGGTTGCGAGAATATCTGCCTGCTGTCCCTGGATAAGACCTGTTACGGTAAGTAACTGTGCTTTATCCCAGGACAAGCAGGCAGCATATTCTCAACATGTGGGAGACCTCCAAGCTTACCAAAAAGGGGATGGAGGGAAAGTTGGCAAATTTAGGAGAAAAGATTTTGCAAAACAGATTAGCCGAAATGGCCATCATGCCTGGAGAAAGCATCCAGACAGTAATGCGAGGTGAACGTATGAGCCGAGGACCAAGTGGCAGCCTTACAAATTTCCTCAATGGGAGTGGAGCGGAGGAAAGCAACAGACGTCGCCATCACTCGGACCTTATGGCCTGTGGCTCGACCCGTCAGGGAGAGACCAGCCTGAGTGTAACAGAAAGAGATACAAGCGGCCAACCAGTTAGAAATGGTCCGCTTAGAAACCGAGCGACCCAAGCGATTTGGATTGAAAGAGAGGAACAGCTGGGGATCAGAACGATGAGGAGCGGAGCGCTTCAAGCAGAAGGCCAGCGCACGCTTACAATCAAGAGAATGCAGAGCACCTTCACTAGGGTGAGAATGGGGCTTTGGAAAAAGCACAGGAAGAACGATGGATTGGTTAATGTGAAAATCAGAAACAATCTTAGGCAAGAACTTAAGATGGGTACGGAGGACTAACTTATTGTGATGGAAGACAGTGAAAGGTGGGTCCGCTACCAAGGCTTGAAGCTCACTGACCCAATGGGCAGAAGTGAGAGCAATAAGAAACACAACTTTCCAAGTAAGATACTTTAAGTGAACCCGCACCAGCGGCTCGAACGGGGGTTTCATCAATTAGGCAAGGACCACATTAAGATCCCAAACCACCGGAAGAGGTTTGAGGGGGAGATGAAAGTGGAAAAGTCCTTTCATGAAGCGGGAAACCACAGGATGAACAGAGATAGACTTCCCGTCAATCGGCTGATGAAAAGCAGCAATGGTACTAAGGTGGACTCGAACCGAAGAAGACTTGAGCCCAGCGCCAGACAAGTGCAACAGATAATCCAGGACAGCCGACGAGGCAGACAGCAGCTCCAGCTGCCGAGTAGCACACCAGGAAGAAAAGCGGGTCCACTTCTGATGGTAACACTGGCGAGTGGACTCCTTATGGGATGCTGCCAGGACATCCAGCACCGGCTGGGAGAACTGGAACGAGGGCATTAACTCTCGAGGAACCAAGCTGTTAAGTGCAGAGACTGGAGGTTGGGATGAAGCAGAGAACCCCGACTCTGCGTAAGCAGAGAAGGAAAAATAGGCAGAGGAAGAGGCTTCCTAGAACTGAGGTGCAACAGAAGGGAGAATCAAGGTTGACGGGGCCACCGAGGAGCTATCAGAATCATGGTGGCCCTCGTGGACTTGAGGACGAGAATCAGACGGAATGGAGGGAACGCATACAGGAACTCGTTCGTCCAATCCAGAAGGAAGGCATCCGCCTCGATCCTGAGAGGGGTGTAAACCCTGGAGCAGAAGCGGGGCAACTTGTTATTGAGGGGGGACGCTAACAGATTGACGTCCAGAGTCCCCCAACGAGCAAACACCTGACGCAGGGTCCCGGAATGGAGCGAACACTCGTGAGGCTGCAGCAGATCACTCAACTTGTCCGCCAGACAGTTCCACTGGTCCTGAATGTAGACAGCTCGAATGAATATGTTGCAGCGGATGGCCCAATCCCAGAGCCGTACCGCCTCCAGGCTCAGGGACATGGACCCTGTGCCCCCCTGTTTGTTGATATAATACATGGTGACCTGTTTGTCTGTGCGGACCAGCACCACCTGGTCATGAAGCAGGTGACAAAAGGCCTTCAGAGCGAGGAAAATCACATGAAGCTCCAAAAGATTGATATGATGAAGGCGGTCTGTTCGGGACCATAGGCCCTGGGTGCGCAGCCCATCCAGATGAGCCCCCCAAGCATAGGTTGACGAGTCCATCATGAGGACCTTTTGTGGGGGAGGAGCCTGAAACAGAAAACCTCTGGAAAGATTGGAAGAGAGCATCCACCAACGGAGAGACCTCTTCAATAAAGGAGTCACGACAATGCGTCGAGAGAGAGAATCTCGAACCTGATTCCATTGGGACGTCAGAGTCCATTGAGGAATACGTAGGTGAAGTCTGGCAAAAGGAGTCACGTGAACCGTAGAGGCCATGTGACCTAGAAGGACCATCATGAGTCGAGCATGCGCCATGGGCAGATGGGTCACCACTTGACACAAACGGATAAGGGCCTCCTGACGAGGCCGAGGTCAGAAGGAGCGGAGACGAACCGTGTCCAGGACCACTCCAATGAACTCGAGAGACTGAGACGTGTACAGGTGAACTTGGGAAAATTCACCTCGAAGCCGAAGGAGCACGATGGTTTGATTCATCGCTCGCAGGACTTCGGTGCGAGAGGATGCTTTGATTAATCAGTCGTCAAGGTAGGGAAACACCTGCAGGCCGCGGAGACGCAGCTACCACAACCAGACATTTCGTGAAAACCCTCGGAGAGGCCTCTAGGCCGAAGGGAAGAACACGATACTGGAGATGGAGATCCCCCACCTGGAATCTCAAATACCGGCAAGAGGCCGGGTGAATCAGTATGTGTGTGTACGCCTCCTTAAGGTCCAACGAGCACAGCCAATCCCCCTTGTCCAAGAGGGGATACAACGTGGGAAGGGTGAGCATTCTGAAATGTTCCCGTACCAGAAATTTGCTCAGAGCACGGAGGTCCAGGATCGGACGTAGATCCCCGTCTTCTTGGGCACCAGAAAGTACCAGGAATAAAACCCAGAGTTCCACTGATCCGGGGGAACCTCCTCGACTGCTCGAAGGTGAAGCAGGGCCCGAGCTTCCTGCAGAAGGAGAGAGAGCTGAGATTGAGCAGAAGGAAACTCTCTTGGAGGCATGTCCGGGGGTACGCGACTGAAGTGGAGGGAGTACCCCTCCCGGATGATAGACAGCACCCAACTGTCGTTGGTAAAACTCTCTCACTGGGCATAGAAATGGTGGAGACGACCCCCAATGGGGAAGAGGGAAGACTCCAGATAGGGAGCCCGAAAGCTCGGACTGGAATTGTCAAAAGGACGGCCCGGTCTTTGCCAGGGCCGGTGGCTGAGTCTTAGGTTGACGGGGTTGCTGCTGCAGGGGCCATTTTGCAGGAGGCCTGGAGACAGCAGGAGTGGATTTTTGCAGGTACCTCCGGAGAGGAATTTTATATTGGCGAGCCGGAGGAGCTTTTGGCTTAAGTTTCACCAGAGACGTGAAGGACCGCTCGTGATCCGAGAGGCGCTTAGTGGCAGCTTTGATGGAATCATCGAAGAGCTCATGACCCACACACAGGAGATTGGCAAGGCGATCCTGCAGATTCGGATCCATGTCCACAATCCGGTGCCAAGCAAGGCGACGCATGGCGATGGCAAAGGCTGTAACTCTCGAGGACAATTCAAAGGCATCGTAAGAGGCCTGGAACATATACAGGCGGAGTTGAGAGAGGGTCTCCTCAAGGAGACAAAACTCCTGACGCCGAGATTCTGGGATAACCTCCCGGAACGAGCAGAGGACATTGACACAGAACCGGAGGTAGGAAGTGAAGACGAAGTTGTAATTAAGGACACGGTTCGCCATCATCGAATTCCGATAAAGGCGGCGACCAAACTTGTCCATCGTGCGGCCCTCCCTGCCCAGAGGGACAGCAGCGTAAACCTTCGAGGGGTTCGATTTCTTCAAGGAAGACTCAACCACCAAGGATTGGTGGGAAAGCTGAGCACCCTCAAACCCCTTCACCGGGACAGTCCTGTAACAGGACTCCAACTTAGAGGGAATAGCCGTATCAGCATACGTTGTTTCCAGGTTCCGGAGAAACGTCTGCCAGAGAACCTGATGCAACGGGAGGTGAAGCGCCTCACGAGGCGTATTGTCAACTCCCAATTCCACCAGGTATTCCTGAGTAAAGCGGGAGTCGGACTGAAGATCTAGGTTCAGAGTTCTGCCCATGTCAGAGATGAAACGAGAAAAGAGGAGGTCCGAGAAGAAGACTCATCTTCTGAGGGAGACTCCGACCAAGATCAGGGTGCAGCTGAGAACGAGGGAGAAACCTCCCTGGAATAGTAAGCCAGGGCATCCGAGTCCCGCGAACGGGAGATCGAAGAGGTTCGACTAAGGCGCGTAGGGGGCGTCAAGAAACGGCCCCGTGCCAGGTGGATCGGGGAAGACCCCGGAGTCCGAAGAAATCGCTGGGGAAGCCTTGGAGAAGACGGGGTATAGGTAAAATTCCCACCCGGTTTCGAAGGAGGCCCTCGAGAAGCCGGTAAGCGCCTCGAAAGGGAACAGACACTAGAGTCCAATTCGAGGACAAGCGTGTGTCGAAAGGGTCTTGAGGTCGGAGACCTGCCCCAACAGGGCGGAGAAGACCGGGGCTTTTTAGAAGAGGCGAGCCTTGCTGCAGTAGCAGGGGCAACAGTGGTCCCCGGCCTGGAACCCTGAGTCACCGGTGACTCAGGGGAGGATGACTCGCTCGAGGGAACCCGACGGGTCTTACGAAGAAGGTCGAGAGACGAGAGGATGCTCAGGCTGGTCATACCGCAACTGGATTGAGACCGAGGTCAAAGGCGTCAAGGTCGGGACAAGTAGGCTGACCACCGAGGAAAACTGCGTGGTAATAATAGCCTTAAGCATGTCCTCGAACATAGGCACCTAGACCAAAGGCAGGTGGGTTGGAGGTGCAGCAGTGCACTCCTTTGGGGGCGACCTGAAAGTAGAGTATTCCCTACATGAGGAGGTACTCTTAGAGTGATGTCTCGAAGACACCGACGAGGCGGCACTGACATGAGACTCCGAGGAAGGCTTCTTTGCCGGCACACCTGAGGAGGAAAGTGGAGACTTACTCGAGGCCGGAGTAGCAGGAGGGGCCGAGGCCGGAGCCTTCGAGGCCAACGGGGACTTCGAGGCCGAGCTCGAGGCCTGTCCCGCAGGATCTATGTGGCCAAAGAGTTGGAGAATCTTGGCCACCCTCCAACGAAGAGCCCGCGGTTGCAAGGTCGTACAACGGGGACACGACTCAGCGCGGTGCTCTGCACCCAGGCACTCCACACACACCAATGATGTGGATCAGTGATGGAGATAACCCGGTTGCACTTAGTGCAGTTTTTAAAGTCGGAACGAGGCCGGGACATAAGAAAAAGAAAGCCGCAGCCCCGCGAAGCCAGGCGGCCACAGGAAGACCGGGAACCCGGTCAAAAGTATACGAATGGAAAACAGTGAAAATAAAGAAAATAAGACGCGAGCACAGCGACTCAAAGGAAACAAACCAAATAAGCCGCGGTGCAAGAGGGACAAAGAGAACGCGCGAAGTAAGGGAGCAGTGCTTCTGGCTCCGCGGAAAACATTGAACTGAGGACACGCTGAGGAGACGCATGCCTTAGGCAGGGTGGGAGGGGCACGCACGCATGCGTGGGCCAATCGCAAGCCTGAAGGTCTTCGAGCAAGTCTGCTTGCGAAAACGTCCACTAGGGGGCTCCGTCGGTGACGTCACCCACATGTTGAGAATATGCTGCCTGCTTGTCCTGGGATAAAAAAAAGTTTTCACATGGTTGAGAGTGTCAGAGAAGAAGTTTCTGGTAGACGCATGCAACTTCAAGGCTCCAGCTGCTTGTAGAAAATTAAAAACTGCCATGAAGGTAAGAGGAAGGAAGGGAAGGAAATGCTTGGACCGCTGCAGAAGGGAGGGGGCTGCTGGACCGCACAAAGGGTGCTGAAGGGAACTGGGGGAGAGAGTGAGGAGAGAAGACGCTGAAAGGAAATGGGGAAGAGAGAGAAGGGAGAAGACGCTGAAAGGGAAGAAGACAGATGCCAGACTATGGGGGGAGCAGAGGGAAGAAGATGGGTGCCAGACCAATTGGGGTGGGGGGGTGGAGGGAGAGATGGAAGGGAGAGGCACATTAACACAGCATATGGAAGTGGCAGAGAGAAGGCAGACAGTGGATGGAAGGAATTGAATGAGATGAGGAAAGCAGAAACCAGACAACAAAGGTAGAAAAAAAATTTCTATCTATTTTCTTTCTTTTTGCCTTAGGATAAAGTAGTATATTAGTTGTGTTGATAAACATTTATAAACAAAGTCCTGCCAGCTGAACATCTCTTTCTCTAGTTCAGCAGCCAGAACTTTGATTTATAAAATGATAATTGTACAGAATATTATTTCTTTTTCTACTTTAATAAAATAAATTCAGTATAAAGCTATTCGAGGCTTGGGTGGATGGGATCAAATGGTTTGCGGGGACAGGGACAAATTTTTTCCCCTGTCATTCTCTATAAGTGTTCTTCAACCACTGGTCCACAGAAAATTCCTGCCGGTCCGCACAGGGCCAGTGAGATCATGGGGAGCCTCCAACAGTGACTTTCTCCCCTCCCAGCAGCTCTCAGTACTTGCCAGTGCAGTGATTCACTTAGGCAGCCTTGGGGCTTTTGCTGAGTCACGGCCTGCCTTTGATGATGCAACTTCCTCTTTCCTCAGAGGCAGCGCAACCCATCAAAGGACCCAAGGCTGCCTAAGTGAATCGCTGCTGCAGGCAAGTATTGAGAGCTGCTGAGAGAGGAGCGGAGGGAAGGGGAGGAAGCCACTGTTGGAGGCTGGGAAGCTGCTGGATAAAGGGAGAGCTGCTACTGGACCTGGAGAAAGGGAGCAGGAGAGATGCTGCTGGGAGGGGAGGAGGGAAAGGGAAGAGAGTTACTGTTCGATAGGGGGAGGAGGGAAAGGAGAAGGAAAAAAGGAAGAAAACAGCTGGCAGGGAGATTAGAGGAGTGAGAGGGATCAGGGTGGAATTGAGAGATCAGATGAGGGAAAGGGGAGACAGGAATGAGAAAGTAGAGAGAGACTGATGCTTGACAGGGAGTCAGCAGAGAAGGACAAAGATGCTAGATCTGGTGTAGGAGAGATAAAAAATGAAGAGAGCAGTGAAGCTGGAATTAATCATGTAAAAAGGAGAGAGGGAGCACAGGCTGGATGGAAAGCGGAGAGGAGATACCATATGGAAGGGAGAGAAGGCAAACAGTGGATGGAAGGGGCAGATGCTGAATTGAAGACAGATGGAAGGAAGAGAGGAAGATGAAACCAGAAACGACAAAAGGTAGAAAAAAATATTTTATTTCTATTTTGTTATTAGAATATATCAGATTTGAAATATATATCCTGCTAGAGCTGGTGTTAGACATAACTGGAGACTGCAAAGCCCAGGTAGTACTTTTTTAGCTTTCAGCTGGCTTAGGGATCTCTCTGACCAGGGGGCAGTTGCCCTAGTTGCACTCCCCTAACACTATTCCTGTCATGTGTGACTGCGGTATTCTGTTAGCAAGATATTTCTGTGTAGCATTCTGTAATAATTTGGCTTATTCAGTTTTCTTGATAGTAGATGGGATATATGTGAAGGGGAGGGAAGACAGGGGTTTTGTTGATCCTTGCTCTGTATTATTTGTATTTATAAAATGACAAATTGTACAGAATATTGTTTCTTTTTATACTTTAATAAAATACGTTCAATATAAAATCATAACTGAGGATTGTGCGGATGGGATCAGATGGTTTGCAGGGGCCGAGTACGCGGAGATGGGGCGGAAACGGGTTTTTAAAATTTCAGTCTTAGTAGTTTGCAGGTCCACAAAATAAATTATTTTATTTCTGCCTGTCCATAGGTGTAAAAAGGTTGAAGAACACTGCTCTATAAGACATTACTCTTTATCCAATTAACATTTATTGACTTCCTTTCTCATTAACACCGCAAGTATCAAACACCGCCTCTCACTAAAGCCACAACCCTAAACAAATAACCATACTCATTTCTTACTCTCTTTGAAAATGACCAAATCTCTTTTTGGTAAGATCTTTTTGTAATACTTCCTTGATAATTCTTTTGTAATCTGCCTTGAACTGTAAGGTAATGGCGGAATAGAAATCCCTAATGTAATTATTTAGTAGATGGTATGGTTAGGCAGACCAGATAGGCCATATGGTCTTTATTACTTGGGATCTAGCTAGGTATTTGGGACCTGGGTTGGCCACTGTTGGAAACAGGATACTGGGCTTGATGTACCTTCGGTCTTTCCCAGTATGGCAATTTTATGTTCTTATGAAACAGTGTAAGGTTGTTTAACATTTGCGTAGTCTGGAAAAAAACAAACAACAACCCCAGCAAAGTGACTTGTGCACACAATGGAAAAAAAAAAAACCCAAAACCCCAAAAACCACACCAGCAACATCCATGAAGATCAAGTAGTACTAAGGAGATGGCTTACAGATTTTGGCAGGCTCTGCAATACTTGCTTTACTTGAGGCTCCATCTGCTTCATGGCTAGGATGGCATAACGACCTTTCAGGGGGAAAAGGGTCAGTCACCAATAATGAAATTATATATGGAGTGAATACAATGAGTAATACTGAATAAGCAGAAATGGTATCAATAAAACAGCATTGACTTTTTGTTTAGGAGAATCTATCAACCTAAAGCAGGGGTGTCAAACTCAGGCCTGCGGACCACATCTGGCCCACAGTGTAATTAGATTTGGCCCACTAGAAGATACCCTTTCTATTCCTTCTCTCTCCCGGCTTCCCAGTCTCACCTTCAAAGCAGCCTGCAGAGGATCTCCGGTCGGCTGTAATGATCCTAGCAGGCTGCTGTCGGCCTCCGCAGCACGTTCTCTCTGCTGCGGTCCCACCCCCTCCTCTGACGTACGGGACTGCGGCAGAGAGAACATGTTGCAGAGGCCAATGGCAGCCCGCTAGGATCACTAAAGCTGACCGCGGATCCTCTGCAGGCTGCTTTGAAGGTGAGACCGGGATGCCGGAGGATGCTAGAAAGAAGGGAGAAAACATGCGGGCCATCGGGTGAGGGAGCCCTGGTATAGAAGTACATGGAGGGAGGGAAGAGGGGTCCAAAGAAATGTGCATATTTGGTCCGTGACAGCCTGTGTTTTAGAATTTGGCCCCTTATGTGATTGAGTTTGACACCCCTGACCTAAAGGATTCTGTAAACTATCCACCTTCAAGATCATCCTCCTCCTGTTTTACAATTTCAGTTATCTGTCCAGCATAGTACTTCAATCATATCCTATACATCACACATTCATGGTATAATCACCTAAAAAAAAAATAAAAAAAATCCAACCATCCAGGAACCAGGTTTGTGATAAAAACCAGCTGATTAGAAAAAAAAAAAAAGGGAAGTAATTGATGAGAAAAATGTCCCAGTTTGTTTATGCAACAAACACCTTTCTGTCAAATTCCACATTTCATTAAATATGGTTCAAATTACTGAAACCAGGATACAGTCCACCTAGCAGAGCAAATATTGCAGGGAAACTGCTAGATAAAGTGTATGCCAATCCAATCTTATCAGCTTCTTTGACTGGGTGACAGGAAAGCTAGACTCGGGAGAGTCTCTGGACATAGTGTACTTGGATTTCAGTAAAGCGTTTGACAGTGTCCCACACCGTAGACTATTAAACAAGATGAAATCGATGGGGTTAGGTGAGAAACTAACGGCATGGGTCAATGATTGGCTGAGTGGAAGACTTCAGAGGGTAGTGGTCAATGGCACCCTCTCTAAGACATCGGAGGTGACTAGCGGAGTGCCGCAGGGCTCAGTCCTGGGACCATCCCTTTTTAACATATTCATAAGGGACTTGACCCGAGGGCTTCAGGGAAAAGTAGCGCTGTTTGCCGACGATGCCAAACTGTGCAATATAGTAGGTGAAAGCGATCTCACGGATGGTATGGCGCAGGATCTGATCAAGTTGGAAAACTGGTCCTCGACATGGCAGCTGGGCTTCAACGCAAAGAAGTGTAAGGTGATGCATCTCGGCAGCAGAAATCCATGCAGAACATACACCTTGAATGGAGAAACACTAGCTACGACCTCAGAAGAACGGGACTTGGGAGTAATCATCAGTGCAGACATGAAGGCTGCCAAACAAGTAGAGAAGGCCTCATCCAAGGCAAGGCGGATGATGGGATGTATCAATAGAAGCTTCGTCAGTCGTAAACCTGAAGTCATAATGCCACTGTACAGAACCATGGTGAGACCTCATCTGGAGTACTGTGTGCAATTCTGGAGGCCACATTACCGTAAAGATGTTCTTCGAGCTGAGTCGGTCCAGCGAATGGCCACTAGGATGGTCTCCGGACTCAAGGGTCTCTCATACGAGGAAAGACTGGGCAAGTTGCAGCTCTACTCTCTAGAGGAGCGCAGGAAGAGGGGTGACATGATTGAGACATTTAAGTACGTCACAGGTCGTGTCGAGGTGGAAAACGACATATTCTTTCCTAAGGGACCTTCAGTCACAAGGGGGCACCCGCTCAAACTCAGAGGAGGGAGATTTGGTGGTGACACCAGGAAGTATTTCTTTACAGAAAGGGTGGTGGATCACTGGAACAAACTACCGGTGCAGGTGATCAAGGCCACTAGCGTGCTCGACTTTAAGACTAAATGGGACATCCACGTGGGATCTCTACGTGGGTCGAGCAGCACTCTGACTTAATGGGGTGGGACAGTGGAGTGGGCAGACTTGATGGGCTATAGCCCTTTTCTGCCGTCATCTTTCTATGTTTCTATCTTGTAAGTCTCTATCATATCCCCTCTAATTGTCCTCTTCGCCAGGGAAAAGAGCCCCAGTTTCTCCAGTCTCTCAGTGTATGAAAGGTTCTCCATACCCTTTATCAAACGTGTCGCTCTCCTCTGAACCCTCTTGAGTATCGCCATAACCTTCTTAAGGTATGGCGACCAGTATTGGACGCAGTGCTCCCGATGCGGACGCACCATCGCCCGATACAACAGCAGGATAACTTATTTCGTTCTGGTTGTACTACTCTTCTTGATTATACCTTGAAGCTCTCTTTGCGCTGAGGTGATGGCTGTAAGAAAGGCTGTTTTCCACATGAAGGAAGGTAAGAGAAGTTGTACCTAGTGGTTCAAAGGGCTCCATCATGAGTTGGTCAAAGACAATTTTGAGATCCCATGCTGGAGGTGGAGCTCAAAGTGGAACACTGAGATTGTTGAGGCCTCTGAGGAAGCATGTTACTAGGGTTTGAGATATTGGCTTGTCATCTTTTGGAGTATGATAGGCAGATATTGCTGATAGATGAAGATGTACTGAGTTTATCTTAAGTCCTGAATCCGATAAGTGGAGGTGGTCAGTTAGTATATACTGATCAGACAAGGGGGATCTTGGTGTTGGGAAGATGCCCACTTTGAAAAAACACAACCATTTAGATAAGATTTTCTGGTTGAGGGTCACCTAGCAGCAAGAACATTCTTCATTGACTTGAGACACAGGAACTTTTGCCAGGATTTTCCCTTTAATTTCCAAGCAATCAGACTGAGGCCAATTAGGTTGGGGTACAGAACCTGACTGCTCTATTCCATGAGGGAAAGTTAAGTTCCCAGGGGAATTTGTGGAACATTGAGAATATCTAGAGGAAGAGGGTAACAGATTTGTCTGGGTCCATTGGGGAGCGATCAGAATGACCTGTGTAGAGTCCGATGACCTTCTGAAAGACCCTAGAAAGGAGTAGAATCAGAGAAAAAGCATAAAGTAGTGATCCCTTCCAAGAAATGGAGAAGGTGCCCTTGTGATGGCTTGATGAGGCTCTAGTTTGTAACTGAGTGCTTACAGGACTGCCTAGAGGGACAGGGCAAAGCACCAGAGGTGGTAGACTTCCCTGCAGAGATGTAGAGAGTCTGAACCCCCGTTTATTGATGTAAAACATTGTTACCTGATTTGTCTGTTATGAGAACTCTCGTGGCGTATCCATGAAAAGTTTGTAAGATATACAAGCCTGCATGGAGCTCTAGGTAATCGATGTGTAGACATAGCTCTGCTGAGCTCCAATAACCTTTCGTCTTTAGGTGGCCCAGATGCACTCCCCAGCATGTACTGGAGGAATCTGTTGTGATGGTAATTTGAGGCAGAGACGGTTGGAATAAACAGCCTTTCTGAAGTGAAGGAGATCTGATCCCCCATAGAATAGGTCTTGATGGATTCCAGCAGGGGGAATCTGACATGAGAGTGGCTGGGTTTGATGATTCCAGTGCAAATTGAGATGCCATTATAAAGGTCTCATTTGGAGCATTGCTACAAGGAAGAGAGGCCTTCATGTGACTTAAGTAGTATAAAATGCAAGGAGCAGGTAGGTGAGACGACTATCTCAGTTGGTTGCAGAGAGCTATGATGGTGTAGTGCCTCTCCTAAGGCAGGCAGGCACATGCGGTGATGGTGTTTATGGGAGCTCCTATAAAAGTGAGGGAGTGAGCTGGGATTAGTGATGACTTCTTGTAGTTTGAATAAGCCCCAGGGATTGTACAGTGAATATTGTCCTAATAAGTGAGGTGTTCTCTTGTTCGAGCCACCAAGAGCCAGTTGTCTAGGTAAGGAAGTTGGTGGGCTACCACTATTGCAAAGTACTTTGTGAAGATACATGGTGCTGAAGAGAGACCAAAGAGCAGTACTTTGTACTGGTAGTGGTAGTTGAGGAATTTGAATCTGAGGAATTAACAGTAATCGAGATGAATGGATCTCTAGATGCTTATACCCACATTCCCAAAGTGGCCAGCCAGTTGCTGGGCCTTAAAAGAGGGATGGTTGGAGTTCATTCTAATTTCTCCTGTTTGAAGTAGGTATTGAGCGAATGGAGATCTAGAATGGAACGTAGCCCATGTCTTCTTGGGAATAAGGAAAAATTTAAGTAGACGCCCATGTTCTGCTGTCAGTTGGGTACCTTTTCCGCTGTTTTATTTTGAATGAGAAGAGTCGGTTCTGCTGCTAGAAGTGGAAAGTGAAAATGAGGGGTATGGGGTGATCATGGAATTTGGCTTCTTGAGATTATATTCAAGCCCAATTTTTTCCACTGTAATGGCCTGCCGTGTGGGAAGTGACTGAGCCATCCACCCACTGGTAAGCTGTCAAAAAGATTTTGAGAGCAGGCATCTGGGTACTGGGGACCTGCTTTCAATCCCTCTAGCATTGCTTTTGTGACTAGGAAGAGGGAAGAGATTGTTAATGTTAGATCTATTTTAAGGGAGGAAATGCCTTCTAGGATAATATTGCTGAAAGAACTGCTGATAAAATCAGCAGTAATTGGTGGAAGAAGGTCTGTGATACTGCCGAGTGATCTGGAAGGCGAGCTGAAAGCACATAAAGCTCTGGAATCCTCCTTTAGCTGTAAGACTATCCTTTACCTTTTTACCAAATAAGCCGTCTCCAAGGCAGGGAGCATCTGCCATGCAGATCATCCCCAAGATCTATTGCCATTCTGGAGATCATATCGTAGGCATCGTAGTTTTAAAAAAATTATATGGATTTCTGAAGAGTAGTTAATATCTGGAGATGCACCATCAAGCTGCTGCAGAACTGATTTCGATAATAAATTTGGAGCTGATGGGCTACAATCTTGGAAGGGCACAGCTCCCTGGTAGACATTCCAGCTGACTAAGTCTTGGAGTCGTCAGTCCTTTCCAGGTGGGAGCTTAAATTGGATTTTAGTCTTAAGACTTTTTAATAGCCAATTCTGAACCCATGGAATATGGCAACTATTGCAGGTCATGTCCAGGGACCTTCTTCACTCTGTATTTTGAGTTCTAAGTGCTTGAGACCATAGAAACTGTTTTGAGATTTTGCCAAATTTGAAAGTTGCAGGTCCTGGAGGATCTGATGCATGGGAAGAGCAATGATTTCCTTAGATGGTACCTGGCAGGATTGAAAGATGGCCTGGAAGTATTTGTCTGCAGGCAGAGCAGCTTGGCTAAGGCTGAAGAATGTGGAAACCTTTCGTTGGGATTTGGGATACGAGTACTCATCTAAATGCTGCAATCACGTTCTACTCTGAAACCAAACTCAATACTCCAACTCATTTTAAGTTTCATATAAAAAACACATGCACACTCCTCAGCCACTACCACACATATGAAACATAGAAACATAGAAGATGACGGCAGAAAAGGGCTACAGCCCATCAAGTCTGCCCACTCTGCTTACCCACCCCCTGTCTATGCCCTAATGACCCAATTTCCTTATCTTGACCCTCGTAGGGATCCCACATGGGTATCCCATTTATTCTTAAAGTCTGGCACGCTGTCTGCCTCGATCACCTGCACTGGAAGCTTGTTCCAATGATCAACCACTCTCTCTGTGAAGAAATACTTTCTGGTGTTGCCATGAAATTTTCCGCCCCTGAGTTTGAGCGGGTGCCCTCTTGTGGCTGAGGGTCCCTTGAGAAAGAAAATATCATCTTCCACTTCGACACGTCCCGTGAGGTACTTAAATGTTTCGATCATGTCTCTCCTCTCCCTACGTTCCTCAAGAGTGTAGAGCTGCAATTTGTTCAGTCTCTCTTCGTACGAGAGACCCTTGAGCCCCGAGATCATCCTGGTGGCCGTCCGTTGAACCGATTCAATTCTGCGCACATCTTTACTGTAATGTGGCCTCCAGAATTGCACACAGTACTCCAGATCAGTGTTCCCGCTAAGGTGCGTTGGCCTGCGCGCGCGCACAAAATATTACATCGCAGCGCAAAGTTTCTCTTCACAGCGCACACACGCGTCGCAAAGGTAAGGGGAGGTAAGGTAAGGGGACGCATTGGGGGGATTGCACTTCCCCACAATTGCCATGCTTCGGTTCCTCTTCTTCCTTCCTTCCTCCCCCCCCCCCCCCCCGCGGGACCCTGCGGCACCATCAACTCTTACTCCCTCTAATGTCGGCCCTGCAGCTCCAGACTTCCTCGCACCTTCTCCCCTCCCCCTTTGGATCGCTATTATTTTAAATGTTATAGCCGCGGAGCTGTATCCATCAGTGGAGATGTCTAACCTCGGCCTGCCCCGGAACTCTTACTGCAACAGTGACTTCCTGTTCCTGCCTAGACGGGCGGCTGCTGCAGTAAGAGTTCCGGGGCAGGCCGAGGTTAGACATCTCCACTGATGGATACAGCTCCGCGGCTATAACATTTAAAATAATAGCGATCCAAAGGGGGAGGGGAGAAGGTGCGAGGAAGTCTGGAGCTGCAGGGCCGACATTAGAGGGAGTAAGAGTTGATGGTGCCGCAGGGTCCCGCGGGGGGGGGGGGGGGAGGAAGGAAGGAAGAAGAGGAACCGAAGCATGGCAATTGTGGGGAAGTGCAGAGCTGCAGGGAAGAGTGTTGCGGTACCCAGCTGGAGGGAGAAGGAAGATGAGGGAGGGAATTAAAGGAGATGCCAGGGCTTGGAGCGTAGGAGGAAGGTATGCCAGTCTAAGGGAAAAGGAAGGGGGAGATGTGAGAGCATGGAGGGGGAACGAAAGATGGAAGAAAAGGAAAGGAGAGAGATGCCAGAGAATCAGGGAAGGGGAGATACCAGACTATGAGGAGAGGTGTGGGAGAGGGAAGGCGAGGAGAGAGATGCCAGACCAATGGGGTGAAAGGAGAGATGGAAGGGGGAGGCATACAGTTTCTGGAAGGGGCATAGAAGGAGAGAAGATGCCATATAGGGGAAGAGAGACGGCAGACAGTGAATGGAAGGAAGAGAGTTACAAGAAGATGAGGAAAGGAGAAACCACAGAAGACAAAGGTAGAAAAAAATTTCTATTTATTTATTGCTTTAGGAGACATGTGTCACTGTTTCTGTGAAGCATTGTATGCAGAGTCCAGCTTCTTGCTGGTTCAATTTAACCTTTGTCTATGTATTTTTATTTTATCCCCCCTTTTACAAAACTGTGAAGCGTTTTTAGCACCAGCCTTGGTGGTAGCAGCTCTGATGCTCAGAATTTTATGAGCATCAGAGCTGTTACCTCCGTAGCTAAAATCCACACTACAGTTTTGTAAAAGAGGGAGGGGTTAGTTTGTGATTACATATTCCTTACTAGGCGAAGGTGTTTTCTGTGTTCTGTGTGTTCGAAAGACATGGTTTTCTGTTAGGATTGACGGTGTAGGATTGATCTGTGCTGGTCTGGCTTGTTTAGTTTTACAATGGGTGTATTGATGTACTGCTCACTGCAATATGTAAGATGCTGCCTTTTCCTAGGTACTCATGTGTGACGTGTGGTTTGTTACTAAAAATCATGTTTTTCTTACAGATGGGGGGGGGTGCCAAAAAATGATGGGCCCCGGATGTTACATATGCTAGGTACGCCACTGTATGTAAAGATACCAGAAAGCTGGCGTAGCAAAAACTTCTAAGTTTTGAGTATTTAACCCTCCCACAATCTCACGGGCACTCGTTTCAAGTTTATTGAGATTTTGATTTAAACGCAATATCAAATATTTTCAATGCGTATAACAAAAATAAATTTGGGGAAATAAATAAAACCATTTGAACCAGTGTTCCCGCTAAGCTGCGCTGGCGTGCGCTGGCGCACAAAATATTACATCGCAGCGCACACGTTTCTCGTCACAGCGCACGATCGGAAGAGGCGTACGGCAGATGGCAGGGCGGCGAGAGGAGAATCGGGCGAGTTGGCTCATAACTTGCTGGCGCCCGATATTTTTGGCTCACGGTGAAAAAAGTTTGCTCACAACACCCGCCCGCTTAGAGGGAACACTGCTCCAGATGAGGTCTCACCATGGCCCTGTACAACGGCATTATGACTTCAGGCTTTCGGCTGACGAAACTTCTATTGATACAACCCAATATCTGCCTTGCCTTAGATGAAGCCTTCTCCACTTGATTGGCAGTTTTCATGTCTGCACTGATGATTACTCCTAAATCTCGTTCTGCTGAAGTCCTAGTTAAAGTTTCTCCGTTCAAGAAGTACGTCCTGCATGGATTTCTGCTTCCGAGGTGCATGGCCTTACATTTCTTAGCATTGAAGCCTAGCTGCCAGGTTGAAGACCAACTTTCCAATGTAAGCAGGTTCTGCGCCATATAATTCTGTAAATTGCATTCACTTACTATATTACATAGTTTGGCGTCATCGGCGAATAGTGTTATTTTACCTTTCCATTAGTAATACTGTACTACTCTGCAGGCAGCTTCTTTGCTCCATTTCCATAATTTGAGCCTTTGCTGAATGGGTTAAATAACTAAATACTACATTACTAGTGCCCTTTTCCATTGTACCTTCTGAAAATCCTTAAAAGGTAGCCCTAAACCAACATATAGTTAATATTATTTAAAGTGTACCATAAAGATCAAACTTACAAGTCAGTATATATCCAATAAGAACCCAGTGGCAAGACAAGTGTCTCTCATCTGTCCTTCGTTAAAAGGTGATAGTATCGCAGAGAGCAGTGGGACAAGGTGAAGGACAATGTACTTTGTTCACACTGCTGTCAAACAAATTAACGCATGCAACATCTTGTTTATAGTTTGCGATCCACAAATATAGTTTGGATTACTACAAATTTAAATTCATCTCTCCATTGCCTCAGGCACAAACTTAAAGATCATTTAAGCTGCAGTAAGCACTAACTCGTGCTTACCACAACTTAAAAGGGCTTACCATAGGATGTGTTCAGGTGTCCCATGAAAAAATCCTGACATGCACATGCTACTACATGGGAAAATATATTTTTGGGCCAAGGGTAGGCTTCAGAGGGTGGTGGTGAACGGCACCCCCTCCGAAACGATGGCAGTGATCAGCGGAGTGCCGCAGGGCTCGGTCTTGGGCCCGATCCTTTTCAATATCTTTATAAGAGACTTGGCTGAGGGGCTTCGCGGTAAAATAACGTTATTCGCCGATGACGCCAAACTGTGTAACATAACAAGCAAGAGCACAACGGACAATATGAAACACGACCTACTCCTATTGGAGCAATGGTCTAGGACCTGGCAACTGAGCTTCAATGCCAAGAAATGCAAAGTTATGCACCTTGGCAGCCAAAATCCATGCGAGACTTACACCCTAAATGGCGAGATCCTAGCAAGGACTGTTGCAGAACGGGACTTGGGGGTAATCATCAGTGAAGACATGAAGACTGCCAATCAAGTGGAGCGGATCTAAGGCTAGGCAGATCATAGGATGAATACATAGGAGTTTCATCAGCCGCAAGCCTGAAGTCATTATGCCATTGTATAGATCCATGGTGAGGCCTCATCTGGAATACTACGTACAATTCTGGAGGCCTCATTACCGCAAGGATGTACTGAGGCTTGAGTCAGTCCAGCGAATGGCCACCCGGATGGTCTCGGGACTCAAGGATCTCCCGTACGAGGAACGGCTGGATAAATTACGGCTATACTCACTCGAGGAACGCAGAAAGAGGGGAGACATGATCGAGACGTTCAAATACCTCACGGGCCGTATCGAGGCAGAAGAAGATATCTTCTTTTTCAAAGGTCCGACGGCGACAAGAGGACATCCATGGAAAATCAGGGGCGGGAAATTGCACGGAGACACCAGGAAATACTTTTTCACCGAAAGAGTGGTTGATCGCTGGAATAGACTTCCACTTCAGGTGATCGAGGCAAGCAGCGTGCCTGATTTTAAGAAGAAATGGGATTGTCACGTGGGATCTCTGCACAGAGATAAATAGGGTAGGGTCATTGGGGTGGGCAGACTAGATGGGCCGCGGCCCTTATCTGCCGTCTTTTTCTATGTTTCTATGTTTCTAAGGGGGGGGGCCTGGGGGAGCAGAGAGTGGGTGTTTCTACATTAATCAGTTAACACATTTACACCGCTGTACACTAACTAGCGCATGAGCCCTTGCCACCTACCAAATAGGGATCATGAGCTAAGTTTTGGTAATGGGCCATGCACTAATGGCAACATTAGCACATCAATAACCTGGAAAATCAGCCAAGCCACCTTCTACTGCAGCTTTGTAAAAAGGACCCATTAGATCGCAAGCCCTCCAGACGCAGGAAAATATCTACTGTACCTGAATTTAGCTCGCTCTTAAAAGTGTGAGCTAAATCCAAATCCCTTGGCATACAGCTTCACTGTAGAAAGTGTGATGTTTCTATCAATCTGTAGAAATGTATTAATTGGGTTCTGGAATGTCAGTGCAATAGAATGGCTGGCTGATTGAAGAGCTCCTCATACTCAGCAGTTATTTTTTGAATACAGTGGTGCCTCACACAATGAACTTAATTCGTTCCAGGAGCAAGTTTGTTATGCGAAAAGTTCGTTATGTGAAACGCGTTTTCCCATAACAATACATGTAAAAAAAAATAATTCGTTCTGTAGCATAAAATATGCTAAGATGACATAAAAAAAGATAAATTTATCTTGTTAGAGTTGTTAGCATGATATAGAGGGGATATATGTGAAGGGGAGGGGAGACAGGGGTTTTGTTGATCCTTGCTGTGTATTATAATCACCCCCCACATACTCCCCAGTACCTTTTTTAATTCCTCCCATCTTTCCCAGCCAGTGGCGTACAGGCCAGAAGCGCAGAGATCAGGAGCAATTCCTCTGCACGCCTGTGTGGGCCCATGCCGATCTCCGAATGGCTGCAGTTAGTTCTTGTGAGTCCCGCGAGAGCTGGCTGCAGTTAGTTCTTGTGAGTCCCGCGAGAGCTGACTGCAGCCATTCAGAGATCAGCGCAGGCCCAGGCGGCGGGGGGGAGGTTTAAAAATATGCGGTGGCGGCGGGGGGAGGTTTAAAAATATGCGGTGGCGGCGGGGGGAGGTTTAAAAATATGCGGTGGCGGCGGGGGGAGGTTTAAAATATGTAGCGCCACTGAACGATGCAGCTCGGGCGACTTCGTTGTGTGAAACGAAGTCCGTTGTACGAATCAAGACAAGAAGTTCGTTGTGCGCAGCGTTCGCTGTGCGAGGCGTCCGTTATGCGAGGCACCACTCTATATTATTAGTTTATTTTAAAAAAAATTTTTAAAGAAAGTGCTGAAATGGCTTCATTAAAACAAACAAAACTAGAAAATTCTTTTTCTACCGGAGTTAAAGCAAAGAGATTGAAGCCTGAGTCGGTAATAGCTGCTCAAGTTCCCTTACCGAAAGAGAGTGTAGATCCTGTATCGGTGGATATTCTGGAGGAACTTCGGGTGATTAAATCAATGTTAAAAGATAACGCAGAAAATATGGCAGCTATGAGAGAGGAGATTTCTACTGTTACTAAGCAGCTGGAGATATCTAATCGAAGGATGGATCAGTTAGAGTCCCACATTGAGAAAACGGAAGTGGACCAGAGGCAGTGCAAAAAAGATCACGCTGAGCTTAAAGACCTGCAAAAACGTATGGAAGCTTATGAGAATTACTCTCGTAGATGTAATGTTAGGATCCTTGGGATGGCTGAAGGATCGGAAGGAAAAGACTGTGTCACCTTTTTAGAAAATTTGCTGCCAAATTTATTTTCAATTTCAACAAAGTTTCCGTTTGAAATAGAACGTGCACACAGAATTCCTGTGAGGCAGTTAAATGGGCAGCCTAGACCAAGACCTATAATATTAAAACTTCTCAGATTTCAGCATGCAATTGAAATTTTGCGGCTTGCCAAAGAAAAAAAGAAAATAGAATATAAAAATTCAGCTCTTATGTTTCTTCCTGATTTTGCCCCAAAAACAGCTGAAAAAAGAAAACAGTTTTTATTATTGAGACCGCAATTACAGCAATTAGGGGCAAGATATGGTCTCTTTTATCCTGCTTACATGAGGGTAACTCATGATAATCATACTATAAAATATGATGATCCTGTTAAACTTCAACAATATATTGAAGGCTGTGAAAATCGTATGGAATAGGATACTATCCAAGATTTAAACAAAAACTGCTATGATTTGTTACTAACTTCTTCAATTTGTTTGAATCCAAACTAGTTCAATCCAAACTAGTTTATAGCAGAAATGTTTTAACTGCTATTCCAACTTCATCATATAATACGAGACTTTTAATTTGCCTGAATTGTAATTTCATTGAAGCATTTTAACATTCAAAGGAAGAGTCCTGAAGAAAGACTTTTTACAAAGTTCTATTAATTTTTTGAGCATTTTTTCTGTTGTCTTTCCTGTGGTTTTAACAAGACTGACTTTCCTGGGGATATAACAAGTCTTTGAGGTCGACTGGTTCTGTGGTTTTGCAACTTCTTATGAAACCTAATATTGATTTGACAAGCTTGTCCTGGAAATTTTGTTCTGGTCATCAATTTTTTGAAATCTAATTCTATTTTTTCTGATGTTATGGATTAACAGATGATAGATGTTTATTTGATTTATTAATTATAATTTATATATCTTTTTTAATATTATGGCAGATACTTCCATAACAACATAAATAATATAGAGATATGAGTTTTATTTTTATTTTATTTTTTTTTATCCTCTAGCTGTAACATTAGTGTTTAGTAAAGATGATTTGAATCTTTTATAAGTTGAGAAATGGATTACTTTTATCTTTAGATATGATTTTCTTCTAGTGTGACAAGTATTTAGTATTTATATATA
This sequence comes from Geotrypetes seraphini, assembly GCF_902459505.1. Taxonomy (NCBI): domain Eukaryota; kingdom Metazoa; phylum Chordata; class Amphibia; order Gymnophiona; family Dermophiidae; genus Geotrypetes; species Geotrypetes seraphini. The sequence goes on along the minus strand of NC_047085.1, from coordinate 480,563,330 downwards.
TTTATTCTTATATGTTCTTTGTTTGCTGATTTTAGGTTTTTATTTTATTATAAATTTATAATGAGGGAATGAATGGATATGAATTTTAAAGGTTGGGAAGATTTGGAATTTTTATTATTTTAATGTTCATTTATATTCTGGATATCTAGTAATAATCATTTTATTTAATCATTTAGTCTTCATTTTTAATATTTATTAATTTTTCTAAATTTGTTACATGTTTTGGTTGAATAGGATGATAATTTTATATAATAATTTCTACTGTCTCTAATTTTAGATAATATAAATTATATAATTTAATATATTAATTTTAACATTTCATATTTCAATATTTATTATTTTAATATTTTATTGGGTATCTATTAATCATAAACATTAATTTATTTATTCATTTAGTTTTTTATATTTGGTATTTATTAATTTTTGTGATTTTTGTTTTGTTTGGATAAGTTGGAAATTTTATATAATAAGTTTTAATGTCTATAATGAAAAATGATATTAGTTATATAATATAATTTATTATTTTCAAGATTTCATTTTATGGTAATTTTAAGTAATGATTTTAATTTAATTTATTATTTTAAGATTTTATTATAGTATGAATTGATAGTTTGCTGGTTGGGGATTTCTTTCGATTTCCTGGTCTTTATGTGTGCTGTCATTCACTTATATTTGTTATGGGGGATGGGTGTGGGAGGGTATATAGGGGTTTTAAGGGAGGGTAATTGGATGTGTAATTGGGATAATTTATATATAAGAATTAAAATCTTTTCAGGTCATTTTCTTTGGTTCCTTAAAATAAATATAAATGTATTTTAAAATGTATTCGTTGAATGTTAATGGACTCAATCACCCTATAAAGAAAAAGAAAGCCTTATCTTTTCTTAAGACAGGGGGCAGATATTTATTTCCTGCAAGAAACTCATTTATCTGAATTAGAATCAAGTAAGCTGGAAGGGGGTTGGGTTAAACAGTGTTTTTTTGCCCCTGCTGTAGGCAAAAAAGCTGGTGTGGCTATCTTGATACATAAAAAATGTATGGCTACTTTTACTATGATATCTATGGATCCTTTCGGAAGATGGGTCCAAGTAAAAATGAGCTCAGGGAAAGATACCTTGATACTGTTCAATATCTATGCACCTAATTTGAATCAATCTGAGTTTTTTAAAAACCTTCAACAAATAATTTTACCATCATCTTCCTCCAATTTAATTTTGGCAGGGGACTTTAATGCAGTAATGGGCCCTATTTTAGATAAAAAACCTAGTAAAATGTTAAAATCTTTAGGATTAGATAATTTGATAAATTCTTGTGGTTTAAAAGATATTTGGAGGATTTTTCATTTCAATGATCAGGAATTTTCATTTTATTCCCATGTTCACAAATCATTTTCTAGAATTGATTATTTTTTCGTTTCAGATAATTTAGTACAGAAGGTTAAGAAGGCGAATATAGATTCAATTATACTTTCAGATCATGGGGGTATTTGGATTGATTTTGAGATAGATGAACAAGAAAATAATAGACCTGCTTGGAGGTTTAATAATACATTGCTAGCAGATTCCAATTTTATAGAAAAATTTAAGTTAAAAATAAGTGAATTTTTTCAGTTTAATGAATCAGAAGAAATGTCTCAGGAAATTTTATGGGATGCCTTTAAAAGCTACCTTGAGAGGACACATAATTTCGTACTCAGCATATGTTAGAAAACAACTAAATAAAGATTTTTTAATTTTAGAACAAAATATTAGAGAATTGGAAATTAAATTAAAGGAAAAATGGGAACAAAGTATTTATCAGAATTTGCTAAAAGTAAAATTTAGATACAATGAGATATCATCACAATTGGCTAGAAAGGAGTTTGTGTCCTATAAGGCATTGTATTATGAAACCTCAAATAAGGCGAGAAGATTACTAGCTAACTATTTAAAAGCAAAAAAAAGGAAAGCTAATATAATGGCTATTTCAGATGATAATGGAATAATTCATTCTCAAATTAAAAATATTTTACAACAATTTTTGAAATTTTATGAAAGCTTGTATTCTTCTGAACATTATTTTAATAAAGAGAAAGATGGTTTTGAATTTTTAAAGTTGATTAATGGGCCTAAAGTTCCTGATCATATGAAAGAAAATCTCGAAGCACCTATAACACAAAAAGAAATTCAGAGGGCTTTAAAGTCCCTTAGAGTTGGATCCGCTCCAGGAAGTGATGGATATACGGTAGAATTTTTTAACTCTTTTCAAACTATCTTGTTACCCCATCTTTTCAAATTATATCAGTTTCAACTAAATAAAGGTTGTATTTCAGGTACTATGGCAGAAGCTTTAACAATAGTTTTGCCTAAGCCAAACAGAGATCCCATGTTGGTTTCAAACTATAGGCCTATTTCTTTGATTAATGTTGATGGGAAATTGTTAGCTAAAATATTGGCTTTGCGTTTGAATAAGGCTCTCCCTTATATTATTGGTATGCATCAAACAGGTTTTGTTGCTCAAAGACATTCTTCAAATAACACCAGATTAGCTTTTCATATTTTACATTTAACAAAGGATATGAAAGATCCGGCTTTCTCTGTTTCTTTAGATGCAGAGAAAGCATTTGATCGGGTAGAATGGACTTTCATGTATCAAGCAATGGATTGGTTTGGTATTGGTTCTCGATTTATACAAATGATTCAATCCCTGTATAGCTCCCCATCTGCAAGATTATATATAAATAATATTTTTTCAGAAAGGTTCTTTTTAGAAAGGGGAGTTAGACAGGGTTGTCCATTATCTCCTTTGTTATTTGATATTGTTTTGGAACCTCTACTTTTAGCTATTCAACAATCAAAGGAGATAGAAGGTATTCCTTATGCAGGTCGGGAATATAAAATTTCTGTTTATGCAGATGATATTTTGATTCATTTGAGAAATCCGGAGTCAACCATTCCACATTTATTGGATTTGATTGATAAATTTGGAAAATTCTCAGGTTATAAAATAAATTGGAATAAATCAGAAATATTTATTTGATTCATTTCAGTTTAGTTGGAAGAAAGATGGAATAAAATATTTAGGAATTTGGATAAAAAGTACATTGGAAGAAACAATGAAGGTAAATGAAAAATCCTTATTACTAAAAGTTACAGAATTGTGTGAGCAATGGAATCCTTTGCATATTTCTTGGTGGGGGAGAGTGCAAACAGTAAAGATGATGATTTTGCCTATAGTTTGTTACCAAATGAGTATGTTACCAGTTTATTTTCAAGAGTCCTTTTACAAAAAATTAAATAATATTTTGACAAAATTTGTTTGGATTGGGAAAAAACCAAGAATTGCTTTAGTATCGTTGCAAAAATCAATTGTGGAGGGTGGGGTAAATTTTCCAAACTTTTATAGGTACCATCAAGCCTATATATTGCGTTAAGGTATGTATTGGATCCTCCCTGAGCTTATTGATCATCAACCAGATTGGTTATATTTGGAACGGAATTTGGTGTCCCCTATGAGACTTCCACATGTATTAAGTTTCAGATTTCATAAATATGCTAAGGACAATATAATTTTATTGGATACTTGGAAAACTATTAAATTTATTGATAAATTAACAGAGGTACCAATAATGAAATCTACTTTACAGTCCTTATGGTTAAACTCCAAGATTCAAATAGGCGGTGCTGGAATCGCTTGGAAGAATTAGATGCAGGCAAATATTAGGACATTATGATCTTATTTCTAATGGTAATCTGCTTGAGTTTTCACAACTGCAGCATTCATTTGGTATTTCAAACACTCAACAATATAGGTGCTTGCAGTTGAAGCAGGCTATTCAGATGGGGTTCCCTGAATGGAAAAATTTGAAAACTTATTTTAGCTTGCAAATCTTTTGCTACCAAACAGATTTAATAGGACATCAGGCTGCCCAGTGGTATAAATTGATTTCTGGATTTTTAAATAAAAAACCAAAAAATAGTCTTAGAGATATTTGGAGTATCGAGTTAAAACAGCATATTTCTGTTTCTCGTTGGCCACGAATCTGGACTTGGAGATTAAGATGTACAATGTCAGCATCTATGAGACAAACATGGTTGTTTTTATTACATAGAATTTTTTGGACTCCAGTTCGGTTGAATAAAGTAGATAGTTCTAAATCTAATAGATGTTGGCATTGTCATATTGATATTGGGACTTTGGATCATCTTTTATTTTTTTGTCCATTGATACTTGGCTTTTGGAAGTCGATTTGGGGGCAAATTAATAATATTCTTCAATCCTCTATTCCTTTGACATATGAAGCAATAATTTTTGGAACGATTCTGCATGATAAACCCACTTTGGATAGAAATAATAGTCGCCTTTTCATGATCTTATCAGGAATAGGGGTTCAAATGATCACATCTAATTGGAAAAATCATGATAGGATTAATTTTAGTTTTTGGTGGGCAACTGTATGTGCAACATATAAATATGAAAAGATTATGGCAGAGCGTTTAGGGTTTGTTAAATCCTTTAAGGGGATTTGGGGTCCATTAACTAATTTTGTCACATTATAATTAAAGTGATTCCTTTTTCTTTATGTTAGATTCCTTTGCACATCCAGGGTGGGTGGGGGGGGGGGGTGCATTATTTATTTAGAGGTATAAATTTCATAATATTCTATAATATTGATGAGTATAATATAATATCATTACTGTTATAGGTTAAGAAGGGATTTAAAATTTTTATTGTAATATTTCTGATGTTAATAGTGTATTTTCATATAGTTTTTTTTTTTTTTATTTTTCAAATGTATACATTGTCAAGTTCAAAATATCAATAAAGAAATTAAAAAAAAAAAAAGAAATGTATTAATTTAAAAATCCCTTTCTCAAAACTAACCTGCAAATCCTGCAGCAGCCAAAGCCAGTCCAACTGCTATCACAGTACTAGCCTAGAAAGAAAAAGAAAAAAAGAGAATACAAATAAAATGACATTGAATAAGTGTTATTTTTCCTGTGAAACTGGGGCACAAATGCAGTTGAAGTCAGCAGTTAATAAAAAAAGTGAACCTCTCATATTGCCAGTTTCCTTCTTTAAATCACAAGAACTAATGAATGGCAAGGGAGCTTTCGACATGAACTGCTGTAACCACCCACCAATGTTGTCTGTCAATCCCATTTCCTCTTTTTTCCTGTGGGTATCAAAGTTACATAGAAAGCATGAGCAGCAGCCACATGGTTGAGAGGTTCAGAAGTTATTAGGGAAGAAGTACAGGCATGATCCTAAATGGATTGCTTTCTTTGCCTGGAGCTATATTCAATATTAGCAGGTGCCAGTGTATTTTCCTATTTCACTCCACTCTTTTGACATTCATTACCTTTGGAACTGAAGTATATATATTTACTCTTGCAGGGTTACTTTATCAATGTTTTTAAAGTATTGTGCTCTGATTTTATCTGATATTTACCTATGGTTTAGGTGTCATTATGGATTTTTCAAAATGCTTGTTTTTATGACCTTAATACATACTATATACTCCTGTTTTTATGCTTCACTAATAGGATATGGTATCACAATTAATGGTGATGTTTATTCTTACCTGCTAATTTCCTCAAGTCCTGTTACAACTGCTCCAGAGAAATGGAGGCAGAGAACACCGACATTTCAGTTACATCCTCATACATATAAAGGGTGGTGAAGCCCTAGCACTTGTAAGTTTATTGTTGATGAAGCAGAACTGAAACTTGATCAGTATTATAGATCACCATTAGAGATGATGCATCAGACTCACAGTCCTCTCAGAACCAGAGCTGGTATAAAAGCCTGAGAAGTCTCCTCAGACGGTAGATGAAACCAAGAGGACATATCTCCAGATGCCAATTTTTTGGGTGTGTTCCGGTGTAGTTTGTATAATCAACTACACCTGGTCACAGTCCAGATAATCGCGTTTCTACTGTATTATTTTTCATGAATCCTGCTAGACCAGTCCAGAACACACCCAAAAAATTGGCATCTGGAGATATGTCCTCTTGGTTTCATCTACCGTCTGAGGAGACTTCTCAGGCTTTTATACCAGCTCTGGTTCTGAGAGGACTGCGAGTCTGATGCATCATCTCTAATGGTGATCTATAATACTGCATAATCTGGATAATCGATGACAAGCTGTAAGCAGCGCCAAGTTCTATTGGAAAAACACTCAGGCCACCACTCCTGGAATGAAAAAAAAAGTCTAACGATCAGATCTATACTTAATCTACGATAACTTTAAAAAAAAAAAAAAAAAAAAACACCCCTTCACCAAACCAATGAAAAGAAGGGGGCAGTGTTATAATTGCACAGCATTGATAACTGCGGTTGGGAACAAATAGATAGCTTGTTTTTTAGGCTGTACAGAGAACATGAGAAAACAGACTGGAATAAAATATGTAAAAAGTTTTTACATGAATATAGAAACTCTACTGAAAACAAAGTGCCACACAGAATAACTTGAACTTACAAAATGTAAATATTTGTAGCAAATCATTAGGAACTTAGATGTTCTACATACATTACAACTTACAGTACTGCAGTTTGGCTAAAAATAAATTTTAATTGACATTCGACGTAAACAATTGTTTTGTTTCGTAGCAACTAAATCACTGATCTGTTTCAGTTGTAGCAGCTGTACCGAATCTGATTCTTCCTGCCTCTCAAGCCAATTGAATGCTGTTTTGAGCACCTGAAAAGCTTTTGCATGAGATGTCACAGAACACTTTCCATTTAGAACATAAGAATTGCTGCTGCTGGGTCAGACCAGTGGTCCATTGTGCCCAGCAATCCGCTCACGCGGTGGCCCCTAGGTCAAAGACTGGTGCTCTAAATGAGCCCAACCTCACCTGTGTACTTTCCAGTTGAGCAGGAACTTGTCCAACTTTGTCTTGAATCCCTGGAGGGTGTTTTCCCCTACGACAGACTCCAGAAGGGTGTTCCAATTTTCTACACACTCTCTGGGTGAAAAAGAACTTCCTTACGTTTGTACGGAATCTATCCCCTTTCAAATTTAGAGAGTGCCCTCTCGTTCTCTCTACCTTGGAGAGGGTGAACAATCTGTCTTTATCTACTAAGTCTATTCCCTTCAGTATCTTGAATGTTTCGAACATGGCCCCTCTCAATCTCCTCTTTTCGAGGAATAAGAGGCCCAGTTTCTCTAATTTCTCGCTATACGGCAACTCCTCCAGCCCCTTAACCATTTTAGTCGCTCTTCTCTGGACCTTTTTGAGTAGTACCGTGTCCTCCTTCAATTAGTGACCAGTGCTGGACGCAGTACTCCAGGTGAGGGCGCACCATAGCCCAGTACAGCGGCATGATAACCTTTTCTGATCTGTTCGTGATCTCCTTCTTTATCGCCCTTTTCTTCCTTATCTGTCCTCGATCTCTTTGTCCATCAAGATATGAAATCTTGGGTCACTAATGTCAGTTTAGCCACTCTCACATTCTCAATGTCACATTGTTTGCAGATCTTGGTGCTCTTCATTAAATCTGTTATTTCTTTTATTTTTCATTAAGTTTTTCATTTGAAGAGGCTAAGTATTTTTTTTCCAAGTTTTTAAAATATTTTTCATTCAAGAGAACTCCATGTGTCCACCAACATGTAGCAGCAGTCTTAAAATTTATTTGCTTGAAAAACATTAACACTGTTCTCAGTGTCACTTTATCTTGTGAAAAATGTTATGTTGAATTCTACTTCCTGTACAAGCGCTTTAATGTTTCAATGACTGCAAATCGATTTATCATTGGAAGGCAAAGACTGTAAACATTCCATTTTCCTGCTCTAGCAATTCCATGGGGCAGGGGGGGTGTTGAGGCTTCATTATTGGGCAAAAAGTAAGACCTTTCCTTCTTTCCAGATGTATTTCTAAAACGTCTTGACTTCTGGAATAAATGAGTTGTCTTACCAATCCAGAAAGATTTTGGTGTTCATCCACGCCTTCTTCTGATGGGTATAGGTTAAGGGAATCTTGGTTTTCAAACACATCAGGGATTTTTAGACTTCCCAATGAGTGGCATTCTGCGAGTTCCACTGGTGTTAGCACAAACCATGACAGTAACCCGGTCCTTCCTGATCTGTTAACTCGAGGTTATATTTTCAAGCTGTGAATAATGATTTGTTCCTTCCAATTTAGGCCAAATTTTACTTACTTTCCTGGAACATCACCTTCAGATTGTTGCCGCAGTGACACCTTCACAGACATTCAGTCATTTTTTCTTCCTGTATCTCCAGTTCGAATTCCATGCCATTATTTAAAAAGTTTCCCAGCCACCTAGAACTCTGTTGATATTTGTTAAGAATTAAAGCAGGGATCTCAAAGTCCCTCCTTGAGGGCCGCAATCCAGTCAGGTTTTCAGGATTTCCCCAATGAAAATGCATTAATAGATCTCATGCATATTCATTGGGGAAATCCTGAAAACCCAACTGGATTGCGGCCCTCAAGAAGAGTCTTTGAGACCCCTGACTTAAGGGGTACTTGGCTTGAAGAAGTTGAGAAACTGTCCTAGAGCATGTGAACAAGATCAGTGTGCCCTAAATGAACTCAAGTTAATTATTTTTTACCCGTTTTTTTTTTTTTTTTTTAATTTCCTTATGTGTTTTCCCTGTAAGTTCTTTCTTTACTATAAAAAAATGTATTTCACTCCCTCTTACCTTTTGTTTACGTTATAATTAATTAACTGTATGTAATGTTTTCGTTTTCTTACATGTATATTTTATTGTACATCGCTTAGAAATTTGATTAAGCGATTCAACAAGCAAACTAATAAACTTGAAACTTGAACACATTGTTACAAGATGAGCAATGCACTGAAATGGAGCACCCCCCTAGCATGTGACAAGTCATTATTGCTTGGGAAAATTACTAATGAAATAAGATTAACAAGACACCATATGACTTGAAACTAACTAAAAGAACATTGCTGGAGCATGCAATTTATCATTGGATCTTATGAAGCAATTGTTAATTCAATTGGAAGATGTACTAAGTACTTTATGTTTAATAATGAATTAAGTGACATCATAAACCCATAAAATGGCCAGTCACTTGTAATTCAGGGATATTCTTGGTTGGTACCCTATCAGTTAGTAGGGTACCCAAGAACTCCCAAGGCCTTGATGTTTAAACTACACTTTTGTGTTTAGTAATTATTTCCTTGTTCTCCTCCAGAGATGGAAGAAAGGGCTGATCGGTATGAAATCTGTTCATGTAGTTATTCAGAGCAAACACCCTAAGTCCTAAATAGCCAGACACCTGCATAGGCTACTCAAGTGACCAGACCAAGGGATTTCTGAGGGGGAAGTGCCTAAAGCCAGCTGTGAAGAATCCAGGAATCCTACCCAAGAAATGTGTGTCAGGACCCTTAAGGGTCTATCCTTGTGCAACCAATGCAGGAGGCTACCTGAAAAGACTACTATCTGGATGAAGTCTCAAAATTAAGGGGACTTGGAGCCCCTTACTGAGCCCCAATTCCTATGAAGCATCACCAGTCTAAATCATTCCTCCTCTAAGGAATGCCGACCCTGATCTGGAAGGGCTCTGTTCATGGAGAAATTGCACATAGCTACCTGGAAAGCTTTCAGACGTAGGAAGACTGCATAATCAGACTCCAGCACACCTATCATGTAGTACTCTTAACAACTGTGCTTTCCTATAATTTTGACTTTTTAAGGACAAACCTAGATGTCTCAGGATGTTATCTTTCTCTACAGCAGGAAAGATAAGAAAGACCAAAGGATAGTACCTAGTACTGGTAATGGTGGCTGATGAATTTGAAGTGGAGGAAATGCCAAAGGGTGGGATGAATGGGGATGTGGGTGCAAACATCCTTGAGATCTAGAGTGGCCAGCCAGTCACTGGGTCTCAGAAGAGGGAGTATGGCTGGAAGTAATATGCTGAACATTTCTTGTGAGAAAAACATTTAGTGAATGGAGATCTTGATAGAGGCAAAAGCCCTGAGTCTTCTTGGAGATAAAAAAAGTTTGAGTAGATACCCTAGTTTTATTTCTATTCAGACACTTTCTACGGTGCTCTGGATGAGAAGGGTCAGTTTCACGTGACAGCCAAAGCATCTGGGAAATTTGGACTCTTGAAAGGAAAAAAAAAAAGAGACAATAGTCTTGTGAAATGATACCAAAGACCCATGTCTGCCAGGCACGAAAGAAAATGAGATCACTTCTTGTTCACCATCACTTACTAATAATGCCTTCTAAACCACATTTAACCAATTAGCTCAGAAGATCCACAATGCTTAAATTTGGCTTTCCTCTTACCCACAATTGATCATAAGCCAACAGTCTCCCACTTCCTCCAGGCTTTGCCCTTTAGGTTATGCACCTGTGGCTAGTACTACAGTTTCTGTTCAGTAAGATGTCACTCCTATTTAGGAACATGACCCCCACCTCCCAAAAGGACAGGGCCCTAGGAAGTACCGACTTAAAGGTGGTCTTAACTTCACTTGTTAACAGCATGTCATATTAGGAATGGAAACTAGGTGGGTTACCTAGTTTCAATCTGAGAATAGCTATAGACCACACATACAGTAGAGGTTAGCACATGGTACTTACTTAATACTCAACTAACTATAAAGAGGAACTGTGGAAAAGCCCTAAAACCGAGGTGGTGCTCAGAACCATAGAATGGTAAGAAAATCATGAATCGGAGACACTCCCTAGTAAGTGTTTTCAGTGCTCTATCATTGCACTATCTTCATTCGGTAGAAAGGTAAATAAACTGTGTCTCAAAAAACTTAGAGTGTTCATTTGTATTAAGATATAATCATCAATTGTTTTGATTCTTAATTCAACTTGTGAAAGAACTTGACTTAACTTAAATAGGGTGGTTAGGAAGTTGTCTCACTCCAGCGGGTCCTGACGCATTTCACCAGTGGCTTCCTCAGAGAACCCCCACTTGCTGGCTGATAGCAAAGATAGATAGAAATCCATTTAATATGTAAAACATACTGATGTTTCACACACACTCACATCGCTGTCGGTAGATACCTTACTCTTCACCCGTGATTACATCACTTCCTGGTAAAGTCACTTTCAGCTGGTCTCCTGGTGGAAATACTACTCCAAATGTCAATCTTAGTGAAGGAACGCCCACCACTCTACCTCCCGGTTTAAACCTTCTGGGGTCACTGTCTGCCAATGGAAAATCCATGCCATGACTGTTCCTTCTTCCATAACAGAGCTTGTTTATTCCCACCTCTTTTTAGCATAGGGGCTTCTAATACTACAAATTTCAACTCATCCAGAGTATGAGACTGTGCTTGCCAATGTTGAGTGATAGAAGCCCCCATGTCACCCTGACGGATCTTATTAAGATGTTCTGTGATCCGTACCCGAATAGTCCTGGTGGTATGACCTATGTACAATAATTGACATGGGCCTAAAATCAGATATACAACCCCTTCAGTATTGCAGTTTGTGTGATGTTTCAAAGTGAAAGTTTTGTGCAGACGAGAATGAGTAACCTGCTGCGTTTCAACAGCATGTGAGCAAATGTTGCCCCTTCCACATAGAGAGACTTTGATCAGGGCTTAAAACTGAGAGGAGGTTATGCAATCTCGTAGATTCTTCCCTCTGGAAAACGCAAAAATAGGAAATTGTTCCAGCGCCTCACTAAGATTGACATTTGGAATAGTATTTCCACCAGGAGACCAGCTGAAAGTGACATTACCAGGAAGTGATGTAATCACAAGTGAAGAGCAAGGTATCCATTGACAGTGACGTGAGTTTGTGTGAAACATCGGTATGTTTTACATATTAAATAGCTTTCTATCTTCTTTTGCTAGGAAGAAGTTTTACTCATTAATCACAGCCAGCAAGTGGAGGTTCTCTGAGGAAGCCACTGGCAAAATGCGTCAGGACCCACTGGAATGAGACAACTTCCTAACCACCCTATTTAAGTTAAGTCAAGTTCTTTCACAAGTTGAATTAAGAATCAAAACAATTGATGATTACATCTTTTAATACAAATGAACACTAAGTTTTTTAAGACAAAGTTTATTTACCTTTCTACCAAATGAAGATGGTGCAATGATAGAGAACTGAAAACACATACAGGGGAAGTGTCTCCGATTCATGATTTTCTTACCATTCTATGGTTCTGAGCACCGCCTCAGTTTTAAGGCTTTACTATTTCTTTATTTATAATTTTAATAATTGACATTCTTACCAGTCAAACAAGAAAAATACAATGTAAAGTATGATTATAGTATACCAAATTGTTCAAAGACATTTCCTTATTAATACAAAGTATAATTAGTCCACAATATTTGAAGGGCGTAGCTAAAATAAAACTGAAATAGAACATAGGAAATTAAATCAAAAGAAATCAAATGGAGGTCTGACTGCTCTTAGAACAATTCTTTTCCTGAGCTATCTTGAAAAACAGCAATTCTTATAAGTTAGATACATGCTGTTCTCTAGCCAAAATAAATTTAGACAGCTGTTGCAGCTCATAGCAAACATTTCTATTTTACCAATACGCACTTGCAGGGGTATCTTGGAGCAAAAGTTGCCCCTAAATGAACTACCTGAGGTCTCAAAATGAGAAATTGTTTCCTTCTCTTTTGGGTGGAACGAGAGACATCTGGATACATTCTTATGGTATTCGTCATGAAAGAAACATCTTTATATTTAAAAAACATCTTAAGCATCCATTCTCTATCAGAGTCAAACTGTACAATTAATGTGGCTGAGACCTGGACCTCAATATCCGACCTCTCTAGGAAATTTGTCAGATCCAAACTATCAGCAGATACATTCTGCTTGTTAGGATTTTGAGATTTAACTTTCGTAAATAGGTAATAAATTTTTGAGAGGGGTGGGTATGAGGTTTCAGGCACTTTCAGAATTTCACTTAAGTATCTTTTAAACATTGCTAAGGCAGTTACAGTATGGACTTTAGGAAAATTAATAACCCGGATATTACATCTCCTAATAGAGTTTTCCATCATTTCTTGCTTGAAGTGCAAACTAGCACTGTCCTTAGTCCAAGTTAAGCTTGTAATTCCAAGGATTTTGTTTTAATCTCCAATTCAGTCACTTTACTATCTAAAGAAGTTACCTTGGTCTTAAGTTCCAGATTTTCTGAAAGTACTGTAGTACATCTTGTGGAAAGTTGCTGGATTTGATTCCCTAGAGAAGATAGCATATTGGATATCACATCCCATATAGTTTCCATTGTGAAGACTTTAGGCCTCTCTAAGGGAACTTCTTCTGCTCGAGAGTTCCGTGCAGCGCCCAAAAGATCAAGAACTGCCTCAGCTGTAGAAAATTATTCCTGAGTTTGCTGTGTTCCCTTCTCTAACTGGGAAGAAGTTAGTACCTCCTCTTGCCCCCTTGCCAGTCGGTCCTCCCACTCTGTGGGACCAGCAAGAAGGATTCCCGGGCCGGCTCATCCAAAAAGGATCCTCCCATCGCACCAGGACAGCTGGGTGGACTAGAGGATAGTGTGACACCTTTGAATGAGAAATCCCATGCCTCAGTTCACACGTTCTCTCCAACCATGGATATCTCCGACTGCCGCGTTCCAGAGCTGCGCTCCACAAAGGCATCCATCGGGCCTGTAGGTAAAATAATTTTGTCCAGGACCACCCGGACTTTAGATTTACGTTTTACCATCCGGTATCAGGAAAAAAGCTTATTACAGGGACAATGGCTTCTCTGTGGTAGCATCAGGCCACCATCTTAGTTACGCTCCGCCCCTCTTCTCCGGCTTTACATATTTTCCACAGTTCCTTTTTATAGTTAGTTGAGTTATTGTACACTTTGGGGACTTTTTGTTAAATTTTTATCCAGTAATTTGATTGGGAATCTAGTTCTTACTGAATACTGTCATTTCTGCAGTTAACACAGGTGCATGTCATGCTTCCTCACACAAAGGTTTCAAGAACATATATGCTAACTACAAACAGTCTTTAAATGCCATAAAGAATATTTCAGCATGGTAACTGTAAAGGACATTCTTGGCAAGCCCCAAACAGCCCTTATATTTACCACACATTTGCAGTGAAAATTAAGTGCAAAAAACCCCTCAAAACAACCTTACATGGGGCCCCTTAAGGGAAATTTTATAACCAGTGCCTAAATTTAGGCGTCAATGGATGCCGTGATTCTGTAACCGGAACTTAAGTTCTTGGCACTGTTAACAGAATCACAGCTTTCGGGAGTCCCTGTCGCTCAGCTGACGGGAACCACGGTAGGAACCCCACTGCAAATCAGACAGCAGGAGACATGCCCACTACCTCCTGCCAGCACTCCCCCCCCCCACACACACACTAACCCCAGCAGGAGGGACGCCCAATCTCTTCTACCACCACCACCGCAATACACCCGGCAGGAGAAATGGCCAATCCCTCTGGCCATCAGCCCTCCCCCCCACCCCCGACAACATCCTCAGTAGGAGGGATGCCCCAAGGCCACTCCCAGCGGGAAGGGAAAGGCCTGCCATTCGGAAGAGCAGGCCTGCTGGCCAGAGGGAGTGAGCATCCCTCCAGTCGGCCTTCAATAAAGAGGTATGGGGAGTGGGGGCATCCCTTCTGTCAGGGTTGTTAATGGGAGTTGGTGGCAGGAGGGATTTTAAGGCCGCTTTTAAGGCGGCCACCAACTTGGGCGCCGGTTATAGAATTGGACCCTTAGTTCAAAATATGAACATGAAAGAGTTCAAAATTAATATAACCCCACATATCCATTAAAGCAACCCTATAAAAGGCTTGGTAAAACAGACTGCTTTGACTTTAATTTGAATTACGGAATGGTGTTATTTGTATAGGAAATGGTATTTTTATTTGACATCCAGTGCTATTTATGAAGGGAGCGTGAGGGAAAGATAGAGAATGCAAACAGTTTGATGTATTTTTTCTTGTTAAAATACTTCATCTCCCTAAACTCCTGTATAGTTTTCAGCTTAGCTTCCTTCCACCTATAAGCTTGGTTTCATCATGAAGAGTAGGAGATTGTACATCGATTCTTGCTCTTAGTTTACACTTGAACATACCATGATGTAAGCTCATTCTTCTTCTACTGCAAAATTTCAAATGTTGATGTCAGAAGAGAAATTGTACAGCTGAAAAGAAATAAAGAAGCAGCTAGTGTATTACAAGGGTTATTTTTAGGCATCATACCGAGCTTGCAAGCCCATGGGCACTTGGCTCCAATGGGCTGGCTTGCAAATTTTAAAAGGGATACAAAATATGCAGGTAAAAAAGCAGCAGGAATCGGGGAATCCACAGCTTCATCTCTAGTCCTACTGATTTCCCTGTGGGTAAGTGTGTTGTCAGAATTTGACCCCCCTCTCTCCAAGTACTTCTACACCAGAGGGTCCCCTGAAGGCTGGCATGTTTCCTCCTTCTCTCTAGGGTCATCTGGCTACCCCCCTGGCCTCCCGGTCTCACCTTCAAAACTAATTACAGCCTGCAGAGGAGCGCCGGTCCAGTAGTGATCCTAGCAGGCTGCCATCAACCTCCGCAGCACATTCCCTCTGCTGTGGTCCCATCCCTCCTCTGACATCATGTCCCAGACCAAAATAGGATGCGACACTAGAGGGGCAGGACCACGACAAAGGGAACGTACTGCAGAGGATGATGGCAGCCTGCTAGGATCACTACAGGACTGGCGATCCTCTGAAGGCCGAAATTAGTTTTGAAGATGAGACCGGAAGGCCAGGAGGGTAGCTGGACAACACTAGAGAAGAGGGAAACATGGGGACCCCCCCCCCAGTGTAAAAGTACACAGAGGGAGGGAGGGTCCAAAGAGACAAGCATATGCCAGACTGAGGATGTGGGGGAGGGAAAGAAATAATGGGTCTAAAAACAGGAGAGGAAGAGAGATGGTGGTCAATGGGCTGGAAGGAGGGAAGGAACAGAAAGGGAGAGATTGGTCCCAAGGGATGGTGTGGAGAGGGGGATAGAGATATTGGATAGGAGGGTAGTTGGGAAGAGAAAGGGAGAGATGGTGGATGAAAGGGTAGCTGAGAAAAGAATAGATGGTGAATCTGGGGATAGTGGGATCCATTGCTGCAGCTGCTCTTTCATTCTTCGGGCCACAGGCAGAATGATTGAAGTAAACATGCAGCCTTCCACAGCTTCCACAACCTTCCCTCTGCTCTGCTTCCTGGTTCCGCTTAGGTGTGGAGCAGTAGTAGAGGGAAAGCGTCACTCACGCAGCCGGTGGCCCGAAGAGTGCAACTGTACTGCCTTATCAGATCCCATGGAGAAGAGAAGTGCAAGGTAGGGGGGTGTCGTTGGAGGATCACACCGGGGGGAGGGGCGTTGGAGAAATGCTGGACTGTGGGGATGGAGATGAAAAAAAGGAAAGATGCCAGGTCTCCAGGGGAAGGGAAGGAGAACGGAAGGGGAGGCCAGAGATGGAAGATGAATGATTAGCACAGAGAAAGAAGAAAACAACAAATGGGCAGGTGACCCTGGCAAGCGAGTTATCAGAAGACAAACAGAAACCAGAGCCTGGGACCAACATGATTTGAATAATGACCAGACAACAAAAGGTAGAAAAAAATCATTTTATTTTCTGTTTCGTGACTACAATATGTCAGATTTGAAAGGTGTATTCTGCCAGAGCTAGTGTTAGACCGTGAACATGGGCTAGGACAGAGAGGAACAGTCTTTTTTTGTTTATACCACAATGCCAGAGTGGGTAGGAGAGGGCAAAGGGTGGGGTGGGTGAAGAGACTATAAAATAAACCCACCAGAATATATATATATTTTTTTTTTTGGGGGGGGGGGGAACACACACACAATTGGGCAAGAAAATTGGACAAAAAGGATTCAATAGGCTGAATCAAATTGAAAAAGTTTATCTGAAAACCAGCAGCACTATTTACCTGTGGAAATTCTTTAACTGACCTGTATATGCTTTATCCCAGAATACACAGGGGTGAGCCATAGTTTTGTGTGTGTGTCTTAAGATAAGACATTATAGGTTGCTCATTATGCAAATGCTCTACTTTTAATGCGAAGGAAAACCCATTTCTACCAAAGGGTGCAAGAACTAATAATAGGGCAGACTATAAAGTCAGTTGTCTTTTTTAACTTTCTTAAAGTTTTATATCGTCTTCCCAGACCTCAGATGATTAACAGGCAGCAGTAAATAAAGCAAACATTTCTCCTGCTGCACACTTTGCTAGGCGTGAGATACCAGTGCACAATTTTGTTAGCTTTACTACATGCGATGCCTATAAAATCCCGAAAACCCTAAAATCTTAAAAGGACGCCTAGATTTCCAAATTCTAAAATACAAACAGGAGCTATCCGATATCTAAAATCTCTCCCTAGCCCACATATTTGGCAATGCTTTTCTAGAGGCGGCGGCTACCTACCATCATGTAGGTCTTAGGAAACCAATCATACCCTCAAGTCTGGTTTCGTTTAGACAGCCTAAGAAGGGGTTATTTTCCCAAAACCCACAGAGATAACCAGTCACGCTCTCACGCGCATTCGGAGACCGGAGGATCGCTTCCCCCCGCTTAATCCGCCACCTCTCCCTCTCAGGTCTAAAGCGTTTCGCCCTCTCCTCCCGGCCCCGCGATCCAGCACCCTAAGACTCCTCCCTGCCCGCCAACGGGTACCTGAGATCGCCCACCATCTACCCCGCAGCATGCCCTTCTGCGGTGACTGTCCCCTCTGACACCAACTCTCTCCCTCCGGCGCGTCCCGCCTTTCCGGAAACCGGAAATTGCGTCCGAGGCCCGCCAGAGACGCTTTTGCAAGCAGAGGAACGCGAGACGCCGGAGAAGAAAAGCCGCGGGGCGCCTTACGGGCGATCCCAAAGCCAGGTTGGAAAACAAGAGACCTGCGGGGTTAGAGGTACTTGCTGCAGCCTCTCAGAGATCAACCACGTACCCGGCACCCCCTTCACGCCATTCATTTCAGTGTAGATACTCTGTCGGGGGCTGATGCTGACACGTGCACACTACAGGCCCAATTGATGTAAACGGCGCATGCGTGTGGCGACCCTTATATGCAGCTAGAGCGCCGCACGTGGAGGTTGCCACGCCCACATACCGGCAGATCGGGGGGATGACCGATGATGTCTTATTGAAGGCAAGATTTGCTACAGCTGTGCTAATTAACCTGTTTTAAATTGGGTAAAACCACTGCAGAAACTTATGAAATGTTGGAAAATGGCCTTATGGGGGAACAATGAGTCATAGAAGGTGTTTTGAATGGTATTCATGCTTCCAAAAGTGGTTGTGAATCAGTGGAAGACGCTTTGCGAACTGGAAGACCATCAACGTCAACTGATCAAGTGAGGGTTCTTGTGCCCTGCTTCGGTGATTAACTGTTAAAGAATTGGCAGAGGAATGCAACCTCTCCAAGTTTCCAAGCTTATTTATAATTTGTTATACCGACCATCTATGTGCCCGGTCAGTTTACAATGCTAAAAATTTAGATAATAAAATGTAAAATTAAAATGGTTGGGAGGACAAGGTCATTGGCACAGATAGACAAGAGAGGTGTTTGAGTAGGGGAAGTTTTGAAAATACATAAAAAAATAAAAGGGAGGTACGAGGGGAAGGTGAAAAACAGACAGAAGGAGGTCGCTTCACAGAAGCGGTTCTTATGGCTAGTATGATGTGGTTGGAGAGGGAATGTTATCTGATGTTTTGATATGTGTCTTGAAATAGAAAGGTTTTGAGTTTGGTTTTTTTTTTTTTTTTTTGTTTATAGAGTTTTACAATATTTCCAAGCTTATACATCTTGTACAGTAAAGTGAGATCAAACAACATATTAAAAATTCCAAAATTAACATTTACTACAAGGAAATACTAAACTAGTTAATCTCACACTAGTCCTCAATATTATTGGATCCATAATTAAGAGTAGAACATATATAATTCAAATTAATTAAATAAGAAAAAATTCCTTATCTGGCTAAAGTGCAGGGAGCTAACTTTCCATGGACGTTCTTATGGTGTTATTCCTTTTTCTAGACGTTTCATTGAGAGAAAACTAATCAGTTGAGATGGCTCTGTAAAAATACCCCCTATTTGAGTCACTCCAGGTTTTAGAATTAAAAATTCTTTCCTTCTTTTTTGAGTCTCTCTAGAGACATCAGGGAAAATCTGAATATGCTGCCCCAGGAAGTCTTTGGATCTATTTTTAAAAAAAAGTTTTAATATCCAATCCTTGTCTGGAGCCAAAGCAACAGACAACAAGAGAGTAGCTGGAACAGCCAATTCTCTATCTGATTGTTCCAGTATTGCCGAAATGTCCAATGACCTCTCCCGGGGTTCCTCAATTTTTTCTTCTTCTTTGAATTGGGGCTTAGTAGGTAGGTAATACACTCTTGTAAGAGGAGGTAAGGAGTTTTCAGGAATTTCCAAAATTTCCATAAAATACCTTTTCACCATTTCTCTAGGAGAAGTTGACAGGATCCTTGGAAAATTTATAAATCTCAAGTTATTTATTCGACCATTATTCTCCTGCACTTCCAACTTCTTCCTGAGTAATATATTATCTTTAACCAACATATCTTGATTTTGTTTCAATAACATTAGCTCCTTATTTGTATTTTTTGTCTCTGTTTTAAATTGTGACATGTCCTGTTTTAAAACTTTTATTTCTTCCTTTTGTTCTTTTAATTCTTTATCCAAATTTTTTATTTGAGGATTTAAGGAATTCCCCAAATTCACTACCAAGTCCCATAATGCTTCGAGTGTGACTGTAGGAGGTTTTGTAGGTGAGAAAAGTTGTAATGGTGTAGTATCTAAATGTTCTGAAATTAGCTTTACCTCAGTGACGTCTTGTATTCCTCCAACCTCTGTTGTCCCGGTCGCAAGTCCCGTTGTCATATTCAGCGAGCCCTCCATACTAGCCTCTGTGGACAGAGAAGAAACCACCTCCTCAGGTGGCTTCTGGTCCCGTGGGGAGCTGGCAGCTTGTGGCGTCGGTTGGAGGGGTGGCGTCCTAACGTCGGGGCTAAGAGTGACATCATGCTCAGGGGAACCCACCGCACTACTCTCCGGCGGTGTCCCCAACGAGCTAGCACCCGATCCTTCTTGTTCCCTTTGTAGGCGTCGGAGAAAATCATCAATAGTGACCACTGGGGCCAAGGGTCGCCGGGAGGCTCCTCCGGTGTTCCTTCCTCGTCTTTTCGGCATTATTAGAAAAGAAAAAACTTCAACGATGTCCTCACTTCAGCCGACATGGAATAAACATCTTAGATCCAATAATAGGGAGCAGGATCCGATCCGGGTCTATGTGCCCCGAATGAAATTGCCCACTGCCGGCTCCCGGACTCCACGTGGCTCCTAAGGGGCTCCCAAGGGGCCTTGCGTGCCCCTTAGGGCACGCCCCTTCGGCCACGCCCTGCGGCTGCAACCGCAGCAGCGGCTGCTTTTCAATGCTGTCGGAGACGGACTCAGTGACGTCAGGGGTCCGTCTCTGCGAGTGCCTGTCAGCGCCGCCGACCAGGAAAAAGGAGAAAGAAAGCCGCCGCTGTTCAATCCAGGACCAGCAACGGGACACCCCACACTCTCCTCCAGTCCGGTAAACTGCTCCCAGTATGGCTTCAGCAGCGGCTGCTTTTCAATGCTGTCGGAGACGGACCCAGTGACGTCAGGGGTCCGTCTCTGCGAGTGCCTGTCAGCGCCGCCGACCAGGAAAAAGGAGAAAGAAAGCCGCCGCTGTTCAATCCAGGACCAGCAACGGGACACCCCACACTCTCCTCCAGTCCGGTAAACTGCTCCCAGTATGGCTTCAGCAGCGGCTGCTTTTCAATGCTGTCGGAGACGGACCCAGTGACGTCAGGGGTCCGTCTCTGCGAGTGCCTGTCAGCGCCGCCGACCAGGAAAAAGGAGAAAGAAAGCCGCCGCTGTTCAATCCAGGACCAGCAACAGGACACCCCACACTCTCCTCCAGTCCGGTAAATTGCTCCCCTGAGTTTGGTTTTAAATTTATCAAGAGAATTTTCATGGCAAAGATGTGATGGCATGGCATTCCAGAGGGCAGGGGCTGTGGCAGAGAAGATGGTATTTCTGGTGTAAAAGAGTTCTTTAATTGGGGGAACGATCAATAAGTTCTGATCTGCGGATCTGAGGGCCCTAGATGAGATGTAGGGAATAAGAAGTTTGTCAAGAAAAGCTGGGGAGTGGGTAAGTTTAATTTTGAAGATGAGCAGAAGTATTTTATATGTAGTTCGATGGGAGACAGGTAACCAGTGAGATTCTCGAAGTAACACAACATTCTAACAGATAAGTCAGGGATGTCTTTGTGTTGGCGGCAAAGTTTGTTCCACGGTTAATGACGGGCGACCAGAAGAACAACCGCAAAAAACGTGATGGCAGTTCTTCCCCAGCCCCCTTACTCTCCTGACTTGGCCTCTGCTGACTTTTTCTTCTTTCCTAAACTTAAATCCACACTGAAAGGAAAGCGATTTGACATCATTGAAGACAAAGCAAAATTTGACGCAGCAAATTTTGACGATTCCTGAAGATGCATTTAAAGACTGTTTCCAGAAGTGGAAATGACGTTGAGAAAACATATACTTAGGAAAGTGGAGTACTTTGAAGGGAACCTAATAGAATAAGTTGTAAGATTGTTGAATACACTTTTATAATATCAGTCCTGGAACTTTTTGAACAGACCTCATGTGCACGAATGGTGACAAAATTGCTACTTATATGGATTATGTTAGTCCATTAAAAAAGGTATCACTTTATTCTGTTTGTTTGTTTTTAATTATTAACATCAGGTTCTATGTTCTAAAATAGACTAGATAATCACACCAGTTTATCCATGTATAGCAATTTAACCCCCCCCAACCCCCCTTTTCGAAGTCATTTTAGACTTTTTTATCGCCAGCTGCAGCACTATTAGCTATGATCCTTATAGAAATTCTATGAGTGTTGAAGCTAATACCGTTGTGGCCGGCAATAAAAAAGCTTAACATGGTTTTGTAAAAGGAGCCCTAAATTTATTTATTTAATGAGATGTATTTAACCACCTTTTGAAGTGATTCACCCAAGGCGGTGTACATCATAATTCAATATAAAACTTAAAATTTTGTTTAACAGCATAACAGAAGTAAAATGACCAAATATAAACAAACATAAATACAATGAATGAGGCAGAGTTAAAATCAGTTAATGGAAAATAATAGGACTACCATGAAAGAGTTTGTGCTTTGGGATAAACAGATGGGAGGCAAAACTTAAGGCAAGTTGTTTTTTACTGTTAAACAAGGTATAAGGAATTGATTTGCTTTGGCTTTTACAAAGCCTTGGTAGAGGATTTTACCACGGGCTGGCAAGGTAAATGCTCCGACGTGTCAAGTTTTTAAAGTTTGTTTAAAATTTGATACAAACGCTTATAAAAATTTCTAAGCAGCGTACATAATAAATTAGAGGGAAACAAGAATGTTATAAAACTATAAAGGACAAACTTAAACAGCAGACAAACAGAGACGAGGGGATAGGGGACAGAACTACAATGGTTTTAAGAAAGGAAAACAATGAGGGATAAAATCATAGGATGGGGGAAGGACAAGAGCAACAGGTCAAATGCAGAGTAGATAAGACTCGATGATTAAGCGTTCTGTCAATTGGATAAACCAAGCCTAATGATTTTAGGTTTCAAATGCATCCTTGTACAGAAAGGTTTTCAAGGAACTCTTAAATTTGTCTAATATAGGTTGTTCTCATATGAGTGTTATAGCATTTACCTTGTCGGCCCACAGTACAAACCTCTACCGCAGTTTTGTAAAAGGAGACCTTAGTCTTAGTGTGGCAAGCTAGTCCTGGTGCAGAATGAGTGTATAGTCAATGACCCTATGTATTAAAGGCTTGGGTGAAGAAAGGAGCACAGATTCATTGTACAATAACCATCTTTTCTAGTGCAATGTATCTAATGGTCCTGAACGTTAGGTATTGTATCTGAACTAGCAAGTTGCTTACAAAAAATCATCAATCATGTCCGCTCCACCTTCTTCCCCAGGAAGATGCTCCTGCTCCCTCAGTTTGTTTTCTGAAAGCAAGGTTTTCAGAAGTGTTTTTAATCTGCTCTGCTGTTTTATTATTTTCAGGTATTTTTTTCTCAGTTTTCTATGAAGGCTCGGTGCCCAGAGATTCCCACTTAGTGGGATCTCTGCCTGGGAGAAGACCCAGACTTGCATGGCGGAAGTCTGCTGCTAGCAGGCTCAGTCCTTGGGGACACCTAGCTATCCAGCTTTTATATTTTTATAGCTCAGGGGCCATCCCCCTGCGTAGCTGCTTGCATTCCTAATTTAATCAGGAGCTTGAGCATGGGCTGTTTGGCTCCTTCCTGGCTTGGCTGGGACTAACAATGGGCCGGCTGTGTGATTCTACCCCCTTTCGTGGTGCGGTTTTCCGGGGGTTGAAGTTCAGTCTGACTTCAGTCCAACTGGCAGCCCGAAGACTAGGTTTGTCAAGCAAATCTGTGAGGTAGAGTTCTCCATTTGTTCTAGCTGAATTTCTATGCTGAAGCAGACAGGCATCACATGGCACAGTAAGTAAGGTTATTATAGTCTTTGGAGAAAATCGAGAGGGGGGGTCTTCAAAAGTCAAATTTGAAGGTTTCTGACCACTGAGCCTAGGCTCCCACCTCTAAAACCTATTTCCCTGTTCATTTCTTTTTCTTTAGGGAGGTTTTCACAGGCCGTTTTTGGTGCAAATTTTTTTATGGTGGCCATCTTGGATTTTAAATGATCTTTTTTTTCTCTAGCCTCCATCTGCTTCAAAACCCCTCAATTTTGCTCAAATTCAACTAGGATGGACTCGGGACTTTTTATCCCTATATCAGTGGTCTCAAACTCAAACCCTTAGTGGGGCCACATTTTGGATTTGTAGGTACTTGGAGGGCCGCAGAAAAAATTGTTAATGTCTTATTAAAAAAATGACAACTTTGCATGAGGTAAAACTCTATAGTTTATAAATCTTTCCTTTCACAGTTAAAGGAAAGATTTATAAACTATAAAGAGTTTTACCTTATGCAAAATTGTCATTAACTATTTTTTCTGCAGTCCTCCAAGTACCCTACTTTTTCTGCAGCCCTCACATTTAAAGTTTAATATCTTTCCTTTCTCAAAACTGACACATTTCAATCACTATATTGAAAATAAAATCATTTTCCCTACCTTTGTTGGCTGGTAACTTTATTTTTCTGTGCTTTTAATTGTTTCCAGGGCCTTCTTGTTTTTCTCTCCGTCTTCACTTTCTGCCTTGCATCCATCTTTGGCATTAACTTAATATTCAATTTTTCTGCTTTCTTTTCAAAATCTACGTTTCCATGTCTTACCTTCCCTTCTATCTCTCTCTTCTTCCGTCCCTATTTCCATGGTCTGACATCTCTTTCTTTCCTTTCTCTCCCTCCCTCCTTCCTTCCTTTCCCCTGGTCTGGCATCTGTCTCCTTCCCTCCCCCAACTTTTTATTTCTTTCACCCTGTCCCCTTCTTTCTTTCTCTCTCTCTCTCTCTCTCCGTGCCCCCTTTCTTTCTTTTTTTATTTCTCCATGCCCGCCCTTTCTGTCTTTCTCTCTCCATGCCCCTTTCTGTCTGTGTCCCGTCTCCCTTCTTTCTTTCTGTCTCCCTGTCCCCTCCCCCTTTCTTTCTTTATTTCTCCTTGCCCTCCCCCAAGCCACCACTATTGGGGAACAGGCCAGCGCCGAGGTCTTAGCTCTTCCTGCTTATCTTCCCCAGCGTGGGGCCGACATTCTCGCCATTGCTCGGAACTTCCTCCCCGACGTTAGAATTGACATTGGGTGGCGAGAATTGGTCGGCTCTGAGCTGGGGAAGATAAACAGGGAAAGCTAAGACCTCGATGTTGGCCTGTTCCTCAATTGGGTGTCTTGAGGGAGGGCAGTGAGAAGGGAAGGGAAGCAGATTGGGGACCCCTGCTTTAGGCGAGTCGTAGTTGCGGTCTGTTTGCAATTGTCCTCTCCACAATCGGAAAACTTGTGAAGTGGAAAGGACAGATCGCGGGCCGCAAAATAGTCCCTGGGAGGCTGCATGTGGCCCGCGGGCCACGTGTTTGAGACCGCTGCCCTATATCATGCCAGGTTTTTGCTGGATAGCTGTCTTAGAAGCATCCATGCCCTGTGTTCGATGTAGTGTGTGGGGGAGGGGCTGGAGTCTCGGGCTGAGCCTCCTCTGAGTCCTCCAGGGCTTTGGATATTCAGGAGGTGCATTTACTTACAAGGGAAATGACCCTTTCCGGGACTCTCCAAATCTGTTTTGGCCAAGTGCAATTGCGTGGGTGCCACAGAGCCCAAGAGAACTGGCAGAGGGGGTCCCTTTAAGGATCGATGCAACTCCCAGCACAAGGCTTCTCCCTGGATTTTGTGAGCCTTATGTACACTGCCTATTTGAACTGCTGAGGGTCCTCAGCGTCTGTTAGCAGCGCACCAATGGAGGCCCAGGGCGCTAAATGTTTCGACACTCATAGAATTCCTATGAGCGTCAAAGCATTTAGCGCTTCGGGCCATGGTACAAACTTCTACTGCAGCTTAGTAAAAGGAGGAGTTAATCTCTCCACTATGGCCTTGTCTTCCCTAATAGCCTCCTTTATCCCTCGGTCGTGTAGCAGCCCAACTGATTTTCTTCCCGGCTTTCTCGCTTTTAATGTACCTAAAAAATATTTTACTGTGTGTTTTTGCTTCCTGCACAATCTTCTTATTAAGGTCTCTCTTTGCCTTTCTTATTAGCACCTTGCATTTAACTTGCCATTCGTTGTGCTGTTACAATTATTTTTAGAAGGATTTTCTTTTCACCTCACTCCTTAACCATACATTTG
The DNA here is from genome assembly GCF_902459505.1 of Geotrypetes seraphini. Taxonomy (NCBI): domain Eukaryota; kingdom Metazoa; phylum Chordata; class Amphibia; order Gymnophiona; family Dermophiidae; genus Geotrypetes; species Geotrypetes seraphini. The sequence continues at coordinate 480,537,564 of NC_047085.1, read as the reverse complement.
GTCTTCCTTCCTCCTTTTTTAATACATGGAATACATCTAGTCTGGACTTCCAGGATGGTATTTTTGAATAACATCCACGCCTGATGTAAATTTTTGACTTTTGCAGCTGCTCGTCTTAAGTTTCTTTTTTACCATTCTTCTCATGTTATAATCTCCTTTTTTAAAATTAAATGCTGTTGTATTGGATTTCCTGTGTGAACTTATACCATGTTATAATCACTGTTATCAGTGGCCCCAGCACTGTTATCTTCTGCACCAATTCATGCGCTCCACTAAGAACTAGGTCTAGAATTGCTTTGTCTCTTGTTGGTTTCTGAACCAGCTGCTCCATAAAGCAGTCCTTGATTTCATCAAGGAATTTTATCTCCCTAGCATGCCCTGATGTTACATTTACCCGGTCAATATTGGGATAGTTGAAATCATCCATTATTATTGTGTTACCAAATTTGTAAGCTTCACTAATTTCTGATAACATTTCAGTATCTGTCCGTTCAGCCTGGTCAGGCAGACATTAGTACACTCCTATCACTATCCTTTACCCCTTTACACATGTGCTTCTGCTCCTATAGAATTTTCAATCCATTTGATTCAAGGCCCTCCTTAATATATAATGCTACGCCTCCACCAATTCGATCCGCCCTATCACTACAATATAGTTTGTCCTGATATAACAGTGCCCCTTTGGTTATCTTCTTTCCACCAGGTCTCAGAGATGCCTAAGATATCTAACTTCATTTAGTGGAATATATTCTAACTCTTCCATTTTGTTTCTTAGGCTTCTGGCATTTGCATACAGACATTTCCAAACAATGTTTATCATATCTGTTTACAATTTGCTTAGTAGTTGGCATGGATAATTTGCAATCTTTAAAGTCAGCTTGCTCTGTATTTAGGAAACTTGGTGTGCCATGGTCGGTATTACAATCTCGCTATCGGGATGCTCTGTCTTCCCTTTTATGCTGAATAAAGGAATGGAAAACAAAATAGTGTCCAAATAATAATATGATTTGACAAAGTTGATGGAACACTAATAGTGTATACAACGTGATTATAATTAAGGGAAAAAAGACCTCAAAATACCCCTAAATTGTGATCAATGAAGTCACAAATATTTTGGGGTTAGGTATCATCACCGGTCAAAAACCCTTGAATTTTTAATGTTTTTAATTTTCATTGATTTTTAGTTATTTAAAACATTTTTTCTTTTATTGTAAATATAGTATATGTCATTTCATACTTAAATTTTTCCTTTTAAATAATTGAGCATTCAAATGACCAGCAACTGTTGGTTCAATGCCATAATAATAATTCTGCTTATATTTAAAAGATAGTAAGCACTTATCTTTGATAACCCAACGGAGGCCCGGTCCGTTTCGCTCTAATGGGCTTCTTCAGGGGTAATGAAAAGGCTTATTAAATTGCCAGTTGAACTTCCATTTTGCTCAAAGATCTTTAAACAGAAGGAAAAATGAAAAAATCATGGACTTCTGGTCTTAGCTTTACATCAGATAAAGCGAATTCACTTATGAATGAATTTGAAACATTGAGCACCACTGCTTGTTCTATTGAGACATCAGATATTAATGACATTATTATCAAATACAAATGGATAGTCAGATTGGAACTTAACAGTTCAGCTTTAGTTGAATACTGCAGGAAGGAACACATTCCACGTGGATTGAGGGTTCATCTTGAACCACAGATGTTTAAAGACGACACTGATTTTATTGACTGTTGGAACAAAATCTTGAACAAATGTTCATTGGACATTATGTTATTAGTGATTGAACGTAGTAAAAGAGTGATTAACACACAAAAAGCTTCACTTGACACTGATCTTGTTAATTTAAAATCAAAATTAGGAGAACAGGAGTTTGACATTAAATTCAAAGATATTTCTAGTCAAGTTGACAAACACAAAGAATCTGTAAGAAAACAAAAGATGAGAAAACTAGCAAGAGATCAGAAAGATTACGAAACAGGTCGGGTATATCCTTGGATGTACAGAAAAAATGATGTCAACACCGTCTCTATACCTCCAGGTGCCCAAACCACACAAAGCTCTTCTATCAGCAGTGATTCTTCAGCTGATTTTTTAGCTACAAGAAGACAAAATTATCGAAGACAAAGAGGTGGCAGGAACAACCGACAAGGACGACAACACAGGAATCTGTATCGACCGTAGTGAATTTATCTTCATATCAACTTAACTCTATAGAAGAACACGTTTTGTCTTTAGGTTTATCTTTTGTACCGTCAAATCATTACAATGCTTTTCAATTCCGTATAGACTTTGAAAAATTTATACGTTCATTACAACTAAAAATTTTTTTCAAAGACAAAGGTATTTCTGACCGTTCAGTAGTTTACAATAAATCAAGTTGGGTTCCACCTGGTCCCATTGATTCTACTTTAACTGTGTTTAAAGAGTTAGTTTTGCAAGAGATAGACCAGATGAAGTTTTCCTTCAGAAACAACAATTTAACCAAGATTGAACGCAACGCTTTACAGAATCTACGTAGAAATGATCAGCTAGTAATTAAAAATGCAGATAAAGGGGGTGCCGTAGTCGTCATGAACAGATCCGACTACATTGAAGAAGCACTTTCCCAATTACGCAATCCATCTATCTACAAAGAGATACATCTCGATCCAACTTATAGATTAAAAACTGTCATTTCAAAAATTACCAAAATTGCTTTATCTAATGGTTATTTAACAAAACGTGAACATCAATATTTGAATGTAGTCAATCCAACCATTCCAGTTCTATATTTGCTACCAAAAATTCACAAAAATATGAAGAAACCACCGGGCAGACCGATTATTTCTGCAAAAGGATCTTTATTAGAAGCATTATCTTCATATGTCGATAAATTTCTAAGAATTCATGTTGAAAGTCATTTTTCATACATTAAAGACACTACGCATTTTTTGAACATCTTGAATACAATATCTGAACAGATGGTAGATGGTACCTTATTTTTGATGGTAACTCTTGACATCAGTTCTCTGTATACATCCATCCCTCAATCAGAAGCTATTGAAGCTATTCGTCAAATTTTGGAATCTAGGCCACGTCCGCATTTCGTTCCCACTGACTTTTTAATACAACTTACAAGATTAGCGATGCAAGAAAATTATTTTTTGTTTTTGGACAAATTGTATATTCAGTTGTCTGGAGTTGCTATGGGTGCGACGTTTGCTCCTTCCATTGCCTGTATTTTTATGAATCTATTTGAAAAAGAATGGATATTATCATCACCATTCAACAGCAGAATTAAATCATGGCATAGATTCATAGATGATGTTTTTCTTTTATGGTCTGGTACCACTGAGGAATTTGCTCTTTTCTTTAAATGGTTAAATACATGTAATGATAATATTATCTTCACATATACACATTCTTATCACAAGATAAATTTTTTGGATGTTGAAGTCATGCAAACAACAAATGGATTTACAACTAGAGTTCATCACAAAAGTACAGATCGGAATACTCTACTACATTCTACTAGTTGTCATCCATTAGGATGTAAAACGAGTTTACCATATTCTCAATTTCTACGATATAAACGTATATGTAGTGATGAGAAAGATTTCAAACATCAATCTAAATCATTAAAAGAAAAGTTCCTAAACAGAGGGTACAACAGAAAAAACATCAACTTAGCATACACAAGAGCAAAATTCAATAACAGACAATATTTGCTAAATCCAGTTCAAAATCATCATCATAATGACAATGTTTGCACCTTTGTCTCCAAGTACAACAATGCAAGTTCCAGAATTTCGTATGTAATGAAGAAACATTGGAAAATAATACAGACCTTAGATATTTTCAAAGACATCAATCTAAGAAATGCTTATTCCCGTGGCAAGAATCTTAAAGAACTTTTAAGTCCATCTGAGCTTAAATCTTGTACTAAGAAGTCTCCAATATTAAAAGGTCATTTCAAATGCGGACATTGTTCCAACTGTGAAATCATGATACAATCAGATAATTTCATAAATCCGTTTGATTCTAAACAATATAAGATTAATTTCTTTAGTAATTGTAATAGCACTTATGTTGTTTATCTCATTGTATGCCCATGCAACAAGATGTATGTTGGTAAAACTATCAGAAGTTTGAAAATTAGATTAAATGAACATCGGTCCAATCTCAAAAGAACAAAAATTGAAGCGCCCATGGTAGCCCATTGCAATGAATTTCAACATAAATTTCAACAACTTAAATGCTGGGTTATTGATCAAGTTCCCAAATCCAACAGAGGGGGCGATCGCAATCAGCTTCTATTGAGAAGAGAACAACTTTGGATCTCGAGACTTCATTCATTAGAACCTTGTGGACTGAACAGCCAAATAGAATGGCATGTTTTCTTTTAAAAAAAGCATTATTTCAATTCTATATGGGATTGTTAAGTCCACAGTCTCGTGTATTCATATTCAGCCAGATATATCATCGGAACTCAATATGAACATATTGTTTTATATAGTCAAATCACAAAGTTTAAATACTTGTTATTTAATATGTTCAGATCCGATTGGCTGTGAGATCTGCAGTTTCTCTTTAAATGCAGTGCCATTTTTAAATTAAACTTTATGTTTTTTTGGATCGAGCAACGTTTTCAATGACGGCATACATCATTGTAGGTATATTTTAACTTTTTTGCAAGGCATACAATTTAAGTGACATTGCTGTATACAACATAAGTTTTGATATATCCATCAATATTTTTATCAAGAAATTTTCTAAAAGTAATTCAATATTCAGAAACACATTGATCATGCATTAGTGTTCTGATTGGCTAACAAGTTCACAGCATTCAGTTTAAATACGAGCGCCATTTTGTTTGTTTTTAACAATTCGGTGCAGAGTCGATGAAAGTCTCATTAGCGGCAAGTATTATTCAGTTGTTAAATGGTTAGATTTGAGATCACTGCCGTTTATATCATTAAACTTTAAGATATTTTCAACATTCACTGTGGACAGTAGACTTTAACACACCCGAATGTTGTAACTAAAAGATTGAGCTTGTAGCCATATTTGTAGTATTTTTCGCCGACAAATTTTAAGTCGGCTTCATGGTAATTCATGTATTAGTGTCCCGATTGGTTAACAAGTTCATAGCGTTCTGTTTAAACACGAGCGCCATTTTGTTTTTTACAATTCGGTGTGCAGTCGATGAAAGTCTCACTAACGGCAAGTATTATTTAATTGTAATAGTGGTTAGATTTCAGATCACTGCCGTTTGTATAAATATTATCAAGCTTTTAGACATTTTCAGCATTCACTGTGGATAGTAAACTTTAACATACCCGAATGTTGCAAACAAGAGATTGAGCTTGCAGCCATATTTGTAACATTCAAAATACATTCATTCAATGGATACATTTATTTAACTGAGATACATTTAATTAAATTGCTACAAAAAAAGATATTGAGCTTGCAGCCATAGTTGTAACATTTAAATTACATTTCAATCAATGGATATATTGATTCAACTTAGACACACAAATTTAATGAGATAACATCTTACTGTTAAACATGACAAATCAAAGAAAATTTATGCAGAACATCATATATTTAATCATGGTTTCAATTATAGTACACTGGGTGCTTTTTGTAGTTTATTAATGATTTATTCAGTAAAATATGGTATATAATGTATTTTTTCATTTTTCCTTCTGTTTAAAGATCTTTGAGCAAAATGGAAGTTCAACTGGCAATTTAATAAGCCTTTTCATTACCCCTGAAGAAGCCCATTAGAGCGAAACGGACCGGGCCTCCGTTGGGTTATCAAAGATAAGTGCTTACTATCTTTTAAATATAAGCAGAATTATTATTATGGCATTGAACCAACAGTTGCTGGTCATTTGAATGCTCAATTATTTAAAAGGAAAAATTTAAGTATGAAATGACATATACTATATTTACAATAAAAGAAAAAATGTTTTAAATAACTAAAAACAATGAAAATTAAAAACATTAAAAATTCAAGGGTTTTTGACCGGTGATGATACCTAACCCCAAAATATTTGTGACTTCATTGATCACAATTTAGGGGTATTTTGAGGTCTTTTTTCCCTTGATTATAATCACGTTGTATACACTATTAGTGTTCCATCAACTTTGTCAAATTCCCTTTTATGCTAACATCTTTTAAAGATGCCTTTTTCCAAACCATGTTCTTTTGAGCGACTGTTGGCCTTCCCCCAGTTTCTAGTTTAAAAGCTGTTCTATCTCCTTTTTAAATGTTGATGCCAGCAGCCTGGTTAAGATGGAGTCCATCTTTGCAAAATAGGTTCCCCCTTTTCCAGTATGTTGCCCAGTTCCTAGCTAATCTAAAACCCTCCTCCCTGCACCAATGCCTCATCCACACATTGAGACTCCGGAGCTCTGCCTGTCTCTTGGGTCCTGCGTGTGGAACAGGGAACACTTCTGAAAATACTACCTTGTAGGTTCTGGATTTTAACTTCCTACCTAAGAGCCTAAATTTGGCTTCCAGAACCTCTGTACTACATTTCTCTATGTCATCGGTACCCACATATACCGAGACAGCAAAGCCCTCCCCAGCACTGTCAAAAATCTTATCTGGGTGATGCGTGAGGTTCTCCACCTTCACACCAGGCAGGCAAGTGACCAAGGAACCCTCATGCCCACCAGCCACCCAGTTATCTACATGCCTAATGATCAAATCTCCTACTATAATGGCCATCCTAACTCTTCCCTCCTGGGCAGAATCTCCTGGAGATGCATCCTTGGTGCGGAGAGGACATTGCATTCCCTGGTGGGCAAGTTCTGGCTAAAGGATTGTCTCCTACTTCACTAGGGTGATGCTCTCCTTTAAGAAGACCTCCTGCCAGACTGGAGTTGGAACTTTTGTGCAGTGTCCCTTTAGGTCTCTTCTATGTACCGCTCTGTCTCCCTCAGCTCCTCCAAGTCTGCTACTCTAAGTTCAAGAGATCGGACCCATTCCCCGAGTGCTAGGAGCCGTTTGCACCGAGCACACACATAAGACCTCTCATCATCTGGGAGATAATCAAACATGTGACACTCAGTGCAAAAGACTAGATAACCCTCTTCTCGCTGCTGGACTGCTGCCTGCATCTTAATATTAGTGATTTCTTTGTTAAGTTGCTGCTAGAGATGGAAAATGTGCGCTAAGGTCCCCTAAGATTGCTACTTTTATGTTAGACTCTTGGCAGTGTTTCATTTTTATTTTGTAATGTTCTAATTGGTAGGTTACCCTCCCACAATTTCTTAGACTATTTCTTAAGAGCTTACTACTGTCTAATAGAGATTACTTTTTTAGTCTTTTAATTGGTTCAAGGGCCTATAAAGCAGAGACCAGGCCAGGGGTGGGTGGGAATTAAAACACCAAAGAAAGACTTTCCTTAACTGCTATCTGTGCCCTAATCAGATCCTATCTTATGCTCTGAAATGCAACCTAAAATACTAATCTAGACTAAACACTTTTCATATAAAAACACAGGAGTTCTTAACCTGGGGTCTGTGGACCCTTAGGGGGTCCATGGATAGGTTTGAGGGGTTCCCTGAGGGTCAGATAAAAATGAACATTTATATTCACTATACAGTTCGGTACTGTTGATTTTCTTGCAGATAACAAGAGAGTAGATGTAATAATGGTAGTAGAAAACATAGTAGTAGATCTGTTTTAATTTGCACAAGAGGATTGTATTTCAGAATTATAAATTGTGTTTAAAAAGTGTTTAAAAGTTTAATAATACTTTGTATACGTCACATATATATGAGACAATCAAATCTCAATAAATAAAAGTACTGTACATTATATTCATTGCATGGAAAGTTGTGTTTATGTGAATATTTCTGGGGAAGGGGGTCCTTAGCTTTCATCAGATTCTTAAAGAGGTCTGTGACTCAAAAAAGGTTAAGAATCACTGCTCTAAAGGCTACACTATTGCCTAAACTGACTGCTGAAAAAGCAGAGGACTGAACTAAAAAGTAAGAGGACAATGAAAACCTACTGAAGCCCAAGTTTTACCTCTTCCCAAGTTTGAATGCCAGCAGGTAAGATATTTCAGTGGAGTTTTTCTTCCCCTTAGCAGATCCTCACTCAGCATCTCCTTAGGACAGACATGTCAAACTCTGGCCCGTGGGGTACTGAAATTTGGCCTGCCAGACAGTTTCAAATTTCCCCTAAAGCTGGCCCACCGGTACAAGTGCTGCATCGTTTGTAGGTTCATGCTGCATCTGTAGCTTCATGCAGCCTGTAGAGGATTGCTGGTCGGCAGTAACGATCCTAGCAGGCTGCCGTAGCCCAGCTGCACATTCCCTCTGGCGTAGTCCCGCCCCTCCTCTGATGTACGGGACCACGCCAGAGGGAACATTCAGCTGAGGTTACGGCGGCCTGCTAGGATTGCTACTGCCAACCAGCGATCCTCTGCAGGCCGCGTGAACCTACAGATGATGAGACGTGAACCTGCAGTCAGGTCCCAAGCAGACCTGCAGCTGAGGAAAGGTATTTTGGGGCTTTCCTAAAGGGAAGGAGAGAGAACAAGGAGGCCCACAAAGAGAAAATTGGTGTCTCAGATTCTATTTATAACTTGTTTCTAGTTGCTGTAATTCTGTTCTGGAAGTAAGAACTATATAGACACAGAAATATCTTCCACTGCTCTGCTGATCCCCAGTGCTGGGAAGCTCTTATATACACACACTGCTGCACGGGGCAAGAAGAAGAAGAAATGAGCCCAGGTCTGCTCAATCCATCCCTTGGACTCCAGAAAAGAATGAGAAAAGGAGACCCTGTCAATAATTTTATGGTCTGTTTTGTGATTACCGTATTTCCTCGCATATAGGCCACCCCTCTGCATAGGCCAAATCTATATATAGGCTACAGAAAAGGGTGGCCTATGTTTAAAAACTGGAAGATAAGCTGTCCCATGGTATTAGCTGCAGCTTAACTTCCGGTCGCGAGAACTGATGTCAATCACTCAGCAAGCAGTGTGGGGGCAGGCCAGATGCTGAAGAGATTGTGGCTGCCCTGCACCGCTGGAGATTCACCGTACGCCGTCCAGGGGGCTCTGAAAACGGTACCAGGGTGGGGGGATGTTTAAAAATTTTGATATAGGCAGCCCTATACACAGGTTTGTAAAACCCAAGTATAGGCTGCGGCCTATATATGGGGAAATACAGTACAATATGTCAGATTTGAAATGTGTATCTCGCCAGAGCTTGGGTTAGACAGCGAGCATGAACTAGGTTGTAATCCTATACTTCTACTAAGACTAAGGGGTTCTTTTATTAAGGTATGCATTTAGTGCGCGCTAAATCGGTTAGCATACCTTAAGACAAGGACCCCTAAGTATGTTAAAAAAAAAAAAAATTTAGCCCGCGACTTAGCCTTTTTTTCAGATTTCGTCCCCTTATGTGTTTGAGTTTGACACCCCTGCCTTAGGACAAGACCAATTCCATGCCACTTTTTTCCTAGAATGAAATCTCTGGCCAACTCTACTTCCTTGCAGGAGGACAGTGGTCAAGAGGTGGTAGCGACCCTGGATCAGGGGGAACACTCCACAGTAGAGAATGACATGGTCCCTGTCTCTGCCCCATCCCAACAAACTCGATCCCTATCACCTCCCCATCCCAGTGAGATCAGTCCCCGTCCCCTCCCTGCAAACTTTCTGATCCCATCCGCACAAGCCTGGATTAGTTTTATACTGAACTTATTTCATAAGAATGGCCTTACTGGGTCAGATCAAAGGTCCATCAAGGCAAGTAACCCATACTCACAGTGGACAATTAAGGTCACTAGTACTTGCCCAAAACCCAAAGAGTAGCAACATTCAATGCTACCGATCCAGGGCAAGCAGTGGCTTGCCCCATGTCTTTCTCAATAACAGCCTATGGACTTTTCCATTATTGAGAAAAATATGGGGCAATCCTCTGCTTGCCCTGGATCAGTAGCTTGGAAAGTTGCTACTCTTTGGGTTTTGGCCAGGTACTAGTGACCTGGATTGGCCACCGTGAGAACGGATTACTGGGCTTGATGAACATTTGGTCTGACCCAAAAGTATAAAAAGAAACAATATTCTGTACAATTGTCATTTTATAAATCAGAGTTCTGCCTGTAGAATTAGAGGAAGAGATCTTCAGCTGGTAGGGCTTTGTTTATAAACATTTATCAGCACAGCTACAATACTACTTTATCCTAAAGCAAAATAAAGAAATAGAAATTTTTTTCTACCTTTTGTTGTCTGGTTTCTGGTTTCCTCATCTTCTTGTCATTCTCTTCCATCCACTGTCTGCCTTCTCTCTGCCTCTTCCATATAGCATCTGCTCTGTTTCTATTCCTCTACCAGAAACTGTCTGACTTTCCCTTCCATACCCCTCCCCCCATTGGTCTGGCACCCTTCTTCCATCCACTCCCCCCATGGACTGGCATTATGTTTTCTTCCATCTCTCACGCCCACCACCAGGTGGTTTTTAGCATCTCCTTTCCTCCCTTCAGATCTGGTATCTGTCTCCTTCACGTCCCCCAATGATCCGGTATCTCTCTTCTCCCTTTCCCTTTCCTTCTCTTCCTTCTCAATTTGTTTTCTACCTCTTGTCTAGTTTCTTACTTTCCAGGCCTCAATTTCCCTTTCATTATGTCTGCCTACAGCTCACCACTTCTTTCCCTCACCCCTTCCAGTATCTGCTAACTCTATCCTCTTCCCCCCCAATCCAGCATATGCCCTTTTTTTCTTTATCCCCTCCTTTCATCCAGTATATGCTATCCTCTCCACTTCCTTCAAATGTCTGCTCCCCTCTCCCATCCAGTGTCTTCTCTCTATCCCCTCCCATCCAGTGTCTGCTTCTCTTTCTTCCCCACTTCCTTCTAGCACCTGCTCCCTCTCCACTTGTCCTCCCCACTTACCTTCAGCATCTGTTCCCCTCTATCACTCTCATCCAGCATCTGCTCCCCTCTCTCCCCTCCCCACTTACCTTCTGTGTCTTTTCCCCTCTCCCCTCCCCATTTCTATCCAGCGTTTGCTCCTCCTTCTCTCTCCACTTCCCTTTAGCATCTGCGTCCCTCTCTCCCCTCACTTCCCTTCAGTGTCTGTTCCCCTCCCGCCTCTCCATTTATCTTCAGTGCCACTCAACCTCTTTCCCTCATCGGGCCATCTCTCTCATTCTCTCACCTTCGCGGGCACTTTTCAGAGTTTTTCTCTTTCTGAGGTGTCTGGATATGGCAACAGTTTCTACATGTCCTGCATGACTGCCCCGAAATATCTTCTCTGACGTGAGCCGCCTAGGCGGAAACAGGAAAGGTGCGTCTGAGAAGAGGTTTCGGGGCAGTCATGCAGGACTTGTGGGAATGGTTGCCTTGTCTGGACACCTAAGAAAGAGAAAAACTCTGAAAAGCACACATGAAGGTGAGGGGAAGGGAGGGAGGGAGATGGCCCCACGAGGAGAAGAGATACCCAGACCATGGGGTACAGGGCAGCTGCCCTGTCTGCCCTCCCCTAATGCCGACCTTGCCTATGTTGGCCTCTTCACGACTCCCAGGGTGGGCCTACAAACCTCTTCAAAGCTTCTAAAGGCAGGGCTGCTCCGTCGTAGCAGTCCTGCCTGTAGGAAGCTTCGAAGAGGCTGGTAGGCCCGCCCTGTGAGCCATGAAGGGGCCAACATCCCAGGTTAGTCACAGATTTGTTGGGGGGTTTTGCCACCGGCAATCGGGAGGGAGGAAGTGACGTGATCGTGAGAGGGGAATGTTGGATGCGTGATTGTGTGGAGGGCTACTGACCGGGAGGGGTGGGAAGGGAGATACTTTACTGCGGGGACAGATACTTTACTGCAGGGACAAAGCCATTCACTGTTCCATGGAGCAGTGAATAGTCTTGTCCCCGTACTGCGACAATCAGTCTTTTTTCCTCCCCGTTCCTGTGGGTTACCCGTGGCTAGCCACGGGTAACAGTCACTGTGTTATTCTCTACTCCACAGTATGCTGGCTGTTCAAGGCCTCTGTGCTTTCGCACATTTATTTTTACCTTGTTGCAAGAGTTAAAGCTGGACGTTCCTCCAGTTGCATCTTCTCTGCTGAGCAGATCTGTGGTGCCGACTGCGTTTTTTTCCCCCTCACATCCGGACAAAGCTGGTCACTGCCACTGGGAGTCACCAGAGGGATTCCTTTGAGTGTCTAACTCTATGGCCAAGCTGTATCTGATGGTGCCAGATTTCCAGCAGCTGTTTGTTTCAGCCAAAAGTGGATTTGCTGGTGGCGCAGGTTACCAAACAAACGTCCCTGCCTAGTGAAGGATTGGTGATGTTAAAAGATACTCAGGACCGTAAAGTGGACTTGCTCCTCGAGCAGCAATTTGAAGCTTTGGCCTTAGGGATTAAGGCTGTAATCAAGTCTTCCTTTGTGGCACGTGCTTATCACACCCGCTTGTCTCAGTCCCCAGACCCGAAGTTAACTAATTATTTCCTTATTTTGCCTTGTTGCATGTTATTGGTAAATGAGATATATATTTTTTAAAACCAGACATTTCATACCACATTTTAGGGTTTGTTACTAAGGTGCGGTAACTGATTTAGCACATGCCAAATGCTAAGACATCCATAAGGATAAAATAGGTGTCTTAGCATTTAGCGCATGCTAATTATTAGCACATCCTAGTAAAAGGACTCCTTTGACTTAACTTTTAGGAATTTTTGTAGCAGTATTTTGCAAAAACAGTAGGTGGCAATATACAGCTATATTTGTTCAGGAACCTCATTTTGTATTAGGACTCTCTCCTCTGCTTTTGGGATGATAGTGAGAGAAACTGAAAAATAAATTTAAATTATATTGATAACCCGATGAAAGAGAGCAGAAAATTTTCAGATTCCCATTGTTGAATATTTTCAGTTTCTTAGATTTTTCTTTATACAGTATAGTATAATCCTGACTTTACAGTAATTTTCCATTTTTATATCTCTACATTTCTGTTACATTTTTGAGCTGGTATGTCTGTATTTTCTGAGCAGCACTCTATTTTTCTTTAGAAATATGCAGTTTTGTCACGTGATTATGTGGTAATGAATGAATGCTTTTTGATTTTTAATCTGTTCATTGCTGGGAAGTCTATTAAACAAGCAATTAAAAGGAATCTTGTTTTTAGAACCCTTTTTTCATCTACTGGGGGTAAAAGCCTCAATTTTCCATGAAAGAAGTAATTAAAGGCAGATACTATCCTTCGTTGTGTTGATGTATTTTATTGTACTGTATATCATAGAAAACTGCTTTGAGTCCTTTTGTGAAGAAATGAGACAACATATAAGCCAAAAAAAGGAGAAAAGAATAGTATTTTGAATAAGTTGAGGAAGGCAGGTTGCAACTTATAGACTAACCAATTTATGGAAACATGTGGGGGGCATAATCAAAACTTTGAAACGTACAAAATCCCGCCTAAATTAGCACTTGGGTGTTTTAATAGCAGGGACGTTCAAGTGCTGATAATCAAAAGCAGTGTTCCCGCTAAGCTGCGTTGGCCTGCGCTCACGCACAAAATATTACATCGCAGCGCAAAGTTTCTCTTCACAGCGCACACACGCGTCGGTAAGGTAAGGGGACGCATTGGGGGGATTGCACTTCCCCACAATTGCCATGCTTCGGTTCCTCTTCTTCCTTCCTTCCTCCCCCCCCCCCCCCCCCCCCGCGGGACCCTGCGGCACCATCAACTCTTACTCCCTCTAATGTCGGCCCTGCAGCTCCAGACTTCCTCGCACCTTCTCCCCTCCCCCTTTGGATCGCTATTATTTTAAATGTTATAGCCGCGGAGCTGTATCCATCAGTGGAGATGTCTAACCTCGGCCTGCCCCGGAACTCTTACTGCAGCAGCCGCCCGTCTAGGCAGGAACAGGAAGTCACTGTTGCAGTAAGAGTTCCGGGGCAGGCCGAGGTTAGACATCTCCACTGATGGATACAGCTCCGCGGCTATAACATTTAAAATAATAGCGATCCAAAGGGGGAGGGGAGAAGGTGCGAGGAAGTCTGGAGCTGCAGGGCCGACATTAGAGGGAGTAAGAGTTGATGGTGCCGCAGGGTCCCGCGGGGGGGGGGGAGGAAGGAAGGAAGAAGAGGAACCGAAGCATGGCAATTGTGGGGAAGTGCAGAGCTGCAGGGAAGAGTGTTGCGGTACCCAGCTGGAGGGAGAAGGAAGATGAGGGAGGGAATTAAAGGAGATGCCAGGGCTTGGAGCGTAGGAGGAAGGTATGCCAGTCTAAGGGAAAAGGAAGGGGGAGATGTGAGAGCATGGAGGGGGAGCGAAAGATGGAAGAAAAGGAAAGGAGAGAGATGCCAGAGAATCAGGTAAGGGGAGATACCAGACTATGAGGAGAGGTGTGGGAGAGGGAAGGCGAGGAGAGAGATGCCAGACCAATGGGGTGAAAGGAGAGATGGAAGGGGGAGGCATACAGTTTCTGGAAGGGGCATAGAAGGAGAGAAGATGCCATATAGGGGAAGAGAGACGGCAGACAGTGGATGGAAGGAAGAGAGTTACAAGAAGATGAGGAAAGGAGAAACCACAGAAGACAAAGGTAGAAAAAAATTTCTATTTATTTATTGCTTTAGGAGACATGTGTCACTGTTTCTGTGAAGCATTGTATGCAGAGTCCAGCTTCTTGCTGGTTCAATTTAACCTTTGTCTATGTATTTTTATTTTATCCCCCCTTTTACAAAACTGTGAAGCGTTTTTAGCACCAGCCTTGGTGGTAGCAGCTCTGATGCTCAGAATTTTATGAGCATCAGAGCTGTTACCTCCGTAGCTAAAATCCACACTACAGTTTTGTAAAAGAGGGAGGGGTTAGTTTGTGATTACATATTCCTTACTAGGCGAAGGTGTTTTCTGTGTTCTGTGTGTTCGAAAGACATGGTTTTCTGTTAGGATTGACGGTGTAGGATTGATCTGTGCTGGTCTGGCTTGTTTAGTTTTACAATGGGTGTATTGATGTACTGCTCACTGCAATATGTAAGATGCTGCCTTTTCCTAGGTACTCATGTGTGACGTGTGGTTTGTTACTAAAAATCATGTTTTTCTTACAGATGGGGGGGGGGTGCCAAAAATGATGGGCCCCGGATGTTACATATGCTAGGTACGCCACTGTATGTAAAGATACCAGAAAGCTGGCGTAGCAAAAACTTCTAAGTTTTGAGTATTTAACCCTCCCACAATCTCACGGGCACTCGTTTCAAGTTTATTGAGATTTTGATTTAAACGCAATATCAAATATTTTCAATGCGTATAACAAAAATAAATTTGGGGAAATAAATAAAACCATTTGAACCAGTGTTCCCGCTAAGCTGCGCTGGCGTGCGCTGGCGCACAAAATATTAAATCGCAGCGCACACGTTTCTCGTCACAGCGCACGATCGGAAGAGGCGTACGGCAGATGGCAGGGCGGCGAGAGGAGAATCGGGCGAGTTGGCTCATAACTTGCTGGCGCCCGATATTTTTGGCTCACGGTGAAAAAAGTTTGCTCACAACACCCGCCCGCTTAGAGGGAACACTGATCAAAAGTAACTTTCTGGACATTCAGCAGCACTTCTAAGCTGCTATGTATCCAGAGCTTAAAGGGGCACGTTGGGAGGTGTGTTATGGGCATGTATAGACTTGGACGTCCTGAGGGAATTACGGAAGCTTTCCTAGACAGAACTTAGACACAGGGAATCAGACCTTTTTTGTTGCATCTTAAGTTCCCCAAAGATGCCCAAACTGACAAAAAGACCACTGGACCCTCCCTTACTCCCCAGTGATCATGACACCCTCCACCACCCAAATAGGACATCCGCCCGACATCCCCCATATCTTCGGATGACAAATTGCAGAAGGGAAGCTCACTCCCTCCTGTCTATAGGGCTGTATGCTCAGAATGATGGGCCTTCCCCCTCCCAATGCTTCTTGGGATGCAATGGGAGGGGGCCTTTGGCCCTGATTGGCTCAGTATAACATCACAAATAATGGAGGTTTCATATTGTTCTAATCATAATGATTATGTGTTTGCATTGAGGTTTGAACCACGCCATTCCATCACATTAGATGAAGCTTTATTTGGTTGGTGATGGAGGAGGAACTGGTCCTGACACCAGTCTCTATAATTAAACACTTTTACTGATCCCCTGAAGAAGCCTAGGGTGAAACAAGTCCCATTGGAATCAGAATTCCTCCAACCAAGCTAAGTCTTTTGATTTTCAAATTGCACTATATTTTGCTATTCATATAATAAAAAGAGGTATTTTTTTTTCTAATGACTGATGATTAAATGGATGTCCCATTCAATTGACCAGCCTTGGCTGTTTAAAATGATTTGAAGGATATCTGAGGTCTTTTCCCTCTGTATGCATATAAACCTACAACCAGGATATTTAGTTTTTGATATTTTTAACATCATAGATATAATTATTTGAGATTGGGATCTTTTGCAGTTCTATTTTTGGTGTTTAATCTTCTGATCACAGTTTGTAGAGTTTTTGTCTGTTATTCTTTTGCTTAGTATATGAGGTGCCACCCTTTCCTGTCAATTTTGTTACACCAGCATTTGAATACATAAAATTACATGTGTGGAGGAATAGTGGAATGAGAGTTCAAAGCCAGCTTCCCAACCAGCACTCCTTAACACCTTTTAGACAAGTCATTTAACCTTCTATTAAGCAGCAATAATGGATGCTACTTGGCAAAAGCATACATTACTTGCCAAAAATGCAGCTTAACATGGAAGCTAAATACTAATGAGCTCTGATACATGCAAATGCATGCAAAATGTTTTATCATACAAAATTAATAATGCAGTTTATGGTAAACTTTGAAAGCTGCATTATTGAGTGCAGGTTAACAACACTTCGGGAGATGATAATTTTCTCTCAGGAGCATTAATCCACAAACATGAGAGTCAGTGCTCGTAGGAAGCCAGTTTAAGCTGCTAGCACAATAAGAGAATTCCTTCCTTCCTCCACCATTTCTTGATATTTTAAAAAGAAAGTCAAAAGGCCCCTCTTGTTACCCTTCATTCTCCGATTCCTGTAAAAAAAAATAATTCTGCTTCCCTTTAAGACTTCTACTCACTGAAGCCTTTTTAAAAATGAGCTGTCCCTTTCTACTACCCCTATCATGATCTACTCCCTACCCCCACTTTTAAGGTTTTCCCTCCCTGGTATCTTCCACCCCATGATCCCTTTCTTTAGGTCAAAATTGGGTCTCTCTGGTCACCATTCAGCAAGATACCGCCACATGTTGACACGAATACAGCTGTGAGATACTGATATACCAAGGTTATGAAACTTTACCGAGATGCTTGTACAGTGCTGCCAACGTAAGCACATGGTGGCAAATTCATGAACTTAATTGTCCGATCTCGTATTCACAGTGCAGATGATAATACCAAACCAGAGGAACATTAGTCATCCCTCTGTAGGACAGAGCTTCCACCCTATGCAAGCATAAGAACTGCCATACTGGGACAGATCGCAGGTCTATCAAGCCCAGTATCTTGTTTCCAACAGTGGCTGACCCAGGTCACAATATCTCAGAGTAAAACCTATTTTATACTGCTTATCCTAGCCAGCCCTGGTCATCTCCCTCCAGCACAGTTTGGGTGCTGGGACCAGAGAGACCCAACTTTGACCTAAAGAAAGGGATCATGGGGTGGAAGATACCAGGGAGGGAAAACCTTAAAAGTGTGGGAAGGGAGTAGATCATGATAGGATAAGCAGTATAAAATAGGTTTTACTCTGGGATATATGAAAAGTGGTCCCTGGGGTGGGTGGGACTATAAGTCTTACCTTTATTCCTATGAAGGGAAAGAGAAAATAAGATTTAACAAAAGAAAGAGAAGGGTTTTTTGTGTGATTTTTTTTTAAAGTAAGAAACAGGGAGGAGGAGAAGAGAAATTAAGCAGATATAATGCTGAAAACAGTGAAAAGAGCAGAATATGAAATGCTGATTAACTTAGCTTTTAGAAGTTCACAGGGCAGCCTTGTTCACAGCGAAGAGTGTATGTGAATTCGAGACAGCTTGATAAGTATGTTGGATCTCTAAGGAGAGAAGGGGTTAGTGGATGGCATGGTTGGGCAGATTAGATAGGTCATATGATCTTTACCTACCTTCATTTTTTTATGTTTAACCCTATTATTAACCCTTTTTTTAAGGATTTTTTTTTTTTTTCTGTATGCCAAATTGCTAAGAATGTCAAGAACTGGAAAACTAGAAAGTTGACTCAGTTTTTCTCCTAACTTTTACTTTTGCCGCTGTGTTGGTTTTTTTTTTTCTTTTCTACGATTATTTTTACTCTTTCCAATTTGTTTCTCTCCATCTTTGCAAAATAACTCCTGCTTTTCTCTTCTACCTCTCCCACAGATTTTCCTGCCATTCATTTTCTTCCATCCCATTGGCTATATTATCATGACTTTCAATGCCTGTATTGAACATAGTGTGCTATTGTTTTAGATCCCTGAGGGGAACCTAACAAAATTACTGGCATGGCTGATGGATTACTAGCAGTAACTGGAAGGATGAGATTGCTGGGTTATATACATTGTACAGAAGTAGGGTCATATGAGTGCTGGCAGCCTCACTTACGTTATTTGTATGTCAGAGGCAAAACTACTAGTCCATGATAAATGAAATCAGCCTTTTTTTCAGCAGTCTATTGCTCTGTGTAATCATTTTCTTATGAGCTGGGTGGCAGAAATATTTCCCACTGACTGAAATAAGTAAGAGTTGCCAAAAGAATTAGGGAAGGTGCTTGAAGGATGTATGGGACAGAAGGCTGATGAAATAAAATTAAAAAGGAAATGTTAGAGGAAGCTGTATCCTTGGAAGGTCTACTGTCCATTTTCATCATGCATACCCCTCCCACACACATACATAGTCACACTCACACTGTCATTTTTGACGCACCTACAGAGGCAGAAAAGCCTGAACCACCACCAGAGTCTCAACTGAAGCCATATACATAACTTCAGGCAGAGGACTTATAAAAGTTCACTATTAACATTTAAAAACTTTAACAACAAAGGTCTCCCCAATTCATTGATAAACTTCTCATTCCTTATGAACCATCCCGAACACCTAGATCATCTGATCTTGGATTACTAACCATTCCTTCCATTAAGAATAATTAGTACCAAACGCCAAGACATAAGAACATAAGAAGTTTGTCTCCGCTGGGTCAGACCATAGGTCCATCACGCCCAGCAGTCCGCTCCCGCGGCGGCACATCAGGTCCATGACCTGTAAGGTGATCCTTTGCCTAAAACCCTTCATCCCCTTTATCCCTCTATGTATGCCCTTACATAATCCTATCTATACCTCTTATCTGCATCCCTCAATCCCCGCATCCATCAGGAATTTATCCAATCCTTCTTTGAAACCTCGTAATGTACTCTGTCCTATCACAACCTCCGGAAGTGCATTCCAGAGGTCCACCCTCTGAGTGAAAAAGTACTTCCTAGCATTGGTTCTAAACCTGTCCCCTTTCAATTTCTCTGAGTGCCCCCTTGTTCTTGTGGTTCCCGATAAGTTGAAGAATCTGTCCCTCTCCACCTTCTCTATGCCCTTTATGATCTTGTAAGTCTCTATCATGTCTCCTCTGAGTCTCTGCTTTTCCAGGGAGAAGAGCCCCAGCCTTTCTAACCTGTCTGCGTATGAAAGATTTTCCATACCTTTTATCATTTTCGTCTGAACCCTCTCAAGTATCGCCATGTCCTTCTTAAGGTACGGTGACCAATGTTGGACACAGTACTCCAGGTGTACCATCGCACGATACAGCGGCATGATGACTTTCTTTGTTCTGGTTGTAATACCCATCTTTTCTGTTGTCCTACCACAATACTGGAATTCGCTTCCCATACAGAGAACTGAAAAAAATCTTGATTGTTTTAAGGGTTTATTTAAAAGTCATTTGTTTAAAGAAGCATTTACACTATGACGTCCTTCATTTCCAGACTCCGTTCACCAACTATCAAGGAAACACATGCTGGTTCCCGGCCCTTTTTGTCCTTCCCTTTAATGGTCTTCTTTTCTTTTACAATTGTATTTCATATCCTTTAACTTTACGTTTCCCACTAGTCAAAATGTCCAAGTTTTGTTTTTTTTTATAATCATTTTTATTAATGTTTTCAAATTTACAAAATCAAGCAGTGCAAACATACCAACCAAAATGAACAAGACAAAAGCAGAAACAGTCAG
This sequence comes from Geotrypetes seraphini, assembly GCF_902459505.1. Taxonomy (NCBI): domain Eukaryota; kingdom Metazoa; phylum Chordata; class Amphibia; order Gymnophiona; family Dermophiidae; genus Geotrypetes; species Geotrypetes seraphini. The sequence continues at coordinate 480,517,371 of NC_047085.1, read as the reverse complement.
GTCATTCGCATGTTCCTTCACGAAGACCCTCAGAAATCAACCCCCCGAAACCCACCAGATCCCCCACCCCCTTCCTACACACTCCAGTGTCAAAAGTTCAGTAAAGAACTATGAGCTCTCAGGGACAATCCCTCCCAAACAGGATCCCATATTCTCCTAAACTCCCCCCCCCCTTCCGAACATCCAGATATTCAAATTTTAACAAAGTAAACAATTCATTTCTCCACATAGTTAAGGTAGGCACTTCAGCTTGGCGCCACAACAAAAGAATGCATTTCCGGGCCAACAAGGAGACCTTCTGCAATAACAGGTACCCCTCTGGACAATCCCAAAGCAGCTCCCTGAGAAAAAAGCAGAATGTCTGCCCGCAAGGTAATCCGCTTGCGCAGAGCAGACTGCAAGTACAATGCTACAAAAGACCAAAAGGCTTGGATACGATCACAGGACCAGAACATATGAAGCAAGCCTGCAGGGGTAGACTGGCACCAAGGACACTGTGCATGAGAAGCGTATCCAGAAACATAAGCCCGGAATGGAGAGACATGTAGCCGCAAAAGAAACTTGAAGTGCTGCTCCTGCAGCACCACAGAACGGGTCAGTCGAGGAAGATGTTTCATCAGAAGACGAATCCCCCGGCCCGTGATATGTTCAGAGGGGGAGAGATCCTGATTCCACACAGCCGCCACCACCTCAGGGTCCCAAGGGGCCACGAAGCAACCCAGACTGACCTGGTGGAAGGATAAACTAATCCGAGTCTGACGGGACAAAGTCAATGTCTCATTCACCATATCCGCCCGATCTTCATTCAAGATAGCAGCATCCAAGGAGCGGATATAATGAGACACCTATGGCGATAAAAAAGCCATCCCGAGCCTCCAAGAGACCCGACGCCTGTAGATCCTGGAAAGAACGTGGCACTCCCTCCTCCGACACAACATCTCGCACATAGCAGAGACCACAACCCCGCCAGCGCTGTAGATATAGTTTAGATGCATCAGGATCCAGGTCGCGGTTACCCCACAGGGGCAACAGAACCGTGGAAGTAAAAGGCAATTTGCATGTGTTTACACAACCACTGCCAACATTGTCTCATTGAACGCAGCAAAGGATGAGCCCTGGTAGGAAAAATCTGGTGTGGACGCTTGGCATGAAGATAAAAGAGCAGATGAGTAGGAGCCATCAACTGCTGTTCAAGAGTGACAGGGGTGTAAAACTGTGTGTTCTGAATCCAATCCACCAAATGCTGAAGGAGACAGGCAACATTGTATCTCCTCAAGTCCGGAAGTGCCAGTCCACCCTGACCCACAGGCAAAGATAATTGTGCAAGAGTCATTCTAGATTTTCTATTATTCCAAAGAAACTTACGTAGTACAGTGTGAAACGTATTAATATCCTTATTAGTCATATACAATGGAAAAGTCTGCATCACATAGACCCACTTAGGGAACAAAACCATTTTGTAAAGGGCAATGCGACCCCGTAAGGACAGTGGAAAACAAGCCCAAAGACTTAAAAGGTCCCTGGACTTGTTCAAAAGCACTGTAAAATTCTCCCTGTAGGCCTGGGACAGACTGCCAGTGATGTTTACCCCCAAATATTTGAGTCTGTGCGCCACCTGTCTCAAAGGGAAAGAATCCGGCCAATCCCCGTAAGCATATCCCCCCACAGCCATAGCCTCAGACTTATCCAAGTTCAGCTCCAAACCAGACACCCTACCATGGTCACCAACCAATTGCAATACCTGGGTGAGAGACCGACCCGGCTGGGTCAACAACAACAATATATCGTCTGCAAAGGCCAAACAACGCACCTCCTCCTGCCCCACGGTCAGCCCGAATACCAAGCCATCCTCCCAAATCCACCGCAATAAGGGCTCCAAAGATAAAATAAACAAGAAAGGGGAAAGGGGACAGCCCTGACGAATGCCCCGCTCCAACGGAAAATAGCCAGAAACCGCACCATTAACCATAATGGCCGAATTAGGAAGATGATACAGAAGACGAACCATAGTCAAAAAATCACCCCCAACCCATAGCCCTCAAGCACCGCAAACAAATACTCCCAATCCACACAATCAAACGCTTTACTGGCATCCAGACTAATCAGTAGACCAGGGAGGGAGTGGGTAGCGCTATGAACCAAAGCAGCCATAATTTTCCGGACATTCCAAACCGCCTGCCTACCCCGAACAAACCCCACCTGAACAACATAAATAAGCTCCGACAAAAAGTCAGCCAGACGATTAGCCAGAATTTTTGCCAAGAGTTTAGGCTCAAAATTAATCAAGGAAATGGGACGATAAGAGTCCACGAAAGCCAGGTTCCTATCGGGTTTGGGAATCAACGCAACATGTGCCCGATTAACGTGGGCAGGGAAGGCCCCCGAGGAACCCACCCCAGTAAAGTAAGCCTCCAAAGACCCGACGATATGGTCCTGTAAGATTTTGTAAAATTCAGAGGAGAGACCATCGGGTCCCGGAGCCTTAGAAAGCAGAGAATCCCGAATGACCTGCCGTATTTCCAAGGCAGTAATAGGAGCATGCAGGGCCTCGACCCAGCAGCAGCAATTCTTATGTTCTTATGATTTTTGAGCGTGTTCCGCAAAACGTCTAAACTTGGATTAAAGTAGACCGAAAATGCCCCTCTGTACCTCCCAAGTTCTGATTTGTATGCTTTATTTGTCTTTTTCCATTTCTCTGAAAGACAGCCCTAGTGGCAAATGTACCCAAGAACAGAACAATTAACAAAACTTTTGAGTCTGCTTTTAGGAATCCTTTTTATGTTCTCCGTTAGTTACTCTTTCTATTTCTATGTTTCTTTATAAATAGAACCTTTTGGAAAAGGAAGAGGATTTTCCAAATGTATGTTGAGCATCTTCACTAGTAGATGGCAAACTATCCTTTGGAAAAACATTATGAAAATTAAGGGCAGAATTCATCAAAAGGCGCTAGCTAACCAATTTAGCATGTGCTAAATGCTAAGATGCCCATAGGAATACAATGGGGTTAGGCGTTAAAAGCAACCTTGAAAAAGTGGACTTTTTGCCTGGATTTGAACACTGCTAAGGACAGAGCTTGACGAAAATGCTGTGCACCACCTTCCTCCCTCCCATTGCCCCCCCCCCACACACCTTTACCCTTGTGTGTTAATGAATTCTCCCCTATTCAAATATAGGCGCAAGTGCATTACAGCAGGTACATTAGGTAGAGTGTGCGCCCTTTGGGACAGAAAGGGAAAAATGCTCGAGTACCTGAATGTAAACAACTTAGCTATAAGTCAGGGGTTTCAAAGTCCCTCCTTGAGGGCTGCAATCCGGTCGGGTTTTCAGGATTTCCCCAATGAATATGCATGAGATCTATGGGCATGCAGTGCTTTCAATGCATATTCATTGGGGAAATCCTGAAAACCCGACTGGATTGCAGCCCTCAAGGAGGGACTTTGAGATCCCTGCTATAAGTGGTATATAAATACTAAAAATAAAAAAGTGCCGGCTTAGACCATATCTACAGCGTGGTACCGCACCTGTAGCAGTGCTCTAGTTAAAGATAAAAATGTAAGTGAACATTCCAGAATAAACAAAAAGTACAGTTTCATTGGCTGGAAAGTTAATAGGATGCTGAGAACAACAGTGAAAAATACATTGCTGACATCAGGGATGGGGAAAAAATGTTTAAGGAATTTTTGAATGAAAATGGAATATAAGGGATACTGTTCTTCTTTTTAACAGTTTTAGCTTTCACCTTGGCATTGCATTTCTGTCAGGGTCAAATGTATTCTGTGGAGTACATCTGTTTATCATTTCAGAATTTATTCATGTTTGTACATCATCTGCAAATAAAACTATATAAAATATGCCGAAACATTTCAATGGGCTTTATTATTGTCTGCCAATATGTGCGATAAATCAAACCTTGGATATGAATGGCATGGTGCCATATGTTTCAGTGTTGGTAAGCTTTGTGTTCAGAGGCCTTTGAAAAGATGTGGCCTGGCCAAGGTCTTTTCTGAATTTTGAGTGTATCAAGGTTATACAGGGCTGCATTTATTATCTAAGATGTTCACAAAGGACAACAATAATTCATACTGCAATTCGAATAAAACTAAAAAGTCAAGGAAAATATTTCTAGCTAATAATGTACATACTTTATAGAAGAAGGAGAAAACTGACAGGAAGCTGCATTGCTAAGAACATATATTTAATATATTTAGAATCTTATGTTAGGCAAATGTGTCCAAACTCTGGGAGAGGGAGTTTGGGACAAGTAAAAATAGGAACAATCACCTGCAGTATTGGGAACTCAAACTTCCCACGTGACAAATCTAACTCAGTGGTATTGGAAGGAAGTTGAACAACAAGCCATCATCATGATTGATTCAGCAACTTCACTGAATTCCATTGATTTCATATTTTCCTAGGAACAGCAGAAGAAAAGGGGTTGAGCCTGGCTATGCACTCGATTGATGCTCCTCTTTGCCACAAAGTCCAGGGACCAAAAGTGAACTACTGAAAATGACAGCAGTTCATGGCCGCCAAGATGAAATACGCTTTTGATCATATTCATGCTCCATACTAGAATTACTGTGCTTGGAACATAATGATCCTGACAGCAGTTCATGGCCGCCAAGATGAAATACGCTTTTGATCATATTCATGCTCCATACTAGAATTACTGTGCTTGGAACATAATGATCCACAAAAAGAGAAGCAACAACCCCTGCACCAAACCATAATGATCAACATATTCTACAGAAGACATGCCACGTGCCCATCACTTTCACCTTCTGTCACCATTTCCGCTGAGCGGGAGTTCTCCAATTGAGAATGATATAGGGACAAATTTTTCCCCGTCCCGTTCCCACAAGTTTTGTCCCTGTCCTGTAAGCTCTGCATAACTGCACAAGCCTTGAACACTTATGATTTTAAAGTGTTTGAGGCTTGTGCAGATGAGGACGGAGCTTGCTGGAATAGGACAGGGACAAGAAACAAACTCTCCAGGATGGGAAAATGTGTACACATTTCACCATAACTCCCTTACAATGTATGGGGGATCCCTCCACAACCCACCCAAAATTTACTAAGCCCAAATATACACCACACCAATAGCCCTTATGCCTGCAGGAAAGAGAGAGAAAAAAATAAGTGCAATTAGAAAAGGAATTTTATATAAAAACTGAACATATTTTTAAAGATTAAAAGCATCTTTAAAAAGGAAGCTTTTTAAATTACTTTTAAAACGGGCCAAATTGTTTTCCTCTCTATGGCGCTGTGGCGCCATCACTGAGAATATATTGTGTCGTCGTGTCCCGATAACTTTCAAAGAGGGGACTGTTAGGAGCTTTTGAATTATAGACCGAAGTGAACGTAAGGGATGAGTAATTTAGCAATGAATTGTGGTTCAGTTGTAGAGAGGGTTTTAAATGATAAAAGTAAAACTTTGAAAGTGATTCGACGGTTTATTGGAAGCCAGTGAGATTTAACTAAAAAGGGTGTTACGTAGTCATATTTTTTACCATTATGGATCAGTTTGATGGCAGTGTTCTGAATTTGATGTGATGCCTGTTAGTAGGGAATTACAGTAATCGAGTTTTGTGATAATTAATGAGTGTATTAATATATTTAATGATTTTGGCTCCAGAAATTTAGAAATTGAGCGGACCATTCACAGCCTATAGAGACAGGATTTAACTATACTACTTAAAGTTTTGTTTACCATCTTATATGGATAACCTCTAGCACACATTTTATTTCTAAATGTTACTGCTTGCTGACATTCATTATCTGTGAGGTGATGAACATGAGTCATTGGAACCAAAATAAGCTTATTATAACCAGCCTCTGATGGACTTTAGGGAACCTATCTGCCCCTAATTAAAAACACAGTATTGAGGCCCCCCTCCTCCCCCCATTGGCAGCAATGCAGTTGGAGAATAGAGAATGACATGGGGACAAATTTTTCCTCGTCCCCACATGCCATGTGTAAGAGGACTCCTGCTGCTGTTATTTAGAAGCTATTGTACACCTCATTAGGTTATGGTTTCATATTTGATGGTTCGTACTCATTGGTGTTCATATATAGTGACACACTTTCGGTGTTGTTCGTCACTGACACATCTTGAGAGTTTTGACCCCTGACACAGGTACATCGTTGCTGAAACACAGCTGTATTGGGTCCTCTTGTACGTGCCACTAGACGCTGGCTGTAATAAACATTTTGGTTCCAATAATCATCGTGTTTGTTGCCTCACGTTGCTGGTTCCTGTGTTTCTCCACATGGGGCCTTCTTCCTTCTCCATTCACACACAGTGTACGCACATATTGACACTTATTTTCATTATCCACCTTAGCTGACAGATTGTGCTGCACTTGTCTGAAGTATGTTTTGCTTCATCCCACACAGGAGAGAGGGGAAACAAGCAAAGGAGGGCATTGTTGACCCACAGACTGAGGCAGAGGAGCAGTTTAACAGGGCTTACCACCTTACAAGGTCCTTCATTGAAAGGACTTGAGGCAGGTGTAGGCAGCCCATGCCAGAGGTGAAAGTATCAGACTACTGGGACACAAAGGAAAGGAAGCTGAGCCAACTGTCAGTGACAAATCACACCCCCATCATGCAGGACTGAATGCAAGAAATGTTTGTTTATTAAAAATATTTCTATACCACTATACGGTATACATATTTTCACTGAAAATATGTGCATATACTTGTGCTAGATAAATGTTTACTACTACTACTACTACTTCTATAGCACTGCTAGACATACGCAGCGCTGTACATTAAAACATTCAAGACACAGTCCCTGCTCAGTAGAGCTTACAATCTAATCAAACAAACAAACAGGAAAAGTAGGGGGACTTTCTCAGATATGGGTACTTCATAAGCAAGTGGAGGTTAAGAGTTATAAGCAACCTTGAAAAAGTGGGCTTTTTGCCTAGATTTGAATACTGCCAAGAACAGAGCTATACATCACTGCCCCCCCCTCTTTACCCTTCACAATGGCATTCACACACTTTCCCCTCACAATGGCACACACATTCACATACATACATGCATGCACTCCCCCCAAACAGAGGCCCATGCATACTTCCCTACCCCTTCACAATGATACACATCCACTCTCTCGCCTCCCTCCCTTCTGCTTCCTACTTATCACAATTTCCCCAACCTTGTCCCCTTCCCCTACAGGCTTTTCCATCCCTTCTGTTGTACCACATGGGTGGCAGGGTGCTCAGGGCTACTGTATGTTGTGTCACTTGTGTCTGTGCTGGGTCCAGAGCCATCAACCTGCACACCTGCCAGCCACACTGTGTTAAAGAAGTCAGAAAACTGAGGGGATTGCATTTGATCATTGGAAGCCACAGGTGCCACTGATGGTAGCTGGCATACAGAACGTGGGCCCAGTAGGAGCAGCCACGGTGTCTCCTGGACCTGATGCAGCAGTCTCTTGTTGAATGGGCTGGAGCTGTGGTGGTAGTGATAGTGCCGATTGATGGGGAAAGCCCTCTCAGATCTCAGGTTTTGCAGGAGAACAGCTGTCAGGGCCTGGTGCAGTCCTGACATATGTTGCATCATTCCTGATATATTCTGCCTTATGCCCGATGCATTCTGTGCTAAATCCTGCAGTGTTATTTTGATCTCACAGGCAACCTCGGTGCACTTCCTGCAGTATCAAGCTTCTCAGCTGCAGCATTTTTCATTTCCTTTGCTACATCTGTCTGCTGGAGGCTTCCACTGATTGATTCCTCCTACTTGAAGGCTGCTGCTACCCGAGCCCATTGGCTCCAGCCTCCACATCGTCACCAGATGCATCATAGAGCGGAGATGGTGGGTGAAGAAGCTATACTGCCACATCTTGCAGCTCCTCTTCCTCAGGTCTGGAGTTCTTTGTACCCACTGGCACCTCGGCAAATAAGAGGAAGACAAAAGTGATCCGATATAGTACAAGAATAAAAATGTATTCCAATAACAACACAGATGGGATATAGCAAAACAATTGCTCGACTTGGCCAAGTTTCATCCTTTCCTGGGGTGCTTAGGGACAAGCATGCATTGGGGCAAGCAATATTGTTAGGATAAAGCAGGTATCAGTTATTTTGATAATAAATAAAACATCAATAGAATTTAAAATATAATTCAAACAACGGATAAAATCATGCTCTGAATAAATTATCAAATTATAAATGTATACATATATAAAACTTCAAATGAAAGAAAACTAGAGTGCATAAAAGTTAACAGGAAGTGTATATGAAAGGCTATTAATTAAAATAAAATACAAGGGCACCAACAGGTTAATAAAACCAATCACTCATTAGATATCCAGACAGGAGTATCCAGATACAAACATTCTAAAAGATGTGTAACAGAAAAGGAACAGGATCTAAGTAAGAGCATACTGTATATTGTGACCGGGCGCGGCCAAGCCGGACACAGCAAGTGACCTGACCCAGTGCACACAAACCTCGGCCGAGCGTGAGCGAGGTTGTTTGGTAGCGTTCCAAAACCTCTGGCGCAATTCTTTGTACAGTTTATTGTTCACAAACACCACCCATAGAAACTTCCAGAGTGGCTTCCAGGTTTGTATCGCCCTAGTCCTTATGTTTCAACTCACATAAGCTTCACAAATCCAATCCAAGCAAAAACTCAAAAAGCCTTTTACACACAATCAAAGTTTCTTCAAAGGAAAAACTTCATGGGGGGGGGGGGGGGGGTCACAGCATTAAATCCCCTAAGAGTGGGATCTACTCCTATATTTTTTCCCAATGGATCAGCATGAAAGATCCCCTCCCAAGATCCCGACAAAAATGGCTGCCTTTGGCTGTTCCTGGTGCTCCTTATTCTCCTAGTAGTGTGAGGGAATTCATTTCCAACAGTATCTTCCCTACAATACATAAACCATAACAGAATGGCCCAAAAAAAAGGAGAAAAGAAAAATAGGCATCAGATATTCTCTCTTTGGTAAATAGGCTTTATATTGCCCTAGTTGCTCTCTTGCATAAACCACTTCCTTCAAATGGCATATGTCTTAAGGTTCAAAAACAAAACTTCCTTTTGCTTTATACCAGACACGAGCAGACCTTTACTTTAAATCCAGCCCCTTATCTGCAATTGCCTTTAGCTCACTTCCATAGCTTCAGTTTCAATACTGGGTAATCCAGCCACTTCTGTGTCCATGTCATAGGAACTCATATCATCTGCCATTTCATTTACAGATGAGTCAAAACTATCTTCTATACCTTCTTCATTAGCAGCTTTTACCTGAACTTGCTGCCATGAAGGAGATTGCTACTTTTGGGCTTTCAGTGGCTGTAGCCTGCTCCCTTCCCATTGCAGTGCTCTGGGTTGCTGGAACTGCTTATTCATGAGGGTTACACCTTTTTCTTTCCCTGCAGTGAGCTGATTAGTTCTCACTGCAGGTGAGTTTGAGAAACCTGGTTTCTGGGACCTTCTAGTCTGGTTAAAACCAGTCTCAGGCTGATTAGGATTGGTGTGTGTTCTAGCCCTGCTTTTCCCTTTCCCTAGCCCTTGTACTGTTAGGACATGTAGTTTCTCCTGGTGATTTTTTATAGCTGGTTTGGGAAAAGCTAAACCAGTCCTAGTCTTGGGCAATGTTTGAGAAGGTTTCAATAAAGGAAGACTTTACTTCTGAATATTCCTGGGAGCTGCTTTGAGCTTTAGGCTAACAGACTTAGGAATACTTTTACTGTTTTTAATATTAGGTTCCTCCTCTGGCCTTGATTCCTTACTACTAACAGGAGCAGCCCTGTGACAATATATAAAAAAATACTTAACATGGATTATAAAACTAGCAAATTCAGTTTCTCTTCCTCAGCATCTGCTTCTGCTGCTTGTGCAACCAGTCCTGCTAACCAGACAAGCTTATGTGTCCATATGTTATCTTATGACCCAGATCATAAAAGAAAACCATTTAAAACTTATCAAAACACTGATTCGGTGTCAGGTCAAAAAACATGCCGGAACAAAGGCGCGCGCAGACAATTGAGCGCAGTGTGGAGGTGCGCGCCGAAGAAAATTACTGTTTTTAGGGGCTCCAATGGGGGGGCATGGGGGGGAACCTCCCCACTTTACTTAATACAGATCGTGCCACGTTTTGGGGGGTTTGGGGGGTTGTAACCCCCCACATTTTTCTGAAAACTTCAATTTTTCCCTGTTTTTCGGGAAAAAGTTAAGTTTCCAGTAAAATGTGGGGGGTTACAACCCCCCACAATGCCGCCGCGATCTGTATTAAGTAAAGTGGGGGGGCTCCCCAACAAACCCCCCCCCCCCAGTCGGAGACCCTAAAAACAGTAATTTTCTTTGGCGCGTGCCTCCGTCTTGTGCTCAGTTGTCGGTGCGCGCCTTTGTTTTCCGCGATTATGTCTATGAACCTAGACTCTGACCCACTGACTCTCTATTCCGTGTTGTTGCTCTAAGATTATGAACATTCCTACTTATTTATTTATCTTCCTCCTTATAAAACCTTGCTTAAACTCCCTCTATGCCAGTGTATCTCAAACTGTGTGCTGAGGCACACTAGTGTGCCTCCTGAGATTCCCCCTTCTCTCTAGCATCCTACGGCTTCCCCCTTGGCTTCCCGGACTCACCTTTAAAGCTAATTACCGCAGCCTGCAGAGGATCGCTACTAGGTAAAATTATTTTATTTTCAATATAGTGATTGAAATGTGTCAGTTTTGAGAATTTATATCTGCTGTGTATATTGTGTGTTTATAAAAAATGAATGGAAAAAATTGCATTACAATTAATAAAGGGGACAGGATCTGGGGCAGAGCTTGGGTGGGCCTAGGGAGGTCTGCAGTTGCAGTTGTTACACTTAGGGGGTACCTAGCTTGAAGTAGTTGAGAAACACTGCTGTAGGCAATAAGCTGGCGCCAGTGCCTCTCCTTCTCTCTGGCCCTCTTCCCTGCTGGCACCCCCTACTGGCGACTCAAGGCGCATCTGGAGGGCCTCTGCACATGCGCGGATGTTGACATGATGATGTCATGCATATGTGTGATGTCATCACGGTGATGATCACGCACCTCTGGGTGCCTCAAGCCATGGCCACTACCTTTAGTGTGCCCTGGCTCGAGAAAGATTGAGAGACACTGCTCTATCCAATCTATACAATTTTCATTCCTCTCCTTTTCTGTAGCTCACTAATTCTCCTCAGGCATTTTTCCTGTAAACCGCCTTGAACTGAAAGGCTTTCACGGTATATTAATAAAGATTTATGTTATGTTATGCTGATCATATAGAGATCTATATTGTTGTGTGATATAGTAAATCTGGCATCACGAACATCAACTCTGCAGTTTTCTCTTCTTGCTTCTTGTTTGCATCATTTCACTGTACATCTGGTTGGATTGCTGTTGCTGAACTTATTTATCTTATCCTTAGACGAGCCTCATTCACACTCCTTTTGTATTAATGTGTTTGAAACACAAATGGAATGATGTTCTACTGTTGAAACCTTTTGATGGAAGTTAAATGTTGGCTGAACCTTATGTTCCTTAGTGAAATATGTCCTTCAATGAGGTAGCAGATAAGTGAGCCAAATCTGAACGAATGACATTCAAATGCCATCTAAGCTTTAACCTTAAAAATTAGGTATTCACTATTCTGTTGTTTAAAGAACAGTATTATATTGTTTTGAGATACAGTGAGAGCCGTGTGAATGTCTCTAGGATGTTCCTTGACTGATTCAGTGCTTATTGGATGATACAGGAGACATGTGTGGTTGCTGCAAAATTCCATTTTGGGATGGAACGATAAGACAATAATGCCAACTAGTGATCAGCAATGGAAGACGGAATATATGTTTTTGGTGTCCACACAGTCACTTCTACTAAGCATTCCTTTTGATTCCTGTCATAATTTATTCTCTCTGTCAGCACTTTCCCAGCATAGCATTACCTGCTCTGTTGAGCATTGCTAGTTTTGTTGACAGATTATGACGGCTATGCAAGCCAGGGGATATTCAAAGGGATCTGAGAAGGTACGTGGCTTAGTTTTACCAAACTTGTACAGGCATACATAACACTTTAGAAAATGTCACAATGCGAAAATCAGATCTTATCTGTACCCTTCTTCTCCACTGCCAACTCCAGACTCCGTCCCTTCTATCTTGCTGCACTGCATACCTGGAACAGACTGCCTGAGTCAATACGTCAAGCTCCGTCTCTAGCAGTATTCAAATCCAAGCTACAAACCCATTTTTTCAAAGATGTTTTCAACTCCTAACTGATTGATAGTGGTATTTTCATTCGTATAATCACCACAGAAGTCAGAGAGTAACTAGCTTCATGTGCATCCACCCGGGGATTTTTCTACTATTTTGGTATTCACTCCACTGCAGTAAGCCCATGAACCGGGACTCCTGAAACCTTTCAATCGTAGGATCTAAATTTAGCCACTAAGAGACCGATCAGACTGCTGGAGTTAGCCGGACTGACTCCTGTGGTCAGTACTGAGCCCGGATAGTCAATGCCAGGCCGTTGCCAGTGACCGGCGTTGAATGTTCGGTCTATTTGGATTAAATAAGAGTGACCATGTCAGCCCCTAATACAGACTACTACACTGGCTGCCATTCGAAGCACGAACAATATTCAAGTTCACTTGCATATGCTTCAAGCTAGTATGGGGACTAGCCCCCACATACCTATTATCACACTTCGTACTATACAGTTCCACGAGACAAACCAGAAATTGCAATCTATTCGCATATCCAAGCATTACCGGCTGTAAATACAAAACCTTCCTGGACAGAACTTTTAAGTACCAAGCAAACAAACAACAACACTGGCTGGACAACTACATAAATGGAGCTAGACTGACCTACATCGCCTTTAGAAAAACCATAAAAACTGCCTTATTTAACAAATATGTCAACTAAACTTCAACTACACCTCTCTCTTTTTCCTTTTTCTTTTACCTAATATGTCCTCCCTGAAAAAATTCTAAACAAACAGTATTATGTAATTCACCACTTTATCAAAAAGGACCTCTCTGAATTTCTAAACAAACTGTATATGATAATTGCTGCATTTCTAAGATTCTGTATACTGTAATTTCTTTTTCTGCATACTGTAAATCGCTGATTGTCCAGCTCTCTTCAGTGGTAAACCGCCTAGAAGTCGCAATATTATGGCGGTATAGAAGAATAAAGTTATTATTATTATTATTATTATATAGTGGTAAAAGAGAGAAACATGAAAACGACATTGATTATAGGGAGGGGGTCGATCTCAAGCGATTACTCGGAGCATAGTGCAGAGATAGAGAAGATTCTGAAGTTCCAAGAAATGCAGTCTAAGACTACGAAAATGTGGCAGAAAGGATCAAAAATACTTCCTATCATTTTGGGTGCCTCTGGCTTGATAATAAAGAACTTCAATGAACACTTGGATAAGTTGCCTGTACATATATTAATGCCTTCCTGTTACTCTGTTTTACTATTGTTTGTATATGGAGCATAAGTTGATTTGCAGGTAATCTGTAAACCACATAGCCAATATGCGGTATATAAATTTTTAAATAAGTAAATGTTACATCTTATGATCTCCTTGAGTTGTGCTAAAATTCTATAAAGAAAGGTACATAAAAGTGCCTGCTTTCCTTTATAGATTAGGCTTTAAATAGGTGCCAAAACCAGCACCTTTAGTAGATACTATACTCTGTTGCAGAATTACTCTCACCGAGGCATCCCACTGTGAATGTTATTGCTTTGTACCTTAGTATAATAGTGTCCCATTGGTTATCCTCTTTCCATTAGGTCTCTGAAATGCCTACTATGTCTACAGCTTCATTTACACAGAAACATAATGTAATCCTCAGACTTATCCTCTATTTCTATCTGAATAATTCCTAACATTTAGTTTGTGTATTTGACCTCTGCTAAACATCCTAAGAGGAGGATTTCAACGTATTATTCCTAATGACTTCAAGGATTTTTTCTGAATGGTAACTCCTAAAATGGAGTCCAGCATTGTGGGCCAGATTCTGTTAACGATGCCTACGTTTGCAGGCACCTAGATGTGTCAATCATACATTACGGTAGGTGTCGCTAACAGAATCATGCCTAGCGATGCCTACACCGTGCTTTGGCACTGTTAGGCGTCCGTAATTTAGGTGTTCCTATTTTAGACTAGGCTTTTCTTGGCCTTAATAGAGGTGCCTATATTAGATGCCTAAAGACACTTAGCAATGCCTAACTTTCAAAAATGCCCCTGATCCGCCCATAACCACACTTACTTGGTGGTAGGTACCTAGAGATAGGCATCTACGGATTTCAGTCTCCTGGGCTCTTTTGTAAACAAAGAAGGGAGGAGGGAGGAGATACTCCGCAGAATAGCACTTGGTCACTCTTCAATGAAGGCTCTCAACAAAGTATTCAAAGGCAAGGAGGTAACACTCCAAACGAAGATCAGACATGTCCATGCACTCATTTTTTCAGCAGTCAGTTACAGATGCGAAAGCTGGACACTACAGAAACAAGACAGAAAGAAGATTGACTTATTTGAGCTATGATGCTGGAGAAGGATTTTAGGCGTGCCGTGGACTGCCAGAAGAACTAACAAATCAGTTCTGGAAGAGATCAAACCGGCTATGTCACTAGAAGCCCAATTGATGAAGTTACAGCTGTGTTATTTTGGTCACACCATCAGAAGAGAAGGACATCATGTTTGGGAAGATCGAAGGAGGTGACCTACAATCAGATGACTGGACATGTTGAAAACAACTATAGGGATGACACTGGAGGATCTTTCTAGACTAGCATAAAGCTGATTTCTTTTTAGATCCATAATTCATCAAGTTGCTAGGACTCGAGCATGAGTCCTAACAACAACAACAAAGCTCATAATTGAAGCCAATTAGGCCAATCTATTAATTAATGAAGGCACCTACATTTATGCATCTCTTATAGAATTTACCTATGTGTTCCTAAATTTACATCACTTTGCATTCATACATATTAAATTACATCTGCCAGTTAGATGCACAGTCCCCTAATTTTACAAGGTCATAGTAACATAGTAGATGACGGCAGATAAAGACCCGAATGGTCTATCCAGTCTGCCCAACCTGATTCAATTTATTGAACATATTGAACAGTATTTGCCCCAGCACCGAACCCTGAGGGACTCCACTACTTACCTTTCCTTCCTCTGTGCGACTTCCATTAACCACCACCCTCTGGCATCTATCTGACAGCCAGTTTTTAACCCAGTTCACCACTTTGGGTCCTAACTTCAGCCCTTCAGGTTTGTTCAACAGCCTCCTATGAGGAACCGTATCAAAGGCTTTGCTGAAATCTAAGTAAATTACATCTAGCATATGTCCTTGATCCAGCTTTCTGGTCACCCAATCAAAAAATTAAATCAGGTTCGTTTGGCACAATTTACCTTTTGTAAAACCATGTTGCCTCGGTTCCTGTAGCCCATTAGATTCAAGGAAGTACACATCTTTTCTTTCAGTAACACTTCCATTATTTTTCCAACAACCGAGTGAGGTTCACCAGCCTGTAGTTTCCCGCTTCATCCCTGTGACCACTTTTGTGAATAGGGACCACATCCGCTCTCCTCCAATCTCCGGGAACCACTCCCGTTTCCAGAGATTTGTTGAATAAGTTTTTAATAGAACCCACCAGAACATCTCTGAGCTCCCTCAGTATCCTGGGATGGATCGCTTTGTCCACCTTCAGTTTTTCAGCTTGCTCATAAACACTCTCCTTCGTGAACGGCGCAGAATCTACTCCATTTTCTCATGTAACTTTGCCACACAATCTCGGTCCTTCTCCGAGATTTTCTTCTGTGAACACAGAACAGAAGTCTTCAGGAATCTGTGTTTAAACTACTTGTGGTTCCTTTTCTAAACTATTAATGAATAAGTTAAACAAAAGAGGTCCCAGTTCCAATCCAAAAAATAATCTGAGGCAATCCAGAAAAAGCCAACCAAAATGGTGAAGGTTCTACTCCTAGCAACATTTTAATTAATAAGACTGGAAGACTGGCTCTGAATGTTGGACCAATGATAAGAAAATTCTATAAATGAGCTCTTGAGATCAAACGCATGATTTATCAGGTCCAATCATACATATACAGAATATGCAGTGTCTATTACCAAACCTATGGTTTCTTCTGTCCATGATTTTATAACATTGTTTTCCATCACTCCTTTTTGTCTTTGATTTACTATGATGTGAATTATTTATTTATGTTATTTTTCAGAGCATGTTCAATACATTAACTCTGTCCAATCAACATAATGAGTTTGATGATATATTATTCTATTCCAAGCATGAGCCGTCCTGCAAAAAGCATAAGTGGAATGTACTCGGTTTTCAAGTATGTGAAGGACTCCGAGTCATGCTGTTGTTAACACAGGATTTGATTATTCTTATTCAATTAACTTGGTGAGTAATCATGTGCTGAGCAATTTCCTGAAGCCCTAGATTTTGAAAGAATGGAGCTCTACATGGATAAATAGGGAAATCGGAGCAATTCAGTGCAAGAACAGGAGTAAAACAAGTACTGGATTATGTGCTGGGACCGCTCCTGTTCAATATATTTATAAATGACCTGGAGGCGGGAACAAATTGCGAAGTTATTAAATTTGCGGATGACACCAAACTCTACCGCAGGGTTGAAACCATGGAAGACTGCGAAGATCTGCAAAGGGACCTAACGACGCTAGAAGAATGGGCCAAAAAATGGCAAATGAACTTTAACGTAGGGAAATGCAAGGTCATGCATGTAGGGAAAAAGAACCCGATGTTCAGCTACAAAATGGGAGGATCACTGCTAGGGGTAAGTAACCTTGAAAGAGACCTGGGAGTGATGGTGGACACGTCTTTGAAGGCGTCGGTACAGTGCGCCACAGCCTCAAGAAAAGCAAACAAAATGTTGGGTATCATTAAGAAGGGTATCACGACCAGGACAAAGGAGGTCATCCTGCCACTGTATCGTGCAATGGTGCGACCGCATCTGGAGTACTATGTCCAGTATTGGTTGCCGTACCTCAAAAAGGACATGGCGGTACTTGAGGGAGTCCAGAGAAGAGCAACTAAACTGATAAGAGGTAGGGAAAACCTCTCATATACTGACAGACTGAAAAAGCTGGGGCTGTTCTCCCTGGAAAAGCGGAGACTTAGAGGAGACATGATAGAAACCTTCAAGATCCTGAAGGGTATAGAAAAAGTAGACAGGGACAGATTTTTCAGATTACGGGGAACCACAAGTACAAGGGGGCACTCGGAAAAATTAAAAGGAGACAGGTTTAAAACAAATGCCAGAAAGTTCTTTTTCACTCAGAGGGTGGTGGACACATGGAACGCGCTTCCGGAGGCTGTGATAGGCCGGAGCACGTTACAAGGCTTCAAAGAAGGTTTGGATAGGTTCCTAGAGGATAAAGGAATTGAGGGGTACAGATAAGAGTAGCGGTAGGTTATAGGGATAGTCTGGGACCATTGCTCAGGCAATGGGCCTGATGGGCCGCCGCGGGAGCGGACCGCTGGGCGAGATGGACCTCTGGTCTGCCTCAGCGGAGGCAACTTCTTATGTTCTTATTATAGAATTACACATCCCCGCAAGAACTCAATTTCCCTGTCCCGTCCCACGAGTTTTGTTGCTATCCCTGCCCCATTCCTGTAAGCTCTGCCTTAACCGCACAAGCCACAAATACTTATGATTTTAAAGTGTTTGAGGCTTGCTTAGATGACAGAGCTTGCAGGAACAGGGTAGGGACAGGAAAAGAACTCATGGGGACGGGAAATGAGTTCCCGCGGGGATGGGAAAAAATTTGTCCCTGTGTCATTCTCTAAACTTGATCTGTCTGTCTAGAAAAAAGATTGGGAAGGTATAGGTAAAACAAGAAGGCAGCTGGTCCACTAGATCCACCTTGAGAAGAAAACATAGAGACCAAATAAAATCCAAATTTCCAAGTCTTTCTTTCAAAAACTCCCAGGAACAGAAGATATGCACAATGTGGCCATGTTTCACCTATGTGGCTGCATCAGGGGCAAACTAAAACCAAATACAAAATTAAAAAATTAAAACCATGAATTGTGGTTTTAATTTTTTAAATTTTGTATTTGTAAATTATTTTGAAAACTAATAAATAAATAAAATTAAATTTTAAAAAACTTTCTCGAGCCAGGGCACACTAAAGATAGTGGCCATGGCATGAGGCACCCAGAAGTGCGTGGATGTTGCCATGATGACATCACGCATATGCATGACATCATCACGGCGATGTCCACGCATGTGTAGAGGCCCTCCAGATGAGCCCTGAGATACCAGTAGGGGGTGCCAGCAGGGAAGAAGGCAGGAGAGAAGGAGAGGCACTAGTGCCAGCTGATTGCCTACAGCAGTGTTTCTCAACTACTTCAAGCTAAGTACCCCCAAAGTCCAACAAATATCAACTGAGTACCCCAACCGCAGACCTCCCTAGGCCCACCCAAGCTCTGCCCCAGATCCCGTCCCCTTTACTAATTGTAATGCAATTTTTTTCATTCATTTTTCATGTACACACAATATACACAGCAGATATAAATTCTCAAAACTGACACATTTCAATCACTATATTGAAAATAAAATAATCTTACTTACCGGTGATCCTCTGCAGACTGCTGTAATTAGCTTTAAAGGTGAGACTGGGATGCCAGGGAGGAAGCCGGAAGACGCTAGAGAGAAGGGGGAAACATGCAGGCCTTTTGCGAATCGGGCAGCACTGGTGCTGTACCGGGTAGGGAAGTCAGCTGGCAGGCGCCTCTCTTCCTCCTCAGTGTGTCGCAGCATACTTGAAATCTCAGGAGGCACACAGTTTGAGATACACTGGTAGAGGCCAACATTTCTTTATCTCCACGTAGGTATTTAAACATCTCTATCATATCTCCCCTCTCCTGCCTTTCCTCCAAAGTATACAGATTGAGATCTTTAAGTCTGTCCCCATACGCCTTATGATGAAGACCACACACCATTTTAGTAGCCTTCCTCTGAACCGATTCCGTCCTTTTTCTATCTTTTTGAAGGTGTGGCCTCCAGAATTGTACACAATATTCTAAATGAGGTCTCACCAAAGTCTTATACAGGGGCATCAATACCTCCTTTTTCTTACTGGCCATACCTCTCCCTATGCAATCCAGCATCCTTCTAGCTTTCGCCATCACCTTTTCAACTTGTTTGGCCACCTTAAGATCATCACATACAATCACACCCACGTCCCGCTCTTCTGTCATGCACATAAGTTCTTCACCCCCTAAACTGTACCGTTCCCTTGGATGCATGGCCTTTCTTAGCATTAAATTTTAGCTGCCAAATTTCAGACCATTTTTTAAGCTTGGCCAAGTATTTCCTCATGTTATTCACACCATCCTGGGTGTCTATTCTATTGCAGATTTTGGTTTCATCCGCAAAGAGGCAAATCTTACCCGTCAGCCCTGTAGCAATATCGTTTATAAAACTGTTAAAATGAACAGGACCAAGAACAGAACCTTGAGGCACACCACTAGTAACATCCCTTTCCTCAGAGTGATCTCCATTGATCACTACCCTCTGTCGCCTTCCACTCAACCAGTTCTTGATTCAACCTGTCACTTTGGTATCCATCCCGAGGGAACTCAGTTTATTTATTAGACGTCTGTGCGTAACACTGTCAAAGGCTTTGCTAAATTCCAAATACACCACATCTAGCGCACATCCTCTAACCAATTCTTGGTCACCCAGTCAAAGAAATTGATCAGATTTGTCTGACAAGACCTACCTCTAGTGAATCCATGTTACCTCCGGTCCTGTAATCCATAGGATTCCAGAAACATCATCATTCTCTGTTTTAAAAATATTTCCATTAATTTGCTTACCACAGAAGTCAGACTTACTGGCCTGTAATTCCCTACTTCTTCCTTACTTCCACTTTTGTGGAGAGGGACCACATCTGCCCTTCTCCAGTCCTCTGGTACCACTCCCGACTCTAGAGACTCATTGAAAAGGTCAGTCAGTGGAGCTACCAGAACTTCCCTAAGTTCCTTCAGCACCCTCGGATGTACACCATCTGGCCCCATCGCTTTGTGTACTTATATTTTAGCTAGCTCCTCACGAACACAGCCCTTTGAAAATCGATCCCTATTCATGTTTGTCTTCTGCGGTCCCGCTCCCAGCACTTCAGCCGTGAACACCGAACAGGAGGAGTGTGTGGCGCAGTGGTTGAAGCTACAGCCTCAGCACCCTGGGGTTGTGGGTTCAAACCCCACGCTGCTCCTTGTGACCCTGGGCAAGTCACTTAATCCTCCATAGCCCCAGGTACGTTAGATAGATTGTGAGCCCACCGGGACAGATAGGGAAAATGCTTGAGTACCTGATTGTAAAACCGCTTAGATAACCTTGATAGGCGGTATATAAAAAAAAATCCTAATAAACTTGATAAACTTGTTAAGCAACCCGGCCTTTTCTTTATCAGCTTCTACATATTTCTCCCTTTCACCTTCGAGTCTCACAATGCCGTTTTTGCACTTCTTCCTATCACTAATGTCTTGTCTCCCATTTTACCGTTTTAGCTATTTTCTCTTCCATTTGCATCGTGGCTTTTCTGACTACACAACCAGCCTCTCTTAACTTTTCCAGATATTTTTGCCTGTCTTCCTCTTTTTGTGATCTTTTCTAGTTTATGGAAACTTAGCTGCGTGGCTTTGTCTGCAGTGTAAACAAAAAAAAAGAAGGAGAAATCCATGCATCAGGTTGCCACACTCACTATACAGAATTCAGATCTGAACCTTGGGACAAAGTGCAAACCTAGCTTTATGTGGAAATTAAATTTTAAAAGCAATTTTTGTCCGATGAATTATTTATTCCAGCCAGACCGAACACTTTCATATGAAGCACTTTTTTTATTTTAGGAAACATTACGCAAGTTCTTATGACAAAACAGTTATGAATTCATAAAGATCCAGAAAGACACAAGGAAATGGTAGTGATGCAGCATTGTATTTACTCTGTGTCAGCTCTCAAAAAAATGTTATTGTCGTCATTTTTCTTCAACGTGTTCACCCCATTTGAATTGCAAAACTGGGTTTTCTTTTTTTCATAGGCGAGAATGCTAAATTCACATAATTGGAATCTCAGTGTGAGCAGCTGAGAACTTTCCCTCTTCAACTTCTTTCCCACAGAGCAAGAAACTAATAAAAAGTCCATCATAAATAAATGATATCATGTAGATGCTTCTCAGGAAGTGTAGTATGTCACGGTGTTATAACAGGACTTGATGCTTCCACGGGAGTATTATAGGCTTCAGAAACTTGTATGAGTTGTGCCGCCAGTAGAGGGTGCATTTGCATAAATGCATTTATATTATAGCAGTGGAAGGAGAGGCTGAGCTAGAAATATTTGAGAAGTTCACTGGTCTTCCAGTTTCTTCTTTACTTCTACAGAAATATAATCTATCTGCACACATGACATGATTTGCAAAAAGGCGTGGCTAGACGAAGCATCCGACAGCTGCTCTAAGGTGAGAAATTTAGACTTAAAATTGTTTCACTAAAGTAGGGTCATCTTATGGGCCTTTTTTATGGACGAGCATCTCTTCTACTGCACCTTACTGTCTGTCCCCCTCCCCTGGTCTAACTTAAAAATGTCTGTGGGCTAGATTCACTAAGCAAACCGATCGTGTACCGATCGGTTTGTGAGCCCTTTGCGACCCGATTTCCCTCCGATCCGATTCACTAACCTGTGTACCGATCTGATCCCAATCCGTGCATGCAAATGAGGAGAATCAGCATGCAAAGTAGGAAGTAGCAATTCACTAAAACAGTGGCATACAAAGGGGGGTGGGGGGGTGGTCTGCCCCGGGTGCACGCCCCAAGGGGGTGCACAGCCGGCCACCCTCCCTATGAAAAAGCGCTTCATCTAACCACCGCATCCTGGCACCGGCTCCCCCGCAGAGTCACTCCAGCGAGGCGATCTCCAACACCAGGGCGAACTTAACCCGGCCGGCAACAAGACTTCAATCCATCGTGCAGGCTCACTGGTGGGCAAGGAGCTAAGTCTCCTTTCATTGGTTATGCTTTGCCAGCCCGCTGCATGATAGGTGGAGGCAAAAGGTGAGGCGGGCTGGTGGGCGGGGAAAAAGTGCAGGGCCCTCAAGACTTCACCTCCGGCGTCAATTCTAACGTTGAAGAGGAAGTTCTGGGCCAGCCAATCGCTGTCTGGCTGGCCTGGAACTTCCTCCCTGTTAGAACTGACGCTGGAGGTGAAGTCTTGTGGGCCCGGCGCATTTACACGCCAGGCCTGGCTCGGGGAAGAAGTAAGGAGAAATTGGCTGCTGGCTTGGGAGTGGGGGTAGGGAAAGAATCGGGGAAGTGGAGAAATTGGCAGGATGGCTTGGTGGGGGCAGGGGAGAAGAGAGAGAGAAAGAAAGAAAGACAGGCAAGCAGGGGGAGAGAGAAAGAAAGGCAGAAATAAAGAGAGGAACCAGGGGGAGAGAGAAAGAAAGGCAGAAATAAAGAGGGAGGCCAGGGGGAGAGAGAAAGAAAGGCAGAAAGAAAGAGATATTGGCTTTACAGAAGAAGGACCAGAGATTCACGAAATCACCAGACAATAAGGTAGGAAAAATGATTTTATTTTCAATTTAGTGATCAAAATGTGTCCGTTTTGAAAATTTATATATGCTGTCTATATTTTGCACTATGGTCCCCTTTTACTAAACCGCAATAGCGGTTTTTAGCGCAGGGAGCGTATGAGCGTCGAGAGCAGCGTGGGGCATTCAACACAGCTCCCTGCACTAAAAAACACTATTGCGGTTTAGTAAAAAGGGCAGGGGTATTTGTCTATTTTTGTATAGTTATTACTGAGGTGACATTGCATAGAGTCATCTGCCTTGACCTCTTTGAAACCCCCCCAAATATAAATGATAATTAACATTTTCTCTGCATACAGTGTGTTTTGTGTTTTTTAAAAAATTTTATTGTTGGTAGATCATTTTGACTTGGTCATTTTAAAAGTAGCTTGCAAGCCCAAAAAGTGTGGGCACCCTGCTTTAAACGTCAGAGAGAAGGCTTCCGACATAGCCGCTGATCGCGTGAGGTGTAGACGCCCGCGGCTTTGAGCAGGGGAATCGGCCAGACATGCTGGGCAGGGAAGAGATGTTGCTGCTGCACAGGGAAGGGGGGGGGGGAGATAAATTCTGCTGCTGCATAGGGAAGGGGGAGAAATGCTGCTGCTGCACAGGAAAGCGGAGGAGAAATGCTGCTGCTGCAAAGGGAAGGGGGGAGAGAAATGCTGCTGCAGCAGCACCCAATTGGGGAGAGGGAAGGAAGAAGAAAGAAGACAAGGTAGAGGAACCAGAGGTGCCAAGTCCATGGGTGGGAGGGAAAGGAAAAAAAGAAAGGAGATACCAGACCATGGAGGGGGAGGAAGAGATGCCATGGCATGGGGGGAGGGAAGGGAAGGAGATAGAGATACCACACCATGGTGTGGAGTAGGAAGAAAGGAAAGGAGAAGAGAAAGAGAGAGATGCCAAAGCATAGGGGAAGGGGTGGAGACAGAAAAATGGAGAGGGGGTGAAGCTGAAATAAATCATGTGCAAAGGAGAGAAGGGACCCCGGATATACAGTTTATTGAAGGGACATAGAAAGAGGGAAGATGCCATATTGAAGAGAGAGAGGGTGGACAGTAGATGGAAGGGGCAGAGAGAGTGTGGGCAGTAGAAGGGGTAGAAAGAGAGGGCAGAAGCTGGGTGGAAAGGGCAAAGAGAGGACAGATGTTGCACGGAAGGGAGAGAGGACAAATGCTGTATAGAAAGAAGAGAGGAAAGAGAAGATGTTTAAAGCAGAAACGTCAAAAGGTAGAAAGATTTTTTTCTTGCTTTACTTAGAATCAAGTAATATTGGAAATAGGCAATTTTTGGACTAAACCCCTTTCCTCAGGACAGGATACCATAACAGCTGTATACTGTACTGTTCTGAAGAAAGATGTGGGCCTCTGAATGCTAATTGAAAAATGGATTAGTCCAATAAAATGGTATGTTCTTATTTCTCATTATTTGTTTTATTTTTATTTGTTAATTTGTAAAGTGGTGATTGTTATATATCAGTTTTTTCAAATTTACATCTACTGTCTTTATATTTTGCACAGTAATAGGGGACGTGTCACTGTTTTTGTGGTGTTGTGGTGTTGCATTGTATGCAGAGTCTAGTTTCTTGGCGGTTCAGTTTAACTTTTGTCTACATATTTCTATTTTTAGTTTGTGATTATTCCATATTAGATGAGGGTGTATCTCTGTTCTGTGTGTATGAAAAGGACATAGTTTTCAGTTGGTATTGACTACAGGATCAATTGACTGTGTGGGATCTGGCTTGTTTAGTTTTACAATGTATGTGCTGGTGTTCTATTGCTCACTGCAGTGTTTAAGATGCTGCCTTTTCCTCTTGTTGTGCGATATGTGGATTGTTACTAAAATCATATTTTTGATATAGATGGGGGGGGTCAAAAAATGATGGGCCCCGGGTGTCACATATGCTAGGTATGCCACTGCACTAAAATAAAAAAGCAACGCTGACTGAGCTGGCCAATCCAAAATAAGTGACTTCTGAGGACCAGTCGCTGAGGTCCTTTCCGACTGCCCTGCCTTCTGCCGCCCTGCTCCTCTGCCCCGATCTCCTCTCTGCCCCAATCTCCTGCTCCTGTCTGCTCCGATCTGCTGCTCTGGCCGCCCTGCTCTTGCCCCGAATCTCTCCTGCCTGCCGCCCCGACTGGCCGCTCTGTTTTTGCCCCAAATCTCTCCTGCCGCCCCAACTCTCTTGTCCTTCCCCGCAATGCAAGCCCAAGGTTTTAACCCGCGGGTTTAAAGTGTTTAAAACCATGGCTCGCTGGGTGAATAAAAGCTTTTTTTAAAAAAGTAGCGGCTCTTAGAAGCATGCACAGACCATCTATAAGTGGTCTGTGCAAGCGTCGGGATCGCACACTAGCAATCCGTGCGGTCTGAGGGGGGCGTTCCTCCGATTGCCCTCATTTTAATTTTTTTTGTGTGTGAATTGGTCGGGCCTGCACGGATTGGCCATGGATCGTGCACGGAAAGGAGGTTTGTGAATCTAGCCCTTTGTTTTTAAAGATTGACAGCAGAAATAGTAGTGATATAAATGTGCTGCCTGCAGCCAGACTCAGATCTTTATCTGCCTCATCATTCCCTTTGTAATTCCCTACCTGACCAGTATGTCTAGGTTCACCCTTTTTATCCTGTTGGTCATAATTAGATTAAGCTATTTCGAGCAAGAATTGTATCTTGTGCGTTTTAATGTCCAGAGCTGCATTTATTTATTTAAAACATTTTTAATCCGCCTTTATCCAAGCCAGTGTACAAGTTTCCATACACAGTAAAATGGCAAAATAAAAAGTTTCCATACAGAATAAAATCACAGAGTAAAAAGACGTACAATAAGTAGAGGAAAATACAGTTACAAAAGTCTATTTAGATAGTCACAAAATGAATGCATTCAAACTATTCTTGAGTACCGTCATTCTTCATGTTAATAAACCATTTACCTGTTCAAACCTAATTCAAACCACTGTTATGTATCTGTAGTAGTAGTAGTTACTTTGCATTTTGGCTGAGGGCATGTGTAAGAAGAAATGAAATTCATACGCAAGATCATGAGTTCCCAGCTGCACAAATTCTTCCGCCCTCCTCCTGTTATCCACAGTGCCTGTGAGAATATGGCTGTCAGTGACACAGTTCTACGTATAATAAGAAGACAGCATTTCTAAAGGACAGGAAGGCTTTGGGGTGAGAATAATCTGAAAACCCAAGTGTGACTGTTGAAATAGAGGTCTGCACCAAAGACATGTGTGAGAAGTACTGCATAATAAGAAATGGAAGCCTTGAAAGGAAGTAGATGAGGTTTAAAGTAAGCACCATGTTTTTTTTATAGATCTTTATTAATTTTCAAAACTAATACAAAGTGCAATAAATTATGCATACATTCGTTACAAAATAAGCACTTAAATTCCATCAATAACAAAGAACATAAGAATTGTCGCTGCTGGGTCACACCAGTGGTCCATCCTGCCCAGCAGTCCGCTCATGCGGCGGCCCCTAGGTCAAGACCAGGGCTCCAAATGAGTCCAGTCTCACCAGTTTAGCATGAACTTGTCCAACTTATCTTGAAACCCTGAGTTATTGTTGCTAGGCCTTGCTGGAAAAAAAAAAAAGATGAATTTGCCATCTTGTATGCAGTTGTAATGTAGCTGAGAATCTTGATGTCCTAATGAGAATCTGAATCAAAAATTTCCCACATAAAAAATACCTGAGACTTCTGGAGTAATGGAACCCCATCTATGGTTTTTGATATACTGCCTTTCCTCAATTGTTATCAAGGCGGTTTATAATACATTGAATAGTAAGCAGGAAATCTAAGTAATTATCCTGTACAAGTCCCTAAATTGTAAAGAGGAGACATGGCAGGCAAGAGAGGATGTGATTGCGGTAATCCTGATGTAAGATGATTGAAACACGGATCAGCCATTAGAAATAAAACAGGGACAGGATTTAGCCAGAGGGGGGGCAACCTGATTGTGAGGGAAAAAGAGGAGTCGTATCTGACTCCATGCCCGGAGTGTCTTCTAGATCAGTGATTTTCCACCCAGTCCTCTGGGGACCACCTGCTAGTTAGGTTTTCAGGATACCCGCCATGAATATGCAAAGTAACATATATATAGGGGCATTTTCAAAACTCTAAGATGGCCAAAAATAACAGCACAAATCGGTCCTTGGATGTCCTAAATCGCTGGGACATCCAAGTGCCGATTTTCGAAACCGTCTTTCTGGATGTCTTGTGAGGCGTCCTAGCCGCTGTGTGTCCAAAACTAAAGGGGGCGCATTGTAGGTGTGATCTGTGTGGGTTTTGGGCTGGCTCTGGGTGGGCTTAGACTTGGAGGTCTTGTGGTAGTGATCAAAACCTTTCCCAAAACATCCAGGACAGAACTTAGAAATTCTGGCCCTGATTCTACATAGTGCGTCCCATTTTAGGCAGCTGTAGGCGTCCTACAGCTGTCTAATCAGCCAATCGGGATGCATGTTTTTTTTAAAAAAATGCTCCCCAGGCAGGCTTTCTATATTGAAGGCGAGGCCCGCAAGACACCTAAGCTCGCTTAAGGGCCTTAGGCGAACCTAGGGTGCCCAATCCCTTCTGCTATAAGTATACCGACCGCCCCCCCCCCCCCGACACTACCGATCGCTGGCAGGAGGGTGCCCAATCCCTCCTGCCGGAAGATGCACCCCCCTCTGCCCCCCCCCCCCCGCGCTAACAGCCCTCATACCTCTCCCCAACCAAACTAACCTTTCCTTGTTGGCCAGACGGGACTTGCCTGTGCAGCCGGCAGGCCCATCTCATCGAAATGAGGCGGGCCCGCCTCTTCCCGGCCCATCCTTCCGAAGCCTAAGGCCTGATTGGCCCAGGCTCTAGAAGCCTGGACCAATCAGGCCTTAGGCATAGCGGGTCCGCCCATCCCCACTTAATCTAAGGTCTGATTGGCCCAGGCGCCTTAGAGCCTGGGCCAATCAGGCCTTACATTTAGTGGGGATGGGCGGACCCGCTATGCCTAAGCCTGATTGGTCCAGGCTTCTAGATCCTGGGCCAATCAGGCCTTAGGCTTCGGAAGGATGGGCCGGGAAGGGGCGGGCCCGCCTCATTTTGACGAGACAGGCCTGCCGGCTGCACGGGCAAGTCCCGTCTGGCCAACAAGGAAAGGTTAGTTTGGTTGGGGGGAGGTTTGAGAGCTGTTAGCGTGGGGGGGGTGCGGAGGGGGTGCGTCTTCCGGCAGGAGGGATTGGGCACCCTCCTGCCAGCGATCGGTAGTGTCGGGGGGGGCGGTCGGTAGTATCGGGGGGGGGGGCATCTTCTGGCAGGAGGGATTGGGCACCCTCCTGCCAGTGATCGGTAGTGTCGGGGGGGGGCTGTCGGTATACTTATAGCAGCAGAGAGATCCCTTGCCGCAATAAGTATAGCAGCCGCGTCTACTTACAATGTAGACCAGCATTTTGTTGGCCTACATTGTAAGTTTCTCTTCCTCTACTAGGGAGACGTGTAGGGCCGCCTAGGTTCGCCTAAGGCCCGCCTAAGGCCCGCCTAAGGCCCTTAGGCGAGCTTAGGTGTCTTGCGGGCCTCGCCTTCAATATAGAAAGCCTGCCGGTGGAGCATTTTTTTAAAAAAACGTGCATCCCGATTGGCTGATTAGACAGCTGTAGGATGCCTACAGCTGCCTAAAATCGGGACGCACTATGTAGAATCAGGGCCTCTGAGCTAGACCTGTTTTAAAAGCATCTAAGTGCCAAAAAAAAATAAAAAAAATACCCAAACTGACTAGATGACTACTGAATGGATTAAATTATGACCCCCCCACATTCCCCCCAAAATCTGAATGAAACAGTACATACCTAAAGTTTAAGTTTCAAGTTTATTATAAATTTGATTAATCACTTATTTAAAATTCTAAGCGATGTACAAATCAATAAAATTATAAATTTCTGGAGGAAACAAAACAAACAAATAGAACTAACCTGATAAAACATATTGAAGAAAAGGAAAGGATCGGAAAAGAAATACAAGTCGATAGTAAATAAGACATGTATGGGGTAAAAAACAATAGGAGGGGAGAGAGCAATGTGCTTCAAAAAAGTTGTGAAATGGGATTCAATTGAGGCTCCTAATCAAGCTTTCTAGCTATCAAATGCATCTTTAAAAAGAAAGCTTTTTAACTTGCTCTTAAATCTGTCTAGATTGTGTTCTTCCCTTAAATTAAATAGGGAGGGAATTCCATGTCTGGGGTCTGTGACGGAAAAGATGAATTGCCGCCGTGTGTTAATGTTTTTGAGTGAGGGCACAATTAATAGATGTTGGTCGTTTGACCTCAGTAATCAGGAATCAATAATTTATGAATGAAGGCGGGAGTTTTATAAAGAAGAGATTTGAGAGTTAGCAGGCTTAAACTGGAAGCCAATGCGCTTTCTTAAGGAGGGTTGTCACACGGTCGAATTTCTTAGCTTTCATTAAAAGTTTAATTGAAGCATTTTGGATAATCTGTAAACGTCTGGTTTCATTTTGTGCTGTTCCCTTAAATAGAGCATTACAATAATTGATTTTTTAAATAACCAGCTTTAGAACAGCAGCACCTAGTATGGGAAAGCATAGTAGAGTATCACACAGCTGTCTTAAGTCGTCTGGTGATGGGCCCAGGCCTATAAGCTACTCCAAGGCTTCCCAAGTCCGGTCCTCGAGATCTACTGGCAGGCCAGGTTTTCTAGATATCAACAATGAATATGCATGAAAGAGATTTGCATACCAAGAAGGCAGTGTAGGCAAATCTCTCTTATACATATTCATTGTGGATATTCAGAAAACCTGGCCTGCCAGTAGACCTTGAGGACCGGACTTGGGCAGCCCTGAGCTACTCTAACCCCTACATTTATGGTGGAAAGTGTGAGCCGACCCAAACCCACCCAATCCCACTACACTGCCATATATGTGCCACCTGCAGCCATAAGGGCTATTGGGGTGGAAGGTGAGTATAGTACAGGGGTCTCAAAGTCCCTCCTTGAAGGCCGCAATCCAATCGGGGTTTTCAGGATTTCCCCAATGAATATACACTGAAAGCAGTGCATGCACATAGATCTCATGCATATTCATTGGGGAAATGCTGAAAACCCGACTGGATTGCGGCCCTCAATTCACAGAAGCGTCCTCTAAGGTACTTCACTGCTCTATTGATATGTCTATGTGGCCAGTCTATTACAAGGCAGGCCCCTCCCACGTCCAAATGATCTGGATTTGGATGTTTTGAATTTGGACGGTTTTGTGTTCAAAAATGGCCAGTATAGATAGACGTCCTAAGGTTTGGACATCCTGGTGGACATGATATGTAAGTAGGCAATTTTTTTTATAAGAGGACGTTTTGCGGCATTGCCGGTTTTCAAAATGGGATGTCTTGTGGGAAACATCCAAAGTCAGATTTAGACATTCTATTGAAAATGACCCTCCACATAACATAGTAAATAACAGCAGATAAAGTCCTGAGCGGTCCATCTAGTCTGTCCAACAGTCACATGTGTTTTTAAAAAATTATTATTTCTGGGATATAGACTATAAAAATTTGCCCGGTACTGTCCTTAGGTTTCAACTACTGGAGTTGCTGTCAAAGTTCACTCCCAGCCAATCCAAACCATCTTGTTATTTGTGGGATACAGACTGTAAACATCTGTCCAGCACAGTCCAAATTACTGGAGTTTCTGTCAAAGCTCTTTTCAGCTCATCCTAAACCGAATTGCCATACCATGCAAATCTGCCCAGTATCGGCCTTGTTTCTTCATTTTATACCATTCATTTCTAATTAGAGACCCTTTATGTTCATCTTACACTTTATTTTGAATTCCATCCCCATTTTCATCTCCACCACCTTCCCTGAGAAGGCATTCCAAGCATCAACCACCCTCTCCATCAAAAAGAATCTTCTAACAGTACTCCTAAGTTTACCACCCCACAATCTCATTTCATGTACTCTATTTTTACCACGACAGGAATTTGCATACCAAGAAGGCAGTGCAAGCAAACCTATCTCATGCATATTTATTATGGATGTCCTGAAAACCCAACTAGCCTGAAAACTGGGATGAAAACCACTATTCTAGATAAAGCTGATGCTGGTATCAAAATTTACAAGAAAGATGTCCTGACAAATATGGTTTCCAGCATCTAAATGTCATGCATCTAGCCTAAGGTGTGATTTTTTTTTTTCCAAAAATTGTTCAATCATAAGAATCAGTCACCTATTTAAAGCCTGTAAAGGAAAATGGGGTGAGCAACTAACCATTAGATGGACTGGCCAAATATCATTCATCTTATCCTTTGTTAAAAAGTGGCTGAGGTAAAATAGTGAGAAGTCCTCTGAGGAATATTAAGAGGTACATGCAAAAGAACTAAAAATTTGAGCATGAGGACTTACAAAATTTAATGTATGAGCAAACAACTCTACACCGTGCAATATGCAAAGGATTTTTGCATTGGCCCGTTAGTCTGGCCAAGGTAATGGCATCAAAACCCAAAATGCAATGATATATACTACTATTGTCTAAAATCCATTATTGCTGAGCAGAGCTGGAGGGGTTTCAGGTCTTCACAGGCAGGAGAGAAGACGACGGTCTCTCTTGCTCCCAGCACTCCTTTTTGGCAAATGCCTTCTCTATAGTAAATGCTGTAGTAACGAAGTGTCCCTAACCTCACCATATGGGGAAAAGGGGAAGTGGTATCATGTGGTTTTTTTGGGGTTTTTTTTTTTAACTTTATTTAGTTTTTAATGCCAACAAAAAGTGCAATACAATTTATATAGAAATAATGATAATCAATCCAAGCACTTATAATCAATTGTTCTCCCTTGAGAAAAGGAGACGCGTGGGGATATGATCGAGACCTTCAAAATACTGAAAGGAATCGACAAAATAGAGCAGAGAAGATTATTTACATTGTCCAATTTGACACGGACAAGAGGACATGAAATGAAGCTAAGGGGGGACAAGTTCAGGACTAATGTCAGGAAGTTCTGCTTCACACAGAGAGTGGTTGACATCTGGAATACTCTCCCAGGGGAGATTATTGCGGAATCGACAGTCCTAGGCTTCAAAAGCAAACTAGATGCATATCTCCTTGAGAGAGGCATATAAAGATATGGTTGGCTATAAAATAATTGATAAATATATGAAAAATACGTTTTGTAAAATCTGGTTATTAGTAGGGAAACATCCAGGCCATGTATACCAAAAACAAAGCTGACAACACATAAACCAAAAATTGAAACGGAGAAAAAATAAACCTCAATTGAGGGAGGTTGGGACTACACAAGTGCCCAACCCTCCACACATCATCACGGGTTTATAAAAAAACTCCGCAAACATATATATGAGTAACTGCTTCACTCGTTTCCATTCATACAAAATCTTATTTTGGTCACTTTTTTTCGAAGTCTTTTTTATGTATAAGCGTCAGTGTATAGCAATACAGGCCAGAATCCCAAACTTAACTCAATTAATTAGCAAGGGCTACAGCTTAATTACATTAGTGTAAGAGTTCTTAAAGGTATGGAGCACACAGTCAAAAACAATACGGAAAAAATACACTCATCTGAAAAAGGCTTATCACCAAAGGCTTCCAACTCATACTCCCGACAAAAAAGACTTTCTGTTTCGCCCGGCAAGGGCTACTTCAGGGGAAAAAAGCCATCTTCTGCTGTCTCCATGCTTCTTACAACTTGTTGGTATGGCTAAAAAATAAGCCAGGTGTATACCTGGCAGGGCCTCCGTGTGTGCGGATCGCCGGACTTGATGGACCGAAGGTCTGATCCGGAGATGGCGCTTCTTATGTTCTTATGTTCAATCAGTATCTATACAAAAGATAAAAATTCCCTCCCCCATCCATCATTACCATCAGGAATAATACCAAAACAAAAGATATACCCCCCACCCGCTCCTACCCCCCCTGGATGTGTAGGTTGAATGATGTCCCTGGCAGGAAGAAGTAGAGAGGGAAATCTAGGGGGACCAGTCATTTTTTTCAGTTTGAGGGAGCATGAATTTGGCAGCTAGAGGTAGGGTTTGAGTCCAGAGCTTCTGGCCTACCCTCTACTGTGGGGGGATCTTCTAGCTGTCCCTTGAGTATGAGAATCTGAGATTATTGGCCAGCAAAAGTCAGCTAATACTCTTGGGGATACTAACTATTCCTCTTATGGTGTAGTTGTTGTTCCATGGAATAAAGCATATTACTGTTTTATTGTGTTCTATGTTACTTTGTTTTAGTACTGAGCTGCTTTGCCTGATCTGCTCATTAATATTCTATTATGGTGGATGAACTTTTGTTCCAACACTAATGTTTACATGATATGCCCTATAGTGTGATTTTAATGAGTGTTACATATCAAATTTGGTATTTAATGGTACTCGTTAAATAGACTTAACATGATAATAAGACGACTTTATATGCAAATAAAATGAATATAAATGCATACTTTTGTTGCTTTATAATGGCTCACTCAATTCAAGAATGGAGAATTCAAAGAATTTAATAGAATGAGAGTCATCAGGTTGATAGAAATTGAAAGCATTTTTTTTTTTTTTTTTGTTTAATGGCTGTTATTTTTTTTTAAATTATTTATATTTTTTAAAAGTTACTTTCATGTCAAGGTTGATGTTTCGAAAGAATTTGAAATGCTATTAGGCAATGCCAGATAGAACAAACGGTGGTAGTTTTTACTATAAAAGTTATAACTTACTGATAGGGGAATTCAGTTCGAAGTGTTTTCATTTTTTTTCTGTTGACTGTTGGAAGCTCTAGGCACGGAAGGTGTAAATCAAAATGCCTTTTCAGGCTACCCACAGCTCCCCAAACAGCCCTGTAGCGTCCTGTGCAGTATATCATATCACTACGCTGTCTCCAGCATCTCCTTTTTTAATTTTTCACCAAACTTACAGCTTCTTCCACTTCCCTGGCCTTGCTAATTACTAATGCTTTTCTGTAGAATGACTGTTGTATTTATGGTTTTATAAACTGTGATTGGAGTATAAATCTGGCACAATCCCTGCAGACAATTTTCATTTTTGCATCATATGTTGCCTCAGTTGCACTAGTGTGTTCAGCTTCATGCTGACAATTTTGCTCCTGTTCTTGAGGTCCACTACTCTTCACCATTCCTCCACATGGATGTCTATGTGGTCATTTTATAAGAACATAAGAATTGCTGCTGCTAGGTCAGACCAGTGGTCCATCGTACCCAGCAGTCCGCTCCCGCCGTGGCCCCTAGGTCAAAGACCAGTGCCCTAACTGAGACTAGCCTTACCTGCATACGTTCCGGTTCAGCAGGAACTTGTCTAACTTTGCCTTGAATCCCTGGAGGGTGTTTTCCCCTATAACAGCCTCTGGAAGAGCATTCCAGTTTTCTACCACTCTCTGGGTGAAGAGGAACTTCCTTACGTTTGTACGGAATCTATCCCATTTCAACTTTAGAGAGTGCCCTCTCGTTCTCCCTACATTGGAGAGGGTGAACAACCTGTCTTTAACTACTAAGTCTATTCCCTTCATTATCTTGAATGTTTCGATCATTTCCCCTCTCAGTCTCCTCTTTTCAAGGAAGAAGAGGCCCAGTTTCTCTAAATCTCTCACTGTACGGCAACTCCTCCAGCCTCTTAACCATTTTAATCGCTCTTCTCTGGACCCTTTCGAGTATACCGTGTCCTTCTTCATGTACGGCGACCAGTGCTGGACGCAGTATTCCAGGTGGGGTGTACCATGGCCTGGTACAGTGGCATGATAACCTTCTCCGATCTGCTCGTGATCCCCTTCTTAATCATTCCTAACATTCTGTTTGCCCTTTTTGCAGCCTTTGCGCATTGCATGGACGGCTTCATCGACTTGTCGACCAGTACTCCCAGCAGGGCAGGATTAATCAATAGGCCAAGTAGGCACATGCCTAGGGCCTGAAATGGTCAGGGGGGCCCGATGAAGGAGGGCATCAACATTGTTTTTTCCAAACGGCGATGGGCCCCTCCAGCATTGATCGGCAACACAGCCCCCCCCCATTGATGGAAAGTAAGACAAGCAAGCAACGCGGGTAAGAAAGGCAATGGGAAATATAATTGTGCAAGCAGTGCTGCTTGCCCAAAGCTTTCCTCTGATGCACTTCCTGTTTCCACCTGGGCGCATGGTGAGGTGGGGTGGAGTAGGGGGCCCAGTGTACTTGTGTGCCTAGGGGCCCTCGATGAATTAATCCTGCCCTGACTCCCAATATGACCTGGATATTCCTCTGGGATCCTTTTTTTGCCTCTTTCATAGTTTGGACATTCAGGCCCTGATTCTATAAAAGGTACCTACAGTTAAGCTCATAGATTGGGTGCTTAGTTGATCTGAACGTCTAACTTAATTTTTTTAATTGGCTTAATTGGCGCTGATAATTGAAAGCACCACTAAAAATAAATAATAAATGATTAAAAATATTAATTAGTCAGTAGGTACCTAACTCGGTAAGTGTCTACAACTCCGTTGTAGGCATCAACACCGGCAAGTAGGCATACTTATGGACATATTTGGGGTGGAGTTTGGGCATGTATTGAGTTAGGCAGCAGTAGGCATCCTTCTCATAGGATAGCTACCTTTCTCTTTTCTCCTCCAGTCTGCTGCTTGCAATTTTCGGGATGCCGGCAGTGTCAGTCAGCTGAACCCGTCGCTTTTGGCAGCCCCGGAAGTTTTCCCTCTGCTTCAGCTTCCTGTCCCCGCAGAGGCAGGACACTGCAGAGGAACAGCTTCCTGTCCATCAAAGGCAGTTTGTTCAGTTGACTAACACTGCTGGCGGCCTGAATATTTCAGACTTTAGCACGGGGAAGGGACTGGAGAACCCCTCTTTGAGCTGCACACGGGGTGGACTGCCCCGCACCCCATTGGTAAGCCACTGTGTCCAGTTTAAACGCTTGCCAAGGTGTCATCAGAACCCCTCATTGACAAAAAAATATCATCACATAAGATGTTATA
Source organism: Geotrypetes seraphini (assembly GCF_902459505.1). NCBI lineage: Eukaryota > Metazoa > Chordata > Amphibia > Gymnophiona > Dermophiidae > Geotrypetes > Geotrypetes seraphini. Next base: position 480,481,831 of record NC_047085.1, on the reverse strand, counting down.
TTTCTCTGTTAGATCATGAGAGGGAATAGTAACAAATCACTTTTTGGTATAAAATCACTGACTGTGATTTCTTATGGCAACAGTCTTGAATGAACATAAGAATGTAAGAATAGCCTTACTGGGTCAGACCAATGGTCCATCAAGCCCAGTAGCCCGTTCTCACAGTGGCCACTCCTGGTCACTAGTACCTGGCCAAAACCCAAAATAGGAATTTGTCCTAGGGATTTGAAACCACCACTTTGGGAATATGGAAGAGGTGCCTTTAACCACTGAGCCACTGATTTTCTGTAGGAGATTGTACCACAAACTTTTTGAAAAAAAATTAGGTTTTGATCTCAAGATCTCCAGTACTTATCATAATTTTTAATGCATCACCTACCTTCACTTTTAACTCCTCCCTTCTTATGCACACACAGTCAAAAACTGAAGAGCGCCAATTAAAAACTGAGACACTTTGTAAATGGCCTCTGCATTCTACCATTTCTGTACATGTGGAGAAAAATGCTATGGTAGCTGTGTTAGTCTTTAAAGGTAATATACAGAAACTAGTTTTTTAGCCCATTACATTAACGGGTGCTAGAATAGTTGTATTGACTTAGGCATTTCTTTCTTTCTCTTTGTCTTTCTTTCTGTCTCTCTCCCTGGCCCCCTGTCTGTCTGTCTTTCTATCTGTCTCTCTCCCCCTGTCTGTCTTTCTTTCTGGCTCTCTCCCTGCCCCCTGCCTGTCTGTCTTTCTTTCTGTCTCTTTCCCTGCCCACTGTCTGTCTTTCTTTCTTTCTGTCTCACCCCCCTGTCCAGCAGCACCCCTTCTCTGCTGCCCTTGTCCAGCAGTAGCCTTTCTCCCTTCCTTTTACCTCCCCACTGTCCAGCAGTACCCCTTCCATGCTCCCCCTGTCCAGCAGTAGCCCTTATTCCTTCCTTTTACCTTCCCCCTGTCCAGCAATACCCCTTCCCTGCTCCTCCATCCAGCAGTAGCCATTCTCCTTTTACCTCCCTCTGTCCAGCAGCACCCCTTCCCTGCTACCCCTGTCCAGCAGCAGCCCTTCTCCCTTCCTTTTACCGCACCCTTTCCAGCAGCACCCCTTCCCTGCTCCCCCTGTCTAGCAATAGCCCTTCTCCCTTCCTTTGACCTCCTCCCTGTGCAGCAGCACCCCTTCCCTGCTCCCCTTGTCCAGCAGTAGCCCTTCTCCTTTCCTTTGACCTCTCCCCTGTCCAGCAGCACCCCTTCCCTGCTCCCCCTGTCCAGCATCCGCTAACCCGGGCAGCCTCAGGACTTTTGCTAGGCCAGCCCACATCGCATTATTGAAGTGGGCTGACCTAGCAAATGCCCCACAGCTGCTTGATGAAACTGCAACTGCGAATGCGGCTGCTGCTGGTCCGGGGTGAGAAGAAGAGGTGTCCCGGCAGCGGCAGCGTAGTCAGAAGGCAGGAAGTCAGTCGGCGTCGGAAATTGGGGCAGAAGGCAGGAAATCAGTTGAGGCAGGTACTGCGCAAGTGCGGCACAGCACCATGGATCATAGAGGCACGGAGATTGAAGTGTGCATGCACGCTAAAGGTTTTATTATAGTTGATAAAACAAAACAAAGGAAATAAGTTGATACCTTTTTATTGGACTTACAATGCATTTTTTGATTAGCTTTTTCTTTTTGTATTAGCTAATCAAAAATACATTATTTCAATAAAAAGGTATTACCTTATTTCCTTTATGATTTATTATGTTTCTATATGTTATATGTAAATGTGTATAAACTCTTAATTGCCTTTTCATTCTTTCCTTATTTTAACTCATGTATGAGGGTGATTTGAAAAGTCTAGTAAATTTCCACGAGATGATGTCACAGTCCTTTAAGTCAACGATGCCGTCAATTTGTATTTTGCAGAGTTTGACCAAACCTAATTTTCCGATGGAACAAACTGGAAACTCACCGGACTAAGGGCTCCTTTTACTAAGATGCGTTAGCGTTTTTACCGCCAGCAGTATTTTAGCACGTGCTAAACTCACGCTACGTTTCTAGAACTAACGCCAGCTCATTGCTGGTATTAAGGGCTAGCGTGCGCTATTTCGCGGGTTAAGGCCCTAATGCACCTTTGTAAAAGGAGCCCTAAGTGTATAGCCCTCGATGGAGACTACGTTGTATAACTTGTTGTTTTTTTTTAACCAAACGTTTCAAACCACCCTCGTCATTTTTTTCTTGGTAGTCTGTTAAGACCCAGATTTTTCACAGTTGTTGCTTTACAAATGTCATCTCACCTCTTGCTCTTGTATTCTAGGTTGAGTACCCAAGATGACAATTCAGACTTTCATTTATACAGTGCTAACTGTATAAATGAAAATTGGTCACAGTAGGCAAGTCAATTACAGCTCTGCTTATGTCATGCTGACTTAATTACAATACGTTTTTTGAAACGTATCTTCTAAATTGTGTATCGCCTCAGTCCACTGGTTCTTGCTGTGAGAGCGTGTGGATATGGAAGGGCATTTATACATTCAGTAAGGGAAATCACTTTTGGTTGAATAAGGTGATGATACATAAAAAAACAAAAAACAAACCCAGTTCCTTTGTTGATTTAACTGAAATGCATCTCCTTTCTCCTAGCATTTTCTGGTTTATAATGCCCAGTTCCTCTTGTTTAGTTATGTTCTTTCTAATAGCAGATAAATTGCCCAGCATGGTTCTGCTGGTGAATGAAATGCTGAAGTGATCATAAACCTTATTTATATGGGGGTTCACTGAAAAGTTCTTAGCCCATCCAAGAAGAGTATGATATGGAGCAATGAAAAACTTACAAGTTATTTCACACTTTTCTTGACACTTTTCATTTCAATGATATGATACAAAATGAAATGAAAAGTGTCAAGAAAAGTGTGTGTCTTCTTGTTTATGCTTCTCACAGTATCATCATCATCATAATAATAATAACTTTATTCTTTTATACCACCATAACCAAAAGTTCTAGGCGGTTTACACTGAAAAGAGCTAGACAATCAGCGAAATACAATAATACAGTAAAAAAAATACAAATATTTAATAAAATAGAATTTCAGTAATAAAATTCACTAAGTAATAAACCTATCAAACAAAGTGGTCTTAATTAATTTAAGAAAACTGCAATAGGATAACATAGCTTGCTGAATACATTTACCTAACCAAGATTGTTGCCTACCAGCTTGAAATTCTAGGGTCCTTTCTAAGAAGGTCTTATATCTACACCCATTAATTTTTGGGTAAGCAAATAAGTAGAAGTTTCTAGTTTCTCTTGATGGTCTATGCAACACAAAATTAGGAAAAAGGTAAGCTGGAGACAATCCCGATATCCACATCATTCTCTTCTTGGCTGGCTTGAGAACGTTTCAGCTGTCCCTTGTATTGTGATGTCAGAATACCTCATTCCACCAATGCTTAAGAGCTAACCTCATTGATGATGTCACAATGGCTTGGTTTCCCTATACTTGTCCTCCTGGTTAGCCGTTGTTTGAACAGTATAAGAGATCCACACAACTTTTCTGAATAGCTATTTATCACAGTTTCCTAAATGAGTAACACTGGACCATAACTGCAGCAAATTAAATGGAGGGCCTGGAGAAAGAAGGGAGATTTGCAGCATAATTGGGGACTTGACCTTCCAGAAAAAAAAAAATGCAACTAAACGCCCATTATAAAAGATCTGGAGAATATTTATTAAACACTAAAACAAATTCAATAATTACAAGGTTTAAATATATAAACTGATAGCATGATGCTCCTGAAACAGCTCAACGGAATCAAAACAAAACTCAAATGACCTCATATCTTTTGATGTGTTACGGCGGGCAGTTGTGGAGTAGTGGTTAGATGGTAATTCTAATAGTTGGGAAGTAATTGGGAAAGTCTGGATTATTGTAATTTAGTTCTTTAGGTACTGTATACCTGCATCAACATTATGTGCCTTGCAGGTTGCGCAAAATTCTGTAGTTAGAACACTTTTCAGATTAGGGAGGAGCGATAATGTGGCAGAATACTATGTGAAGCTCTATTGGTTGAAACTAGAGTACCAGATACCTTACAAACTGTTACTGATGGTCTACCTCTGCGTGCATGGTTTGGCGCCGAGAAGTCTGATGGCTAGTATTCTGCCCTATGTTCCACTACAGAAATTGCGCTCTGTAAAGTGTACTGATCCGAATATACCATCGGTCAGGCGCCTGAAGTTGAAGGTGTCTAGGGCTAGTATGTTTTCCTGTGTTGGCCTTCGGGAATGGAATGAGATTCCAAAGTATATATGGCAGCAGGATAATCTGTGCAATTTTAAGCGATTATTAAAATGATATTTAATTTGCAAGATGAAATATGGGGTCTAAGTTTTTTTGGGTATATGAGTGCTTGCCACTGATATGTTTTTTCTGTTCTTAGTACTGTATTGTCTGTATTAGTGTTTTTGTATTTTTATACTGTGTATGAATTTATTGTGACCTGCTTTGTATAAAGCGGGATATAAATGAATAAATTACAAATAAAGCTATTGACAGGGTACATTTCCACATTTTATTTATTCAGTCATTCATTCGATTTTCTAGCCCATCCTCCCAGAAGAGCCCAGAACAGGTTACAAGTTTACATACATAATAAAAGTTGGTGATAGAAGGATCCAAGGAGTGAATTCTAGAACCATGCAGTGAAAGAAAGATGGTGTAGAAACATCTAATAATGACAATAGGACAGACATGTCAAACTCTGGCCCGTGGGCCAAATCTTGCCCATGGTGTATTAAAAGTTGGCCCACCAGACATTTACCATTTTGTACTTAATCTGGCCCGCCGGCATGAACCGCTGCCGCTGCTACTGCTCTTCACTCACGTCTGCCTTTGCATGGTCCTTCCTCCATCCCGGCTTCCTGGTCTCCTCTTCAAAGCAGCTTGCTGAGGATCGCCAGCCGGCTGTAGCAAACCTCGCAGGCTGCCGTCAACCTCGGTAACAGGTTCCCTCTGATGCGATCCTATACATCAGAGGAGCGGTGGGACCGTGGCAGAGGGAACGTGCTACTGAGGTTGACGGCAGCCTGCGAGGTTCACTACAGCCGGCTGGCGATCCTCAGCAGATTACTTTGAAGAGGAGTCCAGGAAGCCGGGATGGAGGGAGGGTAGGAACGGTGGGCCAAATCTGATGGTGAGACTAGGAAGAAGAAGGGGGAAAACATGCAGGCCTTTGGGACAGGGGGCAGGTCTGGTGTAGAAGTACCCAGAGGGAGAGGAGGGGTTCAGACGTGCATATGCTGGACTGAGGGGAGGGTGCAGTGGAGAAGAAATAAAACGGAAAGGGAGAGAGATGGTGGACAATGGAATGGAGGGAGGGAAGGAACAGAAAGGGAGAGATGGTGGACTCTGGGGTGGTGGGGAAGAAGGGAGAGATGCTGGATGAAAGGGTAGTTGAGAAAAGGAGAGATGATGGATCTGGGGATTGTGGGGGTCCATCGCTGCAGCTGTGGGGATGGAGATGAAAAAAAGGAAGAAGGCTAGATCTTTGGGGGAGGGAAAGGGAAACAGAAGGGGAGGACAGAGATGGAAGATGGGGGCACGGAAAAAGAAGAAAATGACAAATGGACTGGAGACCCTGGCAAGCAAGTTATCAGAAGGCAACCAGAGCCTGGGACCAACAAAAGGTAGAAAAAATAATTTTATTTTCTGTTTTGTAATTACAATATGTCAGATTTGAAATGTGTATCCTGCTAGAGCTGGTGTTAGACAGCAAGCATGAACTAGGACCTAACAGAGAGGAAAAGTCTTTTTTATGTATTTTGTTTACAGTACACAGCCGGCGTGCGGTTGGAGACGTTGTAACCCTATATTTCTACTAAGACTAAGACTTAGTCACTTAGGGCGCATTTAGTGCGCGCTAAATCGGTTAGCGTATCTTAATCAAAGGACCCCTAAATATCTTAATTACAAATTCAGCCCACGGCAGCCTTTTTTTCAGATTTCGGCCCCTTATGTGATTGAGTTTGACATCCCTGCAATAGAGTGAGTACAGAATTCTTGTAGTAGTAGGACAGTTTCCATGCACAGAAGGACAAATCTGATATAGGTGTTTGGGATATTTACAGTAGCACGACATTTTTAACAATTACTCAGTTTGTGTCCCAAAAATTGCAAAGACAAATCAGGACCAAGTCTGCTTAATTTATATCACATTTATTGTCAAAGCTTTATCTCACCCACTAGCAGCTTGAGGTTACAAGCATTAGACCGTAGCGGCTCCACTCAATACCACACAATTCAGGTTTTAGAGAAATTAAAAGCCAGCCTCTTTGTAAGTCATGCGTCCATTTTCCCTACTCCTACTATCGTCTCATAATTACATTATTCATTCAATAATTGCTTTAATTTAATAAATCTTCCCCATATCAAATACAAAAAATACTCATCTTGTCGGTTTAAGGGACTCTGACACGAAGCCACGTTTCGCTCTATGCTGTATCAAGGAGCGTCCCCTTTTAGAAACACCTCTGTCATCTCACACATTTTGGGATTTTACCGCAGGGTGCCTCAGCGTGTCTCATGGTAAGTCTGTTTTCATTTGGTGGGACCCCAAGGCTCTGCCCTAGCCCCAGCAGGATCCTGTGGCACGACCTCTCTCTCCAGCTCCTGACTCCCCCACCTACCTTTCCCAGTCGCTGTAACTTTAAATCTTCTGGCAGCCGCCACACAGTGTCAAAGAGCAAGTCTGCTCTGGAAGTCTTCATTCTGCAGCGATGTCGTACGGCGGATGCCGGAAGTTTTTAAAATTATAGCGACCGGGAGGAGGTAGGTGGGGGAGTAGAGCCATAACTGACTCTGATTGTCAACTTTTAGGGAGATTATGGCCCCTGTGCCCTCTCTCCCCCTCATTTCAATGCCTATTACTGGCAATTTTAAGAAGAGGCCTAATCTTATAGCATGTCTTATTTAAAATAAATGGAGATAGATCACTGCTTGCCGTTTATGTATTTATCAAAAGTGCAAATTATTCCATTACTTGGCATAATTCACATAGCTTTGCCGTGAAGATTATCAATTCCAGCCTTCTCAACTTACTTAAATAATCTTTACTGAGCCATCAGAAGCAGCACCCCAAATACACAAAGTATAGTTTTATGGGGCTGTTTGCTGCTGATGCTTCCTCATAGGCTCATAAGATTCCGAATATGGATAATGTGGAGTTCAATAAATTAATTTGTAATAATATTTCAGAAATCAGCTAATAAGCTTTAATAAATAGTTCATTGAAAACTTATCTTTAAAGTCCTGGTTCAGCTAAGATTGTACAAGGAACAGCAGAACGCCAATGTCGACATGCATATTTCATGCAACGGTACTGCTTCAGGGCATGGCAAAACTGCAAAATAAACAACAAAGCACAATTGAAACGTACCTTTCTCAATCGTTAACTATATTTCTAAGATGTAACAATCTATAACTTACTTTTTTTAGTTGAACCGCTTGTTAAACATGGCGGGCAACATGGCTATGTGAATTATACCAAGTGATGGAATGATTTGCACTTTTGATAAATACTAGTATAATCGCAATCATGAAAACACTGTTTCAGCTTGTTTAAGGGATTGCCATTGATGTGATGCAGGTGGCAGGGAGAATGAGTAAGATGAAGATCAAAAGAACATTTTCACTGCATTCACTGCCTCCGTGCTTTAAGGTGAGATTTTCTTCCTTCGGGTGTTCCGATTCTCAGAAATCTGGACAACTGAGCAGTCTCATTCTGATAATGTGCTTCCAAAATAGCAACCGCCACTGTTTAATTGTTAAATGGTGTTTTTTTCCCCTGAATGACAGCCAGCTGCCTTTTAGAAAGCTGCTTTTGATGAAACCTAGCCAAAGGCATTATTTGACATTTGATAGTGACTCACCATATGTTTCTGTTAAAATGTCCAAATTATCTAGGGGCACATCCTATCATGCTAATCTCTCCCTTCTATTGCATTCACCGTGCTGTAATTCATCTAATTAGATAACGAGCTATGTTTCGCTACAGGCTCAGTGCCTAGGAGAAAAACCTTTGCTACACCAAAGATAATGAAGATAAAAATGTGCCATTTGCCTTTTGCATATGGCAAGTTGGGCATTTCACTAATGAAATAACAAAAGGTCTTGATGAGCCTTACAGCCACCAATCCTTTAAGTGTTCCTGAGAGCCTTGTGATGAACTATCACAGCCGAAAATGCAGTGGATTCTCAGTATCATCAGTTTATCATTATAATTAACAATGAATTCATGGGAGTGGTCAGTAGAGCAATTTCCTGATTGCCTTACATAGCCTCCCTCTGCTCCTGCAACAAGTGCTAGAGGTAATTAGCACTGGCATTAGCGCAGAATGGCCAGAGGGCTATAGCATGGGAGACAATGTACGTACGGAAGATTAGCGCAAATAGCATGCAAATGCAGTCAAATAGGTGTTAGATTTAATGAGGTCATTTCCTATTCCCTCTCAATGCTGAGAGAACAGTGTACAATGCAAAGCCACCTGTACTGTTGAAAATCTAAGCTCGGAGCAAGCATTAGGGGTTTTGAAGTGAGGATTTTCCACAATTCTGTATTTAAAATTTGCTAGTTTTATTTAACTTAGAAGTTGTGACCAGTCAGGCTCCATGCCTGCCAAGGTCCCTGTGGGTACTGGAAGGAAAGGGGACAGAAAACCCCTAAAGGGGGTGCTCAGGGCTCGGCCCCGACACTATTTAGATCTCCCTGAGCCTGCTAGCAACCCAGAGTCGGGGGTTGGGAAGACTTCACACAGGCCTTCATTGGAACACAGCAGAGCTAGGACCCTGAAGTGTAAAGCCAAGCCGGTTAGTAGGCAGATTGATGATTATACAGGTCACCAGTGGGGGAGCTAGAGAGCGGATCAGCAGAGCTCAGACCCAGGTAGAGCAGGGCGTGTCTTCCCCTTTGAAAAGCCAGCAGTCCTGAACAAACTGTTAGGGCAGTTAGGGAAAAAGCACCGAGCATCGTGAGAGGAGCCGCTGCCACGTCTTTCAGCTTAAAAATACACTAAGGCAAGGCAAGGAGCAGGGCAGACCGAAGAACAGCATGAACATACAAGTAAGGCTGGGGACTCGCGCATGCGCACTCCTGCGGCCACGGACCTATACCTCACAGAACACGCAGATAGGAGTGCGCATGTGTGGCTAGCGTTTTATTATATAGGATTAAGTTACTTTAAATATCAAAGTATTTAACCCTCCCACAATCTCATGGGCACTCGTCCTCCGTGTCTGCTCATAAATATGTGGAGTATGTAAGTTGTCGCTCATGCATATTTTTTTTTGCACACACCTCATCAATCCTTAGAGGGAACATTGGTCACAAGTACTTGTCAAACCAGGTCACAAGTACTTGTCAAAAACCCATGCTACCCATGCTACTGATCCAGGGCAAGCAGTGGATTCCCCCATTTCTGCCTCAATACCAGACTATGGACTTTTCCTCCAGGAACTTGTCCAAACCTTTTTTAAAACCAGCTACATTAACTACTCTTACCACATCCTCTGACAATGCGTTCCAGAGCTTAACTATTCTCTGAGTGAAAAGTATGTCCCTGTAACTTCATCAAGTGTCCCCTAGTCTTTGTAATTATTATTGATGGAGTTAAAAAATCGATCCATTTGTACCTGTTCTACACCACTCAGGATTTTGTAGACTTCAATCTTATATCCCCTTAGCCATATCTTTTCTGAATGCCGGTATGTTCAGTAAAATGTCAATTGAACTATTCCAATGTAGGACACAGTAAAACTTTTCTTAGTAACACATATTCAAAGTACCACATATTCGAATATAAGTTGATCCGAGTATAAGACGAGGTACTATTTTCCCCCCAAAAGAAGGAAAAAAGGTTGACTTGAATATAAGATGGGTGTGTTTGTGTGTGCTTTTTATTCATGTACTCTGCCAGGATCTGTGCCCTACCCCCACCTTCACTCCCTCCCCTGCAAGGCTCTACACTCAGCTCCTCTCACTCCTTGCCAGGCTCTGCACCCAACTCCCTTTCCCTCCCTGCCAGGCTCTCCACCCTGTCCCCCTCCCTCCCTGCCAGGCTCTGCACCAGTCCTCCTTCCACCCTGCCAAGCTCTGCACCCAGCCCCCCACCCTGCCCTGTACCCTGTCCCTCCAATCACTAAATGGTTGCCGCAAGTTCTTACGAGTCCCATGAGAACTTGGGGCAGCAATTCAGCGAGTGGCTCAGCATCGGGAAGGAGCGAGGAAATCTCACTTATGCCCAGTACACTGCTGGGCTGTGAGAATTCAAGGTGGCCATTCAGGGAGGGGCTTAGCATGGGGCAGGAGCATAGAAAGCTCATACCTGCCCAGTCCACTGTTGGACCACCAGGGATTCAGAAAGGTACGCAGGTGGAGGCGTAGGCATGCAACAAGTCCAGGAGGGGGGCAGGTGAGCGATGACCCAAATATAAGCCAAGAATACTTCTATTTTTTGGGCCACTTTTTGGCCGAAATATCTCAGCTTATATTTGAGTATATACAGTATAACAAAACACCTGGAAATAATAAAAAGCTTTTGGTACTTGATAATAACTAGTGAATAAGTATAATTACTAGTGTGTCTTGCAGGCCCCAATTTGGACATAGGCAATGAAGGCAACTGTTTCCAGTGTCAGCTTCTAATATATGCTGGATGTACCATTGCTGCCAGGCCTCAGTACAGGTCAGTGCTGCTGTCTCCTTAAACAGCCTGGACAGGGGCAGCAGCAGAATCCTATATAATAAAACCCTAGCTGCGCATGCGCACTCTTAACCGCGTGCTTCCATGATCTGTAGGTCTGTGGCCGCAGGAGTGCGCATGCGCGAGTCCCCAGCCTTCTTCCCAGCACCTACCTTGCTCTCCACAATATTCGGCTCCTCTCACCAGCGGCACCAGCGGCGGAGAAGGCTTCCGACGCTGGCGGGGATTGAGAGGAGCCACGGTGACACCTCGCGGGGTGGGATGGGACGCGCCGAAAAAACACTCCAGCCACTACGTTCTTCGCGGTCCCGACTCCAAAACTGCCGATTCCAGCAGTGGGTGCAGCACTCTACACACGCTGCTTCGGGGCCTTCTACTGCCCTGATTTGCTCTGCTGCATCTCATGTCAACAGGGATGTGCCAGAGTAAATCAGGGCAGTAGAAGGCCCCGAAGCAGCGTGTATAGATTGCTTAAGTTGACCATATGTCCCATTTTGAACGGGACGGTCCTGTTTTCAGACCTCCTGTCCCGTTGTCCTCACAGACAGCTTCGGGACGCCGAAATGTCCCGTTTTCAGGGACAGCGTCCCGAAGCTGTGCTCGGGGACAAAGAGACAGGCGATCACTTCCTGTCCCTCCCTGCCGGAAAAAAAAAAAAAGCCTCCCCATCTTTCCCCCTGTCTGCTGCTCTTACTGCCCTGCCGCTACAGCTGCTAAATCCGACAGGAAGTCTTCTTTCCAACGTCAATTCTGACGTCGGAGAGGACGTTCTGGGCCAGCCAATCACTGCCTGACTGGCCCAGAACATCCTCTCCGACATCAGAATTTCTGCAGGGTGTAGAATCATATCTGCTCTGTGACACATTGAATGTTGTCAATTTGTTAATCTGCTTTCTTTTTCATATGCTGCCTTTTACTTTATATTAAATCTGTACTTTTAAGCAACAGCATTCCTGGTGTGGTCTGAGTCAGTTTATGGTAAGGATCTAAGCAGCCTGCCCTTTCCAGGGGGTCCACTGTCCTGGGCGCCTCCTACCCTCGCTATGCCACTGATGAGAGGCAAACCTTAGAGAAGTAAACCAAGTGGTACAATCAGTGAGAAGAAATCTGAGCACCTCTTCTTGCTTACTGCTTTTTCCTGTCCTGTCCCTAAACACCATGAGAGCTAACAATTTTACCATTACAGCACCCACCCTATGGAATTCCATGCCTAATTACCTACGGGCAATATCTGCTTTAGATCAATTGAAATCCAATCTAAAAACTTTTTTGTTCCAGAATGCTTTCAGATAACAACTGCCCTTTTAAGGACAAATTAGGTCTCTTCTGTTTTTTTCCCTCCCTATCATTCTTCCCTTTTATGTCCTTTTTTTCCCAAATATTGTAGTTCTTGCCCTTCTCCTTATGTCTGGTGTAGGTCTGTTAGTCAAGAAGTTCCTTGAACAAACATTCCCTTGTATTGTAAAGCTTTGTTAATTTTATAATTTGGTTTTAATGTATCTTTTATATGTATTATTAGTATTGTACACTGCCTAGAAGCCTGATTAGGCGGTATAAGAAATTTTTAATAAACTTTAAACTCTTTACTGCAAGTACATGCGCTCTGAAACTGATGTACATACTTTTAACTATTGGGTGGAAGATAATTTTCAGAGTTCTCTTAGGCTTTTGCAGCTGGAATCATGCTTGTTGAAGTTTTATGGGTCTCTCCGCGTCTGGGTAGATAGAACTGACATTTTAGCCATCATGATGTGGCTTTCTTCAGGGTATGCTCTGAGCTCTGCAGCTTGTTTTTATATACTGTATTAGCTGATTTCCTGGCGTTGCCCAGGTATTATTTATTCTAATCTTCTATTAGACAGGAAAATGAATAAAATTGGTCTCACGCTGCTGTATTGTCTCTGAACCTCTAGATGTAGCAACTCTCTCTTTCATATCCTGTAGGCCTCATGTTGCTGGACTGTTTCTGAAGCTCTAGATGTAGCAGCTCTGTCGCATAGCGTCACAAGTCTTTTATTCCTCTCCTTGGGATTTTCTTGTGTGTGCTGGTGTTTCATTTTGTAACCTTTGATTGCACTTAGCCAATTGCCTTACGTTTCCTTGGAGGCATTGTTAGAGCACTTCCTTGTAACATCATTCCCCAAGCTTCACACAATTGGTCAAAGCAACTCCATCTATATAACACATGTCAACCCCCTTCCCACCCCCACAGTATTTCCCCCCAGATAGTAAGGGATATGTATACTGAGTTTGGTTGAAATCTGTCTATGTGTTTCAGTGTTATGCTGGAACATACATACATATACACATCCGATTTTATATAGATAGATAGATAGATATAGATAGATAGTGGGTCCTCAAACCTGATTGGCTGATTGGGTGATTAAGGCAGGAATTTGAATCTCGACAGGTAAGTCTCTTGGTCAAAAATCTGAATGGACTGCAAGGAGATGCTTGAGCAACAATAGAATGCAGGAAAGGCTGAGAAAGGGTGATAGGACTGGAAGTAGGGTTACCTTTTGAGGACATGTCCGGGGGTCCAGATGGTTTTTCAAAACCCAGCACTTTGTATAGGTTTTGAAAAGGTTCCCACAAAATCACGTTGAGAAGGGGCATCTGCGCATGCATGGATACCATCTGATAGCAGGGCTGGGGGCCTAACAGGGTCTGACAGAGGTGGATTTGGGCAGTCCTACCGGGTGTGGCCATGGGTCTGGATTTTCCCAAAGGAAAATATGGTAACCCTTACTGGAAGAGAAGGAAGAAAGGGTTGAGAGGAGCTAAGATCATATTTGGGAAAATTTATTTGTATTTTAAGCTTTCTGGAATGTCCATCTGGATGCTGGCCCCCTCCTATTCCCTGAATTTTACTCCTAGAAGGGAAGGGCTGATGGGTGGGAGTGTTTGGTGCAGTGGTTAGAGCTACAGCCTTGGCACCCTGAGGTTATGGGTTCAAATTCCACACTGTTTGTTGTGACCCTGGGCAAGTCACTTAATCTCCATTGCCCCAGGTACATTAGATAGAGTGGGAGCCTGCCAGGACAGTTAGGGACTAGTGCTTGAGTACCTCAATAATTTGTAATCTGCATAAAATTGTAGGATATCTGGAATATAAATACTTAAATTAAAATTTTTTTATTTAATTTTAGTCTTGCCTAATGGTTGAGCCAGCCTTGCATTCAGTGACTGACCAGTTCCCTATACCCGACAAAAACTGCCCAAAGCACTGTTTTACTTGCCCTTTCTGCCAAGAACCATGTTACCCCTGGTTCATCTATCTCCATGAATCTTGGATACTAACTTTCTGCTTAGCTTGTAAAATGGAAGATGTATGCCCAAGAATAGGACAAAGGAAAAGAAAACCTCCAGACATTTCCAAACACTTATCATCCAGCAAAACAAACAGTACAATGGACTGATCATGTCTAGATACCCAGTCATTTGCAATGATTAGCAATATTGCAGAGTGGTATTCATAGTAGGTAATCTTTGCTGAAGTGCCCCTTTGGAGCTTTCATTATTGCCCAGTCAGAATATACAGTAGATTGTAAGGCAGCTGTGTGATTTCTTTTCACAATATGTCACTGATAGCATCAGTATACATTTCTCTGATTACCGTATTTTCTCGCATATAACGCGCGCGTTATACGTGGTTTTTACGTACCGCGCATACCCTTGCGCGTTATACGTGTGAGCGCGTTGTACAAAATTTTTTTTACATAGTTCCCCCCCGATGTCCGATTCACCCCCCCCCGCAGGACCGCTCGCACCCCCACCCCGAAGGACCGCTCGCACGCACCCGCACCCCGAAGGACCGCTCGCACGCACTCCCACCCGCACCTGCACCCCCACCCTGAAGGACCGCTCGCACCCCCACAGCCTCCCGACCCCCCCATCATGTAGAAGCTCCTACCGGTGTCCTGCTGCTTCCTCTTGGCGGTCCCGACACGATCGGGGCAAGAGGGAGCTCAAGCCCTCTTGCCCCAGCCAACCGCAGCACCCCCGACACGATCGGGGCAAGAGGGAGCTCAAGCCCTCTTGCCCCCCCGACTCCCCGACACGATCGGGGCAAAAGGGAGCCCAAGCCCTCTTGCCCCGCCGACTCCCCGACACGATCGGGGCAAAAGGGAGCCCAAGCCCTCTTGCCCTCACCGACAATATCGGGCCAGGAGGGAGCCCAAGTCCTCCTGGCCCTGGCGACCCCCCCCACCCCCGCTAGTTGTTCGGGCCAGGAGGGAGCCCAAACCCTCCTGGCCACGGCGACCCCCTATCCCCACCCTGCACTACATTACGGGCAGGAGGGATCCCAGGCCCTCCTGCCCTCGACGCAAACCCCCCTCCCCCAACGACCGCCCCTCCAAGAACCTCCGACCGCCCCCCCTGCCGACCCACGACCCCCACGACACCCCCACCCCCCCTTCCCCGTACCTTTGTGTAGTTGGCCGGACAGACAGGAGTCAAACTCGCCTGTCCGGCAGGCAGCCAACGACGGAATGAGGCCGGATTGGCCCATCCGTCCCAAAGCTCTGCCTACTGGTGGGGCCTAAGGCGCCTGGGCCAATCAGAATAGGCCCGGGAGCCTTAGGTCCAACCTGGGGGCGGGGCCTGAGGCACATGGGCCCAACCCGACCATGTGCCCAAGGCCCCGCCCCCAGGAGGGACCTAAGGCTCCCGGGCCTATTCTGATTGACCCAGGCGCCTTAGGCCCCATCAGTAGGCGGAGCTTTGGGACGGATGGGCCAATCCGGCCTCATTTCATCGTTGGCTGCCTGCCGGACAGGCGGGTTTGTCTCCCGTCTGTCCGGCCAACTACACAAAGGTACGGGGAAGGGGGGTGGGGGTGCCATGGGGGTCAGCCAGGGGGGTCGCAGGTCGGCTGGGGGGGCGGTCGGAGGTTCTTGGGGGGGCGGTTGTTGGGGGGAGGGGGGTTTGCGTCGAGGGCAGGAGGGCCTGGGATCCCTCCTGCCCGTAATGTAGTGCGGGGTGGGGATAGGGGGTCGCTGTGGCCAGGAGGGTTTGGGATCCCTCCTGGCCTGAACAACTAGCGGGGGGGGGGGGGGTCACCCGGGCCAGGAGGACTTGGGCTCCCTCCTGGCCCGATATTGTCGGGGAGTTGGGGAGTCGGCGGGGCAAGAGGGCTTGGGCTCCCTTTTGCCCCGATCGTGTCGGGGAGTCGGGGGGGGGGGCAAGAGGGCTTGAGCTCCTTCTTGCCCCGATCATGTCGGGGGTGCCGCGGTTGGCTGGGGCAAGAGGGCTTGAGCTCCCTCTTGCCCCGATCGTGTCGGGGAGTCGGGACCGCCAAGAGGAAGCAGCAGGACACTGGTAGGAGCTTCTACATGATGGGGGGGTCGGGAGGCTGTGGGGGTGCGAGCGGTCCTTCAGGGTGGGGGTGCGGTGCGGGTGGGAGTGCGTGCGAGCGGTCCTTCGGGGTGGGGGTGCGAGCGGTCCTGCGGGGTGGGGGGGGTGAATCGGACGTCGGGGGGGCATCAGGCTTTCAGGGTGGGGACAGGACTTCAAGGGGGAGAGGAGAGTCGGGGCGGGCGAAAGGAGAGTCGGGGTGGCCAGAGGAGAGTCGGGGCGGGCGAAAGGAGAGTCGGGCAGCATGCGCGGTATACGGGTGTGCGCGGTATATAAAAATTTCTGTACATAAATTTGTGTTTTTCGCGCACTATACCCGTGTGCGTGTTTTACACGGGTGCGCGTTATCTACGTGAAAATACGGTACTCTATTCACAGTCAAACTACAGAATACTAAATAATATAAACTAACAAAGTTTAAAGCTTGTGATTGCCACAATTTTATATTACAGATTTTTGTTAGGTATTGAATAGATTTTAAATTAAACTGTACAGGTTCATTAATAGGTATGAAGGAAACAACTGTGGAACCAATGATCTTGATCCTAACTTTATTCAGAAGATTTTAATGTACAGGATGCAGTCCAAAAAAAGAAAATACAAAAATACACAGTAGATCAGGTGTGGTATAGATCAGACACAGTCCATGTTTCAGTCAGAGTTGGCCTTGTTCCGGGATCCGGAGCGCTTTGAACCACAAAGGATGATAAGCTGATAAGCAAGACAGAGTACTCTGTATTGGTGAGAATTGCTGAATAAGCATATCAGCCTAGTCTCTTTGTGCGGAGGCCATGAATTTTGCCCGACCCTTCTGAGGGCCATGGAAAAGGATGAAGAGATGATTAGAAAGACAAAGATATTGTCTTCTTTAAGCATTACAGTAACGTCCACCTGATATCCAGCTTGTGCAGTCTCTAAGCCGAAGTGCTAGAACCCTCTATGAAGGAGGGCATTGTGTTCTTTATCTATATACAAATGATTTCGGGCATCTAGTATGAGATGTGGTTTCATAAAGACTTGTCCAAGAGCCCTTAGATACAAGAATTGTTGCGAGGTATCATTTCATGATCTGAGGAATAGTATCTTATAGAAGAACAGAAGGAGAACAGAGAGATCTCAGAAGAGGATTTAGTGGAATACAAGTGACGATTAGGAAAGCCCCATACCAAGGGAGGAGAGAAAAACCCTAGAAAAAGAATTCAATGAAAATTTCCCTCTCTGCCTATTTGTCCAAATTTATGTTTTTTCATTGTGTGTATATCTTTGAAGCAACACAGATGAATTGACTTGGATTTTTTTGAATGATTGCTGATCCTACTGGTAAGAGTGAGATACATGAGAAGAATTGAAGGAGTGCCAACAAACTAGGCCTGGGAGAGAAGAACTCTTCTCCTACACATCTACATTCTTTTTTTTTTTTAAAAAAAACTTTATTTAGTTTTTAATGTCAACAAAAAATGCAATACAATTTACATACAAATAATAATCATCAAATAAGCACTTATAAACAATCAGAATCTACACAAAAGATAAAAATTCCCTCTCCCATCCATCATTACCATCAAGAATAATACCAAAACAAAAGATATACCCCCTTCCGCTCCCCCCCTCCCCCCCCCCCGGATGTGTGGGTGCAATACAATGGAAAATAAAGATAAAGGGCAACTATAACAAATCTACAAAAGACGTCAATGGACCCCAAACCAATTTGAATATCTTATTATGTCCCAGCAAGTCAGCATTCATTTCTCATACTTATAAGTTAAACATAAGCTCGCCCACCAGAAAGGAAAACTAAGGCGATTCCAATTCTTCCAATTGCAAGTAATCATTTGCATGGCTATCCCGGTCATAATATGTTCTTGATGATGCCCTGCACACATGCTCTTATAGACCCATCGCATATGTCCCAAAATTGATAATCATGACTGAACGAAGAAGCTCTAGTACCAACATTTACAGTAATAACTGATAGGAAAAACAGTCAAAGAAATTGCAGGGAAGCATCTGTCAATGGAGTGTTTTTCATTTCCACTCGACTGAATGCATTGATACCTTTTTGCAGTACCATTTTCTCTATGTGATCCCTATCTAAGTCGATTTTAGGCCTCCTTCCACATAATTAAGATTAATGCAATGGAATGCAATTTTATTTAAACAGCATCTTGCAAGCTGATATATCCCAAGTGCTTTATATTCAGTCTAAGGAATACAATAAGTGACAGAATAAATATCCAAAACAGAGTGAAAGGAAATAGAAGAGACATTGACGCTGAGAGTTTGAGAATAAAATATGATCATAGTAATGAGAAAAACTGAAAGGTAAGGGGAAAATGAGTTTTTTAGTGGAATTTGAAAATGGAAAGAGAATCATTCACCCTAAGGCGAAGAAGGCAGCAATTTTAGAATATATTGGCAGAAATTTGATTAGCATTTCTATGAACAGTGCAAGGATAGAATATGTGTACTTAAGAAGCAGGAGTTGGGGAAGTAGTGAAGTGGTGTGAGTGGAATAGAACAAGCATGTGATGAAGCGAAAGGAAGAAATGGTGGTTGTATAGAGGGTCATGAAAACCAATATTATATCGTATTGTATCATAGTCTCCATTTTTAAAGTTAAATGCCACTGCAATTAATTTTCAGTGATTGTGTCAGATTTGATTGTGCTACATTGCCAGGTAAAGTCGTGGAAGAGAGAAGGTTTGAGTACAGAAGCGTTCTAGGTAATGACCGCCACAGTAGTTTTCTTTAATTTTATTAAAGATATACGTAGCAAGAGACTGGATAACACAGAGTTATATTATCAGATCTTAGGAAACTGCAACCAAGTAATATAGACAACACATCACAGAATTGTATGCTAGATTGTAACAACAATGCGTCATATAATATAGAAGTTATGACTTTGTATACTAGGTAATATGCAGAAATAAAACAAAAACATAAAGTAAAAAAAAATAAAACCTTTTTATTGGACTAACTTAATACCCCCCCCCCTTTTACTAAACCATGATAGCGGTTATTAGCACAGAGAGCCGCGCTGAATGCTCCGTGCTGCTCCCGACGCTCATAGGAACTCTATGAGCGTCGGGATCAGCATGGAGCATTCAGCATGGCTCCCTGCACTAATAACCGCTATCGCAGTTTAGTAAAAGGGTGGGGAGGGATCGTTTCTGATTAGCTTTCGAAGATAACCCTTTCGTCCTCAGATTGGATCAGCTAATCATAAGCTACGTTAAGTTCGTCCAATAAAAACTCTCTAAAGACAGGTTGTTCGTCCAATAAAAACATATGACTTTTTTCCTTAAACTTTGAACAGTGCTGCGTGCATCTGGTAGCGCTATAGAAAATAATTAATAGTAGTAGTAAGTAGTAGTACAAATGGTATTATCTGGAAGAGTAGACTAACATGGCCACCACACCTTTTCTCCCTAGGAAACCTAGGCATGGAAATCATAAGAACATAAGAATAGCCTTACTGGGTCAGACCAATGGTCCATCAAGCCCAGTAGCCCGTTCTCATAGTGGCAATCCAGATCCCTAGTACCTGGCCAAAACCCAAGCAGTAGCAATATTCCATGCTATCGATCCAGGGCAAGCAGTGGCTCCCCCTCCCTTGTCTTTCTTAATATGACTATGGGTTTTTCCTCCAGAAAATTGTCCAAACCTTTCTTAAAACCAGCTATGCTATCCGCTCTTACCACATGTCTACTCCCTCCAGCCAGCAGGTCCTCCCTCTAGCCTTTTCAAAATGGCAGGCCTTCCCCTCCTCGGTGCATTCTGGATGCATTCAGAGAGGGGCCTGAAGCTCTGACTGGCCCAGGTTGTTTAAGGTCCCTTCTATAGGAGGGGCCATAGGCATCTGGGCCAATTTATTTTTTCAACATCATTGTAGTAACAGGACATATCTATTGTTTTTCAACCTTTGTGATGTGTTGTTCCCCTGAAGAAGGCAACCTGTTTGCCGAAACTTGCATCCTAGTTGGGATTTAACGTGGATTCTCATACACAAGCAGTTTGGAATTGTTCTTGATATTTCCATGGACTTTTGTCAGGAGGGGTATTGCTGCAAGATAAGTTAAGTTACCGCTATATTAAGACTGTAAGAATGCAACACAACAATAACATTTATTGAATTTTAAAAAACCCAGAAAACTCAAAAGTGAATTTATTATATCTAGCTTAGCTTTTCTTCTCTTTGTTTGATATAATGCTTTTTGTTTCATTGTTCTCGTTTGATTTCAAGCGTTCCTCATAATTATGAACTTGTAACAGCAACAGAAATATTTTCTTTAATATATTCTCCTATGATTAATCCCAGCTTTTAGGGATAATTTCTATTGGTAAAAAACAAACAGACAAAAAAAAATCCCTCCACACACCAAAGAAGTAAATAAGCACATAGAGGAAGGAATATACAATTTCTTTCTACTAAGTCCTTCATACTGTGTCACGAGCCTGGGGATATGCTACATTGTCTGCTTCAATAATCTTATTCCTCAAGAATAAGAATGATCAGCTTACTTTCCAAACTTCTGGATGCTGCCTCTCTGAACATCCTAATCCATTCCCTTGTTATTTCATGTATATTGTAGTTTATTATAATGCCCTTTTTAAAGGCATAACAAAAAAAGAACTCAGGCGACTTCAGATTGTGCAGAATACTGCAGTAAAAATCATTTATAATGCAAAGAACATAAGAATTGCTGCCTCTGGATCAGACCAGTGGTCCATCGTGCCCAGCAGTCCGCTTATGCGGTGGCCCTCTGGTCAAAGATCAGCACCCTAACTGAGACTAGCCCTACCTATGTACATTCTGGTTCAGCAGGAATCTGTCCAACTTTGTCTTGAATCCCTGGAGGGTGTTTTCCCCTATGACAGACTCCGGAAGAGCGTTCCAGTTTTCCACCACGCTCTGGGTGAAGAAGAACATCCTTACATTCATACGGAATCTATCCCCTTTCAACTTTAGAGAGTGCCCTCTCGTTCTCCCTACCTTGGAGAGGGTAAACAACCTGTCTTTATCTACTAAGTCTATTCCCTTCAGTACCTTGAATGTTTCGATCATGTCCCCTCTCAATCTCCTCTGTTTGAGGGACAAGAGGCCCAGTTTCTCTAATCTTTCACATCTCCCCCCTCTTGCAGAAGGCACACTGGTTACCTATCGAGCACCGAATTAGTTACAAAATCCTCTTAACCTTCAAAACCGGCTTAAATAATCAGCCTGAATTCATCGATAAACTCCTCATTCCATATAGCCCATCCAGATCTCTCCGTTCTGCAGCCCAAAATCTTCTTAACATTCCATTCTTAAAATATATTAACACTTTAAGATGTAGTAATTTTTCCAGTGACAGCACCTTCCCTTTGGAATTCCATTCCCAATTACATAAGGGAAGAAACTTGGTGTTTGTTGGGCTTACATAATAGGCAAGGTCGTCGCTGGCAAGTGTGCTTTAAGAGACTTTGCTTTGCAGCTACTAAATGTGTCATAACACTTAAATGGAAGTAATCGTGTGGACCAATGCTTCTGGATTAGAGCTTGAAATTGACATCCTTAGTTGAACTGGAAAAATTGACTGATAAACATCATGGTCGCTCTGACCCTACTCAAGAATTATGGACTCAATTGAATTTGATTTTGCATGAGTAAATTGGGGAGATTTGGTACAGTGGGATTGCCTTCACTATTCATTTCTTTTTGTTGACTTATGCTGTATGGTATACATGGTTATTACAACAGATGTTGGGGGAGGGGAGGAGGGTTAGAGGGAAGGGAGGATCGGGGGGTATTTAGGGAGGTTGGGTGAATTTCTTTGGAGTATATTTCCTGTTTTGGGGGGTTTTGTCCATTTGCGCCCCTTTGAGGGGCTGTTGTAAAGAATTCTTTATGCCTAACAAAATGGTTAATAAAAATTTATTGAAAAGAAACAAACAAAAAAACCTCTTCACCTAACTCCCCTGCCTACAGCCAGTGAATTATTTAAAAAAAAAAAAAAATATTTATTGGTACTAAATCCTCAGTATATTTCATGTTAGGATAAAAAGAGCTTGAATCGAAAAATCTTGCACTGGAACTATGGCAGATTGTAATCCGTTAACTGTATGTTAACCTGTAATCCGTTCTGAGTTCATTGGGGAGAACGGAACAGACAATGAATTAAATAAATAGAATTATCTGCAGTCAGGAGATGGTACGGAGAAATTGTGGGGGCTATAGATATAAAAATGTAGTGTTTTCATGGTACTAAAAGTTATGTATCAAAATACTCATATACTGTCCTGGGTATGAAGATAAGTTTACTACACAGATTTCAACTAAAAACATTTGTCGTGAAGATTGCTGCGTTCGGTCCAGCTGTTGGGTGGCCCACTGTTTTCTAATTTTAAATGCATTCATCACATTAATCTCTGAAATACTTAATAAGCGCGATTGTAGCAGAAAACTGAAAAGCTGTTCATAAAAAAATTATTTTGGTCAGATTAATCTCTGATCCGATTTCATTTAATTGACTCTCCCTCCCCTCCACCCCTCCTCGAAAAATACATTTTAATCAGGTTAACTATTTCATCTACACAAAATCGAGGCAGCATCCAAGGGGATTTTCTTCATTTATCTCGCTTCCAGCAGTTGAAATCTCATCATTTTCATGCTCTGGATGAAAGGATAGCGGATGATGATATGCTAGAATAATTTCGCTCACTTGGGCCCCGATGTACAAAGTTCCACCAATCCGGTAAAAAATATCGATTTGGGAGCAAACTACTTTTACTAGACTATGCTCACACAAAAGGTGGCACAGTGCCTGGCACCTGCTCAGAGAGGAGTGTGTGGCGCAGTGGTTAGAACTACGGCATTAGCACTAGAGAGTTGCGGGGACAGAAATCCCACCCGTCCCCGTGAGGAATCCCTCCGTCCCCACGAGGAATCCCTCCGTCCCCACAAGGAATCCCCTCCCGTCCCTATAAACTTCAGAAATAGTTATTTCATTTAATTATGCTACTGAATTAAAGGCTCTGGTAGAGACCCATTTTCAAATAAGCAAAGAGAGTTTATTAATTTGGAAATATTAATTGGGAAGAATACATACTTTGTAAACAGGTTTCTACCAGAGCCTCTAATGTAAATATAAAATATAAATACTCAGCTGATGAGAACCCCCAAGTTGTCAGCTGAGGACTTCCTTTGCAGTTGGCCGGGGGTCTCTTTTGCCAAGCTTGGCAGGCAGCAGTAGCGTCCCTGAGTCACAGATGCTGGCACCTCAGTGGCTCATGGATGCTGCCAGCACCTGCTGCGCTTGGTGAAGGGGAGTTTGGCCGTCTCTAGAGGAGGTCCTCTGCTGGCGGTGCTTGGGGATCCCATTCCCCACCAGCCACAACAAGGGTCAGCAAGTACTTCAAAACTGTAGAAATAAAACCAGAAATGCATTTCCTTTTCTTTTGAACACAGTACAAAGACATCTGCTATATTCATTTCCTAAAGCTAACATATTTTAGTCAATAAATTCTGTTTTTTACCTTTGTTGTCTGGAGACTTATTTTTCCATTAAGTTGGTCCCAGTTTCTTTTTTCCGCTTTCCCATCTTCTGTAAATTCTTCTGTTGCTGTCCACTGGTTCCTCCTACCATTGTCCAGCATTTATCCCTTTCTCATCTTTTGCCCCTGCCCACCAGCCCCATGCCCAACATTTCTCCTTCTATCACCCCTCTCCAGCACCATGCCACATGTATCCCTCCATTCCCTTCACCACTATGTCCAACATTCCTCCCTCTTGCATCCATTTCAATCTGTCCCACTGTTACCTTTCCACCACAACATTTCTCCCTCTCATCTGTACCTCCCTCCCTCCCTATGACCAAACATTCTCCTTTCTTCCATTCCCCGTGTACACAACCATCTCTTTCCTTCTCACTGACGCACTCATGCCCAATTCTCCCTTTCTATTTCCTCCCCCACCTCAGCATTTCTTTCCCTCCCTTCCTCTCTCCCAACTTCAAGCCTTCTGTGTCCAACAACGCATTCCCTCCCCCACCTCAGCATCTCTATCCCTCCCTTCCTCCATCCTCTCTCCCAAGTTCATGCCTTGAGTCCAAAAACGCACTCCCTCCCCCCTTTTGTGTTCCGTGTTTGCCTCCCATGTTCGACCTCCTTCTGTCCTGCATTTGCCTCCCACGTTCGACCCCCTTCTGTGTCCTGTGTTTGCCTCCCACGTTCATGTCCAGCCCTCATCTGCCAGCTAATTACCTTATCAGCAACTTTCTCATCCAAATGAAGCTCTGAGAGGTAGCTCGAGCCGCAAGGCTCATCTTCTATTTCCTGACTGCCCTTCAGCAGCACACATAGCTGACCGGAAGTCTTCCCCCTTGGTCAGAGCTGATGGCATTGCGTCAGTCATGTGCAGCGTGGAAGGCTCGTTGCCCTACATGCTGCACGTAACTGATGCAAAGCCCTCCCTCCAACATCAGCGCTGACATCAGGGAAGACTTCCGGTCGGCTATGTGTGCTGCTGCAGGGCAGGTAGGAAAATAAGATGAGCCACGCGGCTCGAGTTGCATCAAACCCCACAGGATCCCCAAGACCTTGAGGGGGGTCCCCACGGGATCACCACAATCTAAGGGGGAACCTTCAGGATCTCCGTGGGTCCCGTGGATTCCCGTTGTCCCTGTTCCCGTGCAGCTCTCTAATCAGCACCTTGAGGTTGTGGGTTCAAATCCCACACTGCTTCTTGTGACCCTGGGCAAGTCACCTAAGCCCAGATTCACTAACCTGCCCGAGCGGGCATGATCCGGGCAGGTTTGCCGAATTCTGCAAAGTTAAATATGCAGATGGGGGCGATTGGAGGAACGCCCCCATCTGCCTGCCCGGATAGCTGGTGTGCGATCCCTGCGCATGCGCAGACCATCTGCTTTACCTGCAGTTAAAATTAAGCCCGTGGTTTTAGCCCACTTAAAGCCCGCGGTTTAAAACCATGGGCTCACAGTGCGGGGCAGAGTATGGCAACATTCGGTCATTTTTTAATGAAAAATAATGCATTTTCACCCTTTAATTTTGCAGCCACAGGCGAGAGACCTTCTCCCCCCCCCCCCCCCGACCAGAGCAGGGTGGCATTTGGGGTGAGCAGGCAGGAGACATGGGGCAGAGCAGGGTGGCATTCGGGGCGAGCAGGCAGGAGACACGAGGCAGAGCAGTGCGGCATTCTGGGAAAGCAGGCAGGAGAAATTGCAGAGCAGGGCAGAGAGCAGGGTCGTAAAGACGTTTTTGACTGGTTCCCAGCAGTCGCTTCTTCAGTCGGATGTGAAATTTTGTGCTGTGAGTCGTGTCCCTGCCTATTTTGCATGTGTTTCACCTCATTTGTATGCACGGTCGACAGAAGGGTAAGTGAATTGGGCCTGAAGGAAATTTGGTCGCTAAGGGGGGTCACAAATCAATCGATACACGATCAGTTTGCTTTGTGAATCTAGCCCTTAATCCCCCATTGCCCCAGGTACATTAGGGTAAAGTGTGAGCCCACTAGGAAAGGTAGGGAAAAATGCTCAAGTACCTGAATGTAAACCACTTTCCCCCTGTGCTATGCGTTTTAGCGCACACTAAATATACATGCACGTGTTATCATGTAGCGCATGGTTAATGCGCGCTAAAACGCTTAGCACACCTTTGGAAAAGGAGTCCTAAGGCTCTAAGTGGTATATAAATAGTAAAATAAATAAAGAAGTGCAAATTGCCAGGCCCAGCTGATGGCATCTCCAGAGCCACAATCAACTGAAAGCTGGCAGATGTGTGAATGGTGGCTGCTGGCTCAGCTGATTCATGGCTTCCCCTGTTGGTTCCACAGCCACAATCAGCTGATCAGGGCTTCCCCTGCCAGCTCTGGCATACAGGGTGGTTGTTGTTTTTTTTAATTTAAAATTTGATACAAACGCTTATAAGAAATTTCTAAGCGGTGTACAGATTTTTTAAAAAAAGGAGCAACAAGATTGTTTAAAATACTAACTAAGACAAACACTGACATAGACGAACCTGACATAGGAGGGAAGAAGGTGTACAAAAATCATCCGAACTCTAGGAAAAGAGAGATGTTACCTTTCATGAGTAGGGTGAGAGTTGATTAGGAGGACCAGGATTGGGATTGATATCTCTGTGAGAGAGCAAAAGCAAAGAAAGGAGTAAGAGAATACGGACAAGATTAGGAGAGGCATAAGGGCCAAGTCGCCGATGAGAATCAGGCAGACAAAGGAGGTGGTTGAATGAGAGGAAGAAAATGTGGAAGCTTTAGAGCTGAGAAGAGGGGAGAAGACCTAAGGGAAAGTGAGGTGATGAATTCAAAAAGTGGGCGATGTGGTCTCGAGGAGCTCAGTGGTTTGGGGTGGAGAAAAAGGTTGGGAAAAGTTAGTATCAAGAGGAGGTACAGGAGCCATGGAGGTAGAAGAAGAGAAAGAGTAGGGATCTGGAACAGAGGTAGACTAGCAAAACAGGGTAGACTAGCGGGTCGCTCGGAGTACACTGGGAGGAATATAGTAGTCGATAAGATTTATCCTAGATATGGGAGTCGAGTGGAGTAGAAAGGGTGAGCGGCCCCTCCCCCACCCTCTCCTGTCATCTTCTCCAACCCCCCGCCATGTGTGTGCCCATTCCCTTTTTAACTTCTCAGGCATGAGCTGCATGCCCATTGACATCACTTCCTATGTGTGGGTCATGGAAGTGATGTCGGAGAACGCGCCAATGCCAACCTTGCACCAGGGAAGTAAAAAGAAGGTACGGGGAAGGGGTGCTCATAGTAAGGAAAGGAGCAGGGGTGTCGCGCCCTTAGGAAGACTGTGCCTGGGGTGGACCGCCCCCCCTTTACTACGCCACTGAGCAGAGTAGACTAGGAAGTCGCCCGGAGAAAGCTGGGAGGAATATGCAGTTGGCTATAAACTTCTCAGCAAGATGCCCACACGCTTTCACTGCCAAGAAATCCCAGACGCACCCCTCCCCTCCCTCCGCAGTGGGAGAGATTCCTACACTCTCCTGCTGCCAAGAAATCCCAGCTGTGCACTCCATCCCCTGCAGCAGGAGAGATGCTCACACTCTCCCTCTGCCAACAAATCCTGGCCACGCGCACCCTCCCCCCCTCCCCGTAGTGGGAGAGATACTCACTCTCTTCCACTGGCAAGTGACCCCCCACCATAAAACACCTCCACCCCGCCTAAAAATGTCCTTTACCTCCAAATTCATGCATGGAGGGATGCAGATTCCCTCCTCCCAGAAGTCCTGCATCATCAAAAATGGGCCTTCCCCTCCCCGCTGCATCTTGGGATGCACCAGGGAGGAGCCTGAGGCTATGATTGTTCCAAGTTGTTTAAGGCCCCTCCCATGGAAGTGGCCTTATGGGTCTGGGTCAATCAGGGGTTTAGGCCACTTCCAGGTGCATCTGGGGAGGGGCCTGAGGCTCTGATTGGCCCAGGTTGTATAAGGCCCCTCCCTGTAGCTAGAGGTCACCAGTGCCATTTTTAACATGACACCAGAAAAGGCAGAAGCAGCTGAGTACCACACTAGGGACTAGGAATATTGCACACTGGCTGAAGGGGAAGGGCTTTTAAGTGGGGAAGAGGATTTTAGAGGGAGACACTGCACATTACGGAGTATTGGTAAGGTAAGGAGAATGACATTGAAGGTAGCTTCTGGATTAGGGGAGGGGGTGTCTTCTGCTTGGGGGGGCAGTGTCATTCAGCTGTGAGAGCCTTGAATGGGAACCCATTCGGGAAGGGTTTTTTATTGGGGTGCTTGTGGGGCATCTTATTTATACAATGGCTGGAAGGCCCTGGAGTATCAGGCGTCAGCTTTATGGCCCAATGATCCTGGGACAATAGAATTTTGCTGCATAAACAGTGACTCTTAAGCAGCATTGCTGAGCTATAGCTGGATGGTGATTCTCATGGTAAATTAAGATGCAGTAAAAGCACTTTTTCCATGCTTTCTTAACTCTCCTTGCTGACCACTAGAGGAATTAAGACATGATACCTTCCAAGTTGCCCAGTGGTTTGCTGTCTTCCTCCCTCTCCCCTCAAAGTGAAATTGAAAGGGGATACCAGGATCTATGATAGCTTCAGGTATTATAGAAACATGACGGCAGATAAAGGCCAAATGGCCCATCTAGCCTGCCCATCCGCAATAACCATTATCTCTTTCTCTCTCCTAGATCCCACGTACCTATCCCAGGCCCTCTTGAATTCAGACACAGTCTCTGTTTCCACCACCTCTACCGGGAGACTGCTCCATGCATCAACCACCCTTTCCGTAAAAAGTATTTCCTCAGATTACTCCAGAGCCTATAACTATCTTATACCCTCTCATTGCAGAGTTTCCTTTCAAATGAAAGAGACTTGACTCATGCACATTTCTATTACATAGATAAATGTCCTGACATTCTTCTGTGGTGTGAGTTTTTTTGTCAATGATAAAAACAAAGTGAGCTTTAAAATCAATGATTGCTACGTGTCATAATACTTGAGGCTTTTTCTCCACCTGTTTTTTGTCCGAATGTTTGATCTGAAAATCGAATCCACTGCTGGTGGGTGACATTTTTGTTTAATATTTAAACGTCTCTATCATATGTCCCCTCTCCCGCCTTTCCTCCAAAGTATACAGATTGAGATCTTTAAGTCTGTCCCCATACGCCTTATCACGAAGACCACACACCATTTTAGTAGCCTTCCTCTGGACCAACTCCATCCTTTTTATATCTTTTTGAAGGTGCGGCCTCCAGGATTGTACACAATATTTTAAATGAGGTCTCACCAGAGTCTTTTACAGAGGCATCAATATCTCCTTTTTCCTACTGGCCATACCTCTCCCTATGCAACCTAGCATCCTTCTAGCTTTCGCCATCACTTTTTCAACCTGTTTGGCCACCTTAAGATCATCACATACAATCATACCCAAGTCCCGCTCTTCCATCGTGCACATAAGTTCTTCACCCCCTAAACTGTACCATTCCCTCTGGTTTTTGCAGCCCAAATGCATGACCTTGCATTTCTTAGCATTCAATTTTAGCTGCCAAATTACCAGACTTCTGGGAGTCATATTCTCCTTTTAGAGAACTCTCCAGGTTCCCAGAGAGACTTTCCAAAACCCGACAGTTTGTATGTGTTTTGGAAAGCCCTGAACTCCAGCCGTGTCTGGAGGGCCTTCAGCAAGCATGCAAAGATGATGTCACATGCATCTGTGCATGCTTGAGGTCCTCCAAACGTGGCCTGGCGGTCGGGGAAAAAAGAGATGAGGCTTTTTGGGGGCATGGCTGGAGGCAGAATGGGATGGGGTCACGCTTCCGGGTTTGTCTGTCGTTAAATATGGTAACCCTAATTATGGGCATTCTTAACAAAACAGGAAACAGGTCTGAGAAGTAACCTAATGGTGTTAGTGTACTGAACTATGAAGCAAGGGATCCAGATTCAAATTCCACTTTAACTTTTTTTTTTTAATTGTTGGTTGGTTTGTTTTTTACTATGAGCCCTCCAGAAGCAGGAAGTACTTACTGGACCTGAATATATAAGCTACTTGCAAGCCTGAAGGCTACTGAAGTGGTGTACATTCAGGTACAAGAGATATTTTTCTGTTCCTAGAGGGCTCACAATTGCAAAATAAGAGAGATAAAAGTGGGATTTGAACCTGAGTCCCTTTGATCACAGTCCACTGCACTAAATACACGAGTTACAGGTAAACTACACTGCTTTTTGCAAGAGCAATACACACCTATTTAATAATTTTCATGAGCTTTTTTCCTTCGATATCTTCAATGTTGTAATGGCACCTAGTTTCCTGTTATGGATATAGTGTGGAATATGAAATGTAGATTTAAAAAATTTATGCCGATTTGGCCCTGTTGAATTTTGCCCACCTCAGTGTACATTGGCAATTATCATTCCTGTGCTAGTAATATTTCCAAATTAGCCTGTAACCTTCTCACATTCTAAAACTTATAGGTCTTAAAATTACTGCTTAAATCTTTTTCAGATGTAGGGAAATTATTTCAATGTATTCCTGAGACATTTATGAATATTTAAAATAGCAATGGAGCAAATCATCGAGCCGCATGACACTTCAACCTAGTATATCTAAAGAGATGCATAACGTCCTTCAATTCAATGAACAGTACAGGCAAGATTTCAGTTCTAAGTGAATTTTCCTTGTCTAGTTTGTTAAGAACAATAATTTTCAGTTAGAAAACTCCCAACTGTAACACAGTTGGTTGTAACATATGACATCATCACCTGGTGACCTGGGAACTTACCCACATATTAAAGCCAGTTAGAAAAAACCCTCCATCATAATAAAGCATTATTTCTCAAAACATTAGAATATATCTTGTAGGTCCAGATCTAACATCTATACTGGACATATTTCAACATAAGAACTAATAATAGGGATTCATCTCAGCCTGCCTGTCCAACATTGCCGCCTGGATGTCTCGCCACCATCTAAAACTGAATAGGGCTAAAACGGAGCTGCTCATTTTCCCACCTAAACCCACCTCCCCACTTCCCCCGTTCTCTGTCTCTGTAGACAACACGCTCATCCTTCCTGTCTTGTCTGCTCAGAATCTCGGGGTCATCTTTGACTCCTGCCTCTCCGAACATACTACCAAAATCCTTATCCATGCCCTCATCACCTTTAGCTTAGATTACTGCAACTCGCCACTCTCAGGTCTTCTGCTCAGCCATCTTTTCTCCCTTTCAGTCTGTCCAGAATTTGGCTGCACGACTCATATTCTGCGAGAGCCGCTATACTCACATTGCCCCTCTCCTAAAGTCACTTCATTGGCATCCCATACATTTCCGAATACAATTCAAACTCCTCTTACTGATCTACAAATGCATTCGCTCAGTTGCCCCTCATTATCTCTTCACTTACCCCCCCCCCCCCCCCCACACACACACACACTTGCTGTGGAACACAGCACAAATAATGTTAAATTGCAAACCACAGCATGGACTTTGCTCATGTACTTCTCTGCCATAGGTAGGATATATGCAAGACCCTGTACCTCATAAGGCATATATCCACTTAAGGCTACATATCTATTCCTTCATCTGGTTTGTAGGGTCACTATATTGATTTGCTATTACAAGAACACTTGAATTTTTTTGTATTTCATTTGAGGTTCTCATTTGTTGGGGTTATTTTTGTCTTTCACAATGATTTTGAAGGAAAGCATATCCTGCAATGTGATTATAAAAGTTTATAAGGGTGCATGTAATGTGAAGATGGATTGGTTTCTACTTACAAAAGGGCTTTAGTCTTTTGATGGTCTCACGTGTATACTACCATTTTTTTTTCTGAGAGTACATCAGATTTAAAAGATTAATATTGAAACATTGGCATTTGATGACAGATTTTCCACTGTTGTGGTTTGCATTTTGGCATGGACATAACTTACATGACCTTTTTGTGTCCTCAGCAATGCCAAGAATGGAACATGGAGTTCTGCAAATTTTAGCAATTTTACCTATGGCAAATGTTCTGTTTGTAGGCATGATGTGGAAGCTGCAGTAATAGTTCACCTGTAATTATAATACATACTTTGAGGGACTCTTCAAAATGTAACACCAAACAAGAGATATATGCAATATAGCAGTGGCGTAGTAAGGGTAGGAGGTGACCCCGTGCCCTCATCCCCGCCCCCACGTCACACTCCCTCCCCTCTTCACCTGTACGAATGGCTTTTCTCCAGCATGCTCTTCGCGCCAGCTTAGATTTTTCCCTCTAATATCACTTCCTGGTCCCTTGACCTGGAAGTGATTCAGAGGGAAGCCAGGCTGGCAAAAGCAACAGGCAGGAGAAGTTGCTCACTATAGCGAAGATCTACATTAGCGTGGGCAGACTTGATGGGCTACAGCCCTTTTCTGCCGTCATATTCTATGTTTCTACAGAGGTACAGGATGGCATGAGTGTGGCGGGGCACACCCCCTTCCCCCCTTACTATGCCACTACTATATAGCACCCATGTGATTTAATATATATAGGTAGGATCCCAGTGATTCAGCAAAGTTATAATTTAGGAATTATCCTGGATTCTGATTGATCTTTCAGTGCTCAGATTCATGCTGTGATTAAGAATTCGTTTTTTTTAAACTACAGTTGTTGAATAGATTGAAAAATATTATTCCTACTCATGATTTTAGATCAGTTGTGCAAAGTATAATATATAATATAATATAACTTTATTCTTATATACCGCCAACAATCTTGCGACTTCTAGGCGGTTTACAATAAAGAGAAACTGTACATACAGCGAATTACAGAGTATAGCAGTGTACATCTGATAATGGGAACATTAATGATAATAACAACAGTTCGTATGCTACAGGGCCTTGAAGTGCCATGCGGCTTACAAAGAATTAGAAAAATTCCATAAATTGAATGGGGTATTCATAGTTTGTGATTGGGGGTTAACGGTTTACAAATTCAGTTTTTGGGAATGATATTGCAAAGGGGGGCTATTGTCCTGGTTCATTGCCTAGGTGTTTCGAGAACAGGTACGTTTTTAGGTGTTTCCTAAATTCTCCATAGTCATTTGTGTGAGTAATTAGTTTTTCTAAGTCTTTGCCCCATAAGGCTGCTTGATACGATAGAAGTTGTTGATGGTATCTCTTATATTTGCATCCTCTAGCCGGTGGGGAGACGAACTTCAGGTGTGTACTTCTCTCATGTCTGTTGGATGGGAATGAGAAGAGGTCTGTTATGTATTTAGGGGCTAGACCAGATAATACCTTGAAGCAGAGACATCCCAGCTTGAACTTCGTGCTTGCCTCCATTGGCAGCCAGTGCAGGAGTCGGTAGGAAGGGGTTATGATGATTATACTTAGATCTAATAGCAACAGGATTAAAATCATTACAAATAGTCCAAAATGCTAGTTCTTGCCTAATTACAGGATGTTCTTGCTCCCAGCACATGACCCCTTTTCTCAAGTACTTACATTGGCTTCCATTTATTGAAAGAATTAATTTCAAAATTCTTAATTCATAAAGCATTAAAGCAGGAATTATCTTATTACCCTTCTTAACATTTATATTTCTAACCATAATTTAAGATCAGAGGGAGTATGCCAATTAACAGTCTCAGCTTTAAGAATGATTTATTTTGAAGAAACAAGAAAAGCCATTTATTGTATACCAGGTCCAGGAATGTGGAACCAACTTCTTTTGCAAGGGAGACCCACCACCAATGTAGATGTATTTTAAAAACTGTTGAAAGGATACTTATTTACATGGGCATTTGATATATTCATATGATAGTTATACAGAAAGGAGCTGATTTTTGTAAAAACTTTTATTTATTGAAAAATTCAGCATTTAGCATAGCAGCCAGTAACATCAAGTAGGCTGATAATGTCCCACCACATATATGTAATAACAAATCTATTCGTATGTATTCATGTGATTTCTCTGTGTTTAAGATGTCAAATTCCCTATATAAGGACTGGCTTCAGACCAGAATTTAGAACATAACTTGTCTACAATTATTAAACAGTATTAATATTAAAACCATACTCTTCAAAAAACACATAAAACCTATCCAGCACAACCAATCCCAACCCAATATCCAACACTCTATTTACCCTTAGATCTCTCTAATACTCTTTTATCTACCAAACGTTATCTAAAACCCATAATTTCACCCTATTCTTATCTCCTAAAGACCTCCACTTCCCTTTGGTAACTCTTTACCCAACGTATATTACCTTAAAAATTCTATGTCATCGCTTATTCTATTCCTTCAAATTTTGAATGTTATTTTTGTTTTAGTTTGGATGTAATCTGCCTTGAACCGCAAGGTAATGGTGGAATAGAAATCACTAATGTAATGTAAAGTATGTCCTCATATATCAATATCTTAATAAACGATTGCTAATTCAGAGCACAAGCTAGTGTTTATTTATTTACAAATGCCACATGTCCTTATGAAATGCACTTGGTAATTTCCGCAGAATAATGGAAGGATAGACCTTATAATATCCTTTTCAGTCGCTGGCA
This sequence comes from Geotrypetes seraphini, assembly GCF_902459505.1. NCBI lineage: Eukaryota > Metazoa > Chordata > Amphibia > Gymnophiona > Dermophiidae > Geotrypetes > Geotrypetes seraphini. Next base: position 480,447,754 of record NC_047085.1, on the reverse strand, counting down.
TGTTGCCAGATACTTGTAAACTGGATTGATCACAGTCGGAGAGAGGAACTGGCCCTCCATGAACTGTTGGCCTGTCCAGTTTGCCCACTGTTGTGCCCCTCTGGCAATTCTTTTAAGGAGGCTGCTGGAATGCCTCCAGCAGCTGCTGCTTAAGCCCTCCATCTGGTTAAGGACCAACCTGTGTGCTGCTGAGGGTCAGGAGGCAGGGAATGGCATAGGTATGGTTGTTTTGTTTTTTTTCTGGCACCAGGGAGTCGGATCTGAGGGGTGGCATCAATGAGATGGCATAGCATAGAAAGAATCCTGACGGTTGGCCTGGCAGTGTGTGACAGACGATGGGGTTAGGGTTACCGGATTTTCCAAATGGAAAATCCGGACCTCTAGACCCACCCCTCAGACCTACCCGGTTTCACCCATCCCCAACCCATTACAACCCAGTCCCAGCTCTACACCATAACAATCTTGAACGAGTGTAGATGTAGCCACTGAGGTCCAGGGCAGAATTAATTCGTCGAGGGCCCCTAGGCACACAAGTACACTGGGCCCCCTGCCCCGCCCCACCGCATCATGCGCCCAGGTGGAAACAGGAAGCTGCATCAGGGGGAGCTTTGGGCAAGCAGCACTGCTTGCAAAATTACAGTTCCTGTTGCCTTTCTTACCCGCATTGCTTGCTTGTCTTACTTTGTCAATGGGGGGGGGGGGGGGGTGTTGCTGATCGATACTGGAGGGGCCCATTGCAATTTGGAATAAAACAATGTTGATGCCCTCCTTCATTGGGCCCCCCTGACCATTTCGGGTCCTAGGTACGTGTCTACTTGGCCTATTGGTTAATCCTGCCCTGCTGAGGTCTATTTCTCTTCACCTGAAGAAGTGAAGATGCCATTCCAGAAGGGATGTAAAGTGTTTTGAAATTTCTAAGAAAGGTGTTGGTCATTAATATAGTCTCTGAACAATTAATAATCAATACTGAATGTGAAGATCAGATATACTAATCTTCGGACTAAAGAAATTTGATCATGTATCACCCTACTACCGGCAGTTACATTGGCTACCGATGGAAGCCCGCATAAAGTTTAAATTCGCCTGCTTCTGCTTTAAACCGCTAAACGGACTTGCCCCTAAATACATAATTGACCTTTTCTCCTTCTCTGCCAACAGACACAAGAGAAGCTCTCATTCTTATTTCGTTTCCCCCCCAGTTAGAAGTTGTAAAATGAATAAACACCATGAACACCTTCTTTCACATCAAGCAGCATTGTGGGGTAAAGACCTAGATCAACTGCTTTCGCCCACTACTTATGAGGAATTCAGAAAACATCTAAAAACTCAACTGTTCCTAAAGTATTTAGACAACTGACCCACTCATCTTCTTTCTCCTCCATAGTGATTCCTCTGTCCTATTAATCTCTTTCTCCTCAACAACACATTTCTGGTCCTATTTACACTATTTACAATAGTGATTTACAATAGTGACACCATGAACACCTTCTTTCACATCAAGCAGCATTGTGGGGTAAAGACCTAGATCAACTGCTTTCGCCCACTACTTATGAGGAATTCAGAAAACATCTAAAAACTCAACTGTTCCTAAAGTATTTAGACAACTGACCCACTCATCTTCTTTCTCCTCCATAGTGATTCCTCTGTCCTATTAATCTCTTTCTCCTCAACAACACATTTCTGGTCCTATTTACACTATTTACAATAGTGATTTACAATAGTGACACCATGAACACCTTCTTTCACATCAAGCAGCATTGTGGGGTAAAGACCTAGATCAACTGCTTTCGCCCACTACTTATGAGGAATTCAGAAAACATCTAAAAACTCAACTGTTCCTAAAGTATTTAGACAACTGACCCACTCATCTTCTTTCTCCTCCATAGTGATTCCTCTGTCCTATTAATCTCTTTCTCCTCAACAACACATTTCTGGTCCTATTTACACTATTTACAATAGTGATTTACAATAGTGACACCATGAACACCTTCTTTCACATCAAGCAGCATTGTGGGGTAAAGACCTAGATCAACTGCTTTCGCCCACTACTTATGAGGAATTCAGAAAACATCTAAAAACTCAACTGTTCCTAAAGTATTTAGACAACTGACCCACTCATCTTCTTTCTCCTCCATAGTGATTCCTCTGTCCTATTAATCTCTTTCTCCTCAACAACACATTTCTGGTCCTATTTACACTATTTACAATAGTGATTTACAATAGTGACACCATGAACACCTTCTTTCACATCAAGCAGCATTGTGGGGTAAAGACCTAGATCAACTGCTTTCGCCCACTACTTATGAGGAATTCAGAAAACATCTAAAAACTCAACTGTTCCTAAAGTATTTAGACAACTGACCCACTCATCTTCTTTCTCCTCCATAGTGATTCCTCTGTCCTATTAATCTCTTTCTCCTCAACAACACATTTCTGGTCCTATTTACACTATTTACAATAGTGATTTACAATAGTGACACCATGAACACCTTCTTTCACATCAAGCAGCATTGTGGGGTAAAGACCTAGATCAACTGCTTTCGCCCACTACTTATGAGGAATTCAGAAAACATCTAAAAACTCAACTGTTCCTAAAGTATTTAGACAACTGACCCACTCATCTTCTTTCTCCTCCATAGTGATTCCTCTGTCCTATTAATCTCTTTCTCCTCAACAACACATTTCTGGTCCTATTTACACTATTTACAATAGTGATTTACAATAGTGACACCATGAACACCTTCTTTCACATCAAGCAGCATTGTGGGGTAAAGACCTAGATCAACTGCTTTCGCCCACTACTTATGAGGAATTCAGAAAACATCTAAAAACTCAACTGTTCCTAAAGTATTTAGACAACTGACCCACTCATCTTCTTTCTCCTCCATAGTGATTCCTCTGTCCTATTAATCTCTTTCTCCTCAACAACACATTTCTGGTCCTATTTACACTATTTACAATAGTGATTTACAATAGTGACACCATGAACACCTTCTTTCACATCAAGCAGCATTGTGGGGTAAAGACCTAGATCAACTGCTTTCGCCCACTACTTATGAGGAATTCAGAAAACATCTAAAAACTCAACTGTTCCTAAAGTATTTAGACAACTGACCCACTCATCTTCTTTCTCCTCCATAGTGATTCCTCTGTCCTGTTAATCTCTTTCTCCTCAACAACGCATTTCCGGTCCTATTAACTCTCCTCTTCTCCCCTCTTAAATTCAATCAATATGTACCTCGCTTAATCTATTGTAAACCGCATAGAACTTAACGGTATTGCGGTATATAAACTGGTATTATTATTATTATATACGGTTTTAGATTAGAAATACTTCACATGAAATTATCTAAAAACTTGCCATCTATTTCTAGGCATCACTAGTTTCAATAAACACTCTATAGTTTCAGAGGAGAGGTCTCGGGACTTCTTACACTTTTCATATGTGCTGAATCCCTTTACAGGGCAATCTTTTATAGACTTCGTTATGCTCTACTATGCTCAGTATTTATGACCTGATGGCAGAGCAGGTATATTAGGTACTGGGGTCAGGGCACAATAAGTGCTCTCAGTGGCTAGTCATTGTTCATTTGTTGGGTGCAAATGGTTTGGGGTTTCTTTCTTTCTTTTTCTATTTAAAGAAAATGTATTTTATGGTAAGAACATAAGATTTGCCGCTGCTGGGTCAGACCAGTGCTCCATCGTGGCCAGCAGTCCGCTCACGCGGCGGCCCTTAGGTCAAAGACCAGTGCCCTATTTGAATCTAGCCTTACCTGTGTATGTTCCGTTCCAGCAGGAACTTATCCAACCTTTTCTTGAATCCCTGGAGGGTGTTTCCCCCTGTAACAGCCTCCGGAAGAGCCTTCCAGATTTCTACCACTCTCTGGGTGAAGAAGAACTTCCTTACGTTTGTACGGAATCTTTTCCCTTCTAACTTTAGCGAGTCCCCTCTCGTTCTCTTCACCTTGGAGACGGTGAACAATCTCTCTTTCTCTACTAAGGGCTCCTTTTACTAAGCTGCGATAGCGTTTTTAGTGCGGGCTAAACCCGCTCTACGTGGCTAGAACTAACGCCAGCTCAATTTAGCGTGTGCTAAGCGCGTGCTAAAACTGCTAGTGCAGCTTAGTAAAAGGAGCCTTAAGTCTATTCCCTTCATTATCTTAAATGTTTCGATCATGTCCCCTCTCAGTCTCCTCTTTTCAAAGGAGAAGAGGCCCAGTTTCTTTAGCCTCTCATTGTATGGCAACTCCTCCAGTCCCTTAAATATTTTTGTCGCTCTTCTCTGGACCCTTTCGAGTAGTACTATGTCCTTTTTCATGTACGGCGACCAGTGTTGGACGCAGTATTCCAGGTGGGGGCGTACCATGGCCCGGTATAATGGCATGATAACCTTTTCAGATCTGTTCGTGATCCCTTTCTTAATCATTCCTAGCATTCTGTTTGCCCTTTCCACCACCGCCACGCATTGTGCGGACGGTTTCATTGACTTGTCTACAAGTACTGCTAAGTCTCTTTCCTGGGGGCTCTCTCCGAATATAACACCGGACATCCTGTATTCTTGCATATGATTTTTGTTACCGACATGCATCACCTTGCACTTATCCACATACTGTAATTTAGTTTTAATTTTAGAAATGTAATTTTGTTTTACTCTCTGCAATTATGTATGTTTATTTTTTATGGAAACCGCTTTGTTTAAAGGCGGTATATAAATTTTTAAAAAATAAATAAAAAATAGTAAGGGGGAGCGAGGGGGGCAGTCTGCCTTGGGTGCCAAGTTGGTGGGGGCGCCCGTACCCCTCTTCCTCTCCTCCTCTCCTCACTCCTCCCTATGCCAGGCACATACCCCCCTTAACCTTCTCCCGTACCTCTTAGTGGTTCACCGCCACAAGCAATAACATCAATGTGTTGCTTGTGACCGCGTCGGCTCTCCCACGGACGTCACTTCCAGGTGCCGCACATAGGAAGTGATGTCAGAGGGAGAGCCTCCAGAATCACGAGGAGCACGTTGAGGTTTACTCGCAGTGGTGAACAACTAGAGGTACGGGGGAAGGGAAGGGATGTGTGTGCGTGGCAGGGAGGAATCAGGGCAGGAGCGGGGAGGGGGCGGAGACGAGGGTGGGAGAGGAGCGCCTCTCACCCTCGCTATATTTTCCTGGGATAA